>NC_139055.1:11155051-11854217 GCF_965140915.1 Aythya marila
CTGCAGCCATTACGGCAGGAGGGGGGGGGTTGGACGCGCCCATCGCAGCTCCGCGGGGGGGGTGGGTGAAGGGGGGGGGCGCGGCTTGGCCGGTACCATCGGCGGGGCAGGCGCGGGGGGCGCCATGAGGCGGGGCTGAGGCCGAGGCCGGAGCGGGAGCGGCCCCGGGAGCGGCACCGGCGGCGGCAGCGGGAGCGGCCCCGAGCCCGGCGGGCCCGGCCCCGCACCATGCGAGCGGGCTGAGGCCGCGGCACGGCCCCGGCGGGCGCGGAGCGGCGGGGGCGGCGCCGCCGGTAGGTACCGGGCTGGGCCCGGGGAGCTGGGACAGGGGCGGGGGCGGCGGGGCCGGGACCGGGACCGGGAGGAGGGGTGGGGGGGGGGCACCGGGGCTGGGCCCGGCTTCACCCCCGGGGCACGCAGGGCCGGGCCCGGCCCCCCCCCGGTACCGGGAAGCGACCGGGAGGGGGGAGCGGGGGAAGGCCGGGGGGAGGCGGGGAGGGGGGCGCGCCCCCGGCAGCCCCCCCCGGGCCCGGCCCGTCCCGGTGCCGCCGGTGGGTGCCCCCTGCCCGGCCCGTGCTGGGCCCCGCTCGGCTCTGCCCCGTGTGCCGGGGGGTCCCGGGGGGTTGGAAGGCAGCGGGAGGAAAAGGGCAGGGGGTGCTGCTGCCGGCCTGCTGCGCCCTGAGGGTTGGGGCTGCGGTTTTGGGGTCCCTGCAGGGCCGTCCCCGCACCGGGGGGAGCAGCACCGGGCGCTGTCGGTGCCGTGCTGCACCGCTCACACCCGGCCGGGGAGCGCAGAACAAAGAGGGGAGCGCAGGTGTGACCCCACCGGGGGAAGCTGCTCGCTGTTGGTGCCCACCTGCCCGGGAGCGGGGCTCCGCGCGGGGAATTGATCAGGCCGCAAAACCCGGCTAACGAAACGGGGCCTGTGGGTTTGGGTTTGAGATGGACGAGGTGAGGAGAGGTTTTGTTGTCGCTGCTTTATGGAGCTGTTCCAGGAGCCAAGCAGCAGCCGGGCAGGTAGGGCCCGGGCTGTGCCTCGCGGCGTTGCCCTCCCGGTGAGTGTTCGGCACCTGGACGTGGCGGGGTCCCGCATGTCCTGCCGGGTGTCCCCGCTTCCCGGGGTGCCAGCACCCATGGGAGAGGGTGCTGAGATCGCACAGGGGCTGGTGCTGGAGCGGCGGTGTCCCAGGGTGGGCTCCCAGCCCTGAACCAGGGTTGTGTGGGCTTGTCCTGGTGCAGGTGGGCACCGGGGGCTCAGTTCTGGCTGCTCCCTCGGTCGGTCGGGGTGTGCTGGCCCCAGGAGGTGCTCCGGCAGCAGGCACAGCGCCGAGGTGCCTGTCTGATGCGTGAGGCTGTCACCGGCTGCTGAAACACCCAAGGAGGCCTTTGGGGAGCTGTGCAGGGCTGGGCAGCTCTGCTGAAGGTCGCTTCTGGAGGGGAGCCCTGTGGGGCTGTGCCCTCAGCCCAGGGCTCATCCTTTCCTTCGTCCTCATGCCTGAGGGCAGCCCCGGGGGCCGCAGGTTTCGTGGGACGGGCTGTTTTGGGGTTTTGGGAGGCCTCCCCGCTTGGTGCTGTGTGGCAAGGGTGAGGAGGGCGCTGTGCAGGCAGCGCTCGTGGCAGGCGTCCCGTCCCGCCTGCGGGGTCTGGTTCTCCAGCTGTGGCCCTGTCCCCGGAGACCTGGCCTCGGCTGAGCTGAAGCTCCGGGCTTCCCCCGGCTCCCTCAGAAAGCAGGGCACGGCTTCTCAGCTCCCAGGGCCTCGGTTGCTTTTTCTCTCCGTGCCTGCGCTGTGGGCAGGCAGTGAACAATACAGACCTGCCGGCAGAGCCGGAGCAGAGGGCAGGCAGCTCCTGCGCCCCGGGTGGCTCTGCTGGCACCGCACGGTCGCGCTTTGTGCACGGGGGCTGGCAGTTGGAAACCGTGGTGGTGCTGGTGGGGTTGTTGTGGGTTTTTCCTCTTCAAACCATCCCCACGAGTGGCGTGGGGCTGTCCAGGAGCGATGTGCCGGGGAGGTACGGCGGCAGCAAGCTTCCTTCGTGCTTAAGGCACTGGTCAGCGCCTGCCTCGGAGCACCTTGAAAGCAGCCTCTGGGCAGATCTGGAATCAAGGACAAAAGAGGGCAAACAGTTGCTGAAAGCCGCCTGTTTCTCCGAGCTCCTTTCTGAAAACAACCGGTGCGGGTTGCGGGGGGGCCCTGCAGGCTCCTTGAAATGCAAAACAAAGCACCCGGCCCAACTTCCTGGCTGCCACCAGCGCTGCCCAGAGGCAGCTGGGCGATAAGGGAGCTCAGCGGGAGGTGGGGTCTCTTTTAGGAAAGGTGTTTGGGTGGAAGCACGGCGCAGAGGAGTCCTGAGGCACCCTGCCAGCGGGAGGAAGCCGTGGGAGGGCTGGGGGGGGGACGTGGCTGTTGGGCTCCTCTCCCCCCTGCTGCGTGTGAGGCCGGGGGGGACGGAGGTGAGCGGGGTGCGCGGTGCTGCTGTCTGTGGGACGGGGTCCTCCGAGGGCTCGAGGACACAGCTGTGGTGCTGGACGCCTCCTGCTGCTCAGTGCTGCTGAGCTCCGGAGGGACCCGAGGTGCTGCGCCGCTTCGGGGGGTGCTGTGCGGGCCGGGCAGGCGTCTGCAGGGAAACGAAGAAAGGGGGAGGTGGCTCTGCAGGTCCGTTACCCCGTCCCGAGGAGATGAAGGCTTGTGCGGGCCGGCTGTTAATTCGGGAGCCCTCTCTTGCTGGATGCTCTCTGGTCAGATCCCCGGTGCCGTGGCCGTCCCCGAGGTCCGGGCTCGCTTCTGCCTCGTGGGGAGGAGGCCGCTGCTCGCTCTCCCTCCGCACTGCAGCTCAGCCTCGCGATCAGACATCAGGGAATCCACGTGGGAGAGAGCTCGACGGGAAGCCGGGCGCTACGGGTTCCGCTGCCTGCGCGGCTCCCCTCGCTCCTCGCTCCTCGTGTCGGCCTCCCCACGTGTGTGCGTGGCCGGGGGCGTTTGACGGGAGCGCTGTCAGCCCGGGGGCGGGAGTGGGAGGCGTGCGAGCGCGGCGGAGGCGTCCTTGCCTCCACTGCCAGCTCCGCCGGGCGTGCGAGCAGGGAGGGAGCTGCTCTCCCCCTGGCTCCGCGGCGGAGAAGCACCTCGCACTGCTGCACCCGCTGATTTTGGGGTGTCCCACAGCCCCCGGGGTTCGTTGGGGGGTGTTTGTAGGGTGGGGAAGCTCCTGCAGGGCCCCCGCTGCAAACTGGGGGCTCCTCAGTGCTCGGTGTTGCTTTCTTCCCACTCGTTTTGCACCCACTGGGGAGGGGAGAGGAGGATCTGGGGCGTTTTCCTCTCCCTGGAGCTGGGGAGAACATGGATGCGAGCTGTCGGCGTGCTGGGTGTCGGGGAGAGGATGGGGGAGAGCGTCTCTCCGGCGGGAGTCGTGCTCCCGGTGCTGGAGCCCCCCCGGCTAATCCTGTGGCAGAGCTGACCTATATCTGGGGCCGGGGGGTGGCTCGTCTGCAGCAGCAGATGGTGCCGTAAGGAGCCCGGGCTAGGGCTGGCCTCCATTCTGCCGACCTCTGGCTCCCGTGAGGCACAGGACGGGCCTCCTGCTGGCTGCGAGGCAGCCCCCTGGGGCAGGAGCCGGGCCCTGCAGCTGGGGGAGCTTCCACTGGTCTTGGTGGCTGGGGCGAGGGTTGAGATCAGCAGAGGAGGGCGGGTGGATGGACTCAGAACCCCTCGTCCTGGCCCAGAAGCACCAAGCGATGCAGCTGGCCCTGTTGTAGCATCAGAGGGGTGTCCCTTGGGCTCCTCCAGCCTTGTGGCCACACGAAGGGGCTGTCACACTGCTGGCTGGTGGCCACCAGTGTGGTGGCAGAGCCCGGGGGCGGCGTGGTGCTGGTGTTGGTGTGCGTGGCTCTGACCCTAGGGCAGCAGGGCAGCTGTGGGCCGAGCCACTTCCACAAACCGGGTGCTGGATGCCTGGAGCCCCGTCCTCGCAGGGCTGCCTGGCTGGGCAGCGGGCTGTGGGGCTGGACCCGGCTCTGCCACGGGATCCATGCGGCCTGTTTGGGCACGGAGCACCGGAGAGCCACATTCCATCGATTGCTTCTCCCACCGCTGTCCCAAGGACATCGATAGCTGCCGGCCACGGGGGAGCTGGAGCACGGCGGGAGGGAGTGTCGGCGGAGATCTCTGTCTGGGGCCTCGCTGCCTGTGCCGTGCGCGGGATCCGGGAGCCCTGGGAAGGAAGGTGTGACAGGAAGGTGTGACACTGCCGGCACACGGCGGTGAGTTGGAGCGCACGGTGCTGTTCGCCTGCAGAGCGGAGAGGAGGCAGGGAGGCTGTGGCAGAGCAGCCCCCGAGGGGCGGCTGTTGGGGCTGGGCTGGCCGTGCAGCCCCGTGGGGTGCTCTGAGGGCATGGGGCCGACCCCTGCCCTGTGCCGGGGTGACGGGAGCAGCGGGAGCTGTGGTTGGGGACATTGCCCCGGGGGGTCCTGCTGCGGGTCCCCGTGCTGCGTGCCCGGGCTGGGGGTGAGCTGGGAGCCGGGGCCGGGACAGGGCCGAGCCCAGGGCGCCGTTAAAGCCCCGCCCCCGCCCCCAGGCTGCCGTTCAGCGGTCTGAGGCCGCCCTGCCTCCTTCCCGGCCCCTCAGCAGCGCTCCCCAGCCCGGCTGCCGGGGCTCCTACCTGCGGACGGCTGCCGGGAGGGGAAGGGGGGGGGGGTGGCTCAGGGGGCCTCCAGCGGGGCCTGCTGCCGGCTGCCCCGGGGCAGGGCCAAGGCGCCGCTTCCGCGTCTCCCGCGGGGCCTAGGCCGCGTTGCTAGGGGCCCCCTGCCTTGGATACCGTTGCTAGGAAACCGCCCCCCCCTCCCCTCCCCTCCCCTCCCTCCCCTCCCTGCCCCGCGTGGCGGCCCGGCCCCAAGCCTCCAAGATGGCGGCGGAGCGTGACACGCCTGGTCACGTGGGCTACGCGCGCGCGCTCCCCCCCCCCCTTCCCCTCCTCCTCCTCCTCCTCCTCCTCTCCCCCCTCCCCTCCCCTCCCGCCAGCCGCGCGCGCGCCCCCGCGCCCTCCGCGTGCCGCGTCCCGGCCCGGTGCGTGCCCGCCGCCGGTTCTTAAAGGGGCCGCGCACCCCCTCCCCCTACCCCCCCCCCACCCCCCCCCCCACCGCCACCGCGCAACAAAAGAGGCACCGGAAACGGCGGCGGGGAGGGGAGGGGAGGGGAGGGGAGGGGGTTGGTGGGAGGGAACGGGGAAAGGGGGGAAGGGGTGGGGGGGGGGGGCCAGGCCCCGGGGCCCCGGTTGTCGGCGAACAAAGAGCGGGGGGGAGGGGGCGGGGGCGCCGCGGCGGCTCCCGGAGCGGCGGTGCAGGTAGGTCCGGAAGGGGGGGTGGGGGGGGGGCAACCGGGAACGGGGCGGGCGCCGCCCCCCACCCCCACCCCCCCTTCCCCTCTTCACCCCCTCTCCTCTTTTCCCCTTCCTTCCCCACCCCCGGTGCCCCGGGACCCTCCCGGTGCCGGTGCCGTGGTGGGGGTGCAGCTGCCCCGGGGCGGCGGCGGGGCCGTGCTGCCGCCTTTGTTATTGCTTTTGTTTGGCGCCGAGCACATGGCCCCGCCGCGGCCGCTCTTAAAGCCACAGCTCCGCACCGGGGGGTTCCCGGGGGGGGGGGCTCGGCCCCATCCCCACCCCCCCACCGGGGGGCCCCAACCCCACCGGGAGCCCCCCACGCCACGTCCCGAGGCCCCCGGGGGGGTTTTTGGGGGGTGGGCGCGGCGCAATGAGCAGCCCCCCCCCCCCACCACCACCCCAAAAAGCGGGGCTGGGGGGGTACCGGGGTACCGGGGGGGGCTGTGGGGTCGCGGGGACTCCCCGGGGAGCGGGGCTGCCCCCGGTAGGTGGCACCGGGGGGGTGCTGCTGGCACGGCCCTAACTTTGTGCCCGCTGCCCCGGGGGTCAGCCGGGGCCTCGGCACCGTGTCGGGGGTCACGGTGAGGGGGGGGCACACCGGGGGCGAGCAGGAGGGTGCCCGGGCTACCTCGGGGACACCGGTGGCCACCTCGTCCCCTGGGAAGCAAGGCCACACGGAGCACAGGGAGCAGCAGCCCCGGGCGCAGACGGCCCCGGTGCCCCGTTAGGGCTGTGCCGTGTGTCCCGGTGCGGGGGCACGGCCAGGCCTCACGCGGTGTCCCCCCACGGAGCAGGACCCCCCGGGACCGGCAGCCACGGACGCGCTGTGGAGCCTGGGCTGCCCTCAGCCCGAGGGCCCTCACCTCCTGCTTCGCTCCGTGCCAAAAACACTCCTGCTTCTCTCACCCCGTGTCTGTGTCTTGCATGGGGGGGTAGGGGCAGGGGAGGCGGGCGTCCGGCCCCAGCAGTCCCCCCCCGGTGGCCCCGTGCCTCTCCTCCTTTCCCTCTCCCTCTGTGGGGTGAGGATTTGGGGTTCCTGGCCGGGCTCCAGCCCCGAGCGTTTCGGGGTCGGTGACCCGCTGTCCTTCCCGCAGGATCCAAGGTGCTGCTGTCTCGCCCTGCCCGGAGCCTGAGGTCCCGCGCTCCCATCCGCCTCCCGCCGTCACCAATGCGACCATGGGAACTGGCAGTGAATAGGCGGCCTCCCTCTGCCCCCTTTAACCACCGCCGGTTCTCAGGGGGACCCTGCAGCAGCCCCGACCACCTCCGGCGAAGGTACGGGGCGCGGGGCGGCGCGTGGAGCCCCCCCCCCTGCCCGGCGTGCCCACCCCCGGGGATGCACCGGGGCGGCCACCGGCACCCGGTGGGCTCAGGGGGGGGGCGGCTCACGGTGGGGGGAGCGCGTCCGGTGGGCACGGGGGGGTCCCTTTCATGCAGAGGACGAAATCCACGCGCAGAGGGGCGAGCGGAGGAGCTGGAGCTCGGCAGGAGGACGAGGAGCGTCACCCCCTGGAGCCGGGCAGGGGCCGCGCTCCCCCGGGCCCGGGGGTCACTCCTGCTCTGTTTCTCTCCCGCCGTGGCCCCGCAGCCCCCCTGCCAGACGTCAGTGGGGACGACGCGACCGCCCTCTGGCAACCCTGCTGGGCCAGGATGAGCCCCAGCTGCACCCTGCCTTCCCCCAGCAGCCGCACATCCCCGTAGATGAGCCCCGCGCCTACGCTCTCCCCAGCACACCGCCACGAATGCTGCACCCGGCCGCTCACCCGCCCCACCAGAACCCATTCATGGTGGATCTGCACGACCAGGTGGGTGCTGCCGCCCTGCCGAGGGCGACCTCGTGCCCAGTCGGTGGCCCCAGGATGGTGGCCGGGGGGACAGGGGGGCTGAGATGTGTCGCTGGGTCCCCTCTGGCTGCGTGCAGCCCCGAGGTGCTGGTGCTCTGCGCTCCGGGCGTGGAAATCCCGGGGTCCTGCCGGCATTGGGGTGGTCCAGGGTTGTTGTCAGTGCTGCCACACATCATCCAGGGGGTGGTGTGGGGTCGGAGCCCGTGCCAGGCTGACCGCTGGGTGCAATGCGGGCTCCAAAACCCACGCGGAGCCCAGCCCCGGGTGCTCAGCGCCCTGCTGGGACGGGGGCAGCCGAGCCGGGGCCGTGCCCTCTGACTGCGCCCTCGGCGCCTCGTCCCCAGGTGCACCAGGGACCTGTCCCTCTCTCCTACACGGTCACCACCGTCACCACACAAGGCTTCCCCATCCACGCCGGCCAGCACATCCCTGGGTGCAGCACCCAGCAGCTCCCAGCATGCTCAGTGATGTTCAGTGGACAGCACTACCCGCTCTGCTGCCTCCCGCCCCCGGTGAGTGCGGGGATAATTTGGGGACAGCCCGGGCTTTGGGTGCCCAAACCCCTAGGATAAATGCTGGGGGGCGCGGGGGCTGCTCGAGGCCTCGGGGAGGGAGCAGAAGTCGGTGCCGGCGCTGGGTTTGAGCCACGTTTCTCTCCCCGCCCTGCAGCTGATCCAGGCATGCGCCATGCAACAGCTCCCCGTCTCCTACCAGACGTTCCCCCCCCTCATCTCCAGCGACCATTACATCCTGCACCCGCCCCCGCCGCCAGTGCCCCCCCACCAGCCGCCCCACATGGCGCCCCTGGGGCAGTTCGTACCTCTCCAAGCCCAGCACCCGCGCATGGTGAGTCGGGGCAGGGGCTGGGGGGGGTTGGGGGCGTAGGCGCCACGGGGTCCCGAGACGGGGGCTGCTGTGGGGTCTCCTCCTTGCACCCCATGCAGGCGTGAGCTGGGCGGGGTGAAGTTTGATGGATGAAGTTTGCCCCACCCTAACCGTTTCCCCCCCGCCCCCCAGCCTCTGCAGAGGATAGACAATGACGTGGACCTGCGAGGGGAGCAGCACCCCATCGCCGGCTTCACGTACCCCCCGTCCCACCACGCCCCCACGCTCTCCCCCTCCGTGCCGCTGCATTACCTCCCCCACGACCCGCTGCACCAAGAGCTGCCCTTCGGCGTGGTAAGTCCTGGCCGGGGCGGGGGGAACGCGGTGGGGTTGAGGGGGGGGCCGTGCTGCAGGGCCCTGAGCTCCCCCCACACCTTTCTCCCCGCAGCCATACCCCCACATGATGCCCCGGCGGCTGAACACCCAGCGGTACCGGCTGCAGCAGGCGCTGCCCCCCCCGCCGCCCCCTCCGCCGCCCCCCCCGTACTACCCGGGCTTCCTGCCCTATTTCCTGTGAGTACCGAGGGGCCGTGGGGCACGTGGGGCAGGGCTGATTCGGTGTCTTTGCCCCCTCCCCGTGACACCGGGGCGGAGGTTGGGGCTCGCAGCGACCGCCCTGTCCCCCCCCCCACAGCTCCATGCTTCCCGTGTCGCCGACGGCCGTGGGGCCCACGATCAGCCTGGACCTGGACGTGGATGACGTGGAGATGGAGAACTACGAGGTGTGTTATCCTGCGGGGTGACCCCGGGGCTTTTCGGGGTGGCTCCGGCGGGGCTGAGCCGTGCGCCCTCTTCCCCCCTGCAGGCGTTACTGAACCTGGCCGAGCGGCTGGGGGAGGCCAAGCCGCGGGGACTCACCAAAGCAGACATCGAGCACCTCCCGTCCTACCGCTTCAACCCCGAGAGCCACCAGTCCGAGCAGACCCTGTGAGCGAGCCCAGGGGGGACCGGGGGGTCGGGGTCTCGTGGGGGGGGGGAAGCGGGGCCTGGCTCTGACTCCTGCCTCCCTCCCCCAGGTGCGTCGTGTGCTTCAGCGACTTCGAGGCCCGGCAGCTTCTCCGCGTCCTGCCCTGCAACCACGAGTTCCACGCCAAGTGTGTCGACAAATGGTTAAAGGTACCTCCCGGGGGGGCCGTGCAGCGCCGAGCACCGCGTGCGTGCGGCGGGTGCCGCCAGCCCCCTGCTCACCCCCGTCATCCCTCCTTGCCCTCGCAGGCGAACCGCACGTGCCCCATCTGCCGGGCGGACGCGTCGGAGGTGCAGCGGGAGGCGGACTGAGGCTGGCGGGCGCTGTGCCGCACAATTCGCTAGAGGACGAGGACGTCGGGCCAGGGGCGGGGGCCGCTGCCCGCTGCCAGGGCCTGACCGTGCGCTTACCCCCCCTCCCCAAAGCCTCTCCTCGGATGTGGTGAGCATTGAGCAGCCCGGGCTCCCGGCCAGCCCTCCTCCTCCGCCGGGGCTCGGACTCGGCCTGCCCGCCGCGCTCCCGGGGCCCCGAATCGTGTCGTGCCGGTGGCGGGCGGCGCGTGGCCGCGCCCTGCGCACTCCAAAGACGCTGTCGTTGCTCCATCACTTTCCAGGTCTTCGTACTCTGCTAGAGAACTTTTTTTTTTTTTTTTTTTCTTTTCCGTTTTTCACTTTTTTTTTTTAATTTTTTAATTTTTTTTTTTCACCCTTCCGTTTCCTTTCCTTTTCCGTTGCGTTTTTGGTTTCGTGGCCGGTCGACCCGGCGGCACGCGGCTCCTCCCCTCGGCGTCGCTCGCGGAGGACGCGGGGAGGAGAAGAGGAGGGGAGGGAGCGCCGCGCCTCGGGTACCGGCGGCCCCCCCGGGGGGTCCAGCCGGAGGAGCCGGCGCGGCGCGGCCGTGGCGGGACACCAGCAACCCGGGGCGATGCCGGGGTACCAGCGCCTGCGCCCCGCGTCCCCTGGGGCGCCCAGGAGGGCAGCGCCGGCTGCTCGGTGTCCTTCCCAGGTGGGAGGACGGTGCTGGTGCGGCCCCAGCCCCTCTCCCCGTTCGTTCCCTCCTAGGGCCCGGCGAGGCAGCCAAGCCCGGCGGGGAGCCCCGTGGCCGTGTGGCAGCCCCCCTAATTTTGCCTCCTGGCCCCCGACCGTGGGTTCCCACTGTCGTAAACCCGAAGGAGCCCCGAGCGCCCCCGTGCTGCTGGCGGGGCCGGCGGGGGGGGGGGTTATCCAGGACCTCGCGGCGTGGTTTCCCCTTGGGACCGCGGTGCTGCCCCCGGTCCCTCGCCGCGGGGACGCCGTGCACGGGGCTGGGGCAGCGGGTGCCAGCTGTCAGGGTGGCGTGGCCGAAGTCGTTTTGCATGATTAATTAGCGAGGAGGAGGAGGAGGAGGAGGAGGAGGGGGGAGGTGACGGGATTGGGGAGGAGAGGAGCGCCCTTCCCCGCGTCGCCGACGCCTGGGAGCCTCCGTGCGCGGCCGCCAGCCCTATGTAAATGTTCACAAATATGCATGCATGTCTGACCAGCTTGGAACGTGGTCTTGGCTACTACGTCTAGCCGGCTGTGGGGTGAGGGGGGTGGGGAGAGGGGTTTTTGTGCTCAGCTGATACTGCCATGCACTGTACTGCACATGTCCGCAACGCCGCAGCAGGACCGTGAGGCTTTCAGGGCCGTTCCCCGCGGGGCCTGCGCCCCTTTCCAGGCGGGAGGCGGTGGCAGCGGCGGCGGTGGCAGCGGCCGGGGGTGGCGGCGGCGTGTGCAAGGGGCCGCTCCCCGCGGGGCGGGGGGCAGGCGGCGGGGCTGGGCCCCGGGGGCGGCGGTGGCGGCAGCGGGCGAGGTGTGAGGAGAGGGAACCGCGCCCAGCAGGTGGCTGGGCGGGACGCAGCCCCCTGCACCGCCACGCCATTGGTGCGAGGGCACGCCAATCACTGGGGCGCTGAGGTACGGCCGCTTCTGATTGGCTGGGGGCGCGCTGCCGCCCGGCTCCCCTCCGCCTGCCTCTCCTCGACGCCTCACCAGGCTTCGTTGTGAGGGGGGGGGGGGGGCTCCGCCACCGGCTCCGCCACGCCGCGGGTGCCGGCACCGCTGGGCTCGGTGCCCCCTGGGCAGGACCCCGGCCCCCTCCCCGTGCCCCTCGCTCAGTGACAGATAACCAAAGGAGTCCCCGTGCCGCGCGGCGGCCTCGCGCCCCGGAGACGCCCCCCACCCCCTGCAACCCCCACCCCAAAAAAACCTCCCCTCCCGCCCTTGCGGTGCCCAGGGAGCCAGGAAAGCCTTACGGTCCTTTGACGGCGACTCGAAAGCTCACAGCTCGTGTGCTGCAGAATTTATTCCGATGAGCAGCTAAAAGTATCATTTAAAAAAAAAAAAAGACAAAAAAAGACAAAAAAAGACAAAAAAAAAAATCCATACTTAAAAAAAATTAAAAAACAATTATTTAGGGTGTTTGTGATTGCTGACTGCGCTGTAGATACCACTGTTTACCAATGATTTCCTGTGGTGGGATAGTGGACTGTTTACTGTTCTATTATACCAGTCCCCGGGCCCTCCAGCGGGAGCGCCGCGGCTCCCCGGAAGGTGCTAGGACGTGTGTTCTGTGTTAGAAAGTTTTTATATATATATATATATATATATAAATATATATATATAATTTTTTTTGCTCTGTTACTTGCACATTTTACAGTTACCTCATTTTTCCCATGTATGTATTTGAAAAAAGGCTAATATATAGAAAAAAAAAGGTTCTTAAAGCTCTAAAAGTGTTTGTTTTTTTTTCCATTCCATTGGAATCATATTGGTTTTGTAGCATTTAACATAACTAGTATGTTGTATTATATATATGTGTATTATACTGATTGAAATTTTTAACAGATTTGTACTTTTTTTAAAATGAAAGTTGCTAGTTCTGCTTGACCAAGTAGTGCAATCATTATTTTTTTTAATGTTGTGGCTGATTTTGAGAGGGATATTCACTAATAAATGTATGATGTATACCACGGCGCTGTGCCCCGGCTCTTGTCTCGGTGCGGGCCGGGGGGCGGCGGTGGCCCCAGCGTCCCCTGTCCCCAGCTCAGTGGGGCCAGCAGGGCTGGGGGAGAGGGATGGGAGCTCCAGCACCACAGGGCTGCTGCTCCCAAGGGCTTTGGGGCCAGAAAGGGAACAGCTTTTGCTCTGGGAGGAAGGTGGGGGGCTCTCCCTGATGACAAGGGGGTGCAGGGTGCTGGAGGCACCAGTGGAGGGGAAGGGGCTGCCTTAGGACAGCTTGCACCCTTTAAGTATAGAATATCCCACCGTGGAAGGGATCATCGGGTCCAACCCTTCAGAAACACGAGCAGGACAGGGTGAAGGGGCCTCTTCTCCCCTCTGTGTTTCATGCAGATGTTTATGCAGATGTGGGTGCTGTACTTAAGCAAAAAAAAACACAGCAACCTGCCCCCAAAGGTGACAGGAGGTAGGGAAGGCAGAGGCTCCTGCCAGTTCCCCCTTCCCAGTTCCCCTGACAGAAAACTCGGGGATCAGGAACTTACACCCACCCTCCACACCACATCCTGGGTGTCCTTTCACCCCCATCTACCTCGCTCCAGGAGGGTCATCCCTGAGCAATCCCAGCCCTGCTGTACACACTGTGTATTACTCCAGCAGCTCAGCTGTCACAAAATAACAGAGAGCTGGCCTCAGAGCAGGCCAGAAGTTGAGCAAATCCCCCACCAGCAGCAGCCAGAGACCCCCAGCAGCTGGAATCCCCTCCCCAGTGCTCAGTTCCAGCTGGGCAGCACGCTGTGTGTGGCACGAGCAGGAAGCAGGGGCGCAGACATGCTAGAGGCAGAGTTTATTACACTATGCAGGCTAAGAACCCTGGGCAAGATCCCACACGGGTAAGAATCGAACCAGCTCTTTATCAAAAAGTTAATACTAGAGTCAACCCCCTTCTCCTTTGGTCATTACAAAGCAAGAGAAATATTAAAAGAAAGGTATTTATACACAGAGGGAAGCTGAAGAGGTTCTGTCCAGCCCTTTCCCCCACCCCACTCCCAGCACGTTCAGGTGCCTGGTCTTCTGGCTGTCAGGAGCAGCAGAGGATCAAATCTTCACGAGATGTCAGGTTGTCGGGGTTTTATTATTATTCTTGTCAATAAAAGCAATAATTACCGAGAGCTGCCATTCCTGTTCTTCCCCAGGGAGGGCGGAGGGGCGACACCCGCTCCCCTCCCTCTCTGCCCTCCGAGTGTAGGGGATGGCTGTGTACAGGGGTGTGTGAGGACGTGCACACACTTCCTCTTGCCAGCGCGCGCCCACGGCACAGCTGGCACAGGCGATGTGGTCTCTGATCCCTTGTTTGTACGCAGTCTTTTTTAAAAAAAATATCGTATTATAATAATAATATGAATTTCTCTTCCAATCTGTGGCTTCTGGAAAAGTGTCAATCGTCCGTGAGGTCCTGCACAAAGAG
Organism: Aythya marila; assembly: GCF_965140915.1. Classification (NCBI taxonomy): domain Eukaryota; kingdom Metazoa; phylum Chordata; class Aves; order Anseriformes; family Anatidae; genus Aythya; species Aythya marila. The sequence goes on from NC_139055.1 coordinate 11,168,562, forward strand.
GACTTCCGTGTGGCTGAGTCCGGCCTCCTGCAGCGTGGGTGGGTTGGGCCACTCCTCTGTCGGGAGGCAGGGCAGGACGCGGCGAGGAAAGTTGGCTTCGATCTGGAACTTCTCCGGGCTTTCTTTCAGGGAGAACAGGAAGTCGTGGATCACCTGGGGAAGAAGCAGAGGAATAGCTGCCAGCCCGGGGAGCGATGACACAGCCAGGCTGCACCCGTGGTATTGCACAGGGGAGGGGTTAAAGCAGCAGATTTGCAGCATCACTGCCTTGTGGGCAATACAGGCATTTTATTAGTGTGCACAAAGCTGGACTTGTCACAGAACACCTGGGGAGTACTGCTTCTGGCTCTTCCTATACCCCTATTTAACAGGGGGTGACAATAACCTCAGCTTTTCAGGAGAAGAGCATCTATTTTTCTCGTGATCCTTCTCTTCTGAAGTGGAGAGACCAGGTCCAAGGACACCCCTCCTCACCCAGGAAGGATTCTGCCTGCTAAGGCTCTAGGCAAAGGTCATCAAGTGGCAAAGGCCAACGCAACCAAAGCTCTGGTGAGCCACTTGTAGAGTTTCCCAACCCTCTTCCACTCTGGGAAGCCCGTCAGCTCTGCCCCAAGCTCACCGTCAATGACTGTGTGAAGTGGAATCGCCGCTCCACTCTGGAATCGTTAGGCAGCTTGAAAATGATCTTAACGCTCTCTGGGTCGTCGGGATGTGGCTCAGGAGGAAGGCATTCCGACTTCCGCTCCTTCTCCTCCTGCAGCGTCTGCAACGTAAAGAGGGAGCAGGAGCAATGGGCGTGCACCGGGCTGCCCTCGCAGCACGGTTGGAGGCCGTGCAAGCCCCAAGCAGGACAAGCAACTCCAGTCCGACAGGAAAACCCTACTACAGGCACCGCTCCTACACACCGCGAGCATCCAGGAGAGCACAGCAGCCTCTCCAGCGCTCAGTTTGCTCTCACCTGCCGCCGTCTCTCCTCTGCTAGCTTTTGCTGCTGTACTTCCTCCTCCTTCTTCTTCTTCCTCTCCCGTTCCTCCTTCTTCTTGCGCTCCTTTTCCTGGTCTGCACGTAAGGATGCCAGATACGCCTCATCCTGCTGCTGCCTCAGGACTTGGGTTTGGTTTCTCTCTTCCCTATAAATGTGAGCAGGGAGTGGTCAGGGCTGGGAGGCCCCTCAGTGAAAGCAGGGCAGGCTGAGGGCACACCTGAGGGTGCAGGTACAGCACACGCAGCAGGTAATGCCTCATTTACAGCACAGCCTGCCACACGCTCACAGAAGGTGAGCTGAGTCTCTAGAGCCCCTACCACACAAACTGTTTCCTTAGGTTGGGTGGCAGAGAACTGAACAAAAAGACTTCTCACCCACTGCAGCCTGACGGAGTGGACAGACACCCCGTAGGCAGTGCCTGGGGTTTCAGCACCACACCTGACACTCTTCATGGCTTTATCTCCATCGGGTAGCTCCTTGTATATTTTAAAAACCAGGAGCATCAAAACGTGTTACAGCATCCCCCACAGAGAAGGGGCAGACCAGAAGGTGCCACGCTACCTTGGACACAGCCTGCAGATCCCTACAGAGGGATCAGGGGCAGGAGCTCCTCTTAGCAAGGCACCAGCAGCCACGCAGCAAATGCCATCAGGCTGGGAGCTGGCCTGGGAGCACCATGGACCAGCAGCTGGCTGCAGACACCAGCTCTTCTGCAGCCCCAGCACACTGCAGGTGTAAGGTTTGCTCCAGCAGGCAGCTCAGAGCCGGCCGTACCTCTCCAGGCGTTCAGACACCAGGTAGGTCTGGTTGGCATCCATGATGAATATCAGTTGATTAATGAGGTCATCAGCCTGGATGAGGCCCTCTAGCCGCCCAACGACCGTCATCCTGCGATCTTTCAGCATGATCACAGCCAGGAAGGGGTACGTGTTCTCCCGCAGAGCCTGGGAGACTGGAAGAGAGGCACAACCATCATCCCTTCCAGAAGGATCAACAAGGGTTACAGCACAGATACTTTCATCACCAAGGGCCTAGGAAAGCAGCCTCCACAGCCACTATCTCATCCACGGCAGAAAAGGCCTCTATTTTGGCAAGTGAAACCTAAGTTAGAGCAAGGAGAGGTGACCTGGAGCATAGACACAGAGTGGATAAAAAGCTTTCAAGTACCTAAAAAGGTTCTTGAATGCGAGCAGAAGGAAATAAATTGCTTCAAATGTCCATTCAGAATGGGGCAAGAAGCCCTGGCTTTAAACTGCAGAAACACAGGTTAAACACCTGCTACTATTAAGGATGGCCAGACTCTGGAAGGTACTATCATGGGGAAAGGGTCCGTCCTGATCCAATTTTCTTCTGAAATGCTCATTTCTGCCAGAGGCAGACTCTGTCTTGAGGCGGGGAATGGAGCAGGTCAGGGGCTTTCAAGTGCACGGTTTTTATCTCTGACTAATGGCATGCAAACCCTGCCTACAGCTGACCACCACCCCCTCAAAGCATGCCCAGCACGTCGCACAACATAGAACCATCATTACTGACAGAGCCTTCCGAACTGAACCTGAGCACCCCATGGACTAAATGAGGTCCCGATCCCTCCCACCCCTTTTTTCTAGGCTGTATCTCTGCCATAACTGTAAGTATTACAGCAGTGAAACAGCATTAGGTGGAAGCATGCTGGCTTAACAAGCCATTCTCTCAAGGTGTTGGTAGCAGAACTATGAAGAAAGGAACGATCCAAATTTAAGAGCAGAACTCCCAGTTTCTTGTCACGAACCAGGAGAGGTCAGAAAAAACACAGGAGGCATGAACAGAACTTTAGGAAAAGGCTCCATTTGGAGCAAATCCCTACCAGGCACACTGCTGTGCCAGGTATCAGCAGCCCTGGAAAGAGAGTACCTAAGAAGACCTCACTGGGGACTTTTGAGGAGACAGAGAGACTGGGCGTGGAGTAGAGATGATTGTCTCACAAAGGGAAAGAATGCACCTTGCAAGTCACTCCTGGCCCCAGGCAGAATGCGAAGCAGCTTTAAGAGCCCTGCTAGTTAGATCCTTGTTTCTGCACTCTGTTTAATCCTCAGCACACACCCACCAGCTCCCATTAACAAGCCACTGAAAGCAGCCTGAATGCCCACAGCAAAGAAGGCGCAACCAGGACTGCCCAGAAACATGTGGAACAGTTGAGGTTAGGAGCAGAAGGTATTCCCCAGCTCCAAGCAGGCCCTCTGAGACATCACACACAAACCAGCATGATTTCCCCATGCAGTCTTGTGACCACCTCATCTGTTTGCACAGAAACCGCCAGAACATTTGAAACATGAATTTGTCAGAGAGCATTTGGCTTGTTCCAGAACCTGAAGGGTGTAAGGTAAAGCCCAGGAGGGACACACTCACCTCGGTATCCCTCCGGTTTGTTGGTTGAGCACGCCCAGAAGAGCATTCTAGTGTTTATGAGGGTGATCACCTCAGGTACGCACAGCGTATTGCTAGGGGAGGAGAAGAGATCACATCAGTGAACCTGCACGCACAGCCCGAGGACCGTGATTTGAAAGCTCTCCTACCTACCGGCAGAATTCGTCTGTGTCTTGGTGGTCATCTCCATGCAGGTACACCAACAGGAAGCGCAGCTCCCGCTTGGCATCGTTCAGTGCCTTGGCATAAGAGCAGAGGAGGCACAGTTACAGGGGCTCTAGTCAGAGGGAAGGCAGCACCCACAAGACCTGCGTGAAACAGCTCAGCAACATTCAGCTGGGCCGTTACTCTGCCACAAACTGGTTTTAAGGAAGCAGCAAATGAAGTATGAGCCTACAGGACCTTGCGATCCAAGCCTTGTTTAAGAGGATCATGTTCTGCCCAACTCCTTTCAGGCTGTGGCTGTGGAGAGCACTGAGCTCAGAGCAGAGCCAGGTACCCCCCCACGTGAGCTGACCCCCCCCAGACCTCCCCACCAGGCTCAGCTGGCAGCAAAGCCTCCTTGCCTTCATCCCTCGGACTCACAGCAGGTAAGGCTGAGCTTTCCACTGCAGCCTGTGCGGGATGCAACCTTCAGACCACATCAAATGGAAGTGCTACTAAAAAAAGGCCAGCTCAGTAATGCTGCAGGCCCCAACAAAACAAAAACAACAAAACTTCTTGTATCCTACAGTCTCTGGATTCCACCCACCCCAGAGCATTTAACAAGACCACACAGCAAGTGCAGAATGGGCTCCCTGTTTTACTGGCACTGAGCTTTAGTAAATAACCATGGAAGGGTTAGGCTAAGTCTGGATTCTAGGCAAGACAGAGGGGCCTGGAAGAGCTGTGGGGCAGCACGCTCCGTCACCATGCAGCGTGGAGCAGATACAGGCTCCACATCCTCCTCTGGCACTCGGGAAGCAGAGCTGGTCCAGCTGCCTGCCGGGACACTCGGCAGGAGGCTCTCCTCCCGGCCAGTTTCAGAGAGGCTGCAGCAGAGGTGCTGCCCAGGGAGAGGTCTCAACAGAGAGCACCAGCAGCCCAGAGCTGGCACGTGCAGTTCTCACCTCACGTTCCTTCTTCCGTGGCTCCCTCTTTCAATTTTGAGGTCTCGCACCACGTTCGGGAGTTGCGTTATGATACACGAGCCCGGGCAGTCCATCCCGATTTGGGGAACAGAAGGACAGACTTTGGCTCACCACGTCAGTTTACAAAAACAAAGGCGGGATTACAAAGAATAGCTGCTGGCTACAGAGCCACACAGACGGTCGAGGAACAGTCAGAGCAGCTTTGCTTTCCAGCTTTGCAGACTTGGCGTGTCATCAAGCCTGGCAGACACTGGTTTTCTAATACACTCGCTCACTAGCTCTCCAATACCCTGCTACGGAGTTCGGAGACAAAAAACACCGGGCTGTGATGAAGAGAGGTTTTGCCACGTAGGCCCTGATACCAGCCAGCACCATCCCCACGCTTCATCTCCCCAGTACCCTGGCACCACGGCGTGACACTGACCTGGCTGTAGGTTCCCTGGTAGAAGACAGGGTGTATCCTCCCGTATTTTTCCTCAAACATATGGATAAAGGAAATAATGTCACCCACCGGGTCGGTGACCCGACTACGAGGATCGGGGCGTATAAAACGCAGAGCAAACCTAGGAAGGAAAGAAAGGAAACTGCAATTCAGCTCCCTGACTTGCTGAAGAACAGGATTTTCTTTTCCACAGACAGTCACTGGCATTCATAAGAAGGAAAAACGTCACAGACGAGACCCTTGAACATTTGTAATTACATCCCAAATTGCCACCTGCTCCAAACTGATACTGCAACAGAAAAACCCCTGTCAAAAGACTTTCAGAGAAGAAATAATATGGCAGAGGAAGAAGCCAAACCAACGCAGATGGCAGGACTGCTTGACAGTTGCTACCTTTCAGCATTCCCTTTTCCATCAATTCTACAAGGAGACAAAATGAACTGGCCCTTTGGGGCAGCAAAGGCAGGTGCAGCTACAGACACCAGAGGGAAAAAGGCAGCTGCATCGGCAGTTTAAGCTCTGCCAAGTAACGTCCAGGGATTGGGACAGGTTAACTTGGAGCCCAGCCCAACAGGACGCAGTGTGACACTGCCTTGTGTCCCCCCTTCGCATGGCACTCAAATTGTAAAGCCACGTGAAGTTCAAATTCCAATTAAATATTTCACTTACAAAGCCACAGAGCACTTGTTTTCTCTGCAGTAAGATTTATTTCTTGCCAAGCATTGTAGGAACTTTACAAAGCTACAGATAAAGCCAGTTGAGCAAACAAATGGGAAGAGAAATCTGTCATTAGACTCAAAGAGACTCAAGTGACAGAGGTACAGCCAGATCTAAGCCACTGTGTGCCTTGATGCAATCAATACATGAGTCAGCACAAAATACTTACCTAAATATATCAAGTAATGTGTAGTAGGTAAATCGGAATGGAAGCATCATGAAGTAGTAACCCCATCCTAGCAGGCCCTGCGATTACAAACAAAGAATCAGAAGAGTCTCCAGCGCAGGAACAGGCCTGCTAACGCAGCGTGTCCACCAGCATTAACACATGCATTCAGTGAAGTAGCAGAGGCCCTACCCATCACAAAAAAAAATCAGCAACATTTCACATCTTTGGAGAAGTCAAATTGAATTAAGTGACTGACAGGGGTCATTTGGAATTCAACGCGGCACTTCTGGAGACTGGCAGCAGTGATGAGTTCTGAAAGCAATTGTTTTTCTCTCCGCCTATTTTTTTTTTTTTTTTAACTGTAGGATTAATAACACCAAGTCTCAGAAGGGCACATGCAAATTTGTTTGTGGAATATGAGCATAAGGAATTCAGCACTGGAGTATTCAAGCTAATACTTTTTTTTTTTTTGGAGGGTGGGGATCTAAAAAGAATGAAAGACCATCACTGCCACCACTCTGCCTCCATTCCCACTGAACCAATCAGAAGCTTTACGAGGTCACAGGAAGATGTTCTGTGAAAAAGAGAAAGTCTCATACTGCAAATTACACCACGGAGAAAATATCCGCAGTAATACTGGAGGCTGAAGGAACAGCTCTACGCTTTATTTTTAGATGACAAAAAAAAAAAAAAAAAAGCTTTTTAGAAAGGAGATAACAGCACACAAAGAAAACAACGCCTTTCCCTGCATGCACACTGGTAACTCTGAACAACAAAGCAGCAAGGCAAAATCCACCAAAAGATAACTTGCCCTTGGCTGTGGCCTTGAGACAACATAGCTGTAGATCCTGTGGTCGGCTGTATTGACCTGCAACGGCCGAGATGGGGGTGGATTAAAGACACTTGGGACACCCTCCTGCTCGTTCAGTCGGTCCTGCACAGCTGCCTTTAACACAAGAAGGAGCAAAGAACATTTCAGACATTTGAGGATAGCAGTTTTGTTAGTCTTTATTATTATTTTATTTTTTATTTTTTTAAAAGTTTTTTGGTACCTAACAATAGGCATTACTTATCCCCAGACTCTGAGCACTCCATAAGCATTACAAAGCTCATTAGGAACTGGAAACACCAGTGCTCATTTCTGCATGGAAAACGTCCACGGCAGCCTGCACATCGCACTGCAGGAAGGTGCAGTGCCAGGCAAGTGATTGTTTGCAGCTGTAAGAACTCTGCTGCATATTTCCAAGCCAGCTCTCTAGCAGTATCAAGATACTCTCATAAAAAGCTACTGGTGCAAATTTGGGGGTTAACAGATGAGGTCTAACTGGGAGGAACCCCGCCCACACCACTCAGTTTAGCCCAGGCACTGGGGAAGCACCACCAGGGGTTTGAAGCAGTACCTCTATGTTCCAGTTGTGCTGCTCCAGCGTGTGACGACATTGGTCCATGGACTCTATGCCGGTCAGGTCCTATGGAAGGAGAATAAAAGCAAATGAGTGCCAGGGGAGCACGGGATTTTTATTTATTTTACAATTCTGTGCTAGGCAAGAGCACAGACACTGCAACACAGGAAAGAGCAGAGCTCTTAGAAAGAAGAGCCATCACTTCAGAAGAGAGCAATCTGAGCCAACCCAAACCTGGGGACACGCAGGTGGCCTCAAGCACGCCTTCGCACGCTTCCCACTAGCCCATTGTCAGCAGCACACCCCGAGCTCCAGCTGCACTCAGCCTGCTCAGGAAGCTAACACAGAACCACCCCGAGTTCAGCTCTGGAAGGATATGCCAGGACGTGCCCTCAAACGTCACTTCAGAACATTCCCTTAAGAACAAAGCACATTACTTCACTGGCTGCAAACACAAACAGAAACTAAAACCAAAACGAGCCAGGCACTAATAAGGCAGCACGTTCCAGAGGCACACAATACCCCGCAGAACATGAGTCCTGCCCAACGCAAACAGAACCTCAAACAGAAAAGATAACCCAAACATGCCCATAGACCTCGAGGCTACTGGGCTCTCAAGTTGGTGTTTGAGAAGGCAGATTTGAAGGAAACTGCTCTTATTTTGAAGTTAAAAAGAGTAAAATTTTCTTGCCTTCCCATTTATTCAACTGGAAAAAAATTACACTTTCAGAACCAATTATTTAACCCAGATACAAGACAGAAGCAGCAATGACAGGGCTCATTTAACCCTCACGAGCAGCGTAACAAATTCAGGAAGTGCTCACCATATAACATCATTTTAAATATGATTTAAATATGACAATTTCTCCATCAAGGGCATTCTTGACAATAACTCTGCAGGTCCCTAAGGCTCCATGTTCTCACCTGGTACATTTGCCTTGCCACCTTTAGCCCATGACCACATCCCTGGCCAGCTGTGCACATGACCAAGGGCACAGGGACACCAGGACAGGGAGCAGGGCTGCCACGTGCTGTGACAGCGAGGGCTGCGTGAGCTGAGCCACACAAGAGCTGCGCCAGCTCCACGCACAGTTCTGTGCAGGACTTCAGATGTGAGCCTTGCAGGAACCCGACAAGGAGCAGGGAGTGCTGCTCCCTGCGGGATGCGGCTTGTGACAACTGAACACAAAGCAGGAGCTTCACAAAGCCTCGCGTGCAGTTTCCATTACACCTTGTGCTCCAACTCATTGTTAGCATTCCCACTTCTGCTCGGCATTCTCCCAATTCCTTGCTTCATTTCAAGCCTCTGAGGCTGCCCTGACAAGCTGACCATTAAACGCACTGCACTGGGATCTCCCTGGGGAGGATGGCGCACAGATTCCTCCCTCTCCCCCACTCCATGTGCAGCTTCCACCCAAGTCACCCCGGGTACAAGTGCCCTGCTCAGGGCCTGAGCTTCTGAGCACTTCTTGGCTATTTCCTCCAAGCCCGCCCACATCCCTACCTGCTCCCCATCTCCTGGGCGAGTCACACTGCTGTATGGAACCAGGCTGATCGAAGTGTTCCCGAGATTAATGCCGTACATGCAGGCACCGAGAAGCACTGTGGGTCAGTGCCTAGTGCCAGGTACTGATGGGAACACTCGTCCTGTCCTGCAAGGCCTGGCAGGGGGCACTGCACACGAGTTTCATTCAGAATGAAGCTCCGAGCACCTGGCTGTTGCTGCCAGAGCACTTCTGTTTATAAGTCAGTTTCATTATTCAGGATTTTGGTTTAAATCTTTAAAAACACGCTTCACTTCGGCTTTTAACCTTAAAGCTCCTACAGAAGACACTTACCAGGCCTTTTAAAGGGACCCCTTGAGTAAATTCCAGGCGTCTTCTCTCGGACTCGACCATGGAGGCAGTGTGTGGAGTCTCTGCCCACTGTTCCTTAACACCCCACCAATTCTGCTGCGTTCACAAAACCTCAGCGATTCAGGAACTCCTTCACACCTGCCTCCAAGTGCCAGGAGCCCCACAAGGCACCATTAGCAGGATTTCCCAAAGGAACAGCCCCTCCTTTTTAAGTCACACAAAGCACAGCAGCAGCTTCAGGTCAGAAAGCAGCACCCAGTAACCACAGCTCACAAGAAGCGTTCCACGAGCACCGACTCTGTGCAGCTCCCACCACTCCTGATCAATGACGCTGCACAAAGAAGCACTGCAGGGCAAGAATAAGAACCCCCGGGTAAAGGCAGTGGGCATTTGGCAGATCTTGGGGCCATTCTGCTATTCAGGCACAGAGATGAGCGTGCATTCAGTGTCGGTAAGGTACCTGCACAGGGCCCTAACCAACAGACTCGCTGCTAGCCTCTCATTAGCCCCCTCAGAGAGCTGACATCTTAGGCACAGTAACACAAAGATCCCTGGACATAAAACTGAAATTAATCCTATGGAACTAGTGCTCTCAAACACGAGCACTCAGAAGTGCAGGTCCAAGCCCAACAGTCACCACCACCACCTAGAAGGCAAACCATCACGCACCACAGAAGTTCAGTGTTGCCTTCTCAAGCACCCCACGAAGCAGAAGGCTGCTCCAATACACACAAATCACTACACCCAGCAGCTTCAGCACCTCTCACCTTTGAGACGCTGCTCGGAAGGCTCAGATCTTCTTCCCCCTGTAGCAGTGAGACACAATTCCACCCCTCAGCGAGCGGAGTACCCCAAGTGGACAAAGGTTGGGCGCTGCGCTTACGAAACCGCTCCCTCAGAGCCACTCTGATGGTGAAACAGCACGGGGCACAGCTCCACCGGGCTGCGACTGCGCTGCTCCGAGCGGCCCTCCCGCTGCCAGATTGCAGAGAGCTGCTTCCAGGGGTAAAGAACATCCGACTCAGAGCAGGAAAAAGCCCCTTTTTTTAGAGATAGTTCCTCTCTGCCTGTCACACTACGTGCATTTACGAGGGCTCTGATGCACAGCAGAGTGGGACAGGTCTGGGGAGCGCCTTGTTTCCCCCCCTCCTCCCTGAACGAAATGTTTCCAGCCCTGAGCGCTTTGTTTTCCCCATTTAAATTCGGGATCCCATCACAATCGCTAACTTTTCCCTCACCAACAAGCCCACTACTCTAGATTAGCACGTTCCAAGTGCCCCAGCCCACGGGCCCAAGCTAATGGGCACGGGTCGATAAGGGCAGCCCGCAGGAGCCGCTGCGCTGTCCCCACCCCCAGCGGGGCTGCATCACACAGCCCGCTCATGCTGCTCACATCGAGCTCCCCTCCCTAGATGCAAAGAGCATCGAGCCCTGACAGATGAAGATTGAGGTACTTCTATTTGTTCACATTAGCCAAGGCTTCAGCAGCAAACGGGAAGCTTAAAGCCTGCCAGAGCGCATTGGTGCTTTTATTCCCCGTTTCCCCCCATTCTCTCCCTACACTGGGATTTTTTAAGCTCTAACCGATCACAGCGGGTGGCAAACAACCGGGCTACCCCGGCCCTATCTGCAGGAAGCCAGCTGCCACTCACAGCACCACCAGCACTGGTATTTGGGGGAGGGCTATCAGGGAGCATCAGGCGAGCATCCCCAGGCCGGAGGCACCACAGCCAGGCTGACAGCGGCCAGCAGGCGCTCACTGCCTCACCCTGGGAGCAGCATTTTGCAGCCCAAGCAGCCTCACTGAGGGACAGAAGCACCCCCGAGCACAGCAGCTGCTCGCTGGGTGACTGACAGCCCGCGGCTTTCTCCATGCTCTCCATTTAGCTGCGACACCGGGGGCCTTCCTCACCTGCTGCCCCACTCCCTTCTCCCCTAATCCCCCTCCTGCTTTATTCACACAGCACTGCTGTGCCTTCCGTGGCGCTGCGATGCTCCTCACCCCAGAATATCGGGCAAGGTACTTGCTACGATCACGCCTCACAAAGAAAAAGCGCAGCAGCACCAATGCACCAATGGTTTTGGCAAGGCAGAGCCATCTTCTCCAAACAGCAGCTGCTATTTAATGGAACCCAGCTAAAGGAAAGAAAAAAAAAAAGCCTGTGTGACTCCAGGTGGGCGGATTTACCCTCCCTCATTTAAAGAAGGGAGCAGACTGCGCAGCTGAGCCCCTCTCAGCCAGGTGTGAAGGTAACAAAGGCAGCACCAGTGAGGTCAGCCCTGGGGAAAGCTGAGCCTCTACACACTAGGAGAGGGAATAAATGGTGTTAAAGCCTTCTGGACAACATCTCGCACTCTAGGCTCTGGGCAGCAGCCATCTCCTAGCCACAAGTGCTCTCTCCTTTGAGGCAGGGCCCACCAGGAGCTGGGCTACAACAGGCTCCCTCCCCCTGAGCCCCCAGCCAGCGCAGTAGCAGGAGGAAACACGCGGGATTCTTTAGGTTCACAGCTGCCCACAGGGCTTTGAAAATAGCAACAGGGAAACTGAGGAGTGCAGCTGGCCCGATCTGTCCGGATCCTGTGGGTTAATAAGGGCTGTGACAGCTTGCAGCAAGAGCTGCAGGGCAGTTTGTGCACATACACGGGGCAAGGCAACGGCTTAAACCTCATCCACTTACCAGGGAAGCAGCGATGCTGGGAAAGCAATCGTTAAAGCTGCTGCACCTCATCTGTCTGAGAATTAAGATCACCCAAGGAGCTTAATTTGCAGTAAAGGTTTAGAGGGGATCTCTTTAAGAGCTGACGGGATCTCCCAACACCAAGGCTATGGAGAAACGCCACCGCTGATGACTACAGGGGCTGCTCCAAGACAAAGCAACGAGGAGCAGCTGCACCTCGCTCTGCCATGGGAGGCAGGACTGGATGCCTCTGAAGACCCTTTAAACACTACAAACTAGAAGCACATGGCACCAAAAAAAATATCCAAAACACATCCTTTAAGATCAATATGAACCAACAAAAGCCAGGCAGAGTGTTGGGGAAAGATAGTGCATTTAGGGAAGAAAGCTGCAGCCTGGGTAACACCACACCTCACAATCCAGACACAAAGCCAACTCACCTGCAGATAATTTTAATTGGCCAGCAACAGCTGAATTACTTCTCCACGGAGCACACCTGAGTGCTCCAGCTCTGGGGCAGTCCCCTCCCCAGTACGCACGTGTGGGGTTAGTTTCCTTTTACCCATTCAAGCGCTGCACAGCCCCGAGACCCCGGCAAGCCAAAGGCCACGGGAGACAGCCCACATTGTGCAGAGATCGGAGCCTTCCAGCCCCGGGGGCCTCCCCCAGCCGGCAGCACCGCACCCAGCGGGGCAGCGCCAATTCCTGGGAAGCCGCAGGCCCCTGGGGAGCCCCGGAGAACCCCGCACACCCCGGGCAGGGCCCGCAGCCACCGGCGGGCAGCAGCACGGCCCGGCCCCGGCCTCCCTCCCCAAAATGGCCGGGGCGGGCCGCGGAGCCGGCAGGGGGTTACGGAGCAGCCTCCCCGAATAACGGGCACCGAGCCCAGCGCCGGCCCCTCAGCAGGCCCCGAGGGGCCCGCAGCGCCCGGGGCAGCCCCGCCAGGCCCCGGGGGCCGCCTCACGGCCGCCAGCACCGAGCGGCCCCGGCTCGGGCCAGGCCCGGCGCCCCCGCACCCGCTGCGGGCAGGGCCCGCCCGCCGCCCCCGGCCCGGTTGGGGTCCGATAGGGCCCGGTGGTGTCGGCACGGCCGCGGTGTGCCCGGCTCGGCGCACCTGGAACTGCAGCAGCTTCTCGGTCTGCTCCGCCGTCAGCTCCCGCTCCTCAGGCGCCGCCATTTTGCTGCCGCCTCTGACCCGTCGCTCCGTCACCCGCCGGAAATGACGTCGGCGGCGCTGCCTGCCTCTCTCTCCCCCCCCCCTCCTCCGCGGCTCGGCAGCCGAATCGCTCCTTCGTCGGCCGTCGGAAATACACGAGCGCTCGCCGGAAATAGCCGAAGCGCTCTCGGAGCTCTCCGGAAAAACCCGAAGCTCATCCACCGCCTTCGCCGGCTCGGCCCTTCCTGATTGGCTCCCGAAGAGTTCCGAAAGCCGCTCGGCCCTTTCCGGAGACGGCCGGCGGCTCCCGCAGGGCGGGGCGGGCTGCGGGCGGCCCCCAAGATGGCGGCGGCGGCGGGGGCCACACCCAAGATGGCGGCCGCCAGCCGCCCTCAGCCCCAGGGCTTCCCTCCCGGCGCCGCCTCACGCCTGAAGGGGGCACGGAACCGCCCCGAGCCGCCGGCCGCCGGCCCCTCGAGCCCGCGGGGAGGCCGAGGCGGCTCCGCAGCGGCTCCCGGCGGCGGCGGGGAGGGAAGGAGGGCGGGGGGGAGGTCCCGGCGCTGATGTCAGCGCGGCCGCCCCGCCCGCCGCCGCAGTGACAGCTCCGCCCGGGCCCGGCGGGGCCGAGCCGAAGGCAGCTGGGGCTGTGGCGGCGAGGGAGGGAAGGAGGAGAGGAGGAGAGGAGCCGGCCATGGCCGACGACTTCGGTTTTTTCTCCTCGTCCGAGGCTGGCGGCGCCGAGGAGGACCCGGCCGCCGCTTTCCTGGCGCAGCAGGAGAGCGAGATCGCGGGCATCGAGAACGACGAGGCCTTCGGGCCCGCCGACGGGGAGGGGGCCTCCGCCGGCACCGGGCAGGCGGCCCCGCAGGAGCCCGGTGAGAGCCGCCGGGCCCCGGCACCCCCCGGCCGCAGGGCTCCGGGAGGGGGGGAGGGGGGATCCGGGGGGGTTTGGGGGATCCCCGGGGGGGGTTTTGGGGGTCCCCGGGGGATTTTGTGGCCCCCACAGGGGTGAGGGGGGGCCCCGTGTGCCAGGCTGGAGGCCTGGGGGGTGTCTGTAGGGGCTGTGCTTGGGTGCCAGGCTGGGGGCTCCTTCCCCTGAGCCCCGCGGTGTGGGGTGAGCCCTGAGCCGGGCACGGGGCGCTGACTGCGTTAGACAATGGTCAGACAATAGATGAAGGTGCTAAGCCTCACCTCGTGCCTCCGCGTGGCCCCCAGCCCTAAAGGAAGGGCCTTCGGTAGGTAGCAGGAGCCCCCGGGTCTCCCATCCCCACGAGGGCATCGCTGCCACGATCCTCCTGCCCCTAACGCAGGCAGGTCTGTGGGGTCCCCGTTGCTGCCCGTGTTGCGGTGGTTTCTCCTTTCCGCCCACGGGGACCTGCAGAGCCATGGCTGGCCCAGAGAGGTGCTGCTACATGCAGGCAGACACGGGCTGGGTGTAGCTGGAGCTGCGGGGTGAGCACCACGGGGACGGTGCCGGCTCGAGCTGCTCCGGAGCCACGCCGCATCTCCTAGCGCCTGCAGGCAGCCCAGGGCCTGTGCTTAAGCCTGGTCATCGCCAGGGAGAGCTCAGGGCCTGGAGGGGGCTTCTTTTAAAGCCTCCTTGCCCAGCAGCAGGGAGCTGAGCGCCCTGGGGCTCGCCTTGTGGGGTCGGTGTGCAGCTCACGGGGCTGTACGTGAGCTGTGGGTGTCTGCAGCACCTCGTCCCCAGCCCTAACCCTGCAGCTCGCTCCCCCTGGATGGGCTCCTGAGGACCCAGATGTGCGTCCCTGCCCTCCTCCCTGCTGGTGGAGCGTGCTGTGTGTCTGTCTGTCTGTCTGTCTGTGTGGCAGCTTCTGCCTTTGGCAGACCTGGGGGGGGTCAGGTTGTCTGCGTGCAGGCAGAGCGCTGCCTCCCACCCTGCTCCTGGGACAGTTGCCCTAACCTTCAGATAAGATTTAAAAAAAAAAAAAAAACAGGCAGTGAAAACACCATAAACACACAAGATGCCCGGAATGGCTTGTCTTGGGAGGGAGGTGCTGGCTGGATCCCTCCAAGGACAGGAGCCCAGAGCTGCTGGCCCAGCGCCCTCCCACATATTCCCTACAGCAGCAGCTCGGGGGGGTATTTGTAGGGTTCAGGGCTCTGACAGCAGCGTGGCAGTGCAGCACGCTGCCTCTTTCCCCTGGCTGCTCCAGGCAGTCTCTGGACCCTGCCACCTTGCTAAGCCCTAACGTAAGACCAGCGTGGGATGTTCAGCTGGTGGCCCCCACCTGTGGGGCTGTGGGGATGGGTGTGCGGGGCTGCAAACGGCACGGCCCTGTCCCCCAGGAGCTGACCTGTCACTGCTTCCTGAGCACCAGCCCTTCTGGGATCACCTGCAGCTGCCAGAGCTCTGCTCATCTTTCTCTTCCTTTTTTTTTTCTTCTAGCTGGTTTCCAGAACGGGGGAGCCACTGTCAACGGTGATGTTTTCCAGGTGAGTCCCCAGCCCCTTGTTCTGGCCCCGTGGTGCTCAGGGGGGTGATGTGAGCAGGGGCACAGCTCTCTGCTGCCCGGCCCCCGGGACTGCTTGTGCTTGCCGGCCCCAGAACAGCTCCTGGCAGCCCGTGTCTGTCCTGTGGTGGGTTCCTGGTGCTCTGTTCTCACCCCTGCTTGAAGGAGAAGGGCTGGTTCCACTGCCACAGCCCCTGAGGTTTGGAGTTAAGGCTTTGAGACTGGCCGAACCAGGAGCATAGCTGTGGCCTGGCTGCCGAGCCCCGCAGCATCTCATTTCCCACCAAATCCCCTTCCCCGTGGCCAGGAGTGGGTCAGGGCACCCCCTGCCTGGGTCTCAGCTCCCCGGGGAGCCCCAAGGCAGGCCATGCAGGCTGCAGAAGCCATGCCAGCACCCTACAAACCCTTCCTTCACCCCATTTGGTGCCCAGCAGCGCGGCACGGGCATCTCCCCTGCCTAATCCTAATCATATCAGCGACGGGACAGCCTTAATGAGATCGGGGATCTGGGAGGAGAGCCCTAATCCCGTGGCTGAGCCGCGTCAGGCTGGGTGTCCCGGCCAGCGGGAGGCTTTAGGAGAGGCGCAGAGCACGGTGCTGTGCCCTGAGCTGCCCCGGGGCTGAACACCGGCAGCGAGGAGCCCAGCCCCGTGCTGCCCGGGGGGGGAGCTGCTGCTGAGGGTGGGCTGCTGGCATCCTGCAGGAGTCCAACGGCCCCACGGACGCCTACGCGGCCATAGCCAAGGCTGACCGGCTGACCCAGGAGCCCGAGAGCATCCGCAAGTGGAGGGAGGAGCAGAAGAAGCGCCTGGAGGAGCTGGGTGAGAGCCGAGCCCCGTGCTGGGGGCACTGGGAGCTGGAGGTCCCTTCCCTGCTGCACCCCGGGGGCGCCTCGTGCCAAAAATCAGCACCCCTTGGAGGCGGTGATGCCTTTCTGTGGGTGCTTTAGGGGAAAAAGGGGACGGGGCAGGGGGCTGCCTGCCTGACGGGAGCTGTCGCACCCCGGCCCTAGATGCTGCCTCGAAGGTGACGGAGCAGGAGTGGCGCGAGAAGGCCAAGAAGGACCTGGAGGAGTGGAACCTGCGGCAGAACGAGCAGATGGAGAAGAACCGGGCAAACAACAGGTAGGCCGAGAGGCTGAGGCAGCCAGATCTGCCCTCCTGAGGGGCCGGGGGGGCTCTGTCAGCACGCTGGGGCTCAGCCCTGCAGAACCAGCACCTCGCCAGGCCCGGGGAGAGCCCCGAGGACACCGAGCAGCTCTGGTGGCCCTGCAGAGCCGCAGCAGGATCCCAGGGCCTCCTGACCACGCGTGGGGCTGGGGCTCAGCACAGCTCTGGGGGATTTTCAGGATTTCCTGGTGCCGTGGGAGGCCGCTAACCCCCTTTCTGTTTCTCTCTTTCTAACCCTCTGCCTGCCTGTCTGCTCCGTGCTCTCTCTCTGTCTGCGCCTCGGGGTAGGATCGCTGACAAAGCCTTTTACCAGCAGCCGGACGCCGATGTCATCGGCTATGTGTAGGTGCCTCCTGCAGGGTCCGGGCTCCTGGCTCTTCGTTCCGCAGCCCCCAGTCAGGGGAAAGGGGTTTTGGGGGGGGTTGTCGGGCTCTGGCAAGGTCCTAGAGCATCTCCGAGGGCTGGAGGCACAGGAGGAAAGCGGAGCTCTTGGGATTGCCCCTGTGGGGCTGGCTGTGGGGTTTGGGGCCTTCTGGGGACAGCCCCGAGGGTGGAGGGTGCTGAGCTCAGGGAACCGGGGCCGGGATGGGTTCTCTGAGGGAGGAGAGGGTCTCCTGGGCAGGGGCTGTGCCGCTGACAGCCCTCAACATCTCCGCAGGGCCTCGGAGGAAGCGTTCCTGAAGGAATCCAAGGAGGAAAGCCCGGGCTCCGAGTGGGAGAAGGTGGCCCAGCTCTGCGACTTCAACCCCAAGAGCAGCAAGCAGAGCAAGGACGTCTCGCGGATGCGCTCGGTGCTCATCTCCCTCAAACAGACGCCCCTGTCCCGCTAGTGCCGCCCGGCAGGGCCCGGCCGGGCCTTGAGGAGGGGGGTCCCTGGGTCCCTGCCCTCTGCAGTCGGTGGTTGTAACTCTCCCCGTGGTTTTCCTTTTTGCTTCAGGGTGCGTCGGTCTCTTTCTACACATATTTATTACTGTGGCATTTCCCCGGGAAGCTGTTAGCAAGGGGATCCCCCAGCCCGAGCCGTGCCCGGGGCCTGACACCCCCTGGGTGCTCCCCACCTCATTTGGGGCTGTGCGTGGAGCAAACCTGCCTGCCTCGGGGGTCCCAGAGGGATCCTGGCTCCCCTCTGCCCTCCTGCGGGGTGTAGGGCAGGGCTGGGGGCACAGCCCAGACCCTGCTTCACCCCACAAGACCCCGTGGGGAGCCCAGGTGATGCCACAGAGCTGGTGGGAACGGAGGAATGTGAGTGTGGGCACCCCAAAAATCAGCAGTTGTGGTGTCTTGTGCCCTGTGGTGCTGGGTGCTGGGAAGGGGGCACGGGACAGGAGTGCAGGGTGCTCCCCGCCCCTCTCCCAACGCCTCCGACTGTTGGGGTGCCAGGTTTTGGGGGCCTGGGCTCTGCTCTGCTCCTCCCCCTGCCCGGAGGAGGGCAGCTGGAGGCCGTGTGGCTGCAGGGAAGCAGGTAGGAGGTGTGGCTGCCGCGGGGCAGGGCGAGCCTCCAGCTCCCTTAACCCGGGCAGCCGCTCTCGGGCTTCTCCCCAGCCCAGTTCCCGCTGGGTTTGCGCCCCAGAGGCAGCAGGGCAGGGTGCTGCTCCCATTCCCACCCCATAAGGCCGCTTTCTCCCCTTGCTGGCGGGACTGGTGGTGCCCCCCAGCTGCGAGGGCAGCTCTGCTCGTGCTGGGAGCGGGAGCAGGCAGCACAGCACATCAATCAGCCAGCAGAGCCTCACTGCAGAGCCCTGCTCCCCCCCTCTCCCTGCAGAGCAGCTGAATCGCCTCTGGCTGCCTCCCGGGGATCAGGAGCCCCCTGCGACCCCGGCTGCTGCGTCCCCAGTGCTGGGCGGGGGCTTCCAGCCCTCGGGGAGCGGCGCCCACAGCTCTTCTACATCCCCTCAGCTTCGGTATCATGTGCCCGTTCGAATCACCTGTTACAATAAACCAACATCTCCAAACCGTGTGTGCTGGAAATATCAGCCAGGAAGCAGGATTTCTTCGGGGAAAGGCTTTGAGCAGGCAGTGAGGGGAAAGGGGGAGCTGCGGGGAGCAGCGTGGACTCGCCCGGCGCTGCGGTGGAGCTCACCCCTTTCCCTCAGCTGGGTCACCAAGGCATCGGGTTGCCAGCAGATGACGCGTGACGAGTGACAAAGGGAACAAATTTTACCAGGCTGCGACAGCACCGGGATGCCTGGCGGGGCCGCAGAGCCTCGGTGAGACACCCCACTGGTGCTCCAGGAGCATAAACGCGAGAAAGAAACACCACAGCCCCAACATCAGGTTAACGAGGGGTGTATTAACCGCACTGCCAGCACCCCAGGGCCCGCGGGAGGCTCTCACTTCCTCGCCTTCATGGCCGTCACCACCATGCCCCCCAGGAGGGCCGCGAAGGTGAAGCCCTGGGCCAGGATCCGCGCCCGCATCAGCAGCTGCGAGCGGCGCGTGTGGCCTCGCTTGAAGCTGATGAGGCCGTAGGTCAGCACGCCCACGGTGCAGAGGCAGCCTGCGGGAGGAGGGCGGAGGGACAGAGTCAGCGGGGACAGGCGGTGACTGCGTGGGATGGAGCCCAGCTGCCCCCGCAGCCTCCCCTGTCCCCGCCCGCCCCGTTACCCCAAGCCCTGCAGCCTCCCCCCAGCTCCAACCCCAAGCCCTGCAGCCTCACAGCATGACCGCGGTGGGGAGAGACCTCCAGGAGCACCTCGTCCAACCCCTCAGCTAACACAACCGCAGCCTCCCCCCTCACAGCCTCCTCTGCTGACCCCAAACCCCTGCAGCCTCCCCTCACGGCCTGCCCCCCAATCCCAGCCCCTCACAGCCTCCCCCCCAGCTCTAACCCCAAATCCCTGCAGCCTCCCCCCATCCTCCCCCCAACCCTAATTCCTCACAGCCTCCCCCTCCCCACTAACCCCAAATCTCTGCAGACTCTCCTCACAGCCTCCCCCCGACCCCAGCCCCTCACAGCCCTCCCCTTGCAGCCCCCCCATTACCCCAAACCCCCGTCAGCCTCCCCCCACAGCCTCCTCTCCCAAATCTAACCCCGAACTCTCACAGCCTCCCCCTTCAGCCTCCCCCCAACCCTAATCCCTCACAGCCTCCCCCCTCACAGCCTCCTCTCCTGACCCCAAACCCCTGCAGCCTCCCCTCACAGCCTCCCCCCCAAATCTAACCCCAAATCCCCCCAGCCTTCCCCCAGCCTCCCCCAACCCTAATCCCTCACAGCCTCCCCTGACCCCAAACCCCTGCAGCCTCCCCCCAACCCCAATCCCTCCCAGCCTCCCCTACATCTCCCCACTAACCCCAACCCCCCGCAGCCTCCCCAGCCCCTTTTCAGCCTCCCCCCGCAGCCCCCCCCCGTTACCCCACCCCCCTCACAGCCCCCCCTGCAGCCCCCCCCTTGCCCGCAGCCCCTCACCCAGGGGCACCAGGGGGTTCTCGCGGGTCTTCCTCAGGAACTTGTCCCCGAAGCCCTCCTCGCGGAACACGGGCAGCCCGCTGGGCCCCAGCGGCGGGGGAGGCCCGGCCTCCATGGCTGCGGGCGCGGGGACGGCAGCAAGCTTGGCCCTCCCCGCCTACCGTAGCCGGTAGCCGCGGGGCACTCTGGGAGTTGTAGTCCACGGGTAGGGGAGCGGAAAGGCGGCGCCCCGCGGGCCGGACTCCATTTCCCGTGGTGCCCCGCGGCCGGGCCCGCCGCGCGGTGTGTGTGTGTGTGGGGAAGGGGGGGGGCAGCCATGCCGAAGGCCAAGGGGAAGAAGCGGCGGCAGAAATTCGCCTATGGCGTCAACCGCAAGCGGCTCTACCGCAGCGCCCGGCGCCGGGCAGCGCCACGCATCGAGTGGTGGGCGAGGGGGGGCCGGGGGGAGGGCGTGGGGGGCGTGGGGAGGGGGTTTGAGGGGGTGTGGGGGGGCTGGGGGGGCTGTGAGGGGTCGTAGGGGGGTGTGGGGGGGCTGAGGGGGTGTGGGGGGGCCGTGGGGTGGGGGTTGGGGGGCGTTGGGGGGCCTTTGGGGGGGGCGTGGGGGGGGCTAGGGGGGTGTGGGGGGCGGGTGGGGGGCTGAGGGGGTCGGGGGTGGGGGGCTGAGGGGGTGTGGGGGGACGTGGGAGGGGGTGAGGGGGTGTGGGGGGGCGCTGAGGGGACGCTTGGGGGGCTGAGGGGACGTGGGGTGGGGGCACGAGGGGGTGAGAGGGTGTGGAGGGGTTTGGGGGTCGTGGGGGGGTGTGAGGGGTTGTAGGGGGGTGGGGGGATTGAGGGTTGTGTGGGGGGTGGGCTGGGGGTTTGGGGGGTTCGGGGGGCTTGGGGGTCCTGGGGGGGCGTGGGATGTGTGGGGAGGGGGCTGGGGGGGACATGGGCTCTGTGTGGGGGGTGTGGGGGGGATGTGGGCTGTGTGGGTGTGTGAGATTTGTGGGTAGGGGAGTGTGGGCTGTGGGGGGGTGACCTGAGGCTGGGGGAGTGAGGGCCCTGGGAGGGGGTGGCAGTGGGCCCCTGAGGTTACTCCTCGTGGGGACACCCGCGGTGAGCCCCTGCCTGTTCCCTCCCAGCTCGCACATCCGCCATGCGTGGGACGCCACCAAGTCCGTGGCACAGAACCTGGCCGAGATGGGCCTGGCCGAGGACCCCAACAAGGCCGTGCCCATCGCCAAGAGGGGGCTGCTGGTGAGTGCGGGCGGGACGGGGAGCGGGGGCTGCCGGGGTGGCCATCCTCATCAATATCTAAGGCATTGCCAGGGGTAACGGGGCATGGGACGAGGCTGAGGACTGGCACTCAGCCTCCCGGGACGTGCCTGAGCAGTGGGATTGGGAGCACTGCAGGCTGGCTGCGTAACAAAATACCAATACCAAAATGCCAGCCTGGCTGGCGTTGGTGGGTACAGGTGGCCTTGGGAAATGTCACGCAGGTGAAAGGGGGCTCGATGGCTGCAGGCGCTTCTCTCTGCTCAGGTGAGGAGCAGTGCTGTGCCACCTGGGCTTGCCTGTCGGCTGAGTGTGCAAAGAAAAGGCTCTGGTTAAGCCAGGGGAGATGCCGTGGTTCGTGGTGCTGTTAAGACTTCTGGGAGCAATTTGTGGGGTGAGCTGTTTTCCAAATGGCCTGTTTTAGAGTTTCTTTCTCTCATCCAACACAGGGAATGGAGGTGGAGGGCAGTGGGCAGGAGGAAAGGAAGAAGATTGTGCGAAAGCCCTACGTCCTGAACGGTCAGTGCTGCTTCTGTCCTCCTTGGGGGCTGCCTCGCCTGCCTTAGCAGGTTTTGTGCTGAACCTTGCTGCTCTCACTGCGTTTAGGGCTCTCCCGGGGCCCCATGAGTTGTTCTGTCTCTCAGCATCGTGTTGCAGGACTGTCCTTAGTGCCTGTCCCGTGCTGGGGCAGGGAAGGTTGTTAATTCTTGCGCAGTCCTCGCTGCAGAGGTTTTAGGATTTGAGTGTGCACAGGGTGCCCCCGGCAGCAGTCAGCCAGTCTGGAGCAGAGCTGGGAGCCAGAGGAGCAGCTTGGCCTTCCCAGCGTGTCCTCAGCCTCGTGAATTCCCTTTCCCTCCCGTGCTGCTTTTTTGTAGTACCTGCAGCCCCAGCAGGACTCTTGTCACTGCTAAACTCGCTGGTGTCTCACACCAATGGGACAAAAAACTGCAGTGCCCTGCTCTGAGTGCTTTAGCGGTGGTTTAGGGGCAGCAACAGCTCAGCTTCCTCCTCACCATGTGAGCTGGGGAGCAGCAGCAGCACTGACTGGGTGCCCGCAGCATGCCCAGAGAGCTCTCACACTCATTTTCCTGCCCGGGCAAGCACGGAGCTGTGCAGCAGGAGCTGCCTCCTTCCTGCAGGACTGGCAGGGTTTGATCATGGGAGCAGGCTGGCTGCTGCCCTTTGAGGCGCTGCTGGCGTTGCTCCCCTGCCTGCCTGCATCACGGTGTCTGTCCTGTGCCTAGAGATGGAATATGAGGCCAGCCTCCCCGAGAAGAAGTCCAACACGCTCTCACGGGACCTCATCGACTACGTGCGCTACATGATTCAGAACCACGGGGAGAACTACAAGGTGAGCGTCGGCTGCCCTGGAGCCAGGGGTGCCCACAGCAGCTCGCTCCTGGCTCTTCTGTGGAGCAGGAGTCGCCAAACGTCCCCGCTCAGGTCCTGTTGTGTGGGCAGCTGATGGCTGAGGGGATGCGGTGCTTGGAAACTCATCCAGATCCGTGTCTGGCAGCGGTTGCAGCCTCCTGGGAGGGCCCTCGGGACGTGGCTGCCACGGCTGCTGTGCTGGTTTGGTGTTTGCTCACCGGGCTGTTCCCTGACCTGCCCTCCCCTTGTCGCAGGAAATGGCTCGCGATGAGAAGAACTACTACCAGGACACGCCCAAGCAGATCAAGAGAAAGATCAACGTGTACAAGAACTTCTATCCCGAGGAGTACAAGGCTTTTGTTGCGTCGCTCAAGCAGGAGAAGATGGATGTGCAGTGACTGCCCCTGATTTTCCCTCGGGTCTGCCTGCCAGCGCAGGCCTGGTGCCACCGTTTTATGAACGGAGAGGGCACGGCCAGGCAGGTGACGGCTGCTGCCAGGCTGTTGTTCCTGGGGCCGGGGCAGGCTGAGCTATGCAAAGCCTCTGGCGGAGGAGGAAGAACCTTCGTTAGGCAATTAAAACCTTCGTTAGACAATTATAACCAGGCACAGACGGCTCCTGGCTGCGGCTCGTGGCATCGGGACTGAATGTGCTGCGCTGCTCCCTTTCTGAGTGGGAGCCAGCGCTGCTTTTGCCTTTTTTAAATAAATTACTCTCCCATGCTGGTAGGAATGTCTCTTGTGGGCTTTCATTGCTGCTCTCGCTGGGCACAGTCCTGCTTTGAGAGCTGGTGGTGCCAACGTGCAGGACAGGCACCAGATGTGCTGTGCTCTGTGGGGCTGGGCAGTGCTGGGGGCTCTGCCCTGTCCCTGTGAGCAGCAGGGCTGGATGTGTGTGCTCTGTGCTCCCCACAGAGCAATCTCCGGGCTGGGGACCCTTTCCCTGCCAAGGAACGAGGGCAGACCAGAGAGGTTGACCTCTTTTATTGGCAAGAGGAAGGAGCAGCCGTACAGAGGGTGTCCCAGCAGACTGGCCGGCACGTAGTCCCTTCCCCAAAGCACTCCCCAACTTCTAACAGTTTTCCAGGGCCCAGCACTGCCTGGCAGCAGCCCTCCCACCCGCAGGCACGGCTGTCTGCGGCTCCTGAGCCCTGAGGAAGGAGAACAGCAGCGGGGCGACTTCCTACCGAGCAGCAGCACATCCTCAGCTCGTGTTCATAGCGGGGCTGCGCGGCGCCTGCTTTCACCTGCTCGACAGGGCTTTATTTTAAAACAGAGGTTGAGGAAGGGCGAGCTGCATGCAGCCCGAGCTGGTTTTTCCCACAGGTGTGCTTTTTGGGCAGGAGAGCCCACGCAGCCCTCATCAGCACGGGAAAGCTGCGAGCAGGGGGTGTTTTACTCCCCTTGTTTAGGGCTCCATCAGCCACATCAGCTCCAGGGAGGCCAGGGGTGGTGTGAGCCGTGCTGCCTGGGTCCTTGTTGCCATCACAGCAGGACCAGGGACTTGCTCCTGCCCCCTGAGAGCTTCCTGGTGGCTGCTGCACTGCTCTGTGCCTCTCACCTGCCCTAGGGGAGCCTGCAGGGCAGCTAGCTCGGTATTTGAGCCCCGCTATCCCACAGGGCTGCGCGTAGCTGCAGGGCCCTGCCCTGTGCTGTGTTCCCTGCTCACCAGGAGGTAACGGTGCTGCTGCTGCCTCCCAAAGGAGGCTTCCCCCCTTGATTTAGGGGGGTGGCTGCCCTCTCCCCTGCTGCTTGTGTCCCCGAGGGCAGCCACACATCAGCTCAACCCCAAACCCCGCAGGGCACGCGCCGCGGGACCTGCCGGCGAGCCCCAGCTCCAGCAGCTCCCAGCACGTCCCAGTAGGAGCCGTTCTGGGCTCAGGACTGGGACAGCAGGCTGACCAGCAGGCTCCTGAGGTGCAGTACGCTGGTGGCCGTGCTCAGGCTGGCCCAGGTCGCGCTGGTGGGCAGGAGGAAGAGCTCCCGCTGGCCACCCAGCGCCTGCAGCTCCAGCTCCTCCCGCAGCTCCTCCGCGCTCAGGGCGTCGCTCTTATCCTGCGGGGGGACAGGAGGAGGCTGGGGGGGGCTGCGTGGCCCCGAGCCCGCGGGCTGGGAGCCCCATGGGTGGCTGCCAGGAGCCCTTTGCTGGTGGCTGGCCGGGAGCGCTTTGCTCTTGCAGGGCGGTCACTTGGATGGGGGTCAATGGGAAGCAGCCGCAGGCACGCGTTTGGCTGCCTGCCTGGGCAATCTGTCACCCCTTGGGGATTTTGGGCACTGGTGCTCTCTGGGAACTCGTTAGCTGGGACATGGGGAGGCGCCCAAACGAGGACTGGCAGCCGCGCATTGGGACAGGCTGTGGGAGACAGCCCCGCGAGCGAGGGTTTTGCAAGAGCTGGGGGATTTGGGGCGTTCAGATTTCCCCTTGGGGTCCCACAAGAGAGGCAATTTGGCTGGAAACACCCCCCGGGGAGCTGCAGGGGGGCACCCACCTGCTTGTTGGCCAGCACCACCAGCGGCAGCCGGGGCTCCTGGGCCAGCAGCGCGTGCAGCTCCTGGCGGGCCGTCAGCAGGCGAGCCCTGTCCACGGAGTCCACCACGAAGACCAGCACATGGGCCCCGCTCAGGTAATGGGACCAGTACGCTCGCAGGTTCTGGCTGCCGCCGACTGCAAGAAACGGGTAGGATCAGTGCCAGTACGTAGGGGCGAGTAGGGTGGCCGTGTCCCCTGCGTCCCCGCAGCCTCCCCCCGGGGAAAACGGGCAGCCTTACCCTCCAGCAGGTCCATCTCCAGCCCCTCGACCTGCAGCTGGGCAGAGTTGAAGCCCAGGGTGGGGGGGATGCGTTTCCTGGCCGTCTGGCTGCAGATGTAGTGCAGGACGCTGCTCTTCCCCGCTCCGTCCAGCCCCAGCACCAGCACCTGCTTCCACTCCACCTGGGGGGCAGCGGCACAGGGGGGCTGCTTTAGGCGCTGGCTTGAAACAAGGGGCTCCCCCCAGCCCCCCAGCCCCCCATGCCCCCATTCCCAGCCAGGGGTGTCCATACAGCTCCCTTGCTCAGCCGGGAGTGCCGGGGGGATCCCGGTGCTTCCCCCCCCACCCTACACACCCTTCTCCAGCTGGGTGGGCTCCGAGGGGGCTTCGGACACCCCAGGGTGGGAGGTGGAGGTGTCCTGGGGAACACCCTAAAGGAACCCAGACCCCGTGCACCTTCCCCACCCTGCTGGGCTCAGCACTTCGGGATCTCCCTGCTCCTTCCCCATCCTCGGGGGGGATCCCGGTGGGCGACCGTCCCCCCTGCTCGTCCTCACCGTGCTGCCGGGGGGGGCTCGGTCCCGCAGCTCCTTCACCTCCCGCTCCCACCAGCTGTCCCAGCTGGCTCCCAGCTCGGTGTCGCGGAAGTAGAGCTTCCAGGCGATGAAGAGGAGGGAGCCCAGCGCGACCACGGCGGCCCCCAAAGCCAAGGTCAGGTCGCGGAGAGCTCTGGGGGGAGCCATGCGGCGCCGTGCGGCCCAGATGTGCAACCTGCCGGCCCTGCAACCTGCCAGATGTGCAACCCCGCCACCACCGCTGTGACGTCCGCCCCCAGCGTCACCGCCGAGCTTAAAGGGGAACGATGGGAGCCCGCCGGTGGGGTGGGTGGGGGGGCTGGGAGGGTTGGGAGAGGGTCCCGGGGTGGGTGGGTGGGTGGTGGGGGGATGGAGGGAGGGAAGAGGGAGGAGGGAGGGGTGGCGGGGAGGTGAAGGGGGCACGGGGAGATGGGGAGATTGAGAGGAGGAGGGTGGGAGGCGATGGTGTGGCTGGTGTTGGAGCTGTTCCGAGCCGCCCCCAGCCCCACAGTGGGTCTGGCCGCCTGGTACGCTGTGCCCATATTGCCCAGCACCGTGCCCACTGCCCTCGGGCTGCTTCGTCCCGCTAAAAACACACAGCACATGATGGCCCCGGGACAGCCCAGCTGCAGGCAGCCGTGTGGCCTCATCCTATGCCAGATCCCAGCCATGGGGTGGCTGCGGTGGGGTGGCAGGAGACCCCCAACCCCGCTGAGGTGGGGGGAAGTGGACATGGCCTGAGAGGTGCTGCTGGCGGAGGTGGCACAGAGAGGGGCAGGGGATGGCGGCGGGTGGCAGGGCAGCACCCACAGCAGGGCTGTGCAGGCGGTGAGGGCTGGGGGGGGACATGGGGGGACATGGGGGACATGGGGGCTGTGGGGGACATGATGGGGTAGCCCCATGTCTCCCCCACCCCCTGCAGCATCCTCGAGCCTCATCCCAGCCCCAGCACCTCCAGCAGTGCCCACCCACAGCCCCTCATAGCCCCTCATCGCCCCTCACCCCCCCCATCCCCTCACACCCCCCAATCCCCCATATCCCCCAATATCCCCCCCATACCCACCCCCATACCCCACGCACCCCACAGAACTACAACTCCCAGCACCCCCCGCGCCTCCCGCCGCGCGCCGCCCGCCTATAAAACCCCTCCCGGCGGGAGGCGGCGCCATTTGCCCGGCGCCTCAGGCGGCGCCGCTTCCTCCCCCGCCATGCCGCCGCCCTCCCTGCCGCCCCGGGCCCGGTAACGGCTCCTCCGCCACCACCACCACCACCACCATGAGCTCCCGGCCACCGGCCGCTCCCGGTAAGCCTCTCCCCGTCCCCACGTTCCCCGGAGATCCGGGTTGGCGGCGGCGCTGAGCCCCGGTGCGTGTGTTGGCAGCGCTGGAGCGGGGCGGCGGGGCCGTGGCCGGGAAGATGTCGCTGCCCCTCGGGGTGCCCCGGCGGGCCTTCAGCTACGACGACGCCCTGGAGGACACGGCCCCCATGACGCCGCCGCCCGCCGACCTGTGCGCCGGGGTGCTGTGGAAGCAGCCCGTCATCCCCGAGCGCAAGTACCAGGAGCTCTCGAAGGTATGGAGTTTCGCTGGAAATCTCCCTAAAAAGCAGGCCCGGGGCGCCCGGTTTCACTAAAAACCTCCTAAAACTACCCTTCTGGCATTAATAAGGTGGAATTAAGCCCCTGTGGGGGTGCTCCAGTGGTAGAGCAGCTCTTGGGGGCTGTTCCTTAGTCGTGAAGCTCCTTGCTCTTGAATGGAACTGAATAGCCATGAGCCTAGCCTCTGCTTTTCATCTCTTCCTTTAAAATGTTCTTTTTTTGTGTGTGTGTGTGTGGAAAAAACCCTGAAATTGTGGTTTGGCACAAAAAGTAAACTGTCCAGTCATGGAACAGTAACCTCAGTGTTAGGGGGAGGAGGTGAGTGCTTCGCTGGAGTTGTTATTTTGGAGCGTTTGCTGCCTGGCTGCTAGGGCCTTGCAGCCAGTGGTAGCTCTGTAAGTGTGAAGTGCTTCCAGTAAGGCACTGGAAACATAAGGAATGAGGCGAGGGAGAGCTAATCAGCAGCCTCTCATCTGTGAGACTGTCATTTTGCAAACAGCTGCTGCTTCTGAGCTGTCTGTGGAGAAGTTCCTGCCCGCCTGACCTTGCAGTCCAGCGTGTGGCTGTGCGAATTGCCGTGGATGTGTTCTAGCTTTGTTCCTATTGACCTTTTCAAACTTAAACTTAATGACTTGTTGGCTCTGAGCCCAGCATGTTTTCGAATGTTGAATGAAAGTTGCTTGCTCATTACTAAGAATAAGGTTCAGGCGATAAGTGTTCCTGGGTTGTGGATAGAACAGCGTTTTTTTTCCGTGTGATAAAGTCTTGCTGCTAGTGCAACTCGGCCTTGTTTCTTTTGGGGTAGTTGAGATGTGTTGTGATGAAGAGCTGAGGTACTTCCTCACCATAACCTACACCTTCTTCTGCACAGGTGGAGGAGGGGGATGCTCATGTGAATGCACCTGTCATAACTCCTTCATCTTCCACCGAAAGCGTCAACAAGGTACCCGTGGTAAAGGCCAAGGCCACTCATATCATCATGAACTCTCTCATCACAAGTAAGAGCTCAGCTTTCTGTAAGATCTCTGCTTTCTGTAGTTTGGTGGCTGATGGGTGTGGGCACGGGAGTGTGGTCCGGCTTGGTAGTGCCTCGAGGTAACTGTAAGTGTTCCTGGATGGTCTGTGCGTTCAGAGAAACTCTGTTTTTAATCAACACAGTCATTAGAGGACGTTTCTAGAAGGAAGCAGGGAATTAGGGGATAGGCCACCTTACAGCCTCCGTGTTTCCTGGCGCAGGAGTTGAGCAGTGAGGGGGAGTGCAGGGAATGTGCTGTGCTGATAGGGCGCTGCAGTCCACACCGCCTTACGCTGGAGCTCAGAGGCTGCTGCTGGGTGTTTGCTCATTAACTTGGCATTTCTTGCTGTTAGGTAGAGTTCTGCAATTACCTGAAGTTGTGTGGACAGGTGATGTGCTGAGCTAATGGAGCACTTCATGGCATTTATGGTAACAGCAGCAGGTGTCTCGCTAACAGCCAGACTTTAAAAAAACAAACCTCATGAATCATGAAGCTTTAAAATGAAATTGGGCCAGTTATGTTTGCACAGAGAATGTGTTCATTTGCAGCAAGGGAAATTAAATATGTTACTCTGTGCCTGCTGCCTCTTCTTTTAACAGCTGGGATTCATTTTTTTCCTACAAGCAATGTTGCCAAAGACCCCTAGGTAGGTTTTAGGCCAGCATTTTGGAATAGCTTTATGCTTGTTCCTTGTTGTGGCTCAAAAATGACCAGCATATTGGAAGGTGCCGTGCAGGAGTAGGGACTTTCTGCTGGAAAGCAGCTTTTGTTTTAGTACAATGATAAAATAACTACCTAGATAAAAGCATGACGGCCTAAAAATGCTCTAATGCAGTAAGAAGTCAGAAACTCTGAATTGCTCCTCCCAGGAGAGAAGTTCAGATGCAAATTGGAAATAGACAAAAGCCTTCTAGATCTCTTGTACGATGCACTATCACTGCAAATAACTTTAACGTTAAAATGGAAGTTATTTTTTAAAAAAGACAATAACTTTTTGTGTACTAATTCCTTTTAACTTTGATTCACTAGCCAACCTAAGAACAGTTTCCTATGCTGATAGTAAAAAGGTGCTCGCTTCAAGAACTGAACTGGTATCAATCTATTGGCTGGTGGCTCTGTGGTTGGCTGAAGAAACTTATTTTACCTAAGCTAGAATTGCTGTGGGAGTCTTTACCACCTGCTCTGCAATGCTGTGATTGTCAGATCAGCTGGTGTGGGCAGTCTTTCAGAAATCTTACTCTTTCATTGGCAAAAAAGTTGAAAAATCAAGGGGGCCACTTAAAATATCCAGCTTGTTGTGGGGTCTTCTAGACTTGGAAATTATAATTAGAAGTGATGCAGCTTGTTGGATTAAACGTGTTTAAATACAAGTGTTACATCTGCAACGCATCCTGTGATTTGGGACAAAGCACTGCCTATCTGACTCGCTTAGCCCCGTGACTCAGGATAGCCTCCTGGTCAGAACAGCTCCTTAGTTTCATCTTGCAGCCTCTGTCAACTCGTCACAGTAGGTATGAACGATGAAGTTACCTGTGGCCACTCGAGTTGCCTTTTCTAGAACTGCTTGTGGCGGCTCTTTTGTGTGAACGTGTGCTCTTGTCCATTCCAGAGCAGACTCAGGAGAGCATTCAGCGCTTTGAGCAGCAGGCAGGGCTGCGAGAAGCTGGCTACACTCCCCACAAAGGCCTCACCACGGAGGAGACCAAGTATCACCGAGTGGCTGAGGCAGTGCATGTAAGACTTCTTTTCCTTGTGTTTTTTTTTTGTTGGTTGTGTACTAGCCTGACACCTGTCTGACATAACTTTGGGAGCGTGTTGCTGGGACTATTTAAACTGCTTACTCTGAAGGTGTTTAGTGTATTGTGTAAAAAGATTACCCACCTGTGTTAAACTTGCTGTTGGCCTGTATAGTTTTGAAACGGTTTGTTCTGAAAACTGCAATATTGCCCAGTCACTTCCAGCTGGGGACATCTCTGTACAGAGCCTAGCTTCTTGCTGTACCTCCCAGAGGTGCCCTGCAGTGAACATTAAGTGTTTGTCCCAGCGTTATCTCTCCGGGGATAGCTGACACGAAATGCCAGCCTTCTGGGTATTGAGGGCAGAGCTTGGCATCCATTCTCTCTGCAAACGCTTGTCTCTGTTGTGGTTTTTCTGTTCAAGAACTGGAAGAGACTTGCCAACTCACATATTTTTAAAGAAAGTATAATTTGAGGTTCAATATATTTTTATGTGCAAATGCAATTTCGAAGGAGCTCAGCTGTTTGGTAAGTGGATGAGGCACTCCCAGATCTTACTGTGCTGAGCAACACTAATCTGAGGGTAGGGCAGAGAAGGCCTTTGACACCTGAAATAAACATGCTTGGTGAGTTTTGGCCTTCAGTCTTATCCCTGAATCCAAGTAACTTCTCCAATTTTAAAGGTCCTGTTTACATTTTCCAGCTTGATGCTTATTTTGATGATCTTGAATTACCCTCATCTCTTCCAATGCTACTTTTCCATAGCATTAAGATGCCAAGTGCAGAAGGTACTTATCAGGTGTTTGTGGTGGTTAAGCGTTGAACGGACTGAACTTAGAACTCTACTCGCTGCTGCCTTAGTGATGCCAAGCCTCATTTGAGTCCTGTAATGAATCCAGGAACTCCTGGTGCACTGGGACAGCAGTGCTGAAGCTCTGGACCTTTGTTTTGACTTTGTACTGAGCTAACTTTGCAGTACAAATCAGCAGTCTCTGAATAAGCACTGTTCTAGTTGGGTTACCTATTCCTTGAAACAAGCCAGAACTACTTGTAAACCACGCATTTCTAACGTTAAAAGTTTGAAAATGAAATCGGGCTTGCTTCTTACTGGAAATAAAGACAAAGGTCTTCAGCCAGCATGTTTCTGGTGAGCTCAGCTGCCCACAGTGATCTTGCAGTTGGATTTCAATAGCGAGCCTTCCAGGCGTACCCTTGCAAGGTCAAAGTTTCAGCAGCAGCGTCAGTGAGTTGTGTTGGTGTGGCTTGGATAACCACAGGCACTGTTCTGAGAAGGTGCCTGTGCAGTCAGCGTTTGAACTATAACTGTCCTTCAAGTGACTTCTTTCAAGCTCTGTTTGTACAGAATGGCTTGTAATTGCCTGGGTCACACGCACCCAGCTCCTGATTGCTGTGTGACTGGACGTATTCTTCACGTGCAGTCCAAATTGTTGTTCTAGTGCAGTGCTTTCACCTTATTTGTGAATTACTTCTCAGTGTCTCATGCTCCTAGGCTTCTGCGCAAGGCCTTGTCTCACCTTCGTTAGAGAACTTGTGGGGCTGAAGCCTCTGCTCTGAGCAGTGCTCCAGACACACGGCTGCTGTGGCACTTGGACTTGTTGCCCTGCAGCCAGCAGTTCAGCCAGCTCTGCTGCACTGGAGGCAACCTTCCTGGGAGCGCTGGTATTTCAGCAGTGTGCTGCTGTTGAGCAGTGACTGACCTGCAGTGAGCTACATGGTTTTCTTCCATTAGCTTGGAGGGTGTCCACTTGCATGAGCATAGTGATGAAATGTTTGTATGCGCCCTGGAAAGAAGCTTAAGGGGTGTATGCAAGTATTGTAATACTGAGTATAATCAGGTTAAAATAACGATTAAAATCCCTTGTATGTGATACAAACAGCTGTCCAGTTTTGACAGTAAAACTGGCTGCATTCCATATGCCTTGTACTTAAGGTCTGTTGCTTGTGTTTCTCTTGCCTTTCCCAACAGAAGCTAAAAATGCAGAGTGGAGAAATGACAAAAGACGACAAACAGACTTCTTCTGCTCAGTCCACTCCAAGCAGCACTCCCCACTCCTCTCCCAAGCATAAAACCAGGTACCCTGCCCCTGGCAGATCACTGCCTCCGTGGTTTCCTGCAGGCTGCTGAGGTGGGATGTGCTGCAAATATCCCCTTTACGCTGTGAGGGACTCTCTGAGGGGTGGAGCTCAGGGACTGCTGTGGATTTGCATCAGAACCAAATATATCGGAAGCTTATGGGACTTCTGTCAAATCAAGGCAAATTCAAGGCAAATCTGTTAAGATCTTTCAGGTTTTCCCTGGTAA
This sequence comes from Aythya marila, assembly GCF_965140915.1. NCBI lineage: Eukaryota > Metazoa > Chordata > Aves > Anseriformes > Anatidae > Aythya > Aythya marila. The sequence continues at coordinate 11,201,168 of NC_139055.1, forward strand.
CTACATGTAAATTTTCTGGTGCGGTGGGGCCCACCTGAAGTGGTGTCTGTTTTCATACATCCCGGTAATTTTTTTCCATAGGAGTTGGTTCAGTCAGGGATCCTCTGCTTCTATCACTGGCCCAGACTTTGTTGCCATGGAAGCTGGTGGGGACAGATTGCCATCTGAAAGATGGAGTTTTTTTGGACCCAAAGCCATCCAGAAATCCACCAACGATCCAGGTATGTCCTCTAAAATCTCCTGCATTGCAGGAGGTGGGGAGAACTGTTAAACAGCAAAAATGCCAGCTGTTTCTGTTCACCTTGGGGGAGTGTGTGCTACTCGTATTGTTTCTGTGCCAAACAGGGTGGTACAGCACTCAGTACTGGCAGGAGTGGAGAAAGGACTTGGCTAGTTTTCCTAGCCCTTACTTGCTGGGATTTTTATTTTTTTACCAGGAGGATTTACCATCCAATCCTATAAGGGTGCCCAGAAGCCATCCCCAATGGAGCTGATGCGTGCTCAGGCTACTAGAATGTCAGAGGATCCGGTCACCTTCAAGCCACCCAAAATGGACATTCCAGTCACAGAAGGGAGGAAACAATCTCCGCGTTCCCATAACATCAAACCGCGGGATCTGAATGTGCTCACTCCAACTGGGTTCTAGGAAAAGTGCTGCTGGTATCCCTAGTACCTACCTACAAGGTGTCCCTGTGCCGTTGTGCTGCAGTAAAATAGGAATGTCTCCCTTCCAGCTCCTTATCTCAGAAAAGGAAATAGCTGTGACTGTCCTCCTAATGCCAGCCTTGAATCAGTCCTGGAAAAAACTCCTGCACTCGTGCTAACTGATTGCAAACCATCTTCTCTGCTGTACTGCACCAGCTCTGTCTGCTAGGCTGCACTGCGAGACACGCTTCCCGGTACGCTGTGCTAAAGTAAAACCTTGAGCCACGTCCTGTGGGAGAGGACTGCGTGGGCGTGCAGATAGGCTGGCGTGTCTGCATGTGGTCTGGCTGGCTTGTCCTGCTCAGTGTTGAGGTACCCTCAGGAGGACTGGTTCTGTCACGTACAGAACAGCAGAAAATGATGAAAACAAGCAAGGAGCAAAAGCTGGACCGTTAGCTGCCAGGAGGGAAGAAAACTGCTCTGGGAACGTGGTAGGTCAGCTTTAAACGTGCAGCTCCCTTACTGTCTGCTGTGACCTTATAGTTCAGCGTCTAGTAACTTGCTTCTTCCTGGACTAACTTCAAAGGAAGAACGTAGCCCTGCCTGTTATAAGATACTCTTGTTATAAAGGTGGGAAAGGATCTAACGAGGCTTGGCGGTAACGAGAGAACTGCTTCATTCCTAGCTCTCTGGGTTCCTCCAGAAATGGTAGAAATGACCAGAGCTGGTGTGGCTTGAACCAAGTAAATCCTCTTTTCTTTCTGCAAAGCAACGCTGTCCAGGCTCGTCCTAGACAGGCGTGCAGTAGTTCTGGCACTCCGGTTGCTGCTTCATTGGTTTTCTGGCATCTTGTGTGAATCATGCAGAAGTGTACTGGGCACCAGTGGCACTTCTCAAAAGGGTTTTTCATTTCATCAGCATTAAACAGATTTTGCAGGGCTGGGGGAAGACTAAGTGGAAGATAAGGCTAAATGTTCCTCCTCCGTGCTGTGACACAGTGACGTGTAGTTTTTTTGGCCTAGTTTTTACCAGTTACTGCAAACAGTTAACACTTGCTTTCATGAAAAGTGGAAGAACCTCCTAGCTGCCATCTAATCCTTTGATCTGTAGACAGCATTGCTGTGTAATTGTCACCCGTCCTGTGGCAATCAGGACTCTTCTTGATCTCGTGATTGTGCTGCGGAGCTCCCTCAGCCAGAAGACAGCTCTGTGGTGCTGAGGTGGGAGTGGCAGCCTTGCATCTGTCATTAGAAGCTTTTCTGTTACAAGGACTTTTTACAGAGGTGACTTCAGGTTGTGGTCTGGAGCTTCTGCCTGCTCCAACTGTTCAGGAACTGGCTCACTTGGTTAGCTGCCCTCTGAGGAATATATTCTGTGGCTCTGCTTCATCTCAAGCTTCAGCAGCACTGCCAGCGGTGTTAGGTTGAAAGCCTCCCACCCAGCCGAGCAGTTACCGCTGTCACCAGTCATTTGCACCTTGATGATCAGAATCTCTCGTTTGACATTAATTTATTGTCTGTATTCATGTCTTAAATGTGTATGATTTTTGTTACAAGAAAATAAAACCCTTGTGAATGGAGGTCCTTGCTTTTTAGTGTTGGTAAAGCACCTGTGGAAGAAATGTGGGGCTGTGCAGTGCCTACCAGGCTGCTTGCTGCTGGCCAACAAGTGTGGGGCCAAGGTTGTGCCTACGAAGGCTGAGAGCACTCATTGTGGCAAATACTTGCTGTGTAAAACTCCCCTTTGACAGGAAGACTAGGTTTAAAGCCACATTAAGTCCTGTTTTAGGCCTTTTGCTGATGAAACCTTGTAGTTTCTTGAGCTGTTCAGATGAATGTTTGCACCTGGACCAAGGAGCTGGGCACAGATGTGGGAACCAGGCTGGTGTTTGCCTAGTGATGCCCAGCTCCTGGCTTTGCCTTCCTCCTTTGGGTTTGAGTGCTCCTGACAGAGCACACAGTTCTGGGTGTTGGGCATGACTGAGCTGAACACTGCCTTGTTTTTCTTTGAATGTTTGCAGAGCTGAAAGTGGTGGAATGGATCCTGAAGCACCTACATGCTCTTGTACTGTCTGCTGCTGCAGGTCCTGGTTACATCTCAGTTTAGTTCCGAAGGCTGCTGTTAAGGGGTGGTCTCTTGGTGGGATGCTCTCATTCTGCTTTCTGTATCCTGCTCAGGTTTTGTTCCTGGGATATGATCAAAGTATCAGAAAACAACATCTAACTGTGGACCTGCTGAATTACCATTCTGGAAGAAGTGCTGCCCTTCCAGCTGAGGCTGCTATCCATGCCTTTCCTGATGTGGCTAGCTGCCTTGCTCCAAGTCACATCGGTGGGATTGTTTAGGGAAAGGTTCATCCCCTGAGTGTCCTGGAGATCTTGACACTGTGAACCTCCTCGCTGTTATCTACAGCTGTGTTTTGATAAGTTCATCAACTTCCCTAGATATTGAACAGGTATTAGGGCGTTTTGCCATGCAAACTATTGCCAGTTCATGGCTGCTTCAGACTAATGCTATCCCAAGGTACAGCTAGCAGAGCTGTGGGCACCAAGAAGGAAGAGGCTCAACAAATACAAAATTTTTTTTTTTTCACAGGTGTACAAAGTGCTCTGGAAAACTGTAGGATGAGGCAGATTTGGAAGGAAATTCTGACACTGTAAACAAAAGATTTTCCAAATATATTAAACATGACATGACACTTGAGACTGCAGCATGAGACAGGGTTTTAAGTTCACAGTTTTTAAAGGAAACACAAAGCTGCATCAGGTAGCAGTGAAGATGAGAAACAGCTGCTGGATCATGCACACTTTCTCCTTGATCTGCAGCGGGAAGGGCTGCCCCAGGAGCTGCTGCATTCGGCTGAGGAAGTCCTCTGTCTTCAGGTAGATGTCCAGGTGGCTGATCTCATCGTCATCCTGGAGCCTGGGCTTGGCTTTCTGAATGATCAAGTCCATCCGCTCATAGAGTGAGCTCCGTAAGTGGTCTGCAAGAGGAAATGCTGTTGGGAAGAGGTGCCAATGGGCCAGCTGACCTCCTAGGGACCAATCGCAGCATCCCCCGGCAGTGCTGTGCAGCAGCAGAGCAGCTGGGAACTGTGCAGGCTCCCTCCTGGTTATCCTTGGCACTCCTGCACAAGACTAGCCTGGTGGAAGAAGGCACTGTCCCCTTCTGGAGCTGTCTGCGCGTGGAGAGAGACCGAGACATGGAGAGGGGCAGGCAGGGCTGTAGCGTCCCTTCTGCCAGTGCTAGTGGCAGACTGGAGAGCTGTCTAGCTGCAAAGATGGTCTCCAAAGAGCTTAATGGTGCTCTTCTGAGGTTTCAGGGACATCAGCACACTATGCACGTGTGGCTGTGGTTTTCTCTGCGTTTATCTGAGCGCCTTAACTCCGGTAAAGCAGAATTTGGTAAGGGACTTTAGGAAATTTTGGATAAAATGGGAGCGTTTTGTGACTGTGACAATCTGCAGGGGTCAGAAATAGTGCTCCTTCCAGGGCTGCTGGTGGTGCTCCCTGCCCAGTGTATGTGCTTGGTGTGTCCTGGCTTTACCACCCCCTTTTCCTTCTGCTTTTCCTCCTAAGCCACTGAATTCTGCCTGCTGTGCTCCCAGCTTAACAGTGGGTGCACAGCGCTCTGCTGCCTACTTCCCAGGGCTGGCACTGCTACTTCAGGCAATTTCTTGGCAGCTAAACTTGGCAAAGCAGGTGGTGCTCCCTGCTTGATGCAGTAGCACTTTATTGCTCTGACTGCTGAGAATAGTTCCCAGGAAGGATGGAAGCACATGATGTTTCTAAGCATTTGTGGCTGTGAGCTCAAGAGTGGTGAGGTGAAGTATTTGGGCTGTTCCACTGCAGCCTCTTGATGAGTTTGTGTTTATCAAAGCCAGAACAGGCTGCTTACCCAGTATTACGTTTTGGTAACTTATTAGCAGCAAACTCAAGTATTCCAGCATTTCGTCCCATCTCTGCCACGTTGCTACGTCATCCTAGGACAGGAGACAGGATTTGGTTAGTAGGAGAGGTTTTCTCAGGAGAAAGCAATGCAAGGGGGAGGACGGACAGGATACCTGGTACTGAAGCAGCACAGACGAGTGGCCCAGAAAATACAGGATCTTGGACAGAGACAAGGGCAAGGTTGTGGGCATGTCACAACTGTGATGGAACATCATCTCCAGCAGTTTGCAGCGCAGGAGGTGGCTATCCATGCTGTTTAACAGAGCTTCCCTGAAAGACAAAGGTGTTTATTGTGGGGGAGACAGCACAGCCTGACCAGGAGCAGCTGCTTCAGCATGTTTCTGGTGTCTTGCTGGTGCTGATCTGGTGGGAGAGTGGGGTGACTGGAGGGGCTGCCCACAAGGACAGCGGAAGCAAGCCCACCAGATGGGACAAACCTTTGTCAGGCGGCTTGGCCACGGGTGTGCTTACAGTATTTGGGTCTGATCTGTGGCAACCTGAGTTGGGAATGGCCTGTGGAACAAGCTGAGTTGCTTCACTTGCCCCTGCCCAGCAGCCTGTGCAGCAGTTAGCCATTCCTGCTGACTCGCAGGGAGCAGAGCCAAGCAAGTGTGGAGTGGTGTCAGCTGCCAGCTGGATCTAGGAGATCTGCCTTGAATGAGTGATAGCTTGGCTAGAGTCGATTTGGCTTGCTTAGACCCAGTCTGTGCTCAGAGTTCTGCTAAAAGGATCTGAAAGGGTTTGAAACATCTGTGCCTTGTGGTCTCACGTCTATGCCAGAGCCGCTCGGGCCCTGTGCCTTGGCTTCAGGCACTGCGCTTCTTACAGAAGCAAACAAAAGCTTGTCCAGGCAGAGCTGCAGGAAGTGTCACTTCTGAGGAGCTTCTCAGTAGTGCCTGGGAATCAGTGCTGTCTGCTGGGACTCGACTGTGCTCGTGCAGAGCTGCTTTTTAGACCCTCTGTGCGTTTGTAAGGTTATGCAACTTTAACGAGAAGGAGAATCGATTGTTCTCAGCATCACACCGGGGAGATGGGTGCAGTTGGTGATGCTGATGGCCTCTGTTAGTCCCATAGCTGTGCTCTTGCTGGCTGGGTCACAAATGGTCCCATCTTTCTATACCTTCTATTCCTTTATGCATTCAGATTTAGATGCAAGTTGGGAATAAGACCACTGACCGGTAAGGAGATGCTGCTTTGCACGTGTTTTTCTCACCTTTGGCTCCTCACAGGAATATTCAGAATGAATGGGAATATTAAATCAGCGATCTTGTAGGAGTTGCAGTTGGGAGATCTGTCCACTTCCACTGCCATGGACAGCATCCGCTGGAGCAGGAACATTGCCCTAGGTCAGAGAGTCAACGTTAGGAGACGGCACCCCTTGTTCTGCACAGCTCTGGGGGTGGGATCTAGCTCAGCACTGTGCCTTGCAGCGAGGGGTGTCTGGGAAAGTAGCAGGTTAGATTGGATTTGCTTCCTGCGAAGCCCTGTGCTGTCCCTTGGTGTCTGTTGAATCTGATGCTCTTGGAAGCAGTTAATCCCCAGAGGGCCCTTAGGAAAGTCTCCGGGGCTGTACTGAGCATTGGAGGAACAGCATGGGGCAGCATGGGCTGTGGGCTCCAGCCCTGATGCAGGAGGAAGGTGCTCACTGAGCCAGTTTTCCACCAAGTGAGGGAGCCTCTTGTTCCCTGAGCCCCTCTACCCCAGAGGAAACACCAGTAAAGCTGTGTGCAGGTACAGCCTGGCTTCCCTCACTTGGCAGGGACACGGTCTTGCTTCTCCCTGCCCCTAGCCCTGCGTTACGGCAGTGGGAAGCCAGGCCCTGGGCTTACTTCTGGGCGAAGACAGTTGATGGGAGCGCCTCTGCCCCGCCAGTGCTGCACGGCCTCGCTGCGGGTGAGCTGCATTCAGCCTGTGCTGCTGCCGAGTGCGTCCCCTCCGCCTCCTGGGGCTGGGAGAACCCGATTCCTGTCACTGCTGCCACCAACCATTCGACCACCTCCCTGGGAGAGAAACAGGAGCGTTAGTGGGGATGGGCCTGGCCTTGCTGCGTCCTGACCTCCAGCTCTGCTTGGAGGCTGAGGAAAGACCCGAAGGAGGGAGGAGATGTCCCACCTGCGTGGGCAGGCTGGGGAATAGTTCTGCTGAGCAGCAGCTTTAGGTGCTTGACAAGAGGATTGCCTCCTCATTCCTGTACTGAGCTAGGCAAATCTGATCTCATTCCTGAAAAAAAGCCTGCTAGGCTGTGGTTTGGAAATGCCTTGCATCATTTTTGGTGGTTTGCTGTCATAAACCTGCTACTATTCCTTACGCTTGGTCCCTATAGTTTCCTCTCTTTCCTAAGCTTGTTTCTTGAAAAATGTGACCTGGATTCTGAAGAAGTGTCCCCTAAGCCCCTGCCCCTCCCCATCTGGTCGGAGTAGAGGGGAGGAAGAGGCATCCCTTACTTCACGTTGCTGAAGCACTCGTTACAGGAAAGCACTTTCTTGGCAATTGACCTCTGCAGCAGGCGCAGCTGCAGGTTCTTCTGGAAGTCATCCTGCAGGGTCTGCACCACGTACTGCAGGAAGAGCAGGCGGCCAGGGGGCTTCTCCTGGGGGCAGACAGAGATGGTGTGAGGCTGGTGGAGCCCCAGGGCAAGGAGCGTCAGGGAATTTGGCTGTGTTGGCAACGGGCTCGTATACGTGGCTGAGGAATAGTACCTGGTCCTCCATGATGTACTTCAGCAGCGCCCAGTCCCATCCCACGGTGCTGGTGGTGGCTGGATGGAGCCTGCAAGGACAGCGTTGTCTGCTGGCACTCACCTGCCTTGGGGTCAGGCAGCCCTCACCCCAGGCCCTCCCCTGTCCCTGCTGCTCCGGTGCCCATGCTGCCTCCTCTCTAGCTCTGCCCTCTCCCTTTCCCCTCTCACCACATCTTTAGGAAAAAGGTGAGCACTCCTCTGTCCTACAGGACTTCTGGTGTCACAGGCTGTCCCTGCAGCTACCTTGCTACTAAAGGATTAACGCGTGCTTCTGGTATTTTCCTTTTTGTCTCAGCATCCCCTGCCTCCCTCATCCCCACGTCCTCCATCCAGTTGGGTGTTCAGTGCCTGCTGTCTATGCCAGCCGTGGTTCTGACCTGCCCGCAGTGCCTGCATCAGTTCTGATAACAGGGAGCAGGGGAAGGATCATCCTGAGGAAATCGTTCCCTGTTCCGTGGGTGAGGACCATGGAGGATAACCTGTCTGCTGGGCAGCCCCAGGGTGTGGTGGCAAAGGGAACACGTACATTTGGATCTTCATCAGCAGCACGTAGGTGTCCTTCAGCACTTCCCCCTGGTGGGGGTTCAGCAGGATGTGCCTGACCAGGTGGGAGATGGTTTCTTTGGGAGGGTAGTGCTGGCCGGAGACGAAGTCGTTCAGTAAATGCAAGGTGCCCTCCAGGAAATTCTCCTCTATGGTGGTCTGCACCATGCTCATCCTCCTGCTGGGGATGAGCTCGGCTTTCTGCTGCGTGCAAGGCAAAGGCAACGGGTGAAAACCAGCTCCCTGTGGTGCAGAGGAACCCAGCTGTGTTTGGGGCCCACCGCTAAGGAACAGCAATAACCAGAGATCCCGATCGCCGGGCAAAGCTTCCCCTGAAAGGGCAGAGCAGGGGCTGCCCCTGCTCCGAACCCCATTTACCTGCAGCTTTTCCCTGTTGCGTGTTAAGCCGTGGAAGGGGAGGTGGTGGACTCCGCTCCTCCTGAAATAGCGCAGTTTGTTCAGCCAGACCGTGCTGTCAGCCGTGGTCCTGTCTGGGGTCGAGGTCGCTTGCTGGGTTGCTGTTTTTAGTGCTGAGTCCCCCTCTTCCAGCAAAGGCCCTTTGGCCTTCCCTGGGCTTGTGGCGATGCTGCACGGCACAGGGCTCGGACTTGTGGGGAGCTCCTCTAGCTGGGAGGTGTGGGGAGTCTCCTCCTCTGTGCCGCAGTTTCCACAGCTGCTGCTGCTGCTGTGCAGACTGGAGGGGGACAGGGAGAAGAGGTCTGGGTCCAGCAGCATGCTGGCCAGGGAGCCCAAGTCGCTGTTAAACGTGGTGGTGCTGCAGTTCTGCTCCGGGCTGCAGAAGGAGCTGTGGTGGCTGGAGGCAGGAGAGCAGCAGCCCTCGTTCTCCGCCGTTCCTGCCGTGTCTGCGGCAGCACAGGGGTACGCAGGAGCGTCGTGCTGGGGTGCTGCGGGCCTCAGCCCCTTCGCCGCCTCCCTTTCTTGCTTTGTGGTGAAGCAAAGCCTGGGATGGGACGTGTGTCCGGCTGGGACAGCAGGCTCCCAGTCGGCACAGTCTGTGGGCGGAGGAGGGCTGCATGAGTCTTCATTCGTCAGGTCGATGACGGTGACGCTGCTCCACGGCGTCGCCTCTGTGCTTGTGTCCTCATGGGTCAGATCGATAATCTCCTGTGGGGACAGAGGGGTCAGTGGGGACGCCTGGGGAACATCTACAGCAACACCAGCACCACATTGTCCCTGCTCAGCCGGGACAGCCCTGGGGATGTGGGAGCTCGCTCCTCAGCAGCTGGGGACAGAAACATGGAGCAAATCCCCCGCTGCTTGGCCCTGGGGGCTGGGGCAGGCTGTGGGTAGCAGCCCCCAGCCCTACTCTTGGCCTCCCATGGTCAGGGAGTGCCAGGAGCTCCTCGTCCCAGCGCTACCTCCACATCCATAGCGGGGCACGCAGTGATGCCGAAGCGTTGGCGAGCGGTTGCCCCAAAATCAGGCGACCCCCACGCATCTCCCGGCCGGGGGCCGCTGCCTTTCCCTTTGGGGGGCACACATCGCCGTGGCGAGGCGACCTGGGGGGGGGGACGACGGACGACAACCGCTTGCCACCGGGCTACCGGCTTCCAACAGCCCCAACCCACCTCAGAACGGGGTCGGGGGGCAACGAGCGGCCCCTCAGCCCCCCGCCCTGTGAGGAACCGGCTACCGGGGGGCACCCCCTGAGGCGTGGGGGCGGCAAAACCCTCAGGGACGGGGCTGTACCGGGGGTGCAGCGGGGGTGCAGCGGGGCCGCCCCGCGTGGCGCCTCCCTCCCTTCCTCCTCCCTCCCTCCCTCCCTCACCGCGGGGCTCTCCCGGTGGTGGTGGCGGCGGCGGAGGAGGAGGCGGTGGCGGCGTTGTTGCGGGGAGCGGCCGCCGTCGGTTGCCGCCTCTGTGAGGAACGGGGCGGCCGCCATCTTAGCGGCGGGAAGCGCGTCAGGGGCCGGCGGGGCGGGCTCGGGGGCGGCCCTGAGGCGGCGGCGGCCCCGGCCCCGGCCCCGCCATGGCGGTGTCGCCCTACGTGCAGGCCATGCAGGAGCTGTTCCGGGCCAACACGCGGAGCCGCGAGTTCCCGGCTCACGGCGCCAAGGTGCACTCGGTGGCCTGGAGCTGCTGCGGCCGCCGCCTGGCCTCCGGCTCTTTCGATAAGACGGCCAGCGTCTTCCTGCTCGAGAAGGACCGGCTGGTGAGGCGGCGGTGGAGGGGAGGGGAGGGGAGGGGAGGGGAGGGGGGGAGGCCGCTGGGGAGGGGGGGGGAGCAGCGGAGGGACCCCGGTTGGGGTAGGGAGCGACCGTGGGGGTCGGTACTGGGGTATGGGGGGAGGTACCGGGGTGTGTGGGGGAGGTACTGGGGTCAGGGGGCCTGGACCGGGGTGTGGGGGCTGGTACCGGGATCAGGGAGCTGGTACTGGGACATAGGGACCAGTACCGGGGCGTGGGGGCCGGTACTGTGGTCATAGGACCAGTACTGGGGTCAGGGGGCCGGTACTGGGATATGGGGGTTGTTACTGGGATGTATGGGTGAGGTACTGGGGTGTGGGGGCTGGTACTGGGATCAGGGAGCTAGTACTGGGACACAGGGGCCAGTACTGGGGTGTGGGGGCTGGTACCAGGATCTGATGTCCAGTACTGGGGTGTGTGGGGGAGGTACCGGGGCCTGGGGGCCGATACTGCGGTGTGGGAGCTGGTACTGGGATCAGGGAGCTGGTGCTAGGGCATACAGGCCAGTACTGGGGTGTGGAGGCCGGTACTGGGATCAGGGACTCAGTACTGGGATGTGGGGGCTGGTACCGGGGTCGGTGTCTGTTAGGGGAGGCTGGGGATGGTGACTGAAGCAGTGGTGGAGGTGCTGGGATCAGTAAATGGCAGTGCCCCAGGGATGGGCTGACCTTGCTGGGGCTCTTTTCCCCGTCGGATAACCGTCCTCTTCCCCCAGGTAAAGGAGAACAACTACCGGGGGCACGGGGACAGCGTGGATCAGCTCTGCTGGCACCCCAGCAACCCCGACCTCTTTGTCACGGCGTCTGGGGACAAGACCATCCGCATCTGGGACGTCCGCACCACCAAGTGCATCGCCACCGTCAACACCAAAGGTGGGTCCCTGCCTTCTGCGGGCTGCTGGGCCCCACAGCACCCCCGCTGCGTGGGACCCCTCTGCAATGATCCTGCTCCCTGGCCTCGTGTGTTGGGTTTGGCAATCAGGGCAGCTTTGTTGCTGCTTCTGGTTTCGTGACGCCCTCATCTAACTTGAGCTGGGGTAAGGGGCAGCAGGGACCACGAGGGCTGGCTCCCGCAGGTGCCAGGGCTGGAGGAGCTGCTGAAATATGCAGCTGACTGTTAAAGCATCCTGCGTGCTCTTCTCTGCAGGCTGGGGGCTACAAGGCTGGAGGCTGGGGAAGGCGTGTTTGCAGAGACAAAAGGTCGAAGTCAAAGTTTACGTTGATGTAAAAAAGCAATTCTTCAAATTTATGAGTTGATTGACCCAGATACTGGCCTAGGAAATCCCATCACTCGCCTAGGAAATCTCTGACTTTCAATTGTCAGAGCTAGAAACAATGTTGTAAGGTGACATAATTGCAGCCTGCCTTGTTCCTACCCTTGTTCGTGTGTATTTGTTGTTGGCTGCTGCTTGTTTTGGATATTGAAGATTGCCGAGTTAAGTGGGTCTTTGATTTGACCTTGTTTGGTGGTTGCTGTGGCTAAAACAGAAAGGGTAGTGATGCAGTCATGTTGACTTGAAACTACGGTTCTGCTAATTCGAATTTTCAGTCCTTGTGCATGTTGCTGGACGGTTACTGTGCAGAGTGTGAGTGTTAAATCGCAGACCCGGCAGTCTTTCCCATCTGGGAGTTGGTTAGAGTTAGTGGAGCAGACTGGGGCCTTGGATCAGGAATGATAGCAGCCCACCTGCTTAACGCACTGGGGCTCCTGCAGGCTCCTCATATGTGTGGCAATGAGACCTGTGGAAATGAGACCTGTTGTCTTTCTGCCCTTCTAGGGGAGAACATCAACATCTGTTGGAGCCCTGATGGGCAGACCATCGCAGTGGGGAACAAGGATGATGTTGTCACCTTCATCGATGCCAAGACACATCGCTCCAAAGCGGAGGAACAGTTCAAGTTTGAGGTGAATGAGATCTCCTGGAACAACGATAACAACATGTTCTTCCTCACTAACGGGAACGGCTGCATCAACATCCTCAGGTGGGTGCCAGGATAATGAGTGGGCTGGGTACCTGGGTGGCTGTCCTGGTGCGTTTCTGTCATCCAAGGCAGTCTGCCACCCCCCGTGCTGCTTTTGGGAAGTCCCACACCCCAGAAATCCCCAGTCCTGTGGTGGGAACAAGCTTGTCTGGAATGAGGCCGCCCCATTTCTGGGCTGGGCCCCCTGTGCGTGACCCAGAGGTTTTGTCTCCTTCACCCAGCCCTCGAGGCTTCCAGCGGTGTCACCCTGCACCGTCCTGCTTCACTCAGAGTCCCCACATGTTTTACACTCTCACACAACCACCGCCCTTCTCTCACTGCTTCCTAACCCTCTCCCTTCATCTCCGCAGCTACCCGGAGCTGAAACCCATTCAGTCCATCAACGCCCATCCCTCCAACTGCATCTGCATCAAGTTTGACCCCATGGGGAAGTACTTTGCCACGGGCAGCGCTGATGCGCTCGTCAGCCTGTGGGATGTGGACGAGCTGGTGTGCGTGAGGTGCTTCTCCAGGTAGGTGCTGCTGGCCCGACGCTCTCTGCCTCCTCCCTCTCGTGGCCGTGCGGGGATCGCTCACTCTCTGCTTTGCCCTCCCGCTGCAGGCTGGACTGGCCCGTGCGAACGCTGAGCTTCAGCCACGACGGGAAGATGCTGGCGTCGGCATCGGAGGATCACTTCATTGACATTGCGGAGGTGGAGACAGGTAACGGCTGAATTTCGGGGAGCAGTAAGGGGGGAATCGGGTAGAGAAGCGCTGGTGGAGCTGGGAGGGCGCTGGAGGAGCTTGGTGTGCGCAGCAGAGCGCCAGAAGAGGGAGCCTCTGCCTCGCTAATCCCTCGTAGATCTGCGTGTCGTGCCTGAGCCTTGTCACCAGGTGATTAAAAGGCGCTGAAGCAGCGTTTGCTCCTCCGCTGCCCTGCGTGGGAGGGAGGAGGCAGGTGCTCGGCCCTGCTGCGCGCCACGGGGCAGCGTGCAGCGCGGGGCTGCGCTGACGTGGGCCCTTTTCCGTGCAGGAGAGAAGCTCTGGGAGGTGCAGTGCGAGTCCCCCACCTTCACAGTGGCCTGGCACCCGAAGAGGCCGCTGCTGGCCTTCGCCTGCGACGACAAAGACGGCAAATACGACAGCAGCCGGGAGGCGGGCACTGTCAAGCTTTTTGGGCTCCCCAATGACTCCTAAGGAAACGGCAGCGGGGCAGGGCGGCGGGGAGGCGACGCTGCCCTGCCCCCGGGGTTGGGAGGGTGCTCGGGTAGCGTAGGACGGGGCGAGGAGGGGCTGAGGGGGTCGCTCCCCTCCTCACCCGCTCGGCAGTGCCCTCGTGTTGTTGTCCCAGCTCCTCGTGTGCCGCTCTCGAGAGCGTTTGTAAACAGCAGCTGGTGGGCTGGTGAGGCTGGGGGTGCCAGCACAGCCCCCCCCTCACTATCTCAGGGCTGCCTTGTCTCCAGGCCACGCAGGGCCTGTTCCGAAGGCACGTGGCCAAAGAGAATCACTGAAGAGAATCACCCTCGTGGCCTGGGGGTGAGGGCAGCCCCGGAGCTCGGCCTGCTCCTTCCCCTCCCACACGTCCCCCGTCTCTTCCCCGCGTGGGGCAGCACGGGGAGGGTGGGGGGGACGCGTGGGCTGGGGGATGTTTCCCCCCCGCTGGGGCTTTTTTTTTTTTTTTTTTTTTTTTGTATGTGTGGTTGTTTTTATAATTTTGATAAATCCTCTTCTGTAATGAAGGCGCCTGTGGCTGTTGTGGGGGCAGGAGGAGGTGAGTGGGGGGAAAAAGGGAGGTGCTGAGCTGCTGGCCCCTTCCCTCTCCCTGTCCCCATCCCCGTGTCCCCATCTCCTGTGCTGTCACCGCACCAGAGGGCGCTGTGCCCCCACGCTGGAGCACCGGGGACACCGCACAGAGGATGGGGACAGCTCCGTGGGGCCGTCCCCATCCTGTTTCCCCCCACCCTGCCCTCCCCGCTGCGCTCTGGCAGCACCCCCATGGCTGGAGCAGGGCCGTGCTGGCAGCAGGTGACCCCAGCGTGTCCCCGTGTCCCCGTCCCCGCACCCCCAGCAGGGCAGAGCCAATTTTCCCACCCCAGACCCGCTCGCGTCGCAGCTGGGCACGGCGAGGCGGTGCTGGCGCAGCCTGCCTGCGATGGAGACCTTCCCTGCGTGATCTTTATCATTCCCTCGCCCGATATTTCCTCCTGACAGAGGCTTTTCCAGGTGACTGCTCCGCTGATGCCGCCTGGGTAACAGCTGAGCTCTTCGCTCTTAAACGATGGCAAATCGGTCGAGGCTGAGGCTGGCTGCGAGCAGAGCCCTGCAGGGCTGGGGGGGGGGCACGAGGCACCCCGCTGCCCCGGGCCTCCTGTTTTTGGGGAACCGGACTTGGGGTGTCCCCAACCTCAACGGCAGGAGAGCAAAAAGAGCCCTCGTACCCCGTGGGTGTCCCCGCTTATTTTATGGGGGGAGTCACAGAGCCCGGGGGAAGGGCAGGAGGCCCCTGCCGTACCCGTGGGTTTGTAGGATGGGCCCCAAAGCCTTTTCCCTTGTCCCCAGCCCCACAGAGGGTGCTTTCAGGGTAGGCACTGGGGAATGGGAGCCAGGGAGGCCTTCCCCTTCCCCTGTGGCCCAGCCTGGGTGCTTTTGGGTGCCCCACAGGGTGACAATGAGCCCTGTGGCATCCCGTAGCGTGACGAGCAGCCAGCTTTCAGCCCTAATGGGGGCATGGAGGGGTGGGAGATGTCGGTGCGGGGCAGTGAGAGCTGAGCGAAGGCCGGAGCAATGTACAAATCCCTTTATTTTATTCGTTTGTCAAAGACTAGTTCGAGCAGGATGGTCACAGCATGACTGCGGCGCCCCGAGCCGCCCTCCGCCTCCCTAAAAGGGCCGGGGCGAGCGGCTGGGGGCTGTGGCAGAGGAAGCACGGGGGGGTCAAGGGGGTGGCAGCACGGCAAGGGACAGGCCGGGGCGGTGGCGTGCCCCCCGTCCCCCCCATCGGGGCGCGAGCGGTGGCACCTGGGACGTGCCTGGGCTGCCTCGCCCGGGGTCCCTTCCCAGGCCCCGGGGGGACCCGTGTGTGTCCAGCGCCGGGGAGGGGGGGGGCAGCCCCCAGCCCCGCGCTGGGTTTATTGCAGCCCGCGGGCACGGGGGCTCTCGGGCGGCCCCCCGGGGACAGCGGGGGGTTTGGGGGGACGGGGGTGGTGGAGGCGTGAGCAGCGGACACGAGGACGCACGGAGCAACGGGGGGCGCACCCTGGCACACGGACACCGATGCGAGAACGGGGGGGTAAAAGGGGAAAGGGGGGGGGTGAGGGGGCAGCGGGGCCGAGACACGGACGAGCGAGCGGTGTTGGGGGGGACGGCGGGGATGGGACGGGGCAGGGGGGGACGGGGCAGGGGGGGTCCCTGCCCCGCACGCGCCTTTGTACACGGTCGGCGGAGCGCGGCGCCCGCTCCTCCCGGTGCTGAAGTATTGCAGTCTAACTGATATGGCTTTAACTATGGGGCCAGAGATGCGGGGAGAAGGGGAGGGAGAGAGGGGGGGGGTCCCCTCCAACCCCACCCCCCCCCAACCCGATGCTGGGGTGCACCGGGCAGCCCCGGGGGACCCCAGCAGGGAGCGGGGATGGGGGAGCTGCGGGCAGGGCGCCTGGCTTTGTGCTTTGGGCATGGCCCAGGGTGGGGCAGGGCAGGGTGGCAGTGCTGGGGGCAAGGGCGGGCGCACGGAGGCCTGCCCGGGCCCCCCCCCGGGTGGGTGGGAGGGTGGTGGGGGGCAGAGGGGCAGGGCCGGGGGCACGGGGAGCCGCCCCGGGGTCCGGTGGGGCCTGGGGTGCCCCCAGCCTGCCGCGAGGTCACATCAGTGCATTTGGTCCCGGGTCGCCCTGTCCGGCCAGGGAAGCTCCCCTTTGGCACAACGTGGTCGGGGGGGGCCCTGCCTGGCCGGGACGGGGCGGGTGGTCGGGGGAAGGGGGTGGAGGGAGGGCGGGGAGGGGGTGCGGGGACCCCCCCGGGGCCAAGGGAACTGATGGAGGAGTCGGAGGGAGGAGGAGGGCGCCTGTGCCCCAGCACCCCATGGCAGGGTTGGCGGTGCCGTTACTTCTTGAACATATCCTGCAGCGGGCCGGGCAGGTACTTGAGCACGGTGTCCAGGATGCTCTCCTCCTCCTCCTCTTCCTCGTCCCCGCAGCCCGCCGGGATGGCTTTCTTGGGGCGCGTCAGGCTGCCCTCACACGGCTGCTCCAGCGCCGCTTTCTCCTCCGCCTCCTTCTCCTCCTTCTTCTTCAGCCCGTACTGCGGGGACACGGGCCCTGAGCGGGGCGGGGAGGGGGCACTGCCCGCCCTGCGCCCCCTGCCCCTCGCTGCCCATCGGTCCCGGCCCCCGGGGCAGGGAGCCGTGGGGCAGGGAGCCGTGGGGCAGGGAGCCGTGCGCCCACCTTGTCGCGGATCTGCTGCCGGACTTTCTCCCGCTCGGCCTCCATGCGGGCGTGCTTGGCTTTCCGCTCCTCCTCCTGCTGGCGCAGCGCTTCCTGCCTCTCCTCCTCCTTCTTCTGCGCGTCGGGGTCCTTCTCCTCCTCGCCCCCCAGCATCTTCCCCATGTCCTTGGTGGCCCCTGTGCGGGACGAGACCCTCAGCTGTGCGGTACGAGACCCCGGGGCTGGCTACCGGAGCCACGCAGGGCACGGAGCGAGCCTGCAAGGACAACCCGGGGTCCCCTCGTCCCCAGTGCCACCGGAGCCGGCTGCAGACGGGCTCTGGAGGCTGCGGGGACGGGAGCGCCGCGGGCTGCCTGCGCTGCCCTAGTTGAGCGTCAGCCCGGGGAGACGCCTGCAGCTCCTCCGGCGCTGGCACCCAGGGGACCCGCCGGGGAATCCCACCTCGCGGCAGGAGAGCCGGGAATCCCCCGCCAGGCGCTGCCGGCGCCGGGAACCCCGGAGGACTCCAGCGGCTGCTGGATCCCCTGCAGTGGCCCTCCCCGACTGCCTGCACCGCGTTCCCAGGGGTGCTGAGCGTGCTGTCACCCCACGGCATCGCCCCCACTCACCGCCCAGCGCTTGCTTCATGACGAAGTCCATGGTGCCGGTGTGTGCGTGTGGCTAGGCCGGTGCCCAGCGCTCATCCACTGCCGTCCGCGCTCGCCGACCAGGGCCACCTGGGCAGGGAGAGAGGGACAGCGTTGGGGACACCGAGCATGGGGTCCCCGCTGCCCCAGCACCGCGCCAGTCCCTTGGGCTGCAGGGTGCACCCCTGCAGACTCAGCTCCAGAGGGGCTTCCACCGTGGCACTGCACTCGGTGGGTGGCACGGAACTGGGAGCACCGCAACCCACCGTGCCACCACTGTGCCACCACCGTGTCCCTGTGCACGGCGGGGACAGAGCCAGCCTGGGGAGGACAACGCGCCCCGGTGCTGCAATGCCTGTGCTCTGCAGAGGGAAGGAGCCACAGCTGCCAGCAGGTTGTGACTTTTTGGGGTTTGCAGGCGCGTGGCATGCCGTCAGTGCGCCCTGGGCACATCGCAGCGCTGCCCGCGTGTTTGCTCAGGAGGGGTGTTCGCGGGCCGTGTTTACACGCCGGGCACACGCTCTGTGTGTGTGTGTACAAATTTGTGGGGCCGGAGGCTGCGCGTGCCCACACGGCGTGGGGGTGTGCAGCCTGTTTGCAAGCTCCGTGCGCGACTTCGGGGCTTTGCAAGCTGTGCGGGCAGGGGCAGGCGGGCGGCGGGTGTGTGCGCGCGCACGGGCTCGCAGGCTGCGCGCCGCCGTGCCACTGAGCGTGTTTGCACACCGGGGGGGGGGCTGCGGGCTGGATTTGGGCGTGCGTGTGTGTGTGCGGGGCCGGGGGCGTGCGGGTGGCTCCGGGGGGTGCGTGCACGGCGCTTTGCAGAGCGAGCTGCGCGTGTGGGGGTGTTGCAGGCTGCTCGTGGGGGGTGCGTGGGGGGGCCAGGCATGCGTGTGTGTGCTCCCCCCGTGTGCCCTGCGCGTGCTGGGGGTGCAGGCAGTGCTGGCACCGTGCGTGCGGTTGGCGGTGTGCGTGTGCACCCCGTGGTGCCGCAGCCTCGTGGATCCCCCCCCTCGTTCAGCAGGCAGCGGGGGGGCCCCCACCAACTGGTGCCAGGGAAGTTTGTTGGTCCCTGCACTGGGGAACCCCACAGCACCGGGATGGGGACAGGGACAGGGAAGGGGACGGGGACAGGGGGGTCTGTTCCACCCGGGGCTCCGCGGTGGTGCCAGCCGCGGGGGGGCTCAGGGGACACCGGAGACGCGGTGATACCGGATGGCGAGGACAGAGGGGGGGGGGGAAGGAAACCGGGGGCGCCCGGGACAGCGGGACCACGGAGTGGGGTGCACGGACACCGCAGAGGGGGGGGGGACACCCGAAAGGGGGGGGGTCACAGGCAGGGACACGGGGCCAGCCCCCACGGGAGGGCACAGCGGGCATGCAGGCACCACCGGGAGGAGGTGGGGAGGGGGTGACACGGCGGGGGGACGCGACGGACGCGGGACGGGGCCACGGCGAGGGGATGGCAGCGGTGGCGCGGGGACCCTCGGGGGGGTGCCCTCCCCCTCCCCAACCCTTCCCCTCCCCGGGGGCTGCGGCGCGGGGCCCTCCCGGTGCCGCCCGGTGCCGCAGCGGCGGCGCTGTCCGTTCAGCACCGTTCAGCACTCACCGGCTCCGCCGCGGCTCTCGGCTGCCGCCGCCCCGCCCCGCCCCGCCCCGATCCCGCCCCCCCCCCACTCCCCGGACACGCCTGGATCCCCCCCCCCCAAAGCACCGGGAGCCACCCCCAGCTCCGCTCCGCTCCCCGCCGGCACCGGGCAGTGCGGGTGTGCGCCTAGGGGGTGGCACGGGAGGGGGCCGGGAGGGGTCCGGGACCCCCTCCCCAAACACACAGACACCGGGACCCCCCCGGGGGATGTTGCTGGGACCGGGCAGTGCCGCCCCGCTGCTCCCCCCCCCGCTGCAATGATTCAATGATTCACCTCCGCCGCAATGAACGGCCCGAGCGAGGCGGTGGCAGGGGGCTGACCCCCCCCCGGACATCCCGAGCGGCACCAATTTGTCACCCTGACCCTAATTCATCGCCCCGACCACAATTCATACCCCTGACCCCCAACCCATGCTTGTGCCCCCCACCCTGATCCGTCCCCCTGACCTCCAGCCCGTGCTTGTCCCTGGGACCCCTCGGTCCCTGGGGATCAGAGCCCCCCACGAGCCCCCACGAGCCTCTGGCCAGGCCTCGGTAACTCTGTGGCTCTCCAGGAGCAGCCGCGCTTAATTGCAGAGGCGCAGGGCGGCTGCAGGAGCTATTAAAGTCCCCGATAAATCACCGCAGCCACGCGGAGCCCCCAGCTCGGAATTTTTGGCGCTGACACCCAGGGGGAGACCACGGCGGGCAAGGGGTGCCTGGACACGAGGTGCTGGGGACACGAGGTGGCTTTGGGGTGCTGGGGACACGCGGTGGCTTCACAGCCCCAACGCCCACGTGGCTGCGGTGGAGCTCGGGGTGCGGAGGCGCTGGGCTGGGTGCGCACCCCGTGCCCCACCGGCACCTGCGAATGAATCCAGCCCTGCGCGGGTAGAGACCAGGCGAGCTCTCTGCAAATCAGATTAGCGGAGCTCCGAGCGCAGCTTTGGGGCTATCTGGTGGTTGCTGGCGAGGCCCCGGAGCCGCAGCCCTGCGGGGATGCTCACGGCTCCATCCCACAGCCCCGCACCTCCGTGGGGCACGCGGCACCGACGGAGCCACGCGGGCGCACGCAGCACCACGACGCGTGGCTGCGGGGGCAGACGGCTCTCAGCACAGAGATAACACACGGAGGACGCGTTCCTCCTGCTCCCCCCCTGCTCACCGCACCCCAAAACACCCCCCCCAAGCCCAGAACGCTCCTCCGCCAGCCCCAAGCCCTCCGCCTCCTCCCACCCCGACCGACAACTCAATTTTCCACCTCCTTGCAAAAATTCCTCCTGCCCCGGCACCCGCTGCAGGATGGGCGTGGGGGCGGTGGGACAGGCTCACATTTGGCCTGTCCGTCTGTCTGTCCGTCCGTCCACCCGTCCGTCCGTCCCGCAGCAGCCCCGCTCCGGGCGCTGACGTCAGCACTCCCGGCAGCCGGGCGGTGGGCGGGCGGCACCGCTCCTATTGTATTAAAAATAATACAGCGGAGCACAAATTCATTACAGATAAGTGTGACAGCCAGGAGGAATTAACGAGCCCGTCTCTCAGCGCCTGACAAACGCCTCCTTTTGTTCCTGGGATGGGTCCTGGAGTCTTTCAATCTTTGGAGACGCCTCGGCTCATTAAGCGCATCCTCCCCCAGTAGCTCCCAGCGTGCCCAAGGACTGGTCCCAGTAGGAGCTCTGGCCACGCCAGCGGGGCCAATCCTTCATGCAGCGGGGCTCGGTGGTGCATGGGCTGCCCGGGGAGCTGTCCCCGAGCGTGGGACCCCAGGCAGGGTGTTGATGGCAGGGGGAGGTGGGCGAAGCAGCACGAGGCTCCCGGCAGCCGCGGCCAACCGCCCCGGCGCTCCAGCTGCCAGCAGCGCACCCGCAGCCAGCAGGCACCCAGCTCTGCCCCGCGGAGATGGTTGCAGGATGCTGGTGGCACTGGGAGCTGCTGGTGGGTTTGGGGAGGCCCTTGGGTGCAGTTGGTTCCTGGCGTGGTGCTGGGTGAGCTGCCCGGTGGGTTTTTGCTGCTGGCTGGGGGGAGCAGGAAGGGAAGGGTCGGGGAGGGAAGGGGGAGCAGCGCCGTGGCCAGATGGAGGAGGAAGCTCCCGGTGCTGCCAAGTCCTGCGCCTCACCGCTCTCCTGTGCTGCTGGGGAACGGGCACGGGGCTGGCTGCTGCTGCATCAGCCACCATATGGGGTCAGCAATGCCCCGGCATCGTCCCCAGGCCCTGCAGCTGCACGGGGACCCTGCAAGGTCACAGCATCCGCGGGCACTCCCAGGGCTCCTGGGCACAGCCGAGGTGCCTGAATGCCTGCACCCATCCTGCTGCACCGCCACCAACCCGGCCTGCTGCAACCCCTCGGCAGCACAGGGCAGTTATTTTATTTATTCCCCCCCCCCTCATCTCTGCAGAAAATAATTGTTGGCCCTCCTCATCGCACCAAGGGATTAAAAGTGGTTAACTCCATTTCCAGAGGCTTTGTTACGTCGGTTTTCCCTCGGCTGCTGCACAAGGCGATTTCCACAGTGCCACTTAGGCAGCTTTTATCAGGTTGTCTTCTGGAGGTAATTGGGTTTTTCAGGAGCCTGTTTAAAATTCGTAACCCGGCCTCTTAAACAAAACAAAAACAGCAGCGGGGAGAAGGGGAAGAGGCAGCACAAAACAGGCAGCAGCTGCAGCTCTGAAGAGCAGCCCTGGCCCCCTTGGGGCTGGCACCGGGCAGTGACGGGGACGGGGACAGGGACAGGGATGGGGACAGGGATGGGAGCAGCCGCCCAAGTCCTGCAGAATCAGCTCAGAGCCGACCCTCCTGAGCAAGGTCAGGGCACGCAGAGGGCAGGGACAGCCCCTGCCACCCGCTGTCCTTCCCGCGGTGACACCGTGCACGTGCCAGGGGGGACCCGGGCTCACCACCACGCTCGGGGCCAGCACCGCAGCTTTCCCTGCTCCCTGCCCCACCAGCACGGCCCCACCAGCACCAGCACCGCAGCCCCGGCTGCGCCCCTACAACAACCCCTCTGCAGTGCTCTCGCCGATGGGCTGGCCCCGAGTGTTGGGCTCCTGCCTGCCCGTGGGGTGGGGGTGCACGGGGTGCCCCCAGCCCGTCCGTGGCAGCGGTTTGGGTGCTGGCGGCTCCGTGCCGCGGCAGATGGGTGGCGGGGCCGGGTGGTGGCACCGCACGCAATTAGGGCCACGTGTGCCCCCCCCGGGTGTTGGCAGGAGCGGTGTGTACACCGTGCCTGCAGGGCTGCCTGTGTGCCTGCTCGTGCCAGCTGGGGTGGCTGCACACGAAGGAGCTGGGGGGCAAGGAGGGGACCGAGCCCGCTGCCTCCAGCCTTTCCCGGCACAGCTGGGAAAAAACAAAAAACAAACAAAAAACACAAGAAGGTGCTGGAGAGGGGGAGAAGTGCTCCCACTGCAGCCCCAAAAGGCAGCCCCCACAATGCGCACGGGGCTGAATTTCCCCCTGGGGCAGGGACCCAGCTCCAGCCATACAGCCAAGAGCCTGCTCTGCGCCCTGCGGTGGGGAGCTCAGCTCGCCCAGCCCTCCCCACAGCTGGTGGCCCCACGGAGCCCCGAGGTGGCCACGTCCCCACGGCTCTTCCAGCACCACACGGCACACGACCCCGCTGCGGCCACCCTGTGAGCACCGGGGCTGCCGGATCGACCCTCTGGGCCGCAGGCTGCAGCAGCAGCTCCTGGTCCCCGTGGCTGCCGGGAGCAGCGTGCGGCCGGTGCCTCTGTGCCGTGCATTATTAAGCAGAGGCACTGCAGCCCCTCGCTGTTTATCCTGCCTGGGCTGCGCGGGAAGCGGGCTGGGGGAGCAGCGGCCGCTCTCTGCAGTCCCTGGCGGAAGGTTTGGGGCTTGCTGCGGGTTCCCCCAGCGCCTTTGTGACCCCCGGGGTTATTCCCCCAGCCCCTTCCCACCTCCAGCAGGATGAATTCCCTCTATAAAGCCCCCCTGCACTCGGCCTGGGTGCTTTCACGCAGCTTTCCCCAGCCCAGGCAGCAGGTACCCGGTGCGTTTACATCCCAAACGCCGTACGGAAAGGCACCCTCACACCGAGTCCCCCCCATCAATATTTATGGCAGGCACGCACACCCGCACAGCTCTGCAGGGGCCGGCGCGGAGCAGAGCTGGGCACAGCGCACCCGGCACCACGCGGGCAGCCAACAAAAGCCCCCCCCGAGCCCCCATGGTGCCTCCCCAGCACTCCCTGCCCCGACAGCCCCAGTGATTGCCTTTGAGGAAGGAGCGAGGCTGTGCACGTCCCCATTTCCATCCCTTTGCCCTGGCAGGGGACATTGAGGGGCAGTGATGGTGGAGGTGGCCGGGGCTGGGTGGAGAGCAGATGCCTGGACCCCCCTCCAACCCCTCTCAGCCCCTCTCCTGGGCTCTGTGCTGGGATGGGAGAACCTACAAAGGAGGGTGAGCACCTTCCTCCCTGGGGGGCAGCCCCACAGAGGGCAGGTTTGGGAGCTGAGAGCCACCAAGGAGGGTCACAGTGCCGGGGACACCCCGTCCTCCACCAGCAGCAGATGGTGGCACAGCGGGGGGCTCAGCAGCGGGGGGGGACATCTGGGTGTCAGGGCTCCAGCCAAGCTGCGGCTTGGTGGGAGTGGGATGAGCCTGGATCAGGGCATGGGGAAGGTGAGACCCCCGTGCTGGGGGGCAGCTCGGGGTGGGGGGGGAGAAAACGAAGCCGCCCCCAGCCCGCCTGTGCTCGGGGTTTCCGCTGCGGTGTGACGCTGGCTGGGCACGGCGCCGCTCCAAGAGCTGCTGGGGCTCTGGCCAGAAAATCATTCTTGGCTGCTTCCAGCGGGGTTTGGCTCCTACCTTGCCCATCTGGGGGCTTTCAGAGGAAAAAAAAAAAAAAAAAGGGGAGAAAAAAAAAAAAAAAAAGGAAAAAAAAAATCCCCATTCCCCACACCACCTCCACGATCACCGTCACCTGCCGGGGTCCCAAGGCAGGACCGTGCCTCGTGTCCACCCCAGAGCTGCTGCCCCCCCCGGGGGTCTCGTGAGGATGCCCGTGGTGCTGAGCCCCCAGCGGGGCCGTGCTGCCTACCTTGGTGTGTGCAGCGCCGGGCGTCCGCGGGCTTCGGCACCTAACGCAGCGCGGAGGGGGCCTCGCGGGGGCGGGTGGGCATCGCAGGGAGAGCGGGGCCTGCGGGAGACACCACGGCAGGAGGATCAGCGCTGGAGGGGGCACCCCACACAGCACGGGACACCCCACACAGCACAGGACCAAGTGAGTGTGGCCACCGAGCCAGCTGGGGCACGGGTATATGGGGGCTGGTGGTGGGTTCCTTCATCCCCCAGAGGAGGAGGAGGAGGATGGAGCTGCTGTCTTCATCCACGGGTGATGGAGAGCGCAGCCCACTGCCTGGTTTTTGGACCCCCCCAACCCCTCGCACCCTGAGCTCTGAGGACCAAAGGAGGAGCCCAGCGGGGACACGGGTGGGCAGCAGCCAGCAGGAGGTGGCAGCCCCTGGAGGGTTTTGCCCCTCCTAGACCCAGGACACCAGCACCGCTGCTGGCCGAGGGCTCCTGGCCGAGGGCTCCGCTCTCTCCGCAGGCACTCGGCAGTTTGGCTGCCTGCATGAATTATTTAGCGGGCTCTCGCTCTTTGAGGGTTTTAAAATTTCGCATTAACTCCGCATTCCTCGGCTTCCAGATGATGAATTTCTGCTTTGGAGAAGGTAACGGCCAGTTAAAACAAGCAGGCAAACCAAAGCCCTTAACAAAGGCTGCAGGCTGAGGACGCCGTTCCCTCCTCGGGCTCCCAACTTGGGCTGAACTTCGGGAAGCTTCTGCCTGGGATTTTTCCTTCTCCCTACCCCGAATGCCCTTGAGATGCCCCTGGCGGGCCGGGGAGGCTCAGGGGATGCTCCCAGGGGATGCTGCGTGGGACGGGGCCGTGCAGACACCCGGGCACCCTGCTGCTGGCAGCGTGTCGGGGTGGCACCGTGCCCTGTCCCCACGGAGCAGCTGGTGCCACCCCGGCGCCTGGTGGGCACAGCGTGGGCTGCGTGATTTAGGGAGCAGGTTCCTGGGGAAGTCAGGTATTTATCCTAACGCAGAGCCAGCTCCTTTCCTGTGCCCTGGGGAATTTCCAGGGCAAATTGTATATAAACGCCCAGGGGAGCCAGGGGAAAACACACTCAGATGGTGACACCAGGGGATGGGGGGCTGCCGGGGGTAACGCCTGCCTTTTATTTAAAAAGAGATTAAACACCCTCCTGCACTGGGGAGCAGGGAAGCGGGTCCCAGCCCCAGGGGTAGGGGACACCCCGAGCCCCCAGGCGCAGCGCTGGGTTTGGGGACAGGGCACTGTGCGGGCATCCAGCCCCTGCACCCTGCTGGGACCCCCGTGGAGACCCCTGAAATGCGGCTGCTTCCCCGGGAAACGCGGCGCCGAGAGCTCAGCCTGGAAAGGGCTCGGCGGCAGCGTGAAGGTGACCTTTGCTGGGGACAGGCGCTGCCTCCTGCGGGATGTGGGAAGGTTCGGAGCAGGGTAGGACGGGCTGCAGGGCCACCCTGGGGCTGGGGGCTGGGGGCGGCCGGGTTTTCAGGCAGCTCAGCACCTGGGAGAGGAGCTGAGCCGGGACAGGATCAGCCCCTGCTGTGCCGGCCACGTCCTGGGGTGTAAATCAGCTGCTGGCCTTTGCTGAAACCCCACAGCCTGCTCAGAAAGGGGGAACTCCCTGCGTGGAGACCCGAGGAGGTGCAGAGGGTCCTGGGGGGCTGCGCCGGTTGGGTCCCTGCAGGGCGCTGCTTTTCTGGGCCAGAGCAGCGCGGGGTTGCTTTGTTTATGTATTTATTTATTTATGTCCTGCCTTTGCAACCGGCAGAGCCTGCCAGGAGCGCAGAGCTGCCTCTCACCTGGGCGGCTCACGGGGAGAACTGCAGCAGCTCTGTCCGTCTGTCTGCCTGTCCGTCCAGACACCGACCTCAGCCAAAGGCAGAGGAAGGGGAGAGCAGAGCAGGGGCACCCGGTGGGTGCTGGTGGGGCTGCTTTTACCCAGCTGAGGGTCTGCCCACAGGGCAGAGTCCCCAGCCCCTCTGCTTGGCACCTCCAGCTCTCAGCACCCCGCATGCAGAGCTCAGCTCCTCCAGCTGCCGCGGTGTCTGAGGCACCCGGGGGTGGGCTGGGGATGGGAAGGAGTGGGAGTGTGGGGTGGGAAATGCGGGGACACATCTCAGAGCGTTTCTTCTGTGTCAGGAGATGCTCTGGTGACCTGCTCGGGGCTGGCAGCAGCTTTGTGGCCAGGCACTGGGTGCTGGGGAGAGGCACAGAGCCTCTGCGCTTGGGGGAAATATCGTCAGGCCAGCAGCACCCGAACTGCCTGCCACAGGGGGCTGAGAAATCGCAGGTGTCACGTTGTGCCCTGCCCCTGAGCCACCCTGCGTGCCTCAACCCCAAACCTTCAGCCTTAAAAACCTCACTGCTTCCTGCACATCTGTCCCTGGGCCGGGGCAGGCTCGGGTCCTACTTGCTGGGCTGAGATGAAAAATGATCCTGGGCATTCGTGCAGCAGCACGGGTAGGGTGACACGGGCAGGGTGACACGGGCAGGGTGACACGGGCAGGGTGACAGAGGCTCCTGGGGACCAACGGGAAGACCAGGGCCGGGTGGCACAGCTCGGAGAGCCCAGGTCGGGCACGAGGTCTGGGCCTCCGTGGAGCCAGGAGAGGCGGAGGGGAAAGCTCGTGGGACGAGCAGCAGGAGCGCTGAGGCGAGAGCAGCCCGCAGGAGCACAGCTTGTTTACCCGGGCTGAGCAGGCCTGATTGCTCTCTATAAATACACCCGGCGAGTAAACACCGGGGAGGGAGAGGGCTCGGTTAAACTCGGGGATAATGCCGGCGGAGGAACAAACGGGAAGATCTGCCCAGGAGGCTGTGGGCAGGAGGAGCTCGTGCGGTCCCGTGCCCGCACAGCCTCGGGGACAGCGGGGTCCCCGTGGTGGGGCCGGTGCCATGTTGGCTGCCACCAGCTTGGCTAGGTGGGTGCCCAGCGGTGGGATTGGAGCGGGGCCACGCTCCTGTGAACCCGACCTCTGCTGGGACTCGGTGCTAAAATGGTGATGGGGAACTCGGCGCACGGCTCCCGGGGAGCAGCAGCGGGCCTGGCGGGCTGCGCCTGGCAGCAGGAGGCTGCGGAGAGCCGGGGATGAGCCAAGGTGCGAACCGCAACCGTCCTCCGGGCGCTGCGAGGTGTTAATAGCTCTGCCTGCTTGGGGTCATCTCAGCACTAATGTTAGCGCGCGAGAAGCGATCGAAGAAACAAACGCTCAGCCCACGGCCAAGGGAGACTTCGAGACATTTTCCTGGGCCGGATTGCCCCGGCAGAGCTCTCTCCGGTGTCCGTAGGCTGGCAGCGAAGCCCCGAGCCACGAGCCCTGTCCGGAGCAAAAGCACCAGCCCTGCTTTGCTGCTCCCACTCCCTGCGCCGCCTGCCTGGGGGCAGCGGCCACCCGGTCACGCTCCTGCCATGCGGGTGGCACTGCCACCGCGTGCTGCCAGGCCCGGGTCCCTGCAGCCACCTGCCCTGCGTGCCACAGCCCCGGGGATGTGACAGGGGGACGGGGATGGAGCCTTGGGGGTGCTGGGGCGCAGGAGGGGTGCTGCGGTGGGGAAAGGGGCCGGATGGCACCCCGGGGAGCGGAGCTGCCGTGCAGCAGGGGTGGCCCACAAGGGGCTGAGCCTCCCCGGGAGGGATTCGGGGATGGGGAGGTGTAGGGAGAGCCCAGCAGGGCACCGGGAGCTGCCCCCGGGGGACAAGCAGAGGGTGGCAGGGGGTGCGGGTCGCCTCTCCGTGCCCGCAGGGACACATCCCCGTGCGCCACATCCCCGTGTGATGATGGGGAGGGGGGGACACACGGACACACAGCCCTTCCCCGGCCCCCCCGCCCGACCTGCGGGGCGGAGGGCAGGGAGAGGATGGGCTGCAGAAGTGGGGGCAGCCGGGGAAGAGGTGATGGTGATGCTGGGGGGGGGACGGGACCCCGCCGAGCGCTGCCTCCCGCAGCCGCAGCGCGCCCCGCAGCCCGCATGCCGCAGCCCGCAGCCCCGCGGCCGCCGCCCCGTTACATAAGCCGGCGGCCCCGGGAGGCTCGGCGGGCCGGTCCCCGGCCCCATCCCCATCCCCATCTCCATCCCCATCCCCGTTCTCCACCCCCCCCCCCCCCCTCCATCCCCACACCTCCGCCCATCCCCGGGCTCTGCGGCACGGCGGGGCCCGCCCCCGGCTGCCGGTGCCCGGTGCCCGGTGCCGGCCCCGCACCCACCTGGCTCGGCTCGGCTCGGTGCGGCTCCGGTGCGCCCGGTCCGCCCCCGGCGCAGGGAAGGAGCCGCCGCCGGAAGGGAGGCGGGAGCCGGAGCGGTCCGGGGGGGGGGCTCCCGTTGCTGGCTCCCCCTCCGCCGCTCGGCCTCCCGGGCGGGGCCGGCTCCGTGCCCGCCCCCGGCCCGCCCCGCGCCCCCGCCGGTGGCGAGTCCCCTGCGGTACCCGGCGCTGAGTGCGTGTCCCCCCCCCGCCGTGCCCAAGCATCGCCCCCGCTGCGCATCCCTCCCTGCGTCCCCGCTCCCTGCAGTGCCCCCGGAAGACCCCCCCCCCGGTACCTGGACACGACCCCGGTACCCCCAGTTCTTGGCCACCCCGGTTCCTGCCCATCCTTCCCGAGCTGTCGCCCCCCCCTGCAGGTATCCCCCCCCGTATCCATCCCATCAGCAGGGCCCTGCACTTCTCTCCCCCCGGCTCAGCCATTCCCCCTCCCGTGGGGTTGGAGCCGGTCTCTGGCTGTGGGGCTGTGCGGGTGCCACCCGGAGACGTGGGGTCCTCTGAGCATGGGGGTGCCGGGTGCCTCCCCCCAGTGTGCAAAGGGTCTCCAAAAACCAAGGCTGGGGAGGTGAAGCGGTCTGAGCAAGGGGAGCAGGGCGAGTGGAGGGGCAGGGGACAGGGACTTTTGTCCCTTTTTTTTTTGCTCTTTGTCCCTGCAATAGGTCTGCCCCTCAGTGTTGCTGATCCTCTGAAAAAGGGGTTCCTGTTTCTCCATCCTGGCCCCTTCCAGGGGTTCAGGACGGAGCTGCTTTAACACCCCACAGCCCCGAGGCAGTGCGATGCTCGTGTTTCCCTCCCCAGCGTGTCCCTCATCCCCTTGGCATGGTGTCAGGGGGTCTTAGGGGGTGTCAGGCCAGCCAGGAGCCCCCCACGGGGTCCGCCAGCCCCGCTGCCTTGCGTGCCGCTCGTCACATCACCCGCGGCTCGTGGCGCCGCTGCTGCCCAGCACGCAGGGCTGCTGCGGGATGGAGCAGCTGATGAATAAATCAATCCCCCCCGGTGCTGAGGCTGCAAAACGCGGCTGCAAACAGCCGAGCAGCGCTGGGGCCGTGGGCCCGATGGCTGGGGAGGAGCGGCTGAGGGTGTCCCCCCCCCGCCCCGCGCAGCCGCCGCATCCCGCGCAGCCCGCGGCCGAGTGGGCAGCTCTGATTGCCTCCCCCCATGTTTTATTTATCTACGTGCTCGATAGGCAGGCTCGTGCGCTCCGTCCCACATTCCTCCCTGATGCTCCTGCCTGCAGACGGGAGCAGCAGTCGGAATAAGGACCGGGGGTGCAGCGTTTGGGGACACCGATTCCCCTCTGCCTGCCCGCTGCGGGCTCCGGTGACCCGCTGCTGTCACCCTGCCACGTGGCCGCCACTCAGCTGCCACCTCCGTGCCGAGGAGCTTGTGTCCCTCCCTGCAAGCAGAAGCACAGCGCCGTGCCTCTGACCTTTCCCCAGCACTTTGAAGGCTCAGCCAGGCTCTCGCTGTTTCCCCTGCACTTTACCAAGAGCGGCCGTGTCCCGTGGCCTGGGCTGACGTGAGCCACGGGAGGAGGCTGCTGTGACACCTCCCTGCTAGAACCGTGGCCGTGCTCGCTGCTGGTGGCCCTGACGCTGCCGGTGGCCCTGCCGTGGCCCCGGCTCGCCTCCCTCCATCACCTCCAGCTGCCTGTGCCGGAGGAGAGGGAGCCGCAGGGTGCGCTGCTGCTGCCTCGCTGCTAATAAATAAGCCCCAGTAATGAGTTGGGCTCAGGCGGATGGGCAGGTAGGGCAATAATCCCCCGATTAAGTGGACGAGGCAGGCAGTTAAGTGCAGAAAAACCACAAATAAATAATAATCAGAATAATTTAGGAGCAGGGAGGAGCTGGTGGCTGGGTCCCTTAGCCTTTCCCCGGGGCGGCAGGCAGGGCCAGGAGCACTCTGGGAAGTGTAGTCCTGCCTTCTCTGCCCACATCCTCCCCTGGCAGGACGGAAATCTCAGCTTTTCACCCCATTCCTCCCATTGGGCCAAGGCTGGGTGCCCTGCGGGTGGTGGGGCAGCTGGCCTTGAGGCTGGTGAGTGGGCTGGAAACCTCGCTGCCACCTCTGTGCGTGGGGACGAGAAGGGACCCACGGGGAGCTGGGGCAGGGGCTGAGCTCCCGAGGGTGGGCTGCCCACCGGGTCCCTTGGCAGAGGGTCCCTGGGGCTGTCTCTGTGCCACCAGGGTGGGAAGCTGTGGCCATGGGATGGCTGCTTTGCTCGCTCAACCCTACCATGCCCGAGTGCACATCGCTGCTCTCCTCCTCCTCAGGATGGAAACGTGGGCACGGGGAGCCCGGGGGGGGCTGCACAGTGGGGGCTGCACCCTGCAGGGCTGTGCTGGGTGCTGCCAGGGTTTGGGCTTTGTCCCTACACCCCAGGCAGATGCAGAACCCCTAGCGAGCCCAGCACCTCTCCAGTGCTATTGATCATGGCCATGCGAGCCTCACTGCTGAACTCGCAGGGCGATCAATAGTCGTTTTTCTCCCCAGCCTTCACCCTGCTAAGGGGAGCCGCTGGTTTTGCCGTTCCTCCTAGCAGGAGAAGCCATCCAGGTGCTGTCCGGGGGGGCTCCTGCTTTGCCATGATCTATACCAGACCATCAGCTCCAAAACTGCAAGCTGGAGCCTGGCAGTTGGGTGCTGGGGAGCTGGTGGCTCTCCCGTGGCCGTGGGGACAGCGATGCGGGGCCAACACCGGTCCCTGGCAGGGGACGTGGCTCCTTCCCGCAGCAGGCAGCTGGGCTCCGGGGCAGCTGCAGCCACTCCTAAGCAAACACTCAAACACTTTGGAGCAAAGTGCAGGAAACGTGCTCCTGCAGCGGGGGGGTCACCTTGGTGGCAGCGTTTGGTGCTGTGCAGGCGGTGCAGGGGGTGCTCAGCTCCCCGGCTGGACGCGGGAGGGGACAGCCCTCGGTGCTGCCCTGCGCGCTGGCGATGCGCTGCGATGGATTTTTTCCCGTGCTGGCAGCAAGGGGGGACTCAAGGCAGGTGTAATAATCCCCGCGTGAAGTGTAAGAAAAGAAGCTGTTTAAGTATTATCTCCTCAGGCCGGCGAGCGCGCAGCCGGGCCCTTATCAGGAGAAGGAAGGCAGATAAAGCAGCCCTGCCCGTCAGGCAGATGAGCTCGGCGCGGTCGCACGGCACCAAACCTGGCGGGAGAAGGTGCTGGGGAGAAGGTGGCCACGTATTTTGGGGTTTGGGAGAGCCGAGCCTGGCCCCACAGCGCTGGGACCCTCTGCTGTTAACTGTTTTCGGCAGGTGGGTGCGGAGATGCTGCCCTTTACGGCAGGCTGCAGAAGATCGATGTGTTTGCGAAGCCAAACTCGAGAGTTTTTGCCCTGAAACAGCGCGGGCACCTGCTCTGAATGCTAAGCAGCTCCTTGGGAGCCGGTTCCCTGGCACAAAGGGGAACAAACGGGGTGGGTGCAGAGTGCTCAGCCCCAGCCCTCGGCCTGGGGACCACTCTCGGGGGGTCACAGCAGAGAAGGGAATGAGCAGAACCCCCCCCAAGGTGTCAGGCCCTTGGCATCCTCATCCCCAGGGGATGCAGCAGTGACCTTTTTCTGCGGGTGGCTGCTGCTGGTGGGACGGTGAGGGAACACGTGCCAGCAGCAGCACAAGGTGTCCCTGTCCCCTCCGTGCCACCAGCACCCGCGTGCGGCCAGGCACGGGGACGTGCCTTGAGGGCAGAAGTCGCCGAGGCCGATCCCAGCTCCTCGGGAAGCTCCATAATCTCATTCCAGGAGCAAATCACATTCCCCGCAGCCAAGGACATGGTAGATTTTAATAAAAATGGTAATTCCCAGCAGACTGAGCCCGGAGCGGGGAGAGCAGTTGTTGCTTCCCCTCGCTGCTGCCAGGGGAGCGTGGCACTGATGGGGGAGGCCGGGTGCTGGTGGGTGGCAGCGGGGCAGAGACGATCCTGCCCCCGCAGAGCCGGGATTTTGGTGTTATCCAGCAGGATTTGGCCTCTGCTCTCGCCTGCCCGCGCCCTGCCCCACCGCTCACCCCAGCAGCCCGGCCCCGAAAGCCAGAGCTGTTTGTTTGCGGTTTCCTAGGAGAGAAATCACATTAAAAAAAATTAATTACACACCTGAAAACAAAATCTGGCTGCTCAAGTGCACATCAGGGATAAATGGTGTGCTCCAAATTAGACAATTTACAGCTTGGGTAAGTAATGAAGAAACCCATCCTGGTGTGAAGGCGGAGGGGGAGAGTGACCTTGGGGGGTGCTCGGGGCTTCCCCCTGGTCCCCCCGGCCCCCAGCCCCTGCATCTCTTTGGCCCCACTTTGCAACTCCTTGTGGGGGAGTCCGGCAGGGATTTGGGGTGAGTTTTAGCTTTTTTCGAGCAACGAGTTCCCTCAGAAGCAGGTCTCAGCCCAGGGCCCCTGCAGGGATGGCAGGGACGGGGAATGGCCCTGGAGAAGGGGACAGATGGAGGGAAGGGACCCCCGGCACGGACGGGCCCCCCCTTGGCCCCCCGGCCCCCCCGGCCCATGCTGGCCCCTGCAGTCCTTCGCCGCGCGGTGCGTGGGAGGGCTGGCAAGGCGCTGCCGAGGAGTGGGCAGCTCTCCAAGCTTTCCGGCGAGAAGAAAATCATTTCTTTGCCTTATTTTTTCCCCGTACGGCGTCCCAGCGCGTCCTGCGAGCGCAGGGATTTAAAGGGGCTGAGCCCTGGTGCCGCCGGCCCTGGGTTAGGGGCAGAGGGAAGGTTTGGCGTGGCTGGATCCGTGCCGTGGAGCTGAGCTGGGCTTCGTGCGCCGGGTGGTGGCTGCACCTGCATCCTGGCTTGCCCACAGAGGGACCAACCATGGGGCTGTCATCCGGGCAGCACCCACCAGAGGTATAGGGCACCCTATAACCTTGTGCTGTCCCATAGGGCTTCCTGGTGCTGTGCAGGACCTCCCAAAACTCCCCAGGCTGCCAAAACGTGCCTGAGCTGGGGGCACCGGGCTCCCCTCCCCGCTCAGCTCCCACCTCTGCTGGGGGCACCGGGGTGGTCCTGGGGGTCCTGGATCATCACAAGCAAAGCAAACACCCTGCGTTATCCCACTCTGCCCGTGGCAGGAGCCCTGCAGCCCCCCCCAAAAAAAGCTGCAGAGCCTCCCCTTCCCGACGCGGGAGGGAAACTCCCTCCACCTGCGGCAGCGCTCCTTCGGTGTGTGCCGCCGCGGCGCAGTGCAGCGCCGTTATCTCCAGTGCCTGGGAGCGGGGAGCAGATTAATATTCATCACCAGGGAGCGGAGCATATGGAATATGAATAATGCTAATTGTGCCTGTATAGATTTAGCGTAAGAAGCTCCCATGCATTAAGGAGGGAAGGAATTAGTCCTTCTCCAAAGCGTTGCAGGCTCATTAGCGGGGAGGGAACGCCTGGCTGCGTGCGGGTTTCAGGAGGGGGATGAGGGTGAAACTTCTGTCCTGTGCCTGAGAGTGGAAGAGGCTCAGACAGGGGGGTCTGGGGATGCTTGGTGGGCACACGCACCCCCTGCCTCTGCCTGAGCACTCAGAGCCCAAGTGATGAAGCAAACTCGGTCCATGCAGGTACAGAAGAGCAAGGAGGAGCCGCCTGCAGATGTTGCCACCTGCAGATGCCACCACCAGGACCCCCCGAGCCTGGTGTGGGCTCACAGGTCCCCAGGGCTGTCCTGGGGTCGTGGGCTGTGTCCCACAGCTGGCAGACGTGTTGGGCACCCCTGGTGGCTGCCCCAGCCCCTAAGCAGAGCTCGGCACGGCCGCAGGGAGGTGGCGCGTAGCCGTGCCCGGCGTGCAGGCACGTAAAGCACAGCTAACGAGGCGCCGGGGGCGAGGGGACTTCATGCCTTATCCATCCATCCCGCTCGCCTGCCAGGGACAGTGCTTTGTGCCCCGATTTAATCGAATCAGCTCCTGCAGCCCGGCGGCTTTAATAAGGTCAGGAGGAGAAGGCTCGCTGGGGCGGCTCAGTGCAGGAGGCAGCGGGCTGGGGGCTGCAGGGACGGGGCCAAGGGAGCGTGTCCCCTCCTTGTGGGGTCATCTCGGCCTCAGGGGACACTGAGACTCCCCTGTGCCTTGGATGTCCTGCTGGACACGGAGCAGGGGTGAGGGACGATCACTTCATGCTTCTCCCCCGGCTTTCCTGGGCTGCCACTTCCAACCTTCTCAGGCCTGACCGCCGGCATCCTCCTCCCTTCCCCTCAGCATCACTGGGAACGTGGGATTCCTCTTCCTGCACTTTGATCTCTCCAATTTTTAGCTCATTCTCGCTGCCTTATAGGCACTAATCCCTCTGCAGGCATCGGAGAGAATCCACCTACACTTCATGCAGCAATCGCTTAAGTCTTATTGTGTAAATAAAATCTCAAACACCAAATCCCTAATCCTGGGGTGGCTGAGCCTCCGATACCCATTCCCAGGGGTCCTGCCCGATGGAGGGTGGAAGAGGAGGAAGACCACTGCCGTGCTCACTTGCATCCCCGACCTCGGCCCGGATCAAACACCCACGGATGCTTTTAACCTTGGGCTTCTCCTTTTCTCCCCGTCGGTCCACGGCGGCAAGCCCCGGCCCCCTCCCCACTCCGCCGCATTTCTTGAGCTTAGGGGATCAGCCCGGGTGACATTTGGAGGCCGGATATTTCAAATGCAAATTTCCCCCTCGACAGAGAGTGGAATTTGCTCCCTCTTATGAAGGGAACCTCGGGGGAGAGCTCGGCGCCGCGGCCGGCCCGTGCTGAATGCCAAACCCAGCTTTTGGGGCGGGGGAGAGAAATCACTGCCTCCCCCTCCAGCCGCCTCCCCCCACCTTGGTCCCAGCGCTCCTGGGCAAACACTTGTGAGATAATCGTCATCGCCACCGCCGTGAGGAGGCGGCCGAATTTCCCCCAGCCACAGCTGGAGAGCGGCGAGGTAAGAGCGTGGGGTCGGCAGGGAAACCGGCAGCTCTTCTGGGCGGCAGGCGGGGAGGGGGACACCGCGGCTGCCGTCCCTCCAATCCCACACCCGATGGTTTCTTCCTCGGCGATCGGGGTGCTGCTGATATATTATTGTCTCTCTCTCTCTCTCTCTCTCTCTCTCTCTCTCTCCCAGCTCTGAAATTAAAGCTTTCACCACTTTTTCTCGCTGCAGAGGAACAAATGTGTGTCTGGGAGAGAGATTTACACTTTGCTTTCCCTTTTGGAAGCGGAGCGTGATTTTCCAGCGACTGCAGGCACGGGGCCTGTCCTGACGCATCGAGGGAGGCTGGGGCCCTTTGGTGTGGCCGTGTTTGAAAAACACCCCAAAATAGGCGAATCAGAGTATTACTGGGAAAAAAAAAAATTTATTTTTTTTTTTTTCTGCCAAGCCCATCCAGAATGCAAACAAAACCAAAAAACAGCACATCTGGTTTTGGGGCAGGGAGGGTTTGGGGAGGCACAAGAAGCACAAAGCGGCCTGGGAGAGGGGCAGCCCTGGTGGGGAGAGCCCTGGGGGTGTCCGTGGGGGGGCTCAGCAGCTCTGGGGCTGTGCACAGGCAAAAGGCAGCCAGCACAACAAGCAGCAGGGGCTGCAGCAGGCTCGCTGGCCCCTCGCTTGCCCAGAAACAGTTGAGCCAAGGGGGAGAATGACAAGGAGGAGAAGTTCAGCTGCCTCTGTGCACCCAGGAGCTTTTCCCAAGCTCTTGCACCGCTGGCAGAGGGCAGGCGGAGGGCCCCCTGCAAACAAAGATGCACCAAGGAATATCTGGAGCCTCGTAAATATATGCTGAGAGAGGAGGAAAAGGGATTTGAATTTCAACTTTGATGCATAATGTGCTTTCTGTAGAAAAAAAAAAAAAAAAAAAAAAAAAAAAAAAAAAAAAACAGCCTTGTTGGCAGGGAGCGGGCAGCTTCCCACTAAATCTCCTGGAGGAGCGCATTGCCAGTTGCAGAGATAAAACCTCAATGAAACGCTGTCAGCTTCCCCACGGCTCAGCCAACCTCACCTCTCCTCCGCACGCATGGGATGGGGATGCCGGCTGTGCACCTGCAGCCCTGCTGCCCCCCATTTTTGGGGGGGTGAGGGGGATGCTTGGCCCTGCACAGCTGGGGGCAGCGATGCCCGATGAGGGCACAGGCACTCGGAGCGCTGCGGGACAGCCCCTGCAGTGCCTGGTGGCTCTGCTCAAGCACTTGGCTGCCTCTCACTGCATTTTTGGAGGCGGGCAGGGGCTTGGGGCAGGATCCATGAGCTGATCCCACGTCCTGGCCAGCTCGGTGCTGCTGCCTCCTTCCCCTGCTCGGTCCCCAGGCAGGGCAGGGGCGCCTGCTGAGTTCGCAGGGGTATAAATAATGATTTATTTATGTCTCTATTTATGTAAGGCTTATAAATTGGAATGTTTTCTAGGCTCGGGGTTTGCAGACGTAAGCATCACTCGCTGTCTCATCCCTGCCTGCCCCTCGCTCCCTGGACGTGCCCCGGGGGCTCCGTCGGCTCGGGCTCCTGCCCGCCCTGTCTGAGCCGAGCGCCAAGAGATGCTGGCAGGGCTCTGAGGGGAAACCAGCCCGTTAATTAAGAGCTTAATTACCCAATAACGAACGGTGGACTTAGCTCAACCTTGAAACAGGCCGAGCAAGTGAGGCAGGCACAGAGCCCTTGGGGGAGGGAGGGCGGAGGGGGGCCAAGGGGACGCTCTGCTTGTGGAGCTATTCGCAGATCTATAAATGGAGAGAACAAAACCCCGCAGCTCCGTCGGTACGCCTGTCCCCATTGTCCCCGGGGTGTCCCCACATGCCCTTGCTGCCATCCTCCACATGAGTCCCATTCTCCTGCTCACGGATGGCCCCGTGCTGGCTCCTTGGGGCAGGGGGCTGCTGCCTGGCCAGGGCTGTGGGGGTTTGTGGGGGCTGTGGGGTCCCCAGTCCTACTAAAACCACATGGTGACCACGGCAGTGGGATGGGGGCCATGCATGGAGCCCAGGAATGAGTACAAATGACCCAAATATAGGTCAGAACGTGGTGCCAGCAGGAGAAACGTGGGCTGGGGACCATTTGTCCCTCTGCAGTGTGATGTATCCCGGGGAAAGGGAGCCCTGCGCGCTGGGCACTGCTGCTGCCGTGGAGGGAGGGGACTTTGTGAGCTGGAAGGAGAGGAGGATTTCTTTGGCTTGGCTTGTTTTGCTGCAGAAAGGCGGTTTCAGCTCCGAGGGTAGGGGAAATGAAACAGAAAAATGCCTCCCATTAAGCAAAAAGGATCGAGAGCCCTGCATAATAGTGCTGTCTGCAGGGGCTTCTCGCTCGGGATTTGCATCCAGCCCGGCCTCGCGCCAGCGCCTGGAGGGAGCCGTGGCACAGAGGACACACGTGCTGCTGCAGGACACCTGCCCTGGGGGGGGGACGGCCACAGGTGTCACCCACCCCATGGCCACGAGCAGCACCTTCGTGTCACTCTGTCCTGCTGGGACCAGCCCCGGGCAGCGCACGGCTGCAGGCGTTCCTCGGGGATGCTCCATCCTCCTCCTTCCCTGTCAGTTTTGCTAAAAGCCCAGGGAGAAGTGGATGAGGCGGGGGGAGAAGAAGAACATTCACCCCAGAGAAATCAATCCACCCTCTGAGAAATTAATTATCAGCGTTGCATTTAATCAGCATCAGTCCTGCGTGCCTCGGGCCGGAGGGCGTCATGACACCAACCCTGGGGCACGCAGGGCCTGAGCCAAGGGTGGGCTTTTGGGGGATGCTCCAGGTGATGGGGGGGCTTTGGGGGCTGCTGGCACCGCTGCCCTGTGAGGGTGGGCGATGCCCTACGTGGGGACACGTTTCTGTCCTGCTTGTGCCCTCTAGTGGCTTTGTCCCCTCTGAGGTCCCACGGCCACGTGCCCAGTGCCACGGCCACCCTCCTACGGCCACAGACACCCTCCTAGGGCCACGGCCACCCTCCTGGGGTCACGGAGCCGAGGTGGCCGGGCTCAGCCTGTCCCCGTGCCACTGGCACTGCCACCAGTGGCATTCACACCCAGTAGGGAAATGCCAGGAGAAAACAGCTCGGGTCAGCACGGGGGGTCCCCAGTGGTCCTCTCCTTCCCCATCGCTTTCAGGCTGGAAGGGAAGAGTGCTCCTTGGTTTCAAGGTGTTTGGGTTTGGAAGTGTCATTTTTGACACTTTGGGGATGGACCCCAGAGCCCTTCTGGAGGCTCGAGACCCCAGAGCCAAAACTGCTGTGTGAACGACCCCTAAATGCATTTTATTGAAGAAAACCAAACCTTGGGATTTCTAAAACAAAGTTTCTCATTCTTCTGGCTGCTTGGGGCTGTTTGCCACCTTTCCATCTCCTCTGTGCTTAATCACGTGGCAGCCTGAGAAAATGCCAACACACTTTTTTTTTTTTCTTATTCTACTGATGTTTCTCTTTTATCTGAAAGAAATAAAAGTGCTCCTTTGCCTCCGGCCTGCGGCAGCCTCTGCTTCTCAGTGGCGCTCTGGGGAGGGGGACGCCGCAGAGCCCTGCAGCAGCTCCTGCCCCCCCTGTGCTTCCCCCTCCTCACGACTCCTCTCTGTGGGGTTTGGCCCCTGCCCAGGGTGATGGAAAGCACAGGGTGGGAGCAGGGCGAGGGTGGGCTCCTGCGTCCCCACGGGGACAAGGCGGTGGGGGTGTCCCCCTGCACTTGGCTAGCAGGGCAATAGTTCTTATCTGAGAAAGCAGGTGTTGTTTAGCAGCTTCCTAAGCCTTTTCTCCCAGAACTGCTGCTTGTAGAGAGAATTTAATCCCCCTTTTTTTTTCACCTGTGTAGGGGAGAACAAAACCATATGCCACCTGGAGAAGTTTTCTGATGCTGCGCCCTTAGGGCACCAGGGCTGGGATGAGCTGGCACCAGTAAAGCCACGGCAGTGGATGGGACTGGACGGGGAATGGATGCAGGGACCAGGAGCATCAGCCTCACCCTGCTCGTGCTGGCACAGCCCTAGCTCATCCCCATGGCATCGGGCTGGTCCGTGCACCGAGCGGTGCCAGGCACTGGGGCGGCAGCAGCGCAGCCACTGCCACAGGTGTTCTGCGTTTTGGATTCCTCCCCCCTCCAGCCTTGTTAGTACTGAAATTAAAAAGTGTTTGCGAATCGGTGGCTGTTCTCCAGGACCCTAATTAGCAAATCTCTTCATCCCCCCAGGGCTGCAATCTAATAACCAAAAAAAAAAAACAAAAACAAAAACAAAAACACCAAAACCCAACAACCCCAAACCTTGTTTGATGGATCGGGAGTGCTACCGAAACAGTCGGGAGCGGCTCTTCCTGCTTAGTATGGTAATTAAACACTTCAATTGCAATTATTTTCGC
Organism: Aythya marila; assembly: GCF_965140915.1. Classification (NCBI taxonomy): domain Eukaryota; kingdom Metazoa; phylum Chordata; class Aves; order Anseriformes; family Anatidae; genus Aythya; species Aythya marila. The sequence continues at coordinate 11,240,494 of NC_139055.1, forward strand.
AATTAAATAAGTCCCTAATTGTTATCATAGGTGGCAGGGGTTTGGGTGCGTGTGCTTGCCAGTCCTTCCTTCCTGGGCTGAGTGAAGTGGGGGTGCCGTGGGGCCTGCTCCTGGCTGCTGTGCTGCAGGAGGTGAGTCCTCTGCGTGCTGGGCTGCTTTCTGCTGGCACCCCGACATCTCCCCTGCTGGGGGTGCCCACCCTGAGCCCCCCAGGGGGGTCGCAGCTCCCTGCCCCAGGGAGGAGCGGGGAGGGGACGCTGCCTGCTTGGCCGTCACCTTGATGCAGGTTTTTCCCTGCACGGTGCCACCACCCTGGTGGGGCTCAGCGCCCCCAGGACCCCTCTGAGCCGGGCTGGGCTGGGTGCTGGGGGGGCTGCAGCCCTTCCCCGAGCCCTCCTTGCTCTCTGCAAGCCGCTTGCTAATTGCAAAGGCGCAAGGGGGAGGTGGGCGCTGGTCTCGCAGGGGGATCGAGGTGCAACATCCCCAGCAGGGTTGGGGGTCTGAGAGGCTGGGGGGCTTCAGCCCGACCCGGGACCCCCCCGGATAAGCTCCGGGGCCCGGCCGGGAGCGGGGCCGGGCTGCCCCCGGCCGCAAGCAGGGGGAGCTCCGAGCCTGCGCTGCCGCCGGGTCCGGTCCCCGGGGCGCGACGGGGGGGGGGGCCCCGGAGCTGCAGCACCGCCCCCGGCGGGCCGGGCCCCCTCCGTCCCCCTCCCTTCCCACCGGCTCTGGGACCAGCCGGGATCATCCTCCCGGTGCTGCCCTCCCGGTGCTGCGTGTGCCCGGCGGAGGGATGGGGATGGATGGGACAGGGGGGTGCCGGGGGGTGGAGAGGCTCTTCTGGCCCGAAGAAATCAACCATCTCACTTTCCCTCCGAGTTAAATAGGTTTTTATACCGCTGACTTCTGCCCAGGCTCAGTCGCAGACATCCTGGCTTCGCAGTCTTAGTGTTGAGCTATTGGGGAGCGCCGAGCCTGGGGACGGAGCCCGGCTGCTCGGCTGCTCCCCGTGGCACAGGGGGCTCCGGGACCCCTCTCCCTGTGGTGGGGCTGGGGACGTGAAGCTGGCAGGGGGAGCGGTGATGGCCCCGACAACGCCAAAACCTCCCCCCGAGGTGGGACTCCAGTTTGACCCCGCGAGGATGCTGTGGGTCTGGGTGTCCCGTGCTCCTGGCTGTCAGCAGCCACCACCGTGGCCCTTCTGCCATGTCACCCACCCCTCTGAGGGATGGACGTGGCCCTTAGGGCACCAAGGCTGTGGCCCAAACCCCTTTTCCCCACCCTGTGCCCTCCCCTCTCCGTGCCGGCCCTGCTGGGGGAACGTGCTGGCTCTCAGGCACTGCTGCCTGCTGGTGGGGGGCTCCACGCTGGAGGTGTCCTGGCCCTACCGGTGCAGGGAGAGGCTCTTCTGCAGCTCTTCTCGTGGCTCTTCAAGCACACCGTCCTCCTGGGAAGAAACTGGGGCAGGCAGAGGCCTCCTCGGTAGTGTTTGGGGAGGGAGCGAGTGCCACGTGCCAGCACAGGGATCCTGCAGGGGAACAGAGGGGGTTCAGAGGACGTGCAGGGTGCGGGTGGTTCCCTTGTTCCATTTTCCTGCTCCCCAGCCTAAGGGGGGCTGCATTAAGCACGCTGTGCGGCTGGGAGGGACGCGGCGTGGTGCTGTGAGGATGCTCTCAGCGCTGTGTACAGCGAGTGCTGCTGGTGGGGCAGGGCTCAGCAGGCTCCCGTTGCCCAGGTCACCTCGTTTGACACCCTGCTGAGTAGCAGAGCTTTGCTTCGTGGCTTTCTCTGCCTGCTCTTCCCCTCTGCAACGGCCAGCCAGCAGTGGCTGGATCGTCACCTCTGCAAATAACTGGGTCAAAGTGACCCTGAAGGTGTCCCCTAGTGTGAGCGGTGCTCTGCTCCTGGCTGCTGCCTGTCCCTGATGGTGCAGGTGGGTGCTGTGGGGTTTCATGTGGGTCCTGCTGGGGACCCTTTCCGATGTGTCCCCAGCATGGGGTGATGTTTCCTGTCTCCACCCCTGTGTCACTGAGAGGAAATCTGTGGTCACGCCAGGACCTCAGATCTGCAAACCTCTCCCTAGATTGACATTGCTTCACTCTGCTGATTGGGCTGGTGATGTCTTGGGGGAAGCTGGTGTTTTGCCTCTGCCTCATGGAAAGTGAACGTCGTTCACTTTCGGAAGGTGTGTGTGGCACGGAGGGAAAGCATGAAGCAGTAAAACAGGAATTGGTTTTCCCTCTGCCCCTGCTGACGCAAGGCTCACACTGCTCCCTGCTTTTGGGCTGGGGACAGCGGTGATGTGACCCTGGGGAGCTGCGACCTGCTGCTGAGCCATGCTGGCATCCCAACATCACACCCAGGAACCCCCACCCCCGTGGAGACCCATGCACGGGGTCATCAGCATGCCCTTGGCTTGGATCAGTAGTTCTCTGAGACGTGCTCACCCAGCCTGCAGCGTGCAGGTGATTTACTTTTTGCCCCCAGGGCTCAGTCAATACAGGAGAACCCACGTTATCAGCACGCAGTGTTTGAGGGAGCGTGTGAAGGTCGGGGTGTCCTTGCCTGGCCCTTCCCGAGAAGGGCTGCGCCAAGTGGTTCTGGGCAGCTCGGAGGCATCCCCACGCGTGGTGGCGAATGACCACGTCCTCCAGCTTGGCACTGCTGGGGAAAGTGGCAATGCCTGGCAGCAGCTCCCTGCCTCGGGGGCCTGGTCGGAGTCCCTGCAAAAGCTGCCTGTGATTTGTGCGGCGCTGGTGCAGGCTTGCATGAAAATGAAGCGTGCTGGAAGCCTGCAGCCTGGGCGCAGCTGCCTCTGCAGCACACGGAGGCAGCTCCCCAGCAGCCGGCAGGGAAACTGGCAGCCTGAGGGTGTTATGGGATGGCTCTGTGCCCCCACACCTCCAGGGTACCTGGGGGATGAGGTAGGGACAGCGCTGGCCACCTCCCCTGGGCTTGGGAGCAAACGCTGCTCCTAAGTGGGCTCTGGTGTTGCCCCTCTCTGCCCCACATGCCGTCAGGGTGGGATGCCTGGACCTGAAAAAATGCAGTGTGTGCCCCTTCCAGAACCCCCAGCCCCGTACTCACCCTATAGCCCTCGCCTCTGCCGTCGAGTCTCTCCCTGAGGACAGTCCAGCTTTGTCCTTTCAGCCTTGCAGAATGCTGGAGGAGGGCAGCCAGGAGCAGAGGCTGGGAGACGTGTGTCTGAGGGCAGCAGGCTGGCTGAGACTCACGGCAAGGCTTTGGCACTGGAAAGGTTGAAATTGCACATGAAGACACAAAGAACAGAGGGAGAACAGATGGGTCAGTGCCAGCCTGGATGAGCCGAAGTGCTCCTGATTTTGCTGCACGCCCACCAGGCGCTGCCTGCCTGGGATCTGTCCTGCTCTGCCCCTGGAAAGGGCAGCCCGGGGCAGGACGTGGTGGCCGGGACAGGTCCTTTTCCATGGAACTGGCTCCTCTGCTTTCCTTTACTGGGTTTACGTGAGTTCCTTCCCTGGTCAGTGAACAGTGGGAAGCAGCTGTGTTCCCTCTCAGCCCTGCATGCTCCACCCTACCTGGTCGCAACCTACAGAAACTTCTCCTGTGCCAGTGGCTGTGCTGTGCCTGGGGCCTCTTGTTTTCCAGGGAAGCGCTGGGGCCGGTCCCCGTCCCTGTTCCTGACACCCCTGAGACCGCCTGTGTTTCTCCAGGATACCCACTATTGTTCGCTGGTCTCTTCTTTGTGCCTCATAACAGGAAAGGACTTTGTTATGAAGGGCAGCATTTCAAAATCCTCTGCTCTGAATAACCACATGTGGCCGTTCTGAGCTCTGCTCTCATCTGGAGAGGTTCATGGGGCTGTGAAATGATTCACGTTGGCCTTCTCTCTTAATGTCTCTAGAGGAGAGGAGCCAGATTGGTTTGAGCTTGGGGTGAAATTGGCTGCTCCAGGAGCTCCTGCGGCCACCAGGTAGCCCTGGTGGACCCCGGCTGCCTGCCAGCAGCGGGGTGAGCACCCGGTGTTGGTGGTGCTGGCTTTTGGGGAACAGGCTGGAGGGCCCCACGCAGCCCTTGGTGCATCACTTCCAGGCAGATGAGTAAAAGCAATAGAGAAAGTAAAAGCAATAACCGATCATTCAGCCCTCGAGCTACCTTTTATCTGATTGCGAGCAGAAACCACAGCAGTGGTGCTGCGTAGTATGGGAAAGAGCTTTCTGGATTTAGAAAGGTCAAGAAATATCCCTGGGCTTGGGTCTCCCCCCTCCCTTTGCTGCAGTGCCTGGGTCTTGCTTGTGAGCACTGCTGCAGCGTTGGCTGCCACTCACCCGCTTCCCTCGAAGTCCTGCTCCCCTGGGAGCAAGCCCAGATGGGAAAGAGATCTCCTTGTCCCACTGGAAGGGGACGGGAGGTGCTCTTTCTCATGGGTCTCATTCAGATCTACTTGAGCGTTAGGAAAGGGCCTGATCTGCACCACTGAGCAAGTCATGGGGCCTGACCCAGCCCTCTCTGGGGCTGCCCTGACCCCGTCTGGGCTGCTGGAGGTGTCCTCTGGTGTCCCCTTGGGTTTCTGGCCATGACTCCTGAGCAGGAACCAGCTGGTGTTTTGCATTGCAAGAGATGCTCAGTTAATAGCTAAAACCCCAGCTGGTGCTGTGCCGGAGCAGCACAGCTCTCCTTCCACAATTACCTGCTCCCGGGGCAGTGCTGCATCATCTGCATCAGTTCAGCACATCTGCTGAGCACCGAGGTGCCCCTGCACTTGGTGGGCCGGGGTCCTGCCAGGATGAACCCCCCCGGATGGTTGTTCCTCTTGCTAATTGCTTTCCCTGCACTCTTCTGTCTCCCTGTGGCTTATCAAGGTCCTCCTCTCGCAGAGCCCCAGTGCACGAGCTCCCAGTTTGTCTGGGAGCTGCGCTTTTGTTTGTGTAAACAGCACAGCCCTTTTGGTGCGTCTGCAGAAACACCGCTACCACGCCAGGTGCATGTTTTGATATACACCTGCAACCGTGTTTGCTAAATGTTGTCCCTCTCCACTCTTTATTATTGACTTGGAAAGTGAAGAAGAGTTGCAGTTTGCATTTGTTCTGGCTCCTCCGTCCTGCTGTGTCTCCTGGGGCAGCTTCCTCTGCCTCTGGTCAAGCCCTGCCTGAGCATGCAGGGAAGTGTGATGGGGGCTGAGCCTCTTGTGTGGCTTTGTCCTCTGCCTCACCTCCCCACGTTCTCCTTCCCATGGCTTCAGAGCCCGTTTTGGGGACAGAACCAAGGGCACGTGCACGAGCACAGCTTCTCTGCGGGCATGTTGAGGACAGGGAATGAAAGGAGAGCTTATCTGCAGGATGGAAAGTTTCTGGGCTATCGGGGAATTATCAGGCACTGCCTAGAGGTTAGATTAAAACCTGGGAGCAGCAGCTTGCATGGCAGCAGACAGCACATGTCCCTGCTCTCCTTATGCTCAGGGGAGGTGAAGGAGGTGCAGGCTGACCCCTTGGGGATGTGGGATACCACGGAGCACACCCACATCAAGCCTGTCTTCTCCTTGACTGTACCCTACCAGGATGTGCCCCAGGGTTGTTGGGCTCAGGGTGGTTATGGGTGAATTTTTGGCTTCAGTTTTGGGTGGTTGTTTGCATTCCTAAAACCGTTGCCAACCTAATTTTGGTTATTCTTGCTTCTTTCCAGAGATGGGAATGGAACTTGCTGTTGGCTGAGCTCGCTGCTGATGCTGACCCAGAGCCGTGACGCTGGGGCGCGTGTTGGAGCCGAGAGGGGAACCCGCAGAGCCAGGATGGGGACCCAGAGCTCCGCTCCTGCAGGGACTCGCAGCGTGACCACAGGTGCCCTGACACTCTGCGCCCTGGGGACAACACCCCCTTGTCCCCGCTGTGACAGGCAGCGACATTTCCCCAGTGCCCATGGTCGTGCCAGCCGCCTGCCCCCAGAGAGCAGGGCATGGCCAGCTCCTGGGAGCAGCTGTAAATAACAGCTACACCCCCGTGGTGTGTTTGTTAGCAAATTCTGATGGCAAAGTGGTCCCCATTACCCAGAGAAGCCAGGGATGCTTTGTGATCATGGTGGTGCCCAGCCACCTGGCGTAGCTGAACCTGGGCCACCAGCACAGATGGAGGCAGGGCCCCCACTGGTGCTGGGTTGTAAAGAGCAAGGGGTGCCTGGGCAAGGACCTGTCGCTGGGGCATCCAGCTCGGTGCTTAATGACTTGCAGGCTAAATGAAGGTCTAGAAAATGAGGTCCCTACCCCTGCCCTCCTCCCAGGGACGGACCGACCACCAGGGTGCTGTGGGTGAGAAGGCTCTTACCTCTGGAGGGCTCCGTCAACCAGCGAGGTCCCCTTCCCGTTCCTGATCTCCAGCTTCAGGCTTTTCCCCTCCTGCCCCTCCTGCCTGTTGGGGCCCTGCCTGCAGTTCCTGCCCCTGGGCCGCCCCTTCTGGGGGGGTGACAGGCAGGAGCTCCTGGCTCCCCCCGTCCTCCAGCAGTGCAGCAAGTGCTGGTAGGCCACCCGAAAATCCCTGTTGAGCGTGCCGTAGAGGATGGGGTTCAGCGCCGAGTTGGCGTAGCCCAGCCAGAGGACGATGGACATGGGTGCTCCTTTGACGCTGTTGTTCCCCCACACCCCTCGGTACGTGAACACGGTGAAATAGGGGAACCAGCACACCACGAAGGCGCCCAGCACCACCGCCAGCGTCACGGTGGCTTTGTGCTCCTTCACCATGGGTGGCATGGGGCTGTTGCTGCTGCAGCACCACGTGTGGTTAATCCTCTTGGCTTGCTCCCTCGCTATCTTGAATATCCGGTAGTAGGTGACGCACATGATGACCAGAGGGATGTAGAAGGTGAGCAGGGCGTCCACCAGCCCGTAGATGGGGTTAACCTCCAGATCGCACGTTTTGGTGCAGTTGGGGGTGGTGTTCTGCACGGCTGTCCCGTTGGTGTTCCAGCCCAGGTGGATGGGCAGGAAGGAGACCATCAAGGAAACCGCCCAGATGATGACCAAGCCCACGGCCACCCGGGAGGGGGTGACCACCTGCCTGTAGCGCAGCGGGGTGGTGACGGCGAAGTAGCGGTCCAGGCTGATCATGAAGAGGTTGAGGATGGAGGCCGTGCACAGCATGACGTCCAGGCTGGAGTAGATGTTGCACAGGGTGCTGCCGAAGGGCCACTCGTGGGTGAGCTCGTAGAAGGCGGAGAAGGGCAGCACCAGGAGGGCCAGCAGCAGGTCGGTGATGGCCAAGGAGACGATGATGCAGTTGGTCAGGCTGCGGAGCCGGCGGTCCAGGGTGACGGCCAGGCAGACGACGATGTTGCCGCAGAGGGTGAACACGATGAGGATGGTGAGGAAGGAGCCGACCAGCAGCTGCAGGGGGAAGCTCATGGGTTTTGTAGCGTCTGTGACGTTGTTACACGGATCCATGGTGCGGTCGCATGGATGGAGCGGTCCTGCTCTCACCTGGTTCTGCGGGTGCTTGGAGTGAGCCTCTACCAGGCAGCCCTAGAGCCCTTTTCCAAGCCAATTTTGGGCCTGCAGTGACTCGGAGAACACTGCAGTCATCTTCATGTGTTCAGCCTTGTCTGCTGGGAGTGTTGTCTAGGAAAGCCATGGCCCTGCGACTTGCTGCTGCCAAGTGGCTCATCTGGTGCTGGAGCTGATCCCCTGCAGCAGCTGCTGGTGGGTCTCAGCTGCCTTCTTCACCTCTCCTCGGTGAGGTTGTGTCCCATCGGGTCTCACACCTGCCTCATTGTGTGCTCGGGCTGGAGATGGTGGCTGGCAGTGCTCTGCAGGGACAGAGCTTCACTACTTCTTGAGGACAACCTGCAAAGAAAGCATCAAGTAAGGGCAATGGTCCCTTGAGATTCCCATCACCAGCCCCTCCAGAAATAGGGCATCTGTGCCTCCCTGGGCATTTCAGACCATTTAGACCTGAACCAGAGAATCCCTTGGCAGCTGGGGATGCTGCCCAGCCCTGGGGCACCCACGTAGCGTAGCGATGGTGAGCAAAGGACAGGGGTTTCTGAGGAAATGAGTCCCTACAGGCTGGTGGTAAAAAGGGGGCCAGGAAGAACAGAGGAAAGAGTTTTCCTGAGAAAGCAGCACGCTTCAATTATGCAACCTAGTAAAATTAGTCATTGCTGCATGGTTTATGAAGCTCCACAGCTGATCTGTGCCTGTAACTGGGCTTTGAAGTGTCCCGTGCCTCGTGCTGGTCCCTGCTGTCAGCAGCTGTGCTGACTCGAGCATCCCGGAGCACAGATCCCTGCTCTCTCCATTTGGGGTCCTGGGGGGAGCAGGGAGCCCCTCTGAGCGATCTGACACCCGGACAGGAGCTGGCTGGTGAGGCTCTGCCAGCTCCATCAGCTGCTCCTAACGGTGGCTGAAAGCAGCCAAGAGCTTCAGGGCGTGCTTGGATGAAGTTCCTGCTGTGGGGCAGGGGTTCAGAGTGGGGAGCAGCCCTTGCAGGTTTGCTTTTTATGATTACTTTCTGCCTGGATATAAATAATGAAAAGCTATTTTTTTTTTTTTTCTCCAAGGGCAGAAAGCACACAACAAACCCCTCTAACCTGCACGAGGGCTTTCAGCAACCCGTTAGGGTGCTCTCCAGGACCTTGTCGCTATAGGTTCACAGGGCTCCTGGCTCTTTGCTGATGGCAAGCAGCGAGAGTGTCAGGAAGGGGCTCAGAGGAAAAAACAAAACACTGCAGGGATCAGCAAGAGGGGCTGGGAGCAGGCTGGGGAGGAAGGGGCTGGTTCTCTGCAGGGTGCAGAGATGGGGCAAAGTGAAGAGACTCCAGGAGAGAGGAGGTCCTGGGAGAGGCCGCCGGTGAGATTATAACATGCTCACTTGTCAAGAAAAAGATAATGGCACGGAGCGGGCTGGGCTGCTCTTCAATTGATGTGTGCCTTTGACTCAAGGTTAAAGGCAAGCGAGCCAAGGCAGGGAGCATCTGGGAGCGAGTGCCAGGGTAAATAAGTGCTGATTGCCGGGAGCCACGTGGGGATCGGAGGTGACACCTGCAGCCCTGCTGCTTCGAAGGGAACTAGGAGTGAGTGTGAAGTGATGAACCGGCCCGTGGGATGCCTCCTGCTGCATGGAGCGAGCCTGGTGCCAGATGGGGGGGTCTTGGGAATTTGGGTGCTGGGGTGAAGCCCGCTGGGAGCTGGATGCGGTGCTTTCAGCCGTGGTGGCGGCGTGCAGAGCGTTTCCTTGCCTCCCTGCAGCGCGGGCTCTCTCCGCAGCAAGCTCTTTGTTCGCGCACAAAGGGAGCGGGGAACGAGCCGAGCGCTGCCGGCTTGCTGCTGGCAGCCAGGAGAACAGGTTGTTCGCGGAGAAGGGTATTTCCAAGAGAAAGGGATGTTTTTTCATTACTCCTAACGCGCTGGAAATGGCAGGATAAATTATAGGGGGAGTAGCACGCTTAGAAAATGCCGTGGGTGGATCGCAGCCTCCTCCGTGGCTGCTCCACCGCACACCAACAGCCTGCTCCTGCTGCCGGCTCACGGGGGCTGTGCAGGGGGCTCAGCACCCACCGTGGTGAGCCTGCCTGGTGGCTAGGGTCACCCCGACTGTGGGCCAGGGAGCCTGGTTATGCTGCCGAGACCCTCATGGCATGGTCTGCTCCTTCCCCTGTGTTTCAAATCCCCTCGTACAGGCAGCGCTGCTGATCCTGCAGACCGGGTCACTGACAGTTTTGTTTCTTATTGCTTCTCTGATTAGCTCGGGGTGAGAAGCAGACACTTTATTTTTCTTGGGCAGGGAGTAGGAAGCATTTCCAAGTGTGATATGGAGCTGCTGAGCCACGGGGTGGAGCATCCCCACGGAGCTGCCAGGAGCCTTTGCTCCTCCACGGGCTGGGGCAGGACTCGTGGGGCGGATGCAGGATGCAGCACCATGGGCTGGGTCCTGGCACGGTGCTCGAAAGGCAAAACCTGAGCTGGGGAAGGGGGTGGGAGAGGTGCACAATGCCCAGGGTGAAGCACCCAGCTCGGGTTGCTCTCCTGCAGCACTGTCCCTCTGCCACTCTGTCTGCTCAGCTTCATCCAACATGCGGGTCCTCGGTTCCCGTTGTATTTCAGCAGGGTGAATTTATGTCCTCCTCGATGTACGCCCAGGGCAGCCGTTTCCCATGGCAGCCCTTCTAGCAATGGGCTGCATAAATCACACCCTGCCGGCCCTGTCTCATCGGCAGGTTTTACACCTACCTGACTGTCTCCATTAGCACAGCCTGGATGTGCTCGTGGACAAAAATCTCCCTCCAGCCAGCGAGGGAGCAGAGTAAGGCATCGCTGCTGGTTGTCCCTGTAGTGCCTTTCCCAGCGGTGCTGGGGCTCTGATGGATGCTATCGCTGCTGCGAGACCTGGTCAGGCTGCAGCCGTTTTCCTACAGACATCCTAGGGTTCCCTAAAAGCCTGGTACTTCTCCTGTGCTATTTTGGCTGCTCACAGTCCCTAAGTGTATGAATTTGTGCCAGCCCATTTTGTTTCTGTTGATCTTTGGGTCCTTTGGTTCTTCTCCTGCAGCACTTCAAGTCCCCTGCCTGGTTCAAAAGTTCTCCCAGGCATCTCACTAGTGCATTTTCTTGAAGGGCTTCCATTTTCTGAGCCAAGACCACTAAGGATAACCATTAAATAAATTCCATCTCTAGACTAATGTTTAAGGAACTCTATTAACAGCCTTCCCCAGAGCACTACTGATCCTCCTGTTGCGACGTCCTACCGCCTTCCCCATTAGCCAGTTTAACCTCCTCACAGTCCTGGTAGTAATTCCTGCCTCCTGCCCGAAGGGTTATTTTGTGCTCTGTGGAAGCCCATGTACGACTGACCCACTGCATTTAAAATATAAACTATCTCCTCCGGGGAGGAGGCTGTGATTTATCTATGGGAAATTTCTCTTGCACTTTCCCTTCCTCTGCTCCCCCTGCCATTCATCTCAGCAGCCCTTCCTTTGGCGCTGTTTGTTCCAGCTCTCTGTGCGCTTTTGCAGTGAGGCTAATGGGACAGCATCGGTAATATGTTTGCTGCTCTCCATTCATGTGGTTCTACTTCTGCCTTAAAAGGTTCATTGCAAATCTGTTAAAAGCTTAGGTTGAAAGCAGATAGATGGGCAGGAGGGAGTGCTTGGCGAGTGCCTGGGCATGGCAGCCTGTTGTGGGGAGCGTTTCCAGGTCCCTCAGACCCGAAAAGTCCCTGCCTTCTGTTGGTGTGTGTCCGAGCAGGGCGCTGGCACAAGTCACTTAGGAGCAAAGCAAATTCCCCGGCCCCACGGAGCTCGCAGCATGGCATCATGACTTTTTCCAGAATGGTGCTCGAGTGTTTAATCAAGAGATTAAACAGCTGGGTACACTGAGAGGTGCTTCTGGCAGGGCTGCATGGCAGGGCGGGGGGGATTTCTGCTGGGTTAAGGAGGATGTTTGAGGTTTGGTGGTGGGGAGCAGGCAGGGCTGGGAGCTGCCAAAGGGCTGTTCCCACCCTGTGCCGGAGCCATGAACCTGTCTCAAAGACAGGGAAAACCCAAATTCCCCAGAAGCGTGGCTCGAAGGCGAGGTGAGGGTGCCGCGGAAGCCAGCTTGTCATGCTGTCTGCGGGGGCTCACTGAGGGTGTGGGGTTGTTTCTGGTTTGTCAGAGCACCCTTTTGGAAGGGCTGTGCTCCTCCCAACGCCCACACTTGTGGTTTTACCCCTGGAACATCCCTGGCCCCCTTATCTCCATCTCCCCCTGCCCTCTGTGCACCCACGCTCTGATGGGCACATGCCAGCTGTGGCTGGGTCCTTTTCCAGCCCCTCTGCACCCCTGGGGCTGGGGGACAGGCAGGGGGGTCCCACCTGGCAGCACCCCCAGCACTTTTATCCCTGCTCCTCAGTTCCCTCTGCTGCCTGTTGCTCTCTCTACCCCGTCCCAGCCTGAAACCTGACTGATGCACAGCAGAACTTGCTGCCTACGGTGTGAGCAGAGGGGCTGGGGAGGCAGGACACGATCCCCCTCCCCACCACGCTCCCAGCCCTCTGTCCTGTCCCCCCCGGAGGGCAGGGGATCTGTGGGCGAGGGTGTTTGGGCCCTCTGAATGCAGAGAGCACCAAGGGTTATGCGGAAATGGGCAGAGAGCAGGCAGCGCTTGAGAAGTTTGCTCTGTGGTGACTGCAGGAGAGAGGTGAAACTGAAAACAAGGGTGCCGGGCTCCTGGATGTGCTTCTAGCTGCACGAGTCATGGCACAGATCCCACATCCAGCCTGCTGCCCCAAACCCACGGCTGGGTTGGAGTCCTGAGGACAACACCCCCCTCCTGTGCCTGGTGACCAGTCCCAGATACCAGTGGAGACACTGGAAGGACTGGCTTAGGTGCAAGAAGTTGGTTTAGGAGCAAACCTTGTGGGGAGGTTTCTGGGGCGAGATGCTTCACTCCTGCCGGGCAGGGCGCTGCCTCTGCACCCCAGGAATGCTGCACCCAAGACCCCTCTCTTCAAGAGGTCTTGAACTATCAAGAACTAAAGAACTATCAAGAACAAAAACTATCAATGCCCGATAGTTTTTGTTTTGTTGGTCCCCACCAGCGGAAGTCCCCAAACTGCCCTCTGCTCGGGGCAGTGTGAGGGGACAGCACGAAGGTGAGGAGCGGCACCGCCCTCACGCTCTGAGCCAAGCAGGGGGTGCCCAGCACATCCCGACCCACCGACCCCTCCGAGTTCTCACCTAGAAAGCCATTCACCAGCTAACAACCAAGAGGAAAAAGAAGCAGGCAAAGCTTTACCTGGGAACGGCGCCGGTTTCCCGCAGCCCCTGGAGCAGGTGGGAGCCCCAAGTTTCCCCCGGCGTGCGTGGCTTGGTTTGTGCAGGGAGCAGCGCGTGTGCGAGCTGGGGCTGCCTGCTGCCCTCCCTCCTCCTCCTCGCCTACCAATATCCAGGCAGCGCGCTGACTGCAACATGAGTCAGATCACAAGGGGGTGGGATCACAGCCTTGAACTCAGACGTCGAGGTTATCATCCGGCAAAATTTGAAATGCTGAAAGGAGTCGTGTTGCGGGCACGCAGTGTGTGGGGCTCCCCTGAGCCGTGCCAGGCCCAGCAAGGCACTGGGTGCCTGCTGATGTCCCTCGAGCAGCCCCTTGAGCTGCTCCCCATTGCAGACAGGAGCTTGCTTGCTGCTGGAGGTCTGATGTTGTGGGTCTTAGCGTAGAGCTGTTTTTGTGTTTAGTGTGAGCCCCCAAACGCATCCAAGCCTGAAGCTTGGGTGTCTGAGGTGCTTCAGAGGCTGCAGGGCTCTCTGGCTGAGGGGCGTCAGGGGTGTCAAGGCATTCTGGTTGCATGGGGAAAAGAAAAGGAAAAAGGGGCAGAAATCTGCAGAGTTGAAGCAGCAGGAGGAGCCCATGCTGCCCTGCCAGTGCCTGACAGAGGCTCCAAGAGTGTGGCCAGCAGCAGGGATGCTCCCGGCTGGGTGCTGCCCTCGGGGCTGCACCAAACTGGTGGAAACTGTCCCCTGCATGTGCCACTCGGAGGGCTGTGGGGGGCATGCCAAGTGACAAACAGGCAGTGGCAGCCTTTCCTGCTTCTCATATGTTTCTTCTATGGGTTTTAAAGCCTTGTGCAAATATTAACTGCTGGGACAGCTGTGCAAGGAGCTACTTCCCCTTTTAGCTCTTGCCCTAGGGCTGGGCTGGCAGAAGAGCTCTGGCCAAGCCTGGCCATCCCGATGGCTCCACATGGCTGGGGTGAGCAATGCCGGACACTTCTGTGCCCACAGCAAATAGCCAGGGACTGACGTGTCTCACTGAAGGCAGGATGAGGCCCTAGGATCCCCAGCTTAGGCAGAGTTGGATCTGTCTCCTCCACCAGCCAGGCTGCGATGCCCCAGTGCCAAAAACGTCCCTGCCTCAACCCCAGCCAAAGAGGGACACCAGCCGCCCTGGCACACACAGCAAAACACCTTTGATGTGTTTACCTCTGCAGTCCCAAGCACGGATCTATCTTTAATAAGCCGGGGGTCTGCTGGAGCTCCAGTTCTCCTGCTGAGTGGCAGTGCTGTGGTTCAGCAGGGACGCAGAGCAGCTGCTGCGTGGTACGGAGGGAACCCTCCGGCAAAACAAGATTAAAATCCGCTGAGGAATGTTCCTCAGCCAAAGTCACTAGGGTATTGACTTCTATCCTTTGGCTGTGCTCTAGGAAGGATTTTTTTTTTTTTTGGTCTGGAAGTCTCAGGCTGTGAAGTGCTTTGTGGGAATAAAGGGCTCTGGCTATTGGGCCAGGGTCCCCCAACTCCCTCACCCTGATCCCTCCCAGCGCAAAGTCCCTGCTGCCTGGGGAGCAGGAAAGCCACATGAGCTGGGAGCTGGGTGTGCTCCGTCTTTCCTCGGGGAGCCGGGAGAATCCAAAGCCTCCTGCAGCTCCGTCACCCCATGGGCTGCAGCGGGGGCTGTGTGCAAGGTGCTGGCAGGGACATCTGAGCCATCACCGCCGTGCTGCTGGTGACACCGGGGCTTGCCAAGAGCACGCAGACGTCGGAGAAACTCATGGACTGGGACTGAGAGCCCCAAATGGGCTGTGCAGAGCTGTGGTGTGAGTAATGGGTCAGGAAATGAAAAGGTTTTCTGGCATCCCGTGCATGTTTAAACAGCAGTTTATTAAATGTGACGGCAATGCTGGGAGCTGGGATGCTGGGAAAATGCAAGAAAAGCCAGGGAAAGTCTGGGACTTCTGGAACAGGGATGCAAGATTTGGCAAATGAGAGCTCCTAGAAAGCCTTTGTGGAGGAGTTGTGCCCGGAGGGAGGCAGCAGATGTGGGGGACCACCGTAGCAGGTCAGCTCGATAGGGGCCGGGGGAGTCCCAGTGGGATCCCGATACTGCTGGGAGAGCCTGCGCTGGCGAGGTGGGACTTGTGTTGAGCTGTTTCCTAACCAAAATCTGTAGAAAGATCCTGACCCAGACATAGGAGCTGCTCTCCGTGGGTGGATGGGAGAGGGCAGTAGTCCACTCAGACCCTCAGAACATGCAGTGAAGCTAAAAGTCAGGGATTTCCCAGATGTGCTAAAGTGGGTTTTATTAATTACTTAGCTTGTTTTTTCCCCAAAATATATTCCAGTAAAATCCTGCCATGGACAAAAAGGTTAACTACAATAGATTTTCCTGCTTGGGGCTGTGGAAGCTGAAGCACGCTTATGGGAATGGTCGCTGCAAGGGGAGGAGGCGCAGAACAGCGGCAGGGAGTTGGGCACCAGGGCCTGGCCAGCGTGGGAGGGACCCGTGCTGGAGACACAGCCCTGCCCCACGGTGACCCAGCTCTAGAGCAACATCCTGCTGGGAATAACCTACTTGAAGCTATATACACGGGTTGCCACTAATTCTGGCTGTTCCAGGAACATCTCTGTCCCCAGGCACCTTTGTCATACCGGGACTGGAGAAGAGAAGGGTGCTCAAACCTTTCCCACCCTCCTGGGTGTGTCACTGGCGATCCCAATCAGACTTAGCAGGATCCCATCTGCTGCGAGATGGTGTCAGACTACAGACACTGTCTGTGCCATATTTCTATAGCTTCTTAGTGCAGAGAGGGGATGTTAGAGGTTTATTTCCAGTTTTCTGGTCTATTTGTTTAATACAAAACCCTCCCAGCTCTAACGAGGACTGGAGCGTGCTAGCTGGCTTCCCACTAGTATTAAGCATCCTGCAGGTGGCTGAGGGCTCACATTTTCCAGCATCTCCACAGGCCAAGGAGGGTCCTCAATTCACACCCTGCTGCAGGGGACTGGGTGACAACAGGGGCTGTGGCAGCCTGCTTATGCTGCTCCGTGGCTGGCGATGGAGCTGCTGCTGCGTGTGGGAGAGGGTAAAGAAGCAGGGGATTTTTCTGCCCTGACCCACGTATGAATGTCTTCTGATGCAGGTAGGGCTTCCTGAGGGTTGATCTTGGCTGATAGGGGCGTCCTCCTCATCTCCTGGGTGCAGGAGGACTTCCTCTTGATGGAGACTTCCGTGGCTGAAGTGCTCCGTGGGTGAGGGGCACACAGGGTGTGCAGGGCCTGGAGGATGTGTCCCCTGAGAAAAGTCTGACAGAGTTTTGCAGGACCAGACACCACAACCTACCTCTATTTCCAGGTCTGCCTACCTCCGGGAGGAAAAGCAGCCAAGAGCTTAGGTTGCAAAACCAAAGATTAATTTAAGCTTACTCATCATAAGGACCATCACGTGCTGGAAGGAATTTCTCAAGGAAGTTTAAGTTGGATGAAGTCCCAAAGCCTGCCTGGAGCCGCAACACCTGGCATTGCCTGTGTATCGCTCTGGGTGCACCCAGCCCGTGCACGCCACCGGTTGCTGACAGCCACCACCGTGGGAGCGGCCGAAATGGCTCGGGGTGAGCGATCTGCTGCCTGCCAGGGATTGCGTTGGGGTGGAGCAGAAATGGGTGCTGAGGTGTGCCTGGCACGCTCATCTGGTGACAGACACACTGGTGGGGACACCGCTGTGCCAGGGATGGGTGGAGGGGTCAGACCCCACCATGCACAGGGTGGGCATCGCCGGGGCCAAGAGGCAGCACGTTTCCAAATTATGTACTTTTTTTTTTTTTTTTTTTTTTTTTTTTCCTTTACACAGCCTGGAATGAGGCCAAAAACCTAGGGCTGGAATCTCTCTCCAGACAATTAATTATTGCGGAGAGACAATTTGTTAAGCAAGAGAGGCTTTTAATTTGCAAGAGCTCGTCTATTCTTATTGTATCTTTTAAACTGAAGGAAGTGGAGTTGATCGAAATAGACTGGAAATAGAAGATTTTAATTTAGAGGCTATGTTCAGTGTGCTGACAAAAATAGGAAACAGTGCTCTCAGAAGAGCATGCTCCCCCTGAAACCTGGCTGGAGCGTGCAAAGAGTGCTCAGGAATATTTCAAATCATTAGAATAGGTTTGAAAAATCTTTCATCGAAATTCAGCTGGACTTGCTCAGAAAAGGCAGGACTGTCCTGGATTTCTGGGCTGAGACCTTTCCTTTCCCTTGCACGGCACTGAGCTATGCTTGCCCCACAGCAGCCCCAAAGCGCGAGGTGATGGGGAAGAAGGTGGAAGAGGGATGTGATGGTTGGGGCAAGCTGGTGGCTCTGGGATTGGTGCAGCCCCTGCATGGGACTGGTGGCAGCTGGTGGGGCTGGGGTCACACAGGGACCTGCTTCCAGCTCAGCATCTTCCCAGCAGACACCATGTGTTCTCCAAAATCCGACAGCCTGTGCAGCGAAGGATAGGTTTTGACCGGTCTCCTTATTGCACTCGTTCTTTTGAAGTAGCTATATTTAGAAATCTTTGTGAAGTCTCACATTGACACTTTTCAAAGGAGAATGGTTCTTTTTTTTTTTTTTTTTTTTTTTCTTTGAAACAACTTATTTAGAAATTTGTGCTTATCATTCGTGCAGCATAGCAAGTAGGTTGGTCTGTAGATTAAGCTGGAAATGGAACTGAGAACCTTTCTTGTCATTGCTCTGAATGCCTCACCTGCAAAATATCCCAACTTTTTGTCCCAGTTCAGGCTGGGGATTACTTTAAGTCCGTGAATAGAAGTCTAAATGCTGTAAGGAATAGCCACTGACTGGAAATGAGGTGCTGCTGTCCTTACAGGACGAGGAACTCTCCCAAAATGAGGCACCGTGCCCTCTGGCTGCAGGTCTCTCAGGAAGGAGCTTGCTGCAGAGATCGCATCAGCTGGCTGGAGGAGAGGAGCCAGCCCCCGGGCAATTCAATTGGAAACAGAATCGACTCTGTTTGCTTCAGTTTAAAAAATAATAATCTGTAATGAAGTGAAGGCAAAAGGGAAAATGGGTAGAAATTGAATTAGAGCTGCGCTGGTTCCAGCACTCCCCTGCGGCCCCTTCTGCAGGCTGAGCCCCGCCAGCGCTGGGTCCTTCCTGGCTGGCCCTGAAGCTAGAGGGGCCCGGGGGGCAGCAGGGCCACTGCTGCTGTGGGGTGCAGGCCTCTTGGCAGCAGGAGGGCAAATTCAAGGGTAAATGGCTGCAAATCAGCAAAACCATGCCACTGCTCGGGTGTGCAGGGGGGTTCTGATGTCAGCGAGGGGGGCTGCGTGCGCTGAGTCCGCGTGGCAGCATTTGATTAGCACAGTTGATTAGGCACGTAGCAGGCTTGATGTTCTGCTCAGCAGAGATGAAGATTTTCCTGGAAATGTCTAGAAATCAGATGGCAAGTCGAGTGCTGCAGTTAGGGAAGGAGAGTCAGCACTCACACATACGCTGAAGGCATTGTTCATGAAAACCTGCCGCAGGCCGCGGCCTCTGGCCTGCACTCACTGCCCTCTGACTCCGGGTCCCAGAAAACCTGATATTTCCACCCCCATCTCCTCACTCCTCTTATCCTCACGCCCTCTGCACACCCACAGGATGTTAGGAAGAGCAGGCATTAGTTTTGAATCATGCTCAGACCACCTTTAATCTATGCCCCATCCTGTCTGTGCAGCAGCTCCATTTCTTCTTTCTTTCCTTCCTCTGATGTATATGGCTAAAACTTCTCTTGCTATTTTTCTTGGCGTTCTCTGCAAGACCCAATTCAGCCTGACCTTTGCCAGTTCTCACTTCATGTCTTGGGCGTTTCAATCCATAGGGTAGGCTGCCTTTTTCCTTTACAGCACAATCCTTTTACCCCCTCCTTTATCAGCCCTCTCCATCCTTTTATGTAGTTATTTCCTTGGCCAGCACAAAAGCCTTTCCTGGGCTTGAAATACATGTTCCAGAGATCAAAGGTGTGAAACCAGTACAGGAAGCTCCAGGCCACCTCTGTGTGCAAGTCCCCAACCTGCTGTCCATCTGTTTGTGTACTTGGGGCTGCAGACCTTTGAGGCAGAGCCCGCAGCACGGCGCTGGGCAGGGGCGGGGGGTCGAGCAGTGGCGTGGGAGCAGAAGCAAGACCACAAGGAAGGAAGTTCCTTGCTCCCAAGGATCAGGATGAGAGATGGTCCCAGTGGCCTATTTTTATCTCATTTTCTTCTCCTGGGGAGGCACCATGTATGGAGTGATGCTTGGCAGCCATTCTGCTCTGGTCCTTCCGCGAGCTTTATCTTGCTGTCATGTCAAAGGGGGAAGCAGACAGAAACATTACCAGTCCCTCCTCATGCTCCCTGGTTTCTAATCTAGCATGAAAATAGCCTTGGCCATCTTGTAAGGTAGAGAGAGAGCATGGGAGTTGTGCAGGATTCAGGGCATGTAGCTTCTAGAAGATCAGTTAGGGAAGAAATGGTAATGCGAGGCTGAAGGCAGCTGGACAGCATGGTTTTCTTTGGCCACGTGCTAAAATAAATAAATAATAAAATAAAATAATAATTAAAAAA
The DNA here is from genome assembly GCF_965140915.1 of Aythya marila. Taxonomy (NCBI): domain Eukaryota; kingdom Metazoa; phylum Chordata; class Aves; order Anseriformes; family Anatidae; genus Aythya; species Aythya marila. Next base: position 11,259,784 of record NC_139055.1, read on the forward strand.
AGCCCCAAACTCCCTGAACAGAGTTTTGGACAGGCCAACCCTGGGATTTGGAGCTGTGTTCTACAGAGTTCATTAGTGTATCGCTGAGGATCATCGCTCTGAGGCCAGAGGACAGTTTCCTGTTAATGCCCAGAGCACCAGGGTTTTCTCTAAGGACTCTTGCTGGGTAGATGTGAAGCAGGGAGCAGCAGTGCTGCAGTGTCCCCTTCTGCAGTGAGAGCAAACAGGTCCGGCTGTGGCTGCGTGAGGGGACGCTTGTCCTTTGCCCTCTGGCAGCTGGGTTTGGATAGTGATGTGCTATGGGGTTTTGGGGCCTTCACCCCTGAAGAAATAGAGACCAGGCTGGAGAGGGCTCTCTGGGGTGGTGTCTCCTGGCCCCAGTGCCTGGGAAGGGCCAGGCTGCAGAGCCCCTCCAGCAGCACCATCCTACAGCCAGCGCCATCCCACTGCTGTCCCCACCGCCGGCTCCGTTTTGGCCATCAGGAAAGCCATTACCACGGAGAATTTCATTTCAGCCTGTGTCATCTGGAGCAAATGTCTACTTCTGGTGCTTCTGCCTTGTGTCTCTGTGTTGTGTCTCAGCTCCCCAGGCAGCCCTCATCCTTCATAGCTCAGCTTTAAAATACCACCACACTGCTGCATGACAAAGATGTGACTGGTGCCACCCTAATGCGATGGTGCCCCTGGTCCTCAGCATGTCCCCTCCGGCCCTTCTGTTCCCCCAGCTCTGCAGGGAGGACTGACATCCTACAATGTCTTCAAGTCCGCTGCCTGACCCCCAGGCCCTTGCTGCTCTGACTCAGTGCAGGGATGCTGGAGCAGCCATTGCTGAGTAGCACCGCGGTGTAGGAAATGTTCTCCATCTGCTTGGGATTTGGAGAAATATCCATGGTCTCCAGCATATGGGAGTCTTTCACTTTTCTGCCAACACAACTGTTTTTCCAAGGCTTAACTGTTGCCAGAAATCCATGGAGTCAAGACCTGTTATTTCTCTGGTTCTAAGGAAAATTCACCCCAGTCTGCTTTCCACCAGCGAGAAAAGATCTCATCTCAGAGAATAAACTCAGGCAGAAAGCGAGCAGCCCCTGATGTCCTCTCTCACTCAGTAATGATAAACTGGGGAGGGATCATTGTGCTGGGGCTGGCAGCTCGCTACTTGGCCTGGGTACACTCTGGGCTGCACAAGGAAGTCTCACCCATTCTCACAAGATGTTTTAAGCATCTTTCCAACTTGATCATGCTTTGGAAGTGGCTGTGCTCCTTCCCCATGTTGCCTTAGGCACTGCGAACAGCATAATGAGCTCGCTGCCGTGCCGCCTATGCAGCTCAGCGGAACGCTCATGCGGAAAATCCCCAGGTAATTTACCCTGAGTGGGATCCTGTGATTTGCTGACATTCCTCATAAAGGGAAGCAAACATGAAAGGAACAAACGTAGAGGTGCTAATTTGGAAACTCATTTCGACTAGCTCCTCACTGACGTGGTAACAGTTAGCAGGGAGCCCCAGTGATAAATAGTTGCTGAAATCCTGAATTGGCTGTAATTGGCATGAAGCAGCGGAATTCCCTGCGTGAGGTGCAAGTTTCTCCGCATTACACCCTCCTCAGCAGCCGCAGGTGAATGCAGAGGTAGCTTTAGCTGCACGAGGTTGCAGAAGCAGATGTCCTGACACATGCACACCACAAGATCATATGCAGCCTCCCATGCCAGCACGGCTTTACATCACTTACTGCTTCTGGGAGCTATGGGGCTTTACTCCAGAGGATGCCATACGCTTCTATTTAGCTGCTCGCTGTAATTGCTTATAAACTGGGAAGATCCCAAAGGAACCGTTACTTTTCTGTGCTGAATGCTTTCCTCATTCACTTTTCACGCCGACACCTGCAGGGACCCCTGAGCCCAAGGTGTGTTTCCCTGCAGAGCTGGGCCCCTCTGCTGGGGCTGGGGCTGGATGGGACGAAGAGGGCCAGGATTTCCTCACGGACAACTCGCTTTCCTTCCTGGTGGCTCATCCTCCCCAGAATCTCTGGGGAGGAGAACACAGTATCTCCCTGACAAGGTGCCTAAGATGCATCAGCAGAAGTGCCGTGGGTTGGGAGCACAGCAGCAGCTTCTCCCTCCCCTGGGCATGGGCTGGGGCTGCTTCTGCCACTTGGATCCACCTTCCAGCACCGTGGCCAGACATCTAATGGCACCTGGGAGGCTGGGGGATGTGTAAAGAAATGCAGATGGTGAGAGCAAAGCTTGGATGTGGGCTGTCTCTGCTGAGTGTGACTGTTTTTTGGAGTCAGGAGCCTGAGATTTAAACAGGGTGAAATTAAAGTTTCTTTTCATCGCCTTGTGTCTTCCAAAAGAGCTGCTGATGCTGATGTTTGTAGGTGTTTGTGGTTGCAGTAACACCTTCAGGGTATAGAGACTTTGCTTGTCAAGAGAGGAAATTGTGCTGATACCGTTGCAGGTTTTGTTATTTTTGGGTGGCTAATGTGCGACTCAGCCAACAAACCACAGAGCCAGTGGTCACATCAGCTGCGTCTCAGAGGTAGCATCCTCCATCACTGCTCGACAAAGCAATTGCAGGAGCAGACAGGCTGTGTTTCTTTGTAACCACAAACTCTGAAAGATCTGTCTCTGCCTCTCCAACACCGTGCCTGCAGCAGCTGGGTGTTAAACAGGCCTAGGGTGAGTCAGGTTCAGAGCGCTGCTCGGCTTTTTAGGTACCGAGCGGGCTCTCGGATGCATAAGTTAAAGTCAAAACTATCTGTTGGGCTTCTTCCATCTGTGGCACCTCAGGCATCCCCATCCACTGAGATGGCAGAGATCTGCTTCTGCTTATCTGAAAAGGAAATTGCTGTACAGATTGTGAACTGTGGCAGCTAGACCACAAAAGCAGGGCAGCTTGTCTGGCACAGAGATATGAAAGATCTCACCTAGCTGCGTTTGTACCTGGCAAAGAGTAATTCCGTGTTTTCTTTGGCTGGTGGTGCTCTGAATTTGCCAACTGCTTTGATTTATCGTGGCTGATTGTGTGGTTTTGGCCCTGCTGCACTCACCATTACAAGCCCATAGCTAGGCTCCTTCCACGCAAATTTGCTCCGCTTTGAGTAATTTCTAAGAGTTTGTTAAATCACAAAGGTTTCTTCTCCCTGCTCCTTCCCAGGTAGCGGGTGTTTGATGTCAGCAGAAGCCGCGGTTTAGTACATACACTTGTATATTTTTAAATGTCTCTTCTGTGTGATAAATACCCTTGAAATATGGTACTCTAAGTGGCTCCAGAAAGATTAGCCCTGTTTGAGTTTTTTGGCTGCAGTTTTTGGCTGCACGTCCTCTGAAAGGCATGACATGTTATTTAAGAAATATGTTGTGTTAGGCAAACTCTTCACAGGCTGAAGACATCCAGCAGCAGTGAATGATAAACTCTTTATGCATCAGGAGATGTAAATCTTATTTTCATCCTGCCAGCCTCATGGCCAGTTTGTCCCGAGCCAGCCTGGGGGCTTGTTGCCTTGTCCCCTGAGTGCCTGTCACCCTGATCGTTGGGGCAGGTGGGTGGTGATCGCCTGCTCTATGTGCATAGAGGGTTCCCTGGTGAGCCCCAAGGGTCGGGGGTGCAGGGAGAAATGCAGATGGGGTGGTAGTGCCCGAATGACCCCCCCCAGGATGGTGGCATGGTTTTCTGCCATGCAGCTGGGAGCAAAACTCCCCCTTCCCTGCAGCTTCAGGCTCTCAGAAAATTGAAGGCAATGTGAAGCCATCGACTCACAATGAGTAAAAGACGCTGAAGCTGCAGCTCAGAGGGACACAGTCCATAGGGAGGGACTCTCAAGTCCTGCTCTGACTGCTTGATCTGCTTCCAGTCCCACGCAGAGTGCATCCCCCTATCTGGGACTGGTTTCCATATACTCAAAACAAGCTCAGAGACGGCTAGCAGGGCTGCAGCTGTGATTATAACCAACCTGACCTTTCCAGACACTTCCTTTCCTTGAGCTGGAGCACTGCTTTTTCAAGCCAGAAGGCTGATGTCAGGATTGCTTCATTCAGCAATGTTAGGAAGGGCTAATATACACCACTAAAAGCTTGCTAATAGCTCTAATTAGGCTGCAGCTGATGCTTCCTAAGTGGTTCTCCTTCCTCCTCCGCCTCTTCCTTGCAGCTATTTCCTGGTGGAGCTGAGGAAGGTGAGGTGGATTAATGCTACTTGGGGAGACAGTCAAGAATCCCAGCTGCAATTTTCTAATTTTTTATTTTTATTTATTTTTTCCCAGTGGGTCAGGGAGGAATTTCTCAGGCCAGCCATCTGCTTCTGCCTGGACTGAGTTGAGGTGCAGGTGAGATGTTCATCTTGGTGATGGGGTGCTGGGAATAAGGATAGTTGGGGAAGTTGACAGGCTAGAGGTAGAATGAAAATGCAGCTTTGAAGAGCAATTCATCCTTGCTGCTGGGACCTTTCCTGGCTGCGAGAAAACCGTCAAGTTGTGTCCTTAAAGTCATGCAATCTACCCCCCTCCTTGGCTGAAAGAAACTGTGATAAAAGGGTTTGAAGAAGGAGTTCACCTTAAAGAAAAAGCTTTGTTGTAGCTTGCTTTGTTGTTGTAGATTTTTTATTCCTTTTTTTTTTTTTTTTTTTTTTTTTAAACCTTGAGAAGGGACTTGCACGTCAAGACTTTAAGCTGCCTTGTGACACACAAGATTTTTAAGCTGCTTTCTTTGTGCTGAAGATGCTGGCCCTGAAGACACGGAGGATGCCTGCAGAGGGGGGTGTTTGGGGCCCACCACCACCCACCACCTATTCCCCATCCACCCGCAGCTGTGGGGCCTGGGCACAGGAGCCCTGGGATCCCCCTGCCCAAGATCTGAGGTCACATCCCCCAAAATGTGCCACCAGCTGCCCTCCAGCCCTTGCCTCTGAGATTCGTGTGCTTCATTTCTTGTCCATATCCTCTGCTTAAAGATGTCTTTTTTTTCTGTGTGTAAGCAGGCTCCTGCAGCACTGTGGAAAATGCTGTTGGCTGTGCTGTAGTGAGGTGGGTTGTGAAGCCTTCGCAGAGACCGAGGCAGCAGAGCTGTGGGGTTCTGCTGTTCCTTGGGTTGAGGAGCCTAATTCTGGCTCTTCTCCTACACTTTGGAGTACGGTTCCTATAACGCAGCTGAACAACCCACTGTGCAACCTCTCTCCGTGGGGATGCATGGGCATACTTTGAAAGCCTCTTTGCTTCAAACCCCCACAAAAAAAAAAAAAAAAAAAAAAAAAAAATCAAGCCACGCATACTTTTGGGAAAAAACACCCGAGCAGATGACTTGGAAATGGCTCTTGTGTAGTGCTGGCATTGTGTGCAGGCATATGTCCTCCGCTTCTGTGGGCCTAAAAGCAAGTAAACAGTGATTGTGTTAGCAGATCTTGTTTCCTTCTTAGAGATCAAAGCAAAGAGCAGGCTGAATTCTTGTGGTAGTGATGGCTTTTTGAGAGAGGCCTTCATTGAAGCCTCTTATGGGGGAAAAAAAAAACAAACCTCCCCACCACAAACAACTCAAACACCTGATGAGAAATGAAATAAACCCTGTTCCTCTCACAACCCTGGGCAGTGACTGCAGAACCTGGACTTTGCGTGGTGTGGGCCGAGGGACCCCATCTCCCCGTGGGTAATGGCTGGGAGGGGAGCAGAGAGAAAATAATCTCTTCAGCGTGGGCCATGGCATTTTCTGCTGTGTTTTTAGGCACGTGCTAGGGATGGAGATGGCAGAGGAGGAGGGGAGCACCTGGTGGCCTTGCAGGTAATAACCTGCAGCGGGATGCAGGTGGGAGGCTGGAGGGCTGCTGGTTGAGCTGAAGTCTTGATAGTGCTGGAGGTGAGGAAGGTGGGCTGGGGAACCTCTTCTGGCTCTGTTTCCCTAAGAGATGCTATTAGTCTGAGCAGCCCCAGGGCTGAGCCCACGTACTGGTGCATGCAGAGCACGGGGGCAGGCAGTGATGGCTCAGGGCAGGCCCGGTGCTGCAGTCCACGCAAGGTGGGCTGGCTGTGAGAGCCTGGCGTTATTTCAGCTTCAGCATCTCCCCGGGATGTCAGTGACTTCAAATGATGTGCATGTTTCTCTAGGTCTCAAAGAGAAGGACAGCTGCCCATCCAGTTGGGCAGAGATGTAACCAGACCTAGGACTACCACCAGATAAGCATTTTTCTACAACAGCAGGCCTAGGAGCATCAGGGTTGCTTAAGTTTTGAAAGAAAAGCCGAATTCCCCACATTCTGTCTTTGGGACTCAAGGGAAAAACATTCCTTGAAATCTGCCAACATGTTTCATGCTGGTGACGGTGCTGGTGACGGTGCTGCTGACCACAGGGGAGCTGAGCTCTTACAGTTCCCAGTATCCCCTCCCAGCCACTGGGAGGTGGCTGTGCTTAAGCAAGAATCGTGTGGAACTCATCAAATGTCATGCACCAGGCATCTGATCCCTGGATGTATCCGGGAACTTGGTGAGGGCTCGTTGCACTTTCTGGGAGCCTTGCTGCCCAAAGGGACTGGAGAGAAGCGTGGAGCTCGCTGCTGGTTTCCTACACCCAGCTGCTACCCATGCAGGGAATGAATGCACGTGTGCATGGAGGGGTCTAAAATACTCCAGCCTTGTGCTGTGGCTGCTGTGAAAACAAGAAGGTGGCCAGCACCATACAAGGCTGGAGGCAAAAATGCTTCCTTTTGTATTTCTCACCAAACAGACTGCTGGGAGCACAGCTGATAGAGTTGCTGCGCTGACTGCAGGTGAAGAAAATACAGAGCCATGCAAGCAAGTTGGTACATGCAAAGGATGGAGCTTTTTAAAGTGAATATCGAGAAGAAAAGAGCCCTGGGTGTGCTGTAAGCCTCATGTTGGCTTCCGAGGTCTGGACTTGTTCTGTCAGCGAAGGCAGAGCTATTGGTGTGCACGGACCTTATGTGATTGTTTTGGGGGAGTTTGGAGCTCAGTGTGTGTGTTCCTGGAAAACCAGTGTGGTGTGTGCTCTGGGCCAGGTGCTGTGGTGCAATTTGGGAGCTGAACAACGCTCTGCTCCTCGCCATGCCCAGGTACATCTCCTGCTTCCCTGGAATCTGCTGTTTGGCAGGCTGCGGGGCTGGATAGTGTGGGGATGCCAACACGGGGTGCTGGCAGCCTTCTGGATGGATGTTGTCTGGCTTTGTCCCTGCACAGGGGCACTGCAACTCAGCCTGCGTTTCCCTCTCCCTCCAGAGCCGTTCTGCTCAGCTCTTTGCTGCAGGAAAAGCAGCAGGGGTGTCCTGAGCCCTTCTGCCTTCATTTTTCAGGACTCTGAGATCTCCTGCTTTAGGGTCACTTGTTCTTTGGTGGCTTTAGGGTGGTCCTTCACCTGGTTCCTTGCACAGCAGCAAGATACCAAGGAGCCTGCTTGCTCCAGCCTTCCCCTTTCAGGTGTCCCGAGAGGTTTGGGAGATCTGGCAGGGCATCCCATGCTGTGCAACTTGGGTGTGTATTTGCAACATCTGTTTTTCCTCGCAGCTAGGGTTTGGAGGCTCTTAAAATGCAAACAAGGGCAAGCTGCACAAATACTCTGCTGCACAAATGCTCTGCAGCACTGCATGCAAGTAAGGACCGTGGGAACAGTTTTGGGGGTCATCCCATCATTCTGCTGCCTTTGATGTAAGCAGTGAATTGAGAAATGCTGTGCATGGAGTATCCCCAAAGCTGTCCTACATGTGCGGGGCAAATGCTCTCAGAAGTGCCCTGGGGCATGCAGAAACAGCAGCTCGAGGACTGCGTTATGGCAGGGCAGTGGAGGAGCTGGGGCACCTTCCTGTAGGAGGTTGGGGATGTCAGCGTGTTTCTGGTGGTGGTGGTGGTGGGGAATAAAAAGGACAGGAAATGTCACCCTTTAATATTTCTTATGAAATTCTGGAGAAGGAAATCCTGGATGCTTCTGGCTGATTTCAAGGAACAGCTTCCTTTTAAAAGAAATCTGGATTTTTTTTGTTCTTATGTAGAACTATAAAATCTTTTAATTTATGGGACTGGTGAAATACATGGCAGAACAACTCTGAAACATAGAAATGATGGGGAAAACCCATTTTTACAGACAAATATCCAGAGAAGATTATCATAAATTTCAGGGGGGAAAAGGCACCAGACTTGAAGCATTTCTATATAAAAATTCAATTTCACAAAACAATTTTTCCCATGTAAATATGTCCAGCAGGGAAGTTTCTGGGAAGGGATATGCAAAGCAGGCAGAGGGACTTCTGGAAGGAGATGCCTTTGCTGACAGGTCAAATAACTGACACAAATTGCAGCCCTAAATCTTACATCTTCAAAACTTTCCATGCCCTTTTTGAAAATATGTGCTTCCAGGAGACTGGAAACCACCAGACACTGGCAGCAACCAGGCGAGGCAGCTCAGATGAATTTTCATCCGCCGTTTAGATGTCACCTTGTCAAAATCCCTCTGGAAGCTTCGCTTTGTCACTCGGACCCCGTGCGCACGTGTGACGGCTGCGTCCTTGCCGAGCTGCTCTCAGCAGGGACTGGTGTTAGAGGTCGCTGTCTGTTTTGCCTGGCACCAGCCAAGCCTGTCTGATTATTTGGAGGAGAATTGGACGGCGGTGCTGAGAGTGAGCTATTAAACCGGGCACCTGCGGATCCTGCTCAGTATGCCTGAGCGCTGCAAGCCTGCGCAGGTTTCCACCATGCCTCGCACCAGCAGGCGATATTGGTGTCGTACCTCGGGCTGGGACAACGTAATTATCGTCACACCCTGCCCTCCTGCCTCGGTGCAATTTGCTGTCAGTGTTGCATTAGCAAAGGGAAAAGAGGGGAGGAAAAAAAAAAAAGGCATGTTTCCAGTGAACAGGTAGTAATAGAGATGTTTGTGTGGCAGTTGTGACTGGTGTAATCTCAGTTGCTACACAGCTCTAAGCAGGATTTAAAACAGTCAAAGATGCCAAAACAAATGGCAAAGAGATGGACGGTCTATTAGGCACAGCTCATTTGAGTCACTTGGAGCAGGGAGACTTCTACCTGTTTTGTGATATACTGGCTGCTAAACAAGAAGAAAAGGGGCATGGCCCGGGCAGGATGTGCCCCCAAAGAACAGGCTGGTGCTGGGTCCCAGTGACTCAGGCGAAGCTCTGAAAGCAGCTGTATCTGCTCAGCTCTTCCTTGGCTGCTAGGCTTGAGCTTTCCCTGCTCAGTGCCCAGCATGAGGGGAAGACCTGGCCCCATGCTCCGAGCCTGCGGTCTGACCACGTCTCACCTGCCCAACCCCTGAGCTACAAAACCACCGTCCCAAAGAGCTGGCCTTTGTGCTTTCATTTGTCGATTACTTGCTTGGTTGATTTTGGTGTTTTTCTGCAGCAGGACCTTTGTCCTGGTTTGCAGTCAGCATTTACATTCAAAGCTGTTGCTTCGGATGCCCCTAAGGGATCAGAAACACACTTCCCCTTATAATCCAGCCTGGGCTGCTGAGGCCCCCAGAAATGCAGGACCTGCTCCGTGCCAGGGCTGCTCTGTGAGGGCTGGGCTGCTGGAGCTGAGGTGCTGTTCACAGCTGCCAGGTGTGAGGCCGTATGGCGCAAGCAGCTTTCTTCAGTAGCACCCTGTTTCTCACTTGCAGTTCCACGGCGAGCCCTAGAGAAGAAGACAGCCAGAGGCAGCTGCTGGCTGGCTGGGAGCATCCTGCCAGTGACAGGACATGAATATCTCCTGTTCCAGCAAGTGTGGCATGCCTGCTTGCCTCTTCTGGTAATGGAAGGCACTTTCCTATACCCAGCAATGGGCATTGCACATATGACGTTCAACAGAGAAAGCCATAATTGCATAAACTAATGACTTGCAGAGCAAGAGCTTTCCCAGGGCTATATGAAAATGGCTTGTGTTTGTCAGCAAAGGGTAGACAAGGAAAATAAATTTCAGGGCCAGCTGGTTTATGTGCTTTTGCTAAGTCAGTCTGCTGCTGGTAAGGCTCTAATTGACCAAACTGTGCCCTGGGAGTCGTGGTTGTGCAGGGCAGCAGCCTCCGTATGGCCGTCGCTCTCAGCTTCCATCGCTCTGCTGGAGGTGTTTTCTCTCCCGCGCTTTCTGCTAGTTTTACTTCTCTCTGCGTAATTGCTTACTTAATTCCTAAAGAGAAAAGAACCAAAACAAGAAACTTGGATGGAAAGATAGATGAAGAGCTCCTTTTGTACTGGAGATCATCAAGAATTAATTTGACATCCTTGCCTTGGTGCAGTCCAGACTTCATTAAAGCATTTGCAAAACTCCTCCTGGCAGCCAAGCGTGCAGTGGAATAAGTCTGGTCTCCCTATAGATCGAACCAGTATCTGCCTCTGGGTTTGGCTGGTCTCATTTAGGAAATGTTTGTGTTGCTTGCTGCTGCACGGAAGGGACTCTTTGTACTCTTTTGCATAACAAAGCAGCGTACTCCTTCAGCAGGGCATGCAGCAGCAAAGCGGCTGCGGAGGCAGTGAGTCCCTGCTGCGGTTTGTTGAATAGATGGAGGAGTGGAGCGGGAAACCAATGGGACAGTGCTCGTGGCCATGAAAATAGTATTTGAGCTCGTTCTTTAAGTCAGTCTCAGAAGGAAAACCATCTTGGTCCCAGAGCGAAGAGGATGGAGTTTTTCTGAGTTACCTTGGGCTGAGCACGCAGCCATCCTTACCCTTGCACAGGCTGCGTCCTCCTCCCCAGGGACCCCATGCCCCTCGTGTGCGTGGCAGGGCCACGATGTCTGCAGGGCACGCAGACCTTTCCCTGCTGCTTTCCCATCTCCAGCAGCCAAATAAGCAAGCTGAAGTTACCGCAAAGTGGTTGTGACGAGCTGACCCAGGGAAAACGTGTTCTGTGCCGCTGCATACTGCCAGCCCCGTGGGCTCCCCCAGGGAGCAGCCGGGTGCGAGCCGTGCCAGCGTGGGATTTAATTTCATTTTCATTAGAAAAGGTGGGAGCCTGTTGTGAAATCGGTGAGAGCAGCCAATCGTAATAAACACTTCCAGGAATTTAGCTCCTCGGCATCTCTTGAATGAACAATGTGCATGCTGAGGGGCTGCTGGAAGTCGGCCTGCGTGGCTTTGGGGGGATGGTTACCCGCTAAAATTACGCTGCAGGAAGAGTTCCAGTTTTGCTAAATATAGCAAACAATGCGTACGCAGGTCATGACATCTATTGTGGGATGGAGGCAATGGACAACTGACCTGATATAGCTTCTGGAAATGCACTTTGGCCTGCAAGCAAGCTGCAACTGTCACCCTTTCGGCTCTGTGCTGGGGAATTGTGGACAGCTTGCTCCAGCGTGTGCGAGTGCCGTGGTGTTTGCCATGGCATTATTCTCACTTACACGCACGTAATTATATGTAGCAACTTCTTTTAAATAGTTTGAGGCAATGTAATGACTGTAATTAGGCTGCCACATGCTCCATAAAAAGAAAAAAATCCCCTAAACATAGAGCGCATTGAGCTAGCATGAGAGTAAAGTTTAAGAACCTGAGCATTTACTGTGTGCTTGATGGCCTAGCATCGTCTTTCCATTTCCACATGTGGTGACCTCCCAATGTGCAATGCACAGGCCGTGGCTGTCCCCTCCTGCTGTCCCCCACCTCCGCTGTGACATTGCAGGAGCCTTGGCCAGCGCTGCTAAAACCCAGCTGAGGACTTCTTGAGTGGCGGTTTCTCTGCAGAGCAGGTTTGCTTGCTTAGCCAAAGAGAAAGGATGAAATAAACAGCCCTGCAGTGGCACGAGACTGCAGAAGTGCAGAAGCCATCGTCTGTGCACGAGCAAAGCCGCTGGTCGCTTCTGCCTCCCGCAAAGCAGTGCTGACCCCGGTGCTACCCTCCTGGGTGTCCTCGCCTGCTCTGCACCCGTTGCCATCTGACCCCCAAGGGCTGGCTGGATGGAGGCTGCTGGCTGTTTACAAAGAGCTTAATTCCTTTTGCAGTAGCCTGGGCCTGTAATGGAAACACCAGCATTGGTGAATCTTTAAGTAAACACGCAGACACTGGGGGAAGTATAACAACTCTGAAGAATAATGACTGAAATGTCAGGCATTTATTATGAAGTCAGTCCCTGTGTTGACAGCTGAGCCTATTTAAAAGTATTCTTGATCAAAAAAGCCAAAGGCAAATCTGATTCTTAAATAGCCCAGTTGTTCTTTTTGGCCTAGTTTTTAAGATTCTTCAGATGAAAAAAAAAATGTTTAGAAAATATTTACAGACATGAGAAGTGCAGGATCATGTTACAGCTGGTGACATCCCAGACCTGCGGTAGCACAAGGACAGCAGTTAGGGAGCAGGAGGGCAAACAGATCCTTGTGCCTTCCTCAGAGACATCGTCAGCCTTCAAGTCGAGGTGCACGTGGGAGCTGGAAGAGCCAGAAGTCAGCAGGGCTTGGTATGAGGCTTTGGGGAGCTCTGTGGGCTTCTGGGATGTGAAAGGAGCGGTTGTGAGTGAGAGCAATTTGGTGGGCTTTGGGAGCTGTAGAGGTGAAACGGACGGTGCTGCGTGGTGTGTCATTGAAGCAGAAATATCAAAGAACCACCCTGAACTGCGTGTGGTCTTTCCAGGTCAAAGCTTCCCATGAGAAGGCCGTAAGATTTGGCAGTGGGTTTCGGGTTTGGATTAGGGTTAAGAGCAGAGGACAAGGGTGGGAGTAGGGAGAGGGAGAGAAAATCCAGCCTAGCAGAAGAGATGGAAGGAAAAAATTGTTTACTGAAGACTGAGGCTAAACAGGAGTGTAAAGCTCTTCACATATGTAAAAAGCTACAGGGAGGAGGAAGAAAATGCTTTTTCCTCTCCATCTCTTATGGCCAAGAGAAGATGTTGTGAACATAAGCCAAACCAGAAAGACAGACATGGGGAAATGGTTTTTGCTTTTGAAAGAAAATGGAAAATTATTTGAAACCATTGGTTATACTATGACCTCCTCAGGCTCCTCCAAGCTTTATTTTCTAATAGTGCATTAATTTATGGTTATTACCTTGATATTAGGGAGATGGAACAGCTGGCAGTAGCATTTTGGAAGGTCACAATGCCAGAGCTACAGAATCAGACATGGTCAGAGCCAGCAATGGGGGATGAAATCTCGAGCTGAGACCACAGACTTTGGTGGCTGAGGGTTGGCTTGGTAAGAACTGAACGGAAAAAACAGTGTCTCTTGATATTTAATTAGGGTTCTCGTAAATAGAAGCACACCAGAGACGTCACTGTTTTCCCTTCGGATAGTCACAGACGGATTTTGCTGATGCCTGGGTTCAGGAGGGGTGGCAGAGCGTGCCCGAGGCCTCCAGACCAGCTGACGTGATGCAAATGGCTCCGTGGGGACAGCTAAGCTCTCCTGCACCCAGCTGTGCAGCCTGCGGTGTGACCCCCCCCCCCCCCCCCCGCCGGGCAGCAGCTCCCTGCCAAGCCGATTCCTGTCTGGCTCCGCTGATGGGACCGGGGTCCCCTGGGACCTACCCACCAAGGTTTTACCCAAGTCCTTGAATTGAGGCCACCAGACCTTCATGTCTGCTGGCAGAGGTTAAAAAAAAACCCTAATTTTGAGGTCAGATGCAGGAGCTGGGAGGAGACGGGTGGATGGCAGTCCCTCATGTGGCTGTCCTCGTGTTTCTCATGTTCGTAGTGCTCCTGGGAACTGCACAACTATGTTCTCCTGATGAAGGACATACTGTGCTGGCAGCACAGTAAAGGACTAGATGGATCTTTGGGGCTAAAACAACCATTTCTATGTCCTCATTTAAATTTCATTGATTTTTCTAAAGAGTTATGTCTCCCTTGATGGTCTCAAAATAAAACCTCTTGCCCTGACCGGCACAACAGCCTCACGATTTCTATGTATTGACAAAGCGGTTTTCACACCCTGTCTCAACATGGGCAAGTTATTCTTCAGCATGCTCAATCAGAGGCTGAGAAAATTACATACAGGCGCCTCCTGCTGCTGCTCCCCCTCGTGTTTCCCCTCCTGCCTTCCCAGGGGCAGGTGTTTGGGTGAGCTCCCACCTGCAGCCTGGCCACCCAGCATCAGGTTTTCACACGAATATCTCCTCCCGACGTGGGCACTGCCCAATTAGGCACGCTGCCAGGGTACAAGTTTGCAGGGATATTTTTAGTCGTCCTCCGAGGTTCCTTTCCGTCTCTAGATTTATCTTGGCTGAAACAAAACAGTTTGCTTGGCTACGCTTTCTATCCCAAACTGGTTTCTGGCTCATTTCTCAGGGTCAGGGAGTCAAGGAGTTTCTGGAAAGGATTCCCCAAACTCAAATGCTTTCAGCAGCAGCAGAGATGAAGTGTGGAGGCTCTTACAGTGGCCCCACCGGTGTCTCACGGCAGGCTGTCTGGACTACCTGAGCATGGTGCTGAAATGGTGCCATTTTTCATCTTCCACTTAATTAGGGCCTTGCTGGCCATTACACATATATTACATGCTGTTATATATATGTGTGTGTCAGGATTTCAGATGAGGAAGCCCTCTAAGCTCTCAGAATGGCAACTGTGCCATTTCCAGCATGTAAAACCTCCAGCTGCGATCCTCAAAGACCCGGTTCTGGAGCTCGTTTCCTCTGTTTGCTTTTCCGAGGGCCATCTGGATAGTGTTTTCCGTGAGCAAGTAAGAGCTGAGGACTGAGATTAACCTCAGGATCTTGAAAGCTGTGAACTGGGCTGCTCCTGGAAGACGCTGCGCGTACCATCTTGCAGCCCCATTGACAGGAGCTGTTTGCATGGGAAACTTCTGCTGTCAGGACTGGTTACTGCAGGAGGCCTCGCTCTCCTAGCTTTATTTCTGAGAGTGGCAGTTCAGCTGTGCAGCTCTAAATATACGTTTCCTGGGCTCGATGCCCTGTTTAGGCCAAAGCCTGCACTTTGCCTCTAAGAAGGCACGGGCTTGCCGTAGCAGTGAAGTAGCTGCCTCTGGGGCAGGAATTATCTTTAAAAGGAGTTGGAGTGGATATTTACCAGAACTGGAGCCGGAAGATGCTTGTCTGCTCCTGCGTATACAGAGGTGAATAATTTTTCCTAATAGCTTTCGGGGAAGTTAAGTTGTAACTAGACAGCTAATGGACTTTGCCAAGATTTGGGGCTATTTGTGGCTCTGCGTTAAGAAGGAGCAGAAACAATGGGATGCTCCATGTGACCGAGCCATTTGATCCTTAATCTTTCAAACAGATTTTCCAGAGAAAGACTGGCCTTGAACTCTGTTGCAGTTTACTTGCTACCTTCATCTTCCCTCTGCTGTCAGGGAGTACCCCTGTGGCTGCGTGAGCAGCTCTGAGCCAGCCAGCTTGGGAACATTGGGGTCTGCTTCTGAGCACCAAAATTAGCAGCAGCTGTTGAATTGGGTTGTGGAGCTCAGGCCACAGTGGCCAAGAAAGGGTTAGAGGGCAGAAATTTGGGGCTGTGTCCCAGCCCCTTTTTGCTTGGCTTGCTTTAAGTCAGCACAGTCTGGTCTGCACATTCCCAGGCAGGGATCCAGGCTCTGTCCCCCAGGGCATCCTGCTCGGTGTGCCAGGGACAGACCCACCCTGTCCCACCCTTCTGCTCAGATCTGCAGCCAGGGGAGAGCTGCTGAGCCCTGGTGCAGATGCTCTGCATCATGACTGCAGCATCCCCAGCCTGCCTGAGCTCTGGGGCAGCCAGAAATGCTTTCAGCTCAACAGTGACCGCAGTGATGGAGCTGAAGCTATGCCTGGTGCCTTGTCGGGGTTGGATCCGCTGGTTCTAGCATGCTTCGCATCAGGCATTTGTACTATCTCACTGCTTCGTGCACTTGCTTGTCCCCTGTTTTTCAGCCAGTACCTTGCCCTTGGCATCATACTCCTGGGCTTCAATACCACCTGGGAGGACATCGGTGGGGAATGGTGCTCCACTGGGAGCATCTCCCATCCCCAGCAAAAGCTGTTGTTTCCCTTCCCCAGTACGGATGCTAAGTTCAGGAAATAGGGCTGGTATGGGATCTCTGATTAATGCATCAGATCTTGGTCCCTGAGAGTGATGTTTACAACTCTCAAGCTGGACACTTGCACTGACCTAATGTCTTTGTGGCTTTGGGCTGCATTAGCACCATCTGCCAGCAAGGGAGAACTTTCCAGCTCCCCCCGCCAAGCAGGTATGAGGGTGGATCATTGCAGGATTTCATGCCAGGGTGTGCCGGGAAGGACCTGACTTTCCCCAGAAACCACGTGTGATTTTCTGTTTGTGGTATTTGCTCGTATCGAATAATGCACTTAAGTTTTTTGGAAAAAGCATGCAGTCCAGCCCTGCTACAATGATGGGTTCTTGTTCTGGTGCAGGTGAAGGATGGGATCTGGGAGCTTCCCAAGGGTTGTGCTTCTCAGCTGGGAGGAAGCAGAGCTCCTGGTGGGAAGTCCCTGACAGCCTGCATGGTGCGAGGCATCCAGCTTTGTGCCCAGGACTCACGCAGAGCTGGTGCTTCCAGCCCCTCCTGCCCTTTGCTATAAGCAGAGCGTGCCTGATGCGGGATGAAGGCCAGAAAACAAGTGTAGAAGCCTTGGCTGAGCTGTCTTGCTGTCTACCCAGCTGCTGAGCATTTGGGATACTCCAGATTCCTGGAAGCTTGCTGCCTTATTACAAACCATCACTGTCATTAGACTTGTCTCTAACAGCTCACAGACACTGGAAAGCTGGAGCCAAGCTGCTGCTCCAAATCTGCAGCTCTCGTTGTTGCTCCTTGCTCTGTGCCTGTGACTATTACCATGCTCTCGGCCTGCAGGTGAGAAGTGCCCACTCTGCTCGGTGATGGTCCTGCCACAACCCCCAAAGCCCCACGGACAGCCTGTCTGTAGCTGCGCAGGACCACATCCAGCTCATTCCCAGACAGTCGCTAAGGAACAGCTTTTCCACTAGGTAGCCTGAGCTGTGGTTTAGATGAGAGGAAATTTGCAGTTTAAAAGCATCCTTCCATCCATTCCGTCATCTTCCAGCGAGACTTTTGCCTTGCAGAGTTAAGATGAGTGTTTCCTGTGGGGGTGAGACCGATTTGTTTTTTCTTTCTCAAGCCTTAGGCTTGGCAGTACAACCTCCAGCAGCAGTGCTGGGAACTCTTTCCCCGTGCCATAAAACTGCTGGTACTTGCCAGATCTCTCCTTGAGGTGGTCACAAGAGCAGCAGCTGAAGCAGTCATGTAGGTCTGTAGTGAGACCTAGCCCATACAGCAGAACAGACTCTGAACCTCTGCTCCACAGTGGGTGCTGAGGACACCACCCTCTGCAAAAGGCCAGATCCTGGAGGTGGCTCGCAGCACTGCCAGCACACGCCGAGCCCTTCACCTGCAGCAGGTGGGTCCCAAAGGGTCTCAACAAAGAGGAGGCTCCTCTCGCCAGCTCTCCAAACTGGGTTCAGTTTGGCTCTCCAGAAGGAAAAGTCACCTGGAGCTGAACATGCCCTGTAGAAAGTGGTCCTGGCAGCTGCAGCAGGGCCAAGGAAGGCTCTGCTTATTTTCAGCCTAGAAAAACAAACCTGATGATGAAAAGCTGGTTAATATAGAAGCCTTCGTACTGGAGAAAGGCTGGGAAGGCTGCAGCAGGCAAAGGCGGTGCTAGTTGCCTCTTTGCAACAGGAATATTTTGAAACTACCAAAATACCAGAGTTTCTTCTCAGCTGAAGCCTTGCACATCATTAAAATTCCTTGGTCCATTTCTAATCCTGACCTCAAAGTTTATGATGATGTTATAAAGTCAAATGCCATCAGCAGTGGGAATAAATACTCCCACTTGGACATGGGTATCATTGAAAGTGACGTGGGGTGGGCTTCCATCAGCTGAATTTCACCATAATTTTTGCTGGCAGAAAAGCCTCAGTTTTAAAGAGACTTTTTTTTTTTTTTTTTTTTTTTTTTTTTGGTCCGCACATGCTGCCTTGGGCCATCTGTCCCTGGCTGTCTGGTTTTTGTCACTCTGTGACACCTCCCTAAGGCTTGACAGCTCCCAGGATTGCTTTGAAGACACTAAGCAGAATGCCGCCCCACTTTGAAGAGTTCCTGCCTCAACAGCAAACCCTGGCAAAGGTTTGTTTTGACCAAAACTGGAAAGCGGGCAGGAACCAGACCCTTCTGATGTGCTCTGCTGTGTGGTAGCTGCTGGGTGGCCCTTGACCCACTGTTGCTTCCCGTTATCTCAAGCCTGACGTGGATTTTGCTGTCCAGAAGTGGCTGGCATTTAACAGAAATCCTATTTCCCAACAGAACAGTGCCTGGGGAGATGCAGCCCTGCTCAGCCATCTCACCACCATGACCCTTGGTTTGCAAGCTCAGGAGGCACCTCACTTTATCAAGAGCTGCTCTTGGCTAATGCCGGGTGATGTTTCCAAGAAAAGCCACGGGCAGGAAATATATTTTGCTTGGTGTGTGCTGGCCTTTTTGTAACCTCTCCAGCAGAGTCTGGGTGGAAGGAACCAGCTTGGACACGACTGGAGCTAGGTTGGATTTAGCTGCACCACAAAGTCCAAGCACGGTGAGTGAGCAGAGGGAGGCTCGGCCCCCCTCCGGCCAGCCCCAGCTGCAGGGACCCCTCCAGGTAAAAACCCTGCTCTGTTCCTCACAATGCAGCAGAATTAGAAATACCCCAGCTGCAGGAGGCACATTTCCACGCTGCCCTTTGTGCCAAGACGTCGAGGCAGTTTGCACTCCTAAACCCATTTGGGGCTTCAGTGCATTAGTTTTACGCAGGGAGTCATTTTTCATCTCTCCCTTGACCGCAGCAGCTCTGGGAAGAGGAGCCCGCATTGCCCCCCTCCTGCCTCTCCCCCGCTTATTTCGAGTGAGCACCGGAGCTTCCCCTCGGCTCGATCACACACTTTTTTGTGCATCAGCCGCTTCTCCAAGGACCACAAAGAGAGCTCCAGCAGCTATTTCTAACCTAAGCGAACTTGAGGATCCGCTATGACCAAGCGGTCCCATTTCCCCAAAACCGTGCTGTTTGAGGGACCGCCACCGAGATGCTTCAACCCCCGGCCCACGCCTCGCTTCTGGCACCTCGTCGGGCTGCGGTTGATTTTTATTTTTTTTTTGGGGGGGAGGCAGCGAGGCCGGGCCTCCGCCCCACAGCCTTCTTCCCTCCAGGCACCGGGGTCTCGCCGCTCGCCCCCGGGGCTGCCCCGGTCCCGGCTCCTCGGCGGAGCAACAGCGGCCTCCAGTGCCCAAAGCTCCTCCCGCGGGTGCGAGGCTCAGCGAGGCCGGAGGAAAAAAAGTCCACCCCCTCCCACCCCCTCTTTTTTTTTTTTTTGGTTTGATAGAAAAAATGCAGCTTTTCTGGGTTTTCCGGAGCGTTGGGTGGATGTGACCTGCAGGGCAGGGCTCAAGCCAGTGGTCCCTGTGCTGTGCGGAGGAGGCAGGGGGGAGGTCGGCGTGGAGGTGACCTCTGGGACCCTTGCTCCTGGCAAAGGTCTTGGAGCACAGGATTTAGTGCTTTGTTCTTAGCGACCATCAATGAGATTCATGAGAATGCTAAAATCTCCTCTGCTGGAAGTTTAGGAAGGGAAAACAGAAGTCTGGGTGCAATAGGGAGACTTGTTATGCCATGGCCTGACCCTCCTTGGGAATGTCCTGGCCTTTTCCCTGGGGCTCCAGCAGTAATTTTTGCTTTTGTGGATGTTACAGAAAAAAAAAAAAAAAGAAAAAAAAAAAGGAAAAAATAAAAACAAAACCAACCAACCAAACAAACAAACAAAAAAAAAAAAACCACCAAAACCCCAAACAACAATAACAAAGCCATATTTTACAGGAAGGTTTTTTTGAATGTCAGGGGAAGGGCTGTGCTGTGTATGTGAGAGAAATCCCAGGGTAAGCCACTGCAGTTCTTCCAGTTTATTAGGAGTCTGTAGAGGTGAGGGACAGCTTTGTGCCATCTTCTCCAGCATGGTCGCACCTTTTAGTTTTGAGCGGGGTTGGAGCGTGGGGACGGGTTTTGGCACTTTCCCCGGTACTTTATCCGCACATTAGTGTGTCTTTGCCTGGAAGAGAGGTTAAAAATGCCTTCAGGTGCCTGATACACAGTAGAGTCTGGTTCAGAGGATGAAGAAAGAAAGGAAAATACTGCTTAAGTCATCATTTAAGCGTTATACACTGTTGTAAGTAAGCTCACATATTTTTGACAGGGAGTTCAGGGTTACCATGGACATAGGTTAATTAATTCCAATAAGCTCAAGAGCTGGCACTTCCTACCACCTCCTGGCAGAATAATTCACCTTTTTGCTGTAAGGACACATGTTAGGCACCTTTGATGCCTGCCTGGCTGTGAATGATAAAGGTTACGACTTTGTGTGTGGGTTTTTGCAGACAAATGCCTGTCATTGTGTCTTGCTTGGGTCTGCTCCCAACTTCCCTTGCTGACTGCTTCAGCATCAAAAGTGAGGAAAATATTAAAAAGGAACCTGCAAAAAATTGCTGCTGTTATTTTTGCCCAGTAGCGGACCTAAGTACTCTGAATTGCTCTGTTTACACATGGAATCGTGATGTTGTCCTCTTTGGAAAGATCCACCTGATTCTCAGGTGCATAGTGAAATGCTGGTGAAGTGATTTTCAAGCTATTTTGCAATTTCGAAAGAAGCATTTTGCACGCTGCTGCCAGTGGGATGACCACAGGCAATGGGTGATTTAGTGGTGCACAGAGGCCCGGCAGCTGCTCTCGCTGTAGATATCCCCGGGCTCCTTGCAGCCCTCCAGCTGCCATCAGGCCAATTGCATGCCATGAACGGCTGTTCCTAACCCCACAACTTCTTTGCTTGGGATCTTTACTGGGGTGCTGCAGAGCCTGGTGCTTAGAGCCAGAGGGGCAGCGCATTTCCAGGAGCCAGGAGCTTGCACAAACAGGAGTTTGGAGGAGAGGGGACTGTTAATTGTTAAAGCAGGGTGAGCACCAGCACCAACTGCTCCCTTCCCTCTGTGGATCCACCACCAGCTCTCTTTTTCACACCTCATGCTTTTCCTCCCTTGACTCCCGAGGTCTCCATCCCCTTTGAAACCAGGCTCAGTACCAGGAGGATGCATGCAGTGTCCTCAACGCTGCTTTGCTCCCTGCGTGCCGGGCTTCGAAGCCTTCCTCGCTCTCGTTCCCCTGCTGCTGGTTCCTGGCCAAAGCCCTAACGATGTTGTGTCTGACGAACCTCCCACCCCCATCTGCTGCACAGCGCAGCCGGCAGCTGGTGCTGGGCTGCTGGCTTCCAGCACGGTCATTACCGCCGCGCCAGGTCATTAACTGTGGCGCCTTCGGTCAGGGGATCCTGCTCAGCACCTCTCTGCCCGACTGCTGCTTCTTCGGCCCTTCAGTGCAAAAGAGCAGGGCAGGAGCAGGGTATGGGGCTAGAGCTCCGGTCAGTGAAGGAAAGAGGGGCTAGTCAGAGCAGCAGTTCTCATCCAGGCTCTTTTCTTTGGTGGTCTGGACTCTGTTCCTTGTTACTGCAGGGTTAGCTGGGAGGAAATGCTCCTAAAAGTAGAATTTGGCTCCACAGCTCCACTCATCCAGGGACAGAAAAGGTGGAATTTGAGCTCCTGTTAAAGGCATGTCTGCGGGTGGCAAATGAGTGTGTGATGATGGCCCCAAAACCCAGCCTCCAACCAGGGAAAGTCAAGGGTGAAGCTCCCTTAGCCCCACAGACTGGGGCACTGGGCCACAGACAAGCCTCAGTCTTCCCAACAGGGATTTTCCAACACCTAATAGCATCGAGTTGGAGGTAATTCCTTCACTCGTCTGACATGGAGCACTTACAATGTATAAATACACTCCGAATTACCCAGGACCCAAGCCAGATGAAATAAAGTAAGTCCTGCCAGACACTTTGCTAGCTATCGGACCTGGCCTTCTGCTGTCAGCGCAATCTGGCACCAGCACAGATTAAATAAAGGCTTCTTAAAAATAACCAGAGCAAATTGTAACCTTTCATATGCGGAGAAGACAGAAAGCAGAGCTCAGCTGTAAACTGCTGGTGTGAAAAGCCATGTTTTTTCCTCAGCCACTGCATGTCTGAGCTCAGCTGAAAAAAACTATATTTTCCTGCCTGTGCGCTAGATCTGGACACACTTTGGGGGTTCTGCCATTCGTCTGAGCTCCTGGACACCTGCCAGTGCAGCCGAAGCCATCGCTGCTGCAGGTGTGGGGAGATTTTGGCCGGGTGGTCCCCGTGTGTGGGCAGATGGGGCTGCAGCGTGTGTGCTGTGAGGATCACCCCATGGCCCTATAACGCAGCCGGAGCCCACGTGCTCGGAGCAGCAGGAGCAGCATCTCCGCAGGAGGCCAGATGAGTGCCAGATGTGCTGGGCTGGCTGCCCACACCCCAGCCAGCTGCGTGCTAGCAGCTTGCTTTCTAGGAAATCCCAGGCACATGTGGTACCATCATCTGTGGGGTGCTTGGACTTTGCAGGAGGTCCGTCCCGATACTCACAGGTTCTGGCTGCACAGCAAGCACTCGTTGCTGTATAGGACATCATCCGTGCCACAGATGGGGTCGAAGATCTTTGTACAGCCTTTCCTTAGGTCGTAGTTGCCACAGTTTGCCTGGAGATGGGAAGGGATAATGCTGAAATTATTAAACATGCTTTCAGCTTACCGAAAGAGCTTTGCATTCACAGGGTTGTGCATGTCTTGTGTATCTTGGTAACCCATTCCAGCTTGCTCAGCACTCTGCTGTGAACTCTCAGAAACACTGGGACCACGTCACCATCCCTTGGCCAGCTGAACTTCACCTGGCACTCCCATGGGAGTGACAATACTGAGCAAGTAATGCTCCACGGGCAGTCTTTGACCAGGTTCCCCCCAGTTTTTATTGCCTTTGGCCACAGGGATGCCTGCCATCACATTACAAACTGTAGAGGAATGGGAGCTCTGGTCTTCTTGGCAGGTAACAGCAACGTTCAGCTCTGTATTAAGTTTTCCTCAACTGAGTTTGGGGGAAGTGCAGTGGGAAAACAACACCATCACTGGGATTTTGCTGTGGCATAGCAGGTGGAAGGAGTTTCCTAGGCACCAGGATGTGCTGCCAACCCAGCAGCTCACATTAATTCATTGTATTTAGCAAGAGTGGCTCCCAGGTGCATGGGGCAGTGCTCTCTCCCCTCAGCTGGGCATGCTCTCATGCTACACAGAAATGGGAGCCTTCACCTCTGTTCCTTGGTCAGCAGCGCCGTCTGGCTCAGCATCTCCTAGAGAAAATGTGGAGAGAGAGAGAAGACACCTCAGCACCCTTCTTCACTCAGGCTGGCGTCTTTCACAAAAGGTGTTTCAGCCTGAGGACCATACATCTTTATGTTGTGCTTTGAAAAGCCCACCAAATAAATACCTCCCGTCATCTCCCGTTTTGCTGCTGGGTCCCTGCTGCGTCTGCCTCTTTCCCCTGGCAGAAAGACCTCAAGGGTGCAACTCCCTGCCAAGGCCTAACAACTAAACTTAAAGTCTAACAACTTTCCATGATGTTTGTTTCAGCTGCCAAGGAGCAAAGGTGGCTGCTGTTATCTCCTATAACTTGTTTGTGGGTAGCTGAGAAACTCCTGCCGGTGCTGGCCTGCTCCTGGAGTGAATCCAGGGGGATTTTTCTGGTGTCAGTGGTTTTGTACCACAAGGCAGCAGAACAAAAGACAAGTTGTTGAAAGGGAAGATCTCCTGAAGGGTTTCTACTAGAAGGAGAAATGAGTGAACCCCGAGGTCTTACACCAAAGCTGGTGGGAGTAAGCTGTGACTGTGGGCTTCTCCGTGGAGATGCTGGCCCTGAACTGATGGCTAGGATGGCATGGTTGGAACATGTGGTGGGGGTGTTTTCAAAAACAGCCTGAATTTTTCTGTGAAAAAACAGTACTTAAAAGACCTTGCGTTGCCTGTAGATCCAGAAGTCATTTACTTAGAGGATTTAGGCAACATCTACATTACCAGCCAGTGTGGCTCAATAGCTTTGGGGCTGCAGTGGGACCGTTTGGTGCTGAGGACCTGGCAGCTGCACCGTTTGGTGTTTCAGGGACTTTACTTTGGACGAGCACCTGTCCAGTCCCAGGAGCTGAGTCTCGCTATGTGCTTAGCTCCTCTAAAAGGCAGCCATGTTCTATGCTCAGACTGCTCTGCAACGGCAACTGCAGCACGGTAAATAGGATGACGGAGGACTTGCTTCAGAAGCATTGGGAATGAGCCCCCCTAATGCAGAAATCCCTGGTGAGCGGGACCCGAAGAGCAGCAACAGCTCGTGTTCTCATCCCTCTGCACCATATGGGATTTTGAAAACACAGTTGGCTTAAATGTTGACTTTGGGAACGAGATCTGCATTTTCCCTTCTATAGATCTGTTTCCTGTCGTCTTGGCTTTGCTTTTTTTAAAACAAGAACAGCACCTATTCCCTCTAAAAGAACGGCACTTTCCTAGAAACCACCAGCTCCCAGACACATTCCGGCCCTGAAGGAAAAGTGTCAGCCCAGCAGGTCTGTTCGTTTTGGGAGCCAGGCACCCTTTTAGAGCCTTTCCATCAGGCCTGCTTGCAGACCACCAGTTTGGTGCCCGTTGGCCTTTGCAGCATGCCCTGGGAGTGCTCTCGTTCCCTGCCCAGGGCTGGAGCAAAGTCCCAGCAGCAGCTGGCCTCTTCCCAGCCCTGCCTCCCCACGTGGCAGACGCGGGGGCTTTAGCGAGGAGAGAAACCAGCTCCGAAGCAAAATGTTGCACTCACCTTGGTAGAAGCAGATTGCCAGGAAGAGGAGCAGGAAAATACCAACTGCCTTCATGGTCAAGGTGATACTTGACTGGAGACGGTACAGGGGAAACAGGACAGCTCTGGCTCCCTGAGATCCCACCTCCAGCAGCGCATGCCTGGACCTTTATACCTTTCCCTACCTCTGGCACCACCCTCCATGGCCAGCTCCACCCTGGAGTCTTGAGGCGATGACATTTGACACACAGGGACAAGGCCAGGTGGCAAATGTCACACCAGTGCTCACAGGGCTGAAAGCCTCAGCACTCGCCATGGAGGTCACCATCCTTATCGCTGGTGGGGCTGGTGGCAGACAGCTTGGGTCTGCACTGCAAAACAGGAAAAAAAGTGATTTTGGACAAGAGGGAGGATGGGGAAATGGGCAGGGCAGCAAGGGGAATGCATCAGTGAGCTCGATCCCATTAGTAGGAGTAGAGCAGCTTTGATTAATGACCCTGCCACAGCCACTCGCGGGGCTCTAGGGTGCCACAGCTCCCCTTCCCACCCGGACAGATGGAGGCAGCAGCAGGAGATGATGCTGGAGGGCAGAGAGCCCGGAGGTGCCTTGGGCTCGCTGTGGCTGCACGCTGAGTGCTGTTATTTTGCCTGCACATCTCCCCGATGGCAGGCAGGCAGCTGAAATGAGCTCGCTGGGTCAGATGCTGCCCATCTCCCTGCCTGCATGTTGGAGTAAGCCCCAGGGATCTCCTACATTTACTCCGCCAATAGTGCACTGTGGAGAGCGGATCAGTCCCCTGGGTATTAGAAGGATTAATTAATGTTTCTAAAGCACTTTGATATCTCAGCCATAAATCACTGGAGAAGTGCAAAGCAAATTATTACTAATGGGGGCTTATGACTCAAAGACAGATTTTTAATTAGCTGAACAGAAAAAGTCAATGCCAAGAGCAATTCAAGGAGCTGTTTGTGAGACAGAAATCTCAGCTCACGTCGGCAGCTGCTCCACTGTCCAGGGGAGACCCCGTCCAAACGTGGCTCTGGAGGATGCTTTCCCCTGCCAGAAATGTCCCTTGGGAGGCTGTTTATGTGGGGTTGGAGACTTTCCCTGCTTTCACCTGGGCTTTCCTCTGCTCTCCCTGGGGCGAGCAGCAGCACGAGGCTCTTAACAGCATCTCTCATTTCATTAACTCAGAGCAGAAAGCTGGCTGTAGGTACGACCTCCTGAGCCAGCTGTGAGCAGCTGGGCTGGGTGCTCCGTGGTCTCTGTGAGCAAGCAGGAGCCCTTTAGTGAGCCCAGAACAAAGATCCCCATGGCAGCATCACCCTCTGAGGAGCAAGGGAGGGAGGGACGGTCATTTTTAACAACAGAAGGAGGTTCATCTTGATCCAGCACTGCCCCCATCGCTCCTCCAACACACCTGGCAGGTGAATAAAGCAGATGATGCCAAGAGGTGCTTTGGTCTCGCTTCCCAAAGCTGGAAGAGGACTTAGCCAAGGCGTTTATGGTTATACGCCAGGCCAACTGGGGATAAGATTTTTCTTTTCAATCTGTAACACATGTAAATAGAGCAGTGCTGAAAAGAGTTTCTCTGATTACCCTTGTTTAGGATGTGCCCACTCATGGTAAAACATATTTGCACATTTTCTAGTTTAGAGAGCCTCACTCTAGCCAGGAAATGTGATAGTTTTGGTTGTCCAGAAACAGAAACGTCTTTCCTCAGATTCCTTGGAAACATCCAGGCACATCTCCAAAGTTGAGTTTGGTGGGTAAATCCTCAGTGTTTACGAAAGCTGCTCCGCAGATGGGAGCTGTTGGCTCCTGGGACTTTTCAAGTGTGTATAATACTGTGGTTTTCATCTTTCCTTCCTCTGCAAGTCAGGGGCACTGAAGCAGGGACCATCTGCTGACCTCTCCCTGCCTCCTGGACACTTCTCTCCTCATCTTCCGTTTTTAGGATCCTGTTGGGTTTGTAGTGACTTAATTTCACGTCTGTGCCCCCTCCAAGAGCTGTACGAGATCAAGCACTTTAATACCGAAACAGGTTGAAGGAACTCCACATTATGCAACACAACCAACTGAATTTTATTATTGCCTAACAAATTGAGCCAAACCAAACGATTTAAGGGCAGTTGCCTCTGCCAAAAGAACAACACGGGTTGCTAGTACTGCTGCAGCCAAACAGCAGCACATGAGGGCTTTAATGCGGGTTCTCTGTTAGCAGTTGCCCTCCCTCCCCAGACGCCTCTCCTGGCACCTGTGTGCTAGTGAGATGCCTTCAAAATGTGGGATTTCACATTCT
Source organism: Aythya marila (assembly GCF_965140915.1). Classification (NCBI taxonomy): domain Eukaryota; kingdom Metazoa; phylum Chordata; class Aves; order Anseriformes; family Anatidae; genus Aythya; species Aythya marila. Next base: position 11,286,701 of record NC_139055.1, read on the forward strand.
GTGGGATTTCACCTCTCTCCTGATTGACATATTCTACATCCCTCAGGAAACAGAAATGCTCGGGGCTTTTTTTTTTTTTTTTCTTTTTTTTTTTTTTTTTTCTTTGAGTGGGGAGGAATGAAAAAGAGCTGTGAACCGCTACTGCGCTGGGTGCTCCTGGGAGAGGGAGCAGGGAGATGTCTTCAGCAGTGTGGGCTTTCTCGTGATGTGCCACCTTGTCAGAGCAGCCTGTTCCTTCCAACACAGCAGCCGGAGGAGCAGAGAACCATGAGTCAGGCGGCTCCCCCCGCCTGCTGTGCGACTCGCCGAGCTCAGCACCCGTCGCGGGGAGATGGCGAGGACCCGCAGGCTCCGAAGCTAATGCAAAGCCCCATTCACTGTGCAGAGTGAGATGCCTGGCCGTGACAGGCTGGAGAAGCACTTGTTGCACCGGGGCTGGATTTTTTTTATTTTTATTTTTTTTAATGTTTGATATACTGAGAAAAACCAGCAGCAGTGCCCTGGGGAAGAGTTGCAACAGAGTCACCAGTCAAAAGCATTCAGAGATCACAACCCAGGCCCAGATGATCATGAATCACAGCTTAGAAGCCACAAATTGTTCTTAAGTCCCTTCAGAATAATGGCATTTGCCAACAGGCTCCTTTGAGGTGGTTCACATTTTCCAGCCTTCTTCTGAAGCCGAGAGGCACTGGGCTGAAGCAGGAGCAGAGCAGCTCTGCAGTGCCAGGCCTGGGCGTTAAATGGGCAATACGGCACGCTTGTACTGGTGGTGCTGGGGCTGCCTGGGGGCTCATCTGCTGGGGATGGTGGCCAAGGGATGGCCCTGCAGTCCCATCCCAACCCCTGCCACCAAGCAGTGGTTGTGCAGCCCAGACCCCGCACTGTGGCCCTGTGCTGGTGCCATCCCAGGGCTTTGGTTGCTCGGGGGAGGTGGTGGTGGCCTTCCTTCAGAGGCATGGAGGCAAAACATCCTTTGGGGACCTGCAGAAGGGTCCTCAGTCCTCACTGTGTTAACAAGGCAGGCAGGAGGCTGGTTGCTGCCCTGCAGTGGCAGCACTTGGGGTGGAAGGAGTGGGGGCTGGAGAAAGGCAAATAGGAAGCCCAGGAGACACAAGAGACATTTCCCAATAAGGCCAAAGCTCTCTTGGGTCCAAATCCCTAAAGCTCTGCTCTCTGCTCACTTTGCCAGGCCCAGAGCTTGTAGCCATATCTGTGACGTTGCCTGTGGTATCTGAGATGGCTTTGAAAGCAGTCTGTGCAGACAGGGCAGATGAATGGGCCTTGTGCAGGGTGAGCCCACATAGGGGAGGAGGAGATCTGGGTGTGCACCCTCCTTGGTGCCTGCAGAGAGATCTGCAGGTCACCTGGAGGAAGGGGAATGGTGCAGCTGGATCCACTTGGGCCCTGGGGGCAAAGCAAATCGTTTTGCATCAGGAAGGTGAGGGCTGGCCACTGTGCAGTGATCAGCTGTTCTTGTATCCAGGGGCTGCAGCTGAAACACAGATTTCCTACAGAAATAAACACAAACAAACACATAATTTGGCCACTTGTTAATCCATAGTGATTCTGTCTTGCATTCTTTGTCGTTAATGCTGGAAAAACTATTTTGTTGCTCAGTGTGTATGGAAGATATTGAGCACTCAGACAGTTTAGGAAGAGGAAACCTCTGACTAACTGGTGTGAAAATACCACTTATTTTCTCCAGCTGTAGGAGACTCTTTGGAGCCCAGGACAGTATATCAATTTGTTTTCTCCTCTTTCCTGGGATGAAATGCTGTCCCTGGGGCCTCTGGTTTCAGGGGAGGAGGCTGAGCATAGCCACGGGCGAGAATTAGCAAATGATCATTCCTACTTTTACCAAAGCTTCTGTTTGTTACCCTTCAACAAGGGCAGCGTGGCCACGATAACAACCTTTGGAAATCTGCAGGCATCGGCGGCTTTGCCTGAGGATGGGTATTGCTGACAACAGTGTCTGAAAACAAAAGCGTCGCATAAATCATAGCTTGGGTTGTTCAGAAGAGGCTGTGCCTGAATGCCAATCAAATGCTTCCTGAGGAGGATGAATGTGCTGGGGACAGGCGACGTGTTTGCAGATTGCTGGCTGAAATTGGCTGGGCTGCAGCTGCACGACTCTCTGGCGTGGGGGCAAGCTCCCAGCCCAGCTCCTGGCCTGTTTGCCCGTCCTGTCTCACCACTGCAGGGACACCAAGCCAAGAAATCTGCTGTGGCTTTCAGGGTGAGGGCATGTGGCTGGTGGGACCAGCAATGGTCATGGCAGTGGTTTCAGGGCACTGGTCCTTGCAGAGCTTGTCCCTGCAGGGACTGTTCACCCTGCAGCAATCCCGGGTGAGGGGCAATGCAGGGTGCTCCCAGCAGGGCTTTCTCTCCCCCTTTTTTCTGCCCCTCTCCTCAGCTCCTCTGTGGGGTCTCCACGGGCCGTGGGAGCACATGGGGTCAGTTGCCCAGAAGCTACATACAACGCAGAGCTCTGCTCTTCTTGCTTTCACTGGCATTATTGGAGAAAAAAGCATCATTTTCCCACTCCTACAGCAAATGCCTAAAGCAAATAATTCCTTTATAAAATTGCTTCTTTATTAAACTCTTTCTGCCTCCCACCTCCAGTGCCCTTGTGGCTGCCAGGGCGATCCAGGGCAAAGCGATTAAGTGCTGCGGTCAATAATTGGATGAACACGGTTTTCAATCTCCTCCAGCAAGGGACTCTACTTTTCTCCAAACTAAAGCAGCCCCCCCCCCCCCGCCCACTCCTTCTTCCTCGCAGCTGAAGGACATGCAAGGATTTGGCATACCCCTTTTTCTCAGGGTCACAGACTCCTGGAGGATGATCTGGTCTAATCTGACCTTCATAGCACAGCCCAGCTCTGCCCCTGCTCCCATGGTCCATGTGTGCCTCACCCAGGGCTGGACCTTGCTTATAAGTGAGTGAATAATTGATCAGGGCACTGGGAGAAGACGGAGCTGCACAGAAAAAGGATGGGAGTTGATGGAGACAAGTTGCAGGAAGGCTCATCCCAGCTGTATGCAATGAAAAAAATCCACCCTGAGGGTGGCCAAGCACTGCTGGGGGGCCAGCACTGCAGTCAAGCACTGCAGTCCCCAGCCTTGGAGAGGTTCCTGACCTGGATGAGCAAGCCAGTGCCTTCCACGAAAGCTCTCAAAAGCCAGCAGAGAAGCAACAGCTTGTTCCCTCTGTGGTCCTTAACTAACCCAATGTACCCAAGACCAGGAGCTTTTTTTAGGCTGCTCTCCATGGATATTTTCACATTTCTTATATTCCTTCTTAATTTCTTGAAAACATATGTCAAATTTTGTCAGGTTTTTGTACTACTTTCCATTGCTTTGGAATGCAGTAAATAAACAATCAAACGAAAATTGTGAAAGACTTCCATTGCAACCCCAGGAACATTTGGAATTTGTAGCTAATCCCATGGGTGCCACTGGCAGAGCTAACCACTATTGATATGTGGCTTGCTCCCCAGCCCAGGGCCCCGGAAAACACTGCTATGTTTCTGATTTCAGTGAAATATGTGGCTAGAAGTGGCCGAAGCTCTTAGGTCTATCTCACTGCACCATTTCAGACAATTAGAAGAGACGAGGCTTTTCTGCCAGAAACCTCTCCGCCTCTTAGCAATGTGGGAAAATCTGGCTATGAAAAAAAATATATAAAAAATAGAAAGATGCAGAAAGGAAGGGAAAAGTAATGAAAGCTATGAAATGAGGCTTTCATTTCTGACAACATTTCTTCTTCCCATTAGCCACGGAGAAAATTTAAAATGAGAAGGGTGTTTTTTTTCCACAGGCTGATAGAAATGAGATTTTGGAAGGAAAAAGAAAAAGTAGCGGATGTGGGTTAGAGCTGGTGACAGTGTTTCTATTGCTGGACTCTGATCCTGAACATGTCAAAAAAGAGAGAGAAAATCTTGGTAGAGGTTAGAAACGCTGCTTCTGTTTCCAGAGATGGCTTTTCCTCGAAACCTAGCTGCCATGAAGCACTGTGAGGCTCATGGCAAGTTCTTTCAAAAGTTCATTTATAAATTTGGATTGCATTCATGACGAGCTCTTCGCCTGCCAGCATCTAATGTTAACTCTGGTTGCTGTAGCTGCAATAAAGTTGCGTTTATCGTCCTGCTGACTGTTCGTATCTGCTCTTTGGTGTGGGTAAGCAATGTTCCTGCACCCTCCTGTGTGTCAGCATGCCACACACCTCCCGAGTGAAAGCTCCCCAGAGCTAATAAATGTTGGTTGAATACCACTGACAAAATTCAGCTACCTGCTGTTGACCCTTGGGTTGGGCTGAGGCTAGACAAGGCCTGATTAACACTTGCTCCGCTTCTTAATGACCACTTAAGCTCAAAGACAGAAACTGAAAGTTGAAGGCAGCTGAATTAAGGTGCTCTGGGCCTTAGCTGATGGCTTCTGCTTATTGTCCCTCCAAAAGTGTGTTTTGGTTTGAACACCACGAGCTGCTGTCCTGGCCAGCAGCAGGAGGATATGGCTATGAGGTTTTGGGGAAAAGACACTGGGGTCTGAGAGCATCAGTGCTGGCAGCCCTGCCACGAAGAGAGTGCTGTGGCTTGGTGTGCTTTCAGCTTTGGTCAATGGCCTTGATTAAAGAAGGATTTTGTCTTTGATTTAGGCAGCCTTTGAACATAGTGGCTAAACATTTCCTTTCAATCAAGGGTTTCCCTTTGATTTCTGCATGTAGTCAGCTCCCCATGTCCCTCGGTGAGCTTTGCACTTGAATCGCTTCCCTAATAAATGTGACATTATTTTTGATGCCTGGTACGTTGTTAGCCTGGTTGGGAGAGCACGGCGCGTTGCAGTGAAAGCACCGTCTTCAGCCCATCAGGGATGTGAGGAGCGGTCCTTTTGCTCTGGTAATGGAGATTAAATAAGCCACTGCTGAACCTTCTTTCCCAAGCAGCTTTTAACTTTTTTTTTTTCTTTCTTTCTTTTTTTTTTCTTTCTTCTTTTTTTTCCCCTCTATATGAGGAAGTGGCTGCCAAAGCCCATGGCTGCTGCCTGCAGTACGCTTTTCCTTCTTATTCTCATTCATCCCTGCCAGGATCCTCTTTTCTTCATTTCTTCCTCTTTTCTGAGCTTCTGGAGGCCCCTGGCTCATAACTTCACACCTCCCTTAGCAAGAAATTTGGCTTTCCTGTGTAAAGCCAGCTGAGGTTCCCATGCTATGCCATGCTTTCGATAGGAAGTGCTCAGAGATGCTACAGAAGAAGAAACCCAAGCTGAAGGCAGCCCCGCAGCTGCTTGGGGCAGCTCTCCTCCAGCACAGATCTACTCGCCAGGAGCAGCCGGTGATGCTGGTGCCATTCCTTCATTCTGTGCCTGCCTGACATTTGTGTCCTTTCACTGGAGTGGGCGCTTTGTTGGGCAGGGGCAGCCTTTCTCAGCAGACCCAGGCTCTGCAGTTTCTTTGATCCTGTAACTTCAGCTTCCAGCCTTACAGAGCCCTGGGACGTTTATGGACGCAGAACAAAGATGCACAAATGATAATTGAAGCCTCTACACAAATGCTCAGCGCTGGCCAGGAGTGTAAGTCACAAGTAATTATCATGATGCCCGGCTTTGCATTTACAATGCCATATTGTTATAAATTAAAAGCAATGTTATGAGACTTAGAAAGTCAGAATTGGACTGGAGAGGTAAAATCCAGGAGGAGGCCTCTGGGTCCTTCAGAAGACAGCGTGCCATATGGCCCCTTTAGTGCCCAGTGCCCAGGCCCAGCACTGCAGAGCAGCTCTGCTCCTGCTTCAGCCCAGTGCCTCTCAGCTTCAGAAGAAGGCTGGAAAATGTGAACCACCTCAAAGGAGCCTGTTGGTAAATGCCATTATTCTGAAGGGGCTTAAGAATCATTTGTGGCTTCTAAGCTGTGATTCATGATCATCTGGGCCTGGTTTGTGATCTCTGAATGCTTTTGGCTGGTGACTGTTGAAATTTTCCTGGGGCGCTGTTGGAGCATGCTGCTTCTTGCCTCTCTCTGGACTTCAAAACATTAAAGTCCTTGACAAAAATTAAATCCTAGCCCTCTTGTGAGGACACAGGCAGCTTTCTGCTGTGCAGATCCCTCCCTGTCTGGGAAGTGCAGGCACCAAGCTCAGTGTTGTCCACTGGCCTTCCTCCCACCCTATTTCTCAGTTTGCTTGGTGTGTGCACCGCCTGCCTGAGCTGCCGCATCCGACCCCTCTCTCTTTTTCCAGCCTACACACAGGATTGCTCCCAACCTGGCCCCGACGAACAGTGTTGGATGGGCTGTAAGGCAGCACGTGTGTCCTGCTGCCCCAGGCTTGCAGAGGCACCTCGGCGCATGCAATGCAGTGTGTGCACCTCGAGGTCAGCTGTGGTGAGCCACCGCCACGGGGCGGTGTCACCCCATGTCACAGCTGTGTCCCTTCCCTCTGTGTCAGCAGGCAAGAGCTGGCCTGTGTCACTGCAGAGTCACAGGAAAGATCAAGACGAGACATGGAAGATGTATTGTTTGCAAGAGATGTGAGGAGAAGCAGCTTCGGCTTGCAGCAGCTCCAGATGGACATGGGCAGATGCTCTACAAGCCATCACATGGGGGACACGCTGCCCTGCTCTCTGGAGCCTCTGGGAGATACACAGATATCTGTGGTTTCTCTCCCACCACCTCCAGTCCCACAATAACAGCAAAGCAGAGTTTGTGGTGAACACAAAATAACCCGAAGCAGAGCTCCTGCCCAGGACTTGTCCTTGTCCCCAGGCTGGCATGATATCCCCTTCATTCCCACACATGGGTTTCTTCTTGCATTGATGCAAGCATCCCTCTGGAAGTGGTGTCACATCATCCCCTGGGGCATCAGTGCCTTCTCCCTGCTGTCCTGCACTGGTTCTGGGGACCTCCAGCTCCTCCCAAGCCATGTGGAGCCTGGTCTGGGAGGACAAATCCAGGCGGGGGTCCCTGGCTCCTGCTTGGGTGCGATACAGGGACCCCTCAGCTCGGCAGGTGGTGGGATGGGAGCCTAACAGGAGCCCTGGCAGAGCAGGGAGGGCTTGTCACCAGAGGGGTGTCTTCATCAGGGTGCAGGTCACAATTCCCCTCCGTAGGGAGGAAGTTTAAATAAAAGATGTGGTGCCTTCCCCCAGGCCAGAAGGACAACAGCTGCTAAGCGCTGTTAATGTTAAAAGCCCTCAATTAGGAGAACCGCTGAGGGACAGCACAGGAAGCCAGATATAACTAAAATAACTACTGTGAGGCACTGCCATGAGGGGTGAGACCCCTTCCTGCCTGCACCCCAAGGTGCAGGAAGGATTTGTTCTGCTCCCTCCTTGCAAAACAGCCCCACACACCCGGCCAGGCTGTCATCAGTGGGTCCTGCGGGCATGGCAAACTATCGGGAATTTAGCTTCGCATCCAAATGCTCTGCTTTTTCCCATAGACGTTAGGTAGCTTTTTTTTTTTTTTTTTTTTTTTTTTTTTTAAATGCATAAAGACAACCAATTTTTCTCATTGGAAATAAAAAGCCTCTGACATCACCTGCTGCTTATCTTGCTGCAGTGACATGTAGTTTCTTTCCAAGCCTAAAGAGCACAACCCTGACTCCAATAGGGGCTTAATTGCTTTCAATCCTGTTAATTGAATTTGGCTCTCCTGTGCCACTTAGCACTGACTGAAGGAGGGAAACAGGAAAAAGAGAAAAAAAAAGAAAAGAAATTTGGGAAACAAGCTCAGCTGGCCCAAGGGACATGACTCCTGCAGACATTATAAATGCATGTGCCCCTAAGCAGGGGGCTCTCTGAATGGGGTAGGCAGTGATGGGGTCGTGTTGGGAAGTGTTTTGGAGGCTGTATTAGGAAGAAGTGGCTCCTTCAGTGACTGCTGGCCTTTGAGAAGTCTGTGGGCTAAATACTAGGTTTGAAATTAAGGTAAATTCTAGGTAATAATGAGATTTGGGGTTGTAGGGGACTGCCTGTGCTCTTGGGGTGGCCCTGCTTGTGTATGGCTGTGACCTGTTTCAAACCCCAGCATTTTGGGGAGCAGGTAAGGTAACTTTGGAAGAGGTGGCTCTCTCTGGGTGGACCTCTTGCAGATGGCTTGGAGGAAAAAGCTACTCCACCAGCAGTGTGTCTGCATCTGCCTTGCTCATGGACAGGCAGGTTTCTGGTGTGTGCCAGGTTTTGGAGGAGCCCTGCTGCGCTAACACCTGCACTGGCATCTGTGCTTACTCATGTCTCCTGCAGCACGAGAGGAGAGTGACCTCTCTAGAAGTCAGCTGGCTATTCCTGGTTGTGCGGGCAGCATTTGCTGTGAGAATAAGAATTTGAGAGGGAGCTTCCTTGGCTGTGCGCTCTGTTCCCTTTTCACAAAGGGGCTGTGTGAAATCTCCGTGGTGTTTGGGCTTCTGGTCCCCCTCAGAGAAGTGCAGAGAGTGGCTGCAGCCTCTGTCTATGAGGCAGTTGGGTAACAGTGGTGAGGTCTGGCTGCTGTTGTCTTGATTTCTGGAGCGAGATCTGCATGTTAACGAAATCCGTGGGCATCCCTCCCACGCAGCCAGGGCAGCGCCGTGCTGCTGTGCCGCATGCAGGCAGACCATGGGTGCATCATGAGGTGCTGCTTCTGCTGAGCTCCCTGCCTGTTAGTTCCGGCCCTCTGCATGCTCCCTGGTGCTGCTGTGATCGTTCCCAGGCTGCAGAAGCAGCAGCCAGGAGTGTTTAGGGGAGTGCTGCCAAATAACAGCACGGCGAGGCCTTGTGGTAAAGATCATGTAAGCCTAAAATCAGAGATCTGAGGTGAGTCAGAGGTTTAATTTAATTAGGTCTAAAATTAGAGCAGAGCCTCTGTAAGGGGGAGGCAGGGCGGAGGAAGTAAGATTTGGGGTATGCTTTTAAGTGAGGATTGGGGAGTATAGGCTTGTGCTGTTTATACAGACTGATGGCAGTGTCCCGTGGGCTTTAATATATTTAATAAGCACGTTTTGAGCACAAATTAGTGTGCACAGCTGAGTACTGCCATTTGCTGTATAACTCTGGCTAGTCAATTAATTTCTAGTTTTGCTTCCACATGTGAACGATGCTCTCTTGTCTTTTGTCTTTCCTCTCTTTATAGTTTCTGTGGAAAAGAATATTGCCTTTCAACATGTGCATATTATCCAGTACCTGGCACAATGGCACTAGGGCTTGTAGTGACTGCTGCAGTGTAAATAATCAGTAATAATGGTAGTTCATACACAAAGAATGTGCCAACACTATTATTTCTGAAGATTTTCCCTTTTTAACTTTTCTGTAAACCAGCTTAAATATCTGTCCTCATGAATCATTTGGCCTCTTTCACTTCTTAAAGCAAATGTTAATGGATGTTGGTCAAGAATGTTGGTAGGATGTGACCTAAGGATCTTGTTGGCCAGTTAGTGAAAAAGCAAGCTTGGGCTTGAAAAGAGCTTAGGAAATGTATTTTTTGGGAGGATCATACTTAACTGAGAAAGAGCAGGTTGAAGGTTAATAAGTTTGGGAACATGATTAAGAATCCACCCACATTAAGAAACTTCTTGTGGTGAATGTCAGAAGCCTTCCTGGTCCCTGAGGGCCCTGGGCTCCTGCTGGTGGCTTTGTCTGGGGATTTGATTCTTGTCTGGGCCATGCTGTCCTGCTGCCTGGAGGAGTTTGTAGGGACTTTGAGGGGGTGTTGCATCACTACAGGGTTAAGCTAAGTACTGCAGCTGTTACCTAGGGCATCTTGGGTTCTTGCACGCTATGCATTTGAAATGTCAAATGTACAATCTAATCATGGTGCATGAACAGAGTGGGGTTATCTTGTTGCCTGGTGTTCTTAAGCAGCTTGGGGTCCTCTCCATGCACCCAGAACATTGGGAGAGGTTCAAAAGGGGGAATAGATGGTGGAAATCTTCAAGAAAGATAAGCAACAAAGGTTAACAGCTGGGAAACATCCAGGGAGAAAGATGTTGTTGCTCAATTTGTTGCTTGCTGCTTCCCAGTGCAGGTACCTGTCTTCTTCCCTCCCTGAAGAATTGTCTTGGGATATGGCATCAAATCCTATGCTACACTGATGGCCTTGCCAGATGGCACGTGGTCCACAGCTCAGTGTCTGTCCTGTACACTCACATGGAAAGAGGTAATGGCCCAAGAAGCTGCCAAGAATATTATGCAGAGGTACTGCTGCTTCGGGGGTTTGAATAGCACATGAGGTTTGTGTGGATGGGAAAGCTTCCAGCAAAAAGTTTTGCTGGTGTGTTGGCAAGTGGAGGCCATGCAGATGCTTTGACTGTTGGATGAACTTGTTATATGGACTAACATGTGCCAAGGAGATCAGAGGAGGACTGTTGAGATCTGAGTGAGGACAGAGGCTTGATGCACACAGAATGGCCTGTGGCTGTGTCTAGGTTGGGATTATCTAGTCTAGGTCAGCCTGCCAAGCAGCAGTTAGGTGCAGGGATCTGGCTTTTATTGCTGTATGAAAAGGGGATCAGGAGTTGTGTATCATTGTGCATCATTATATTGGCCCAAGGTGAGGCTGGGGAAGTGTGTGGGTTACCCACCTTGTGGGAACAGCTGAATTTGGGCTGTGTCTCTGTCACTGATGTCAGCTACAGAGGATTCCTAGGAAATGAGGGATGTGGGTTGGATGATGTTGCTACCTAGGGCCTGTTGCAACAGGGTTCGCAAGACGTGCGTGACAGCAGTGGCCTGGATGGTGCATGCAGTGCAGGGGCATGGCAGTGACTCCAAATCCCGGGCTGCCTGGCAGCAAACACTGCACCCATCCTGCTGGGAGGGCTGGGCTGGGCCAGGGTGTCAGCAGGTGGCAGTGTCTGCTGCGAGCCAGCCCCGGGCTGTGTCTGCACCCTGGGGTGCTCCTGCAGGACTGGGGGCAGCCACAGCTCTGGCTGGTGCAGAAGTGACACCCCATGGAGGTGGGTGAATCTGGCTGCAAAGCTGTTGCTGTGACTGTAGATCTGTGCTTAGCAATGCCTTTAAAGCACATTATGTATGCTGGTTTTAACAGGCATTCAGAGTGATTCTTGACACTAAGTAAAGCATTCCCTTGGGATGGTATTGTATCTGTGATACAAGGAAGGTTTCTACCCCCACTGCCTCTAAGAACTGCAGTTAGAGAATTGTTTCTTCTGCCTGAAATTCTCCTGCTGCTTCACTGAGATGCTGAAGTAATTTCAGATATTGATCTGGTGTTGCTGTGCATTGTTTAAAGGCTGCCCCCTTTCCATCCTAAAGGCTTTGGGATTCCTACATCTTCAGTGTTTAGCGAGTAATTTGGGACCTTAGGATGAATGGTAATTGCCAGCAGTCAGCGCTAGGCCACAGCCATTGGAAACGATGAGAAAAACAGACTGACGCTTCCTTGTAAGCCCTGCAATTGTGGGCTCTCACCGCTGGCAGAGTGGCGGAGGAGCCGGAGTCCTGCTCCGGGTCAGTGGTGTTGCAAAAGCAGAGCGACTTTCACTGCGTGCTGCGGGGAGCCCTGAGGATGGAGATTGCTGCTCAAGTGAAAGGGAGCTGGGAAAAGCAACCTCCCAGCCCTGCCAGTTCTGACATGGGTGAGTGGGAGCACTGCTGCGGCTCAGGCAGGTCCTTTGGAGAGGGGTGTCGCACCCCTGAAATAAATGTGTTCTCTGACAGTGAGCTCTGGTGGGCATCCCCTCCTTGTGCAGGCATGCACCCTGATTTCCCTCTCCCAAGCCCTTGTCACACAGCCATTAGGGACCTAGATGTTTCCTCCCTTCCTGAGCATCCACCTGTATGGGATCTCTGCCCACCACCTTCAGGGGGAGGGGGGAATGCTGCCTATGTCAGGGCTTTCATGTAGGCTTCAACACTGAAATACTTCAGGTGACAATGTTTTTTTTGGCTGTTAACACTTTGGAAGTGTGTGATGAACCTGGCGGATGTGGGTGCTGCTTGCTGGCAGTGTTTGATTGCATCCTGACTGATGCAGAGGATGGCTCTGAAGGGGAGCATCACTCCTGGTGACACGTGTCCTACCCCAAGAGAGCTGACACCGCACTGGTGTGACATGTCCTGATTTCCTGCAGTCTTCCAGTTGGAGGCTGGCTGCCCTTCCATCGCTCTGCCCTCACCAATAACTGCAAGGATTTGTATGGTTCCCTAAACCAAACTGTCTGAGCTGGAGAAAATCATTTGGGAGGGAATAAATGTGGTTTTTGAGCGTAGAAAGAGCTGGGATGTTCTGCCCCAATACTTAGCAAATGCTGAGCACTGCCAGCAGCTCATGTCATGCCTTGTCCATCTGCCCAGCTTCAGTCATGGCAAAATTTGTCCCCACGCTCTGGATTCATCCCCACTGGCCTATGCTTTTTATTGCAAAATGCAGAACTTTTCACCAGCCTGTTACAAACGCTCATTGCCTGGGTGCCCCTGGCTTGCCAGCTGGTCTCAGGTGCTCTGAAGTGGTGGCCGGCTCTGTGCCACTTGTCTTGGATCATTTTCCTTCCAGGTTGTTGATGAACAGAAGGTGCTCAAGAAGCCAACTCATATGGGGCATGGAGAAAAACAAAGGCACTCGGTGACAGCCCTGCTTAGCCACTTATGACTGTTGCTGTAGCGTTTCCACCAGGCCAGGTGCACGCGTTCATCTGAGGGCCAGAGCCTGGGGCTGAGAGCCCAGCCGCAGTCACTGGGAGTTAGCTGGGATGGCCTTGGGAGAGGCTCTGAACTCTCTCCTTCTCACTGATGGGGAAATGGATAAAAATAAAGATGCTCACCTCCCTCTGAGGGTGGTGAGAGGATTAATTGGTTAATGTTTGCGAAGTGCTTTGAAGCTGAAATAGGTTAGGTGAGTGCTAACCAAGATTGCAACAGCTGAATGTGTCATGTGGAGGTAAAGGCTGTGCTGAGAAGGCATTGTGAGCCTTAAAACTTCTGTTGTTCAGATGTCAGGTGCTTCCCGTGTTCAGAAGCAGTCAAACACAAGGATTAGAGGGATCTGAATGGCAATTGCAACACCAAGACCTTTCCCTTCTCATTAAGTCCCAGGTTAACCTGTCCCTGGCTCACAGGGATGGGCTGTGGTGCTGCAGCCCTGTAGTGAGGGGCGGCTGCAGGGCTGACACTGCTCTGTCCCCCCCAGTCCTGTGGGCAGGAAGGGCCAGCACGTTTTGTGACGAGTGAAATTGAGTTCCGGGTTCAAGGCAGGGGAAACTGGAACTGGAGTGGGGCAGGGGTTGAGCAATGTGGGCTCCCTCCCGGGGAGGAGCGTGAGAACTGGTGTACCTGAAGCAAGAATGTGTTTGGAGACCTGGGTAAGCCCTGTCGGGTGGGGGCGGCGGTGCTGGAGCTGTGCTTAGCCTGGGTGTGTGTCCACCCACTGCTGGTTGCTCAACAGGCTGAAGGAGGCGGTGGCGATGTTTGCCTGGTGCTTGCTGGGGCTGAGCCTAGCCAGGAGCCCCAGCCACGGTGGGATGTCCTGTTCCCAGCAAGGGGGATCTGGGGATCTGGGATGGGGGCAGCGTGCTCCGGGGGGCTGCATGCCAGCCCTTGGCATGAGCCCTCTATATGTGGTGTGGCATCATCATGCAAACAGGGCATCCACACTGGAAGAAGGAGGTCAAACTGCATTTTTTTTTCTTTTGTAGTGGACTGGGGAGAACAGGGGGAGACTCCATCCCGCAGGATGGGGAGCAGTGACAGAAGCCAGCAGCAGAGCTGGCTGTTGGCACCTGTGTTGAATGAGGCCAAAGACTCAGGGTTTTCCTTCTGGAAGGATGGAGAATGTGGGGGTGGGCCAGCATTTATCTGCTACTGCTTGTGGGCCCTGCTGACTAGCTTCCATGGCACAAAGCTGCTGGGAGATTGCTGAATGTAGGACAGGGCAAGTCTGGTCTCCATCACCTCATTTCTCCATGGTTTGTGGTGCCTGATCCTTGTGCTTTTGTCCCTCTTGTGATGTAGAGAGAATCAGGGATGGTGCTAGTCTCTGGGGGAGGATTTGGGTAGCAATGGAGCAGGGGGCTGCCTGCGCCTGGCTTCAAGGCAGCAGCAGGAGCTGCTCAGAGCTGTGCCTGGCTGCTGGGTGGGTTGTGCCCTTGTATGTGTCTCTGTGGGTTCAGCAAGGGCTGAGGGGTTTCTCCTGGTCTCTCTTGAGCTTAGCACATGGGATGCTTGTTCTCTGCACCTCATGGGACTTCCTTTCCTGGGTCTGCAGCTGGCATGTGGGACAGGGCGAGTGCTGGGACGGGTGAAACTGTGGGCCTCTGATGGATGTTTGGGACAAACCAAGGGGGAGAACAACCACGGAGCCACCTGTCCGTGTGGCAGCGTGGAGCTGAGCGGCTGCCCTGCAGTCACCATCAGTCCGTGGGCTGCCCAGCCTTCCTGGAGCAGGCCGGGGCTTGGCACACAGATCAAAGGGCCATGCGTGGGAGAAGATAAGCAGCCAGTCCGGGAAGGGGGTGGCCAGGTGGAGCCAGGAGGAGGGTGCCGGTGTCTTTCACTTTCATTGGCCTCTCCTGCAAACCCGAGCCAAGAGGTGGCACTGCAGCTGGTGCCATGGGCCTCGCAGGGAGCCTGCTGCCAGCCCCTCTGGCCTCAGCCTCGCAGAGCAGGTGGGACTGCTCCTCCGACTGCACCCGCTGCTCCGTGGCTCCTGTGCCAGCTCTGCACTGCTCCTTCCCCTTGCAGCATCCAGCTGCTGTTGCAGACCGTCATCCAAATGCCTCTAAATGGGGGAGAGCCTGGAGACCTGTTTTACAAGGGTCAAACAGATGTAAATAGCTTTTCTACAAAGATTTCTGCTCCGCTTCCCTCATCCCAAAGGCTGTAGCAGCCCCGGAGGAGGCTTCTTTTTTGCTTCGGTTACTGTACCCTGTTGAGGACTCAGCCCACACAGCCAGTTTTGGGCTCTCCAAGGTTTCTTCAAAAAACCAGCCAAATGTTGTTTGTTTTATGGACACCCTCATAATGCATATGGGTTTCCCAAGGAACAGCCAAAGTGCTGAGGGGGGTGGGGTTGGGAGGGAGGGGAACAGAGGAACTCTTCATCTGGGTTGACTCATGCTTGATGCTTTGGATGGATTTGTTATTCATCATGTACCCATTACTGCCTGGGGCCTGCTTAGCTCCATGCTCAAAAACTTTTTTTTTTTTTTTTTGCTTAAACCACATCACTGCAGTGCTGCTAAGCACTTGTTTGCAGTTGCCATGAGTGCCTTTACTCTAAAGCTCTTGGAGGCAGGAGATAACTAACTTCTTTCTTCCTTTCTACAGAAAATGGTTTTGTTCCTGGACAAATCTATTCCACACAGCCAGTGTAAACCTTCTGCCCAGCAGCAAAGCTGTAGTACCAAGCTAAATGGCTCACAGATACGGTGCTCTCATTTGTGGGTCTCTGTAGCTACTGCTGCAAGCAGAGGTAACAGCAGGGAACGGCAGTTTTGCCTGCAAGTGTTGACCTGAGCACCAGTTGGATGGAGGGTGATTAAAAGAGTAAAGCTCATCTTGTTTGAAATTGCCTATGGAATGACAACTCTGTTTTAATGCTGTTGTCTTCTGTGGATGTGCACTCACCTGTGTGGGCATGTTACGCTCCTGCCACCCAGAGACCCATTTTTGCTGGAGGTCAGTGGTGCCAGCAAGAGCAATGCTGTCAGTGCTGCTCTGAAACTAACAGTGCTGTTGGGCAATTCCTCTATGCCTACTTAAAGAAAGTCGCCAGAATTGCTTCTGGGACTTGATTTCTGGTGCCAGTAAGTTCTGCAGAAGCAAAATCCAGCAGTGATGCTAGGCCTGGGAGAGGTAGATCTGCTCCTGGGAAGCAGTGATGGCTGATCTGCTGTTATGCACCTGAAATATTAGCATTATAATTTCTGGGCTGGTAATTCCCATCACTGAAAGCTCATTGTTACAGAAATCATGTCTAGTGAAAAGGGACAAACCCATCTCTACTGCATCAGGGTGAAATAGCTGTGCAAAGCAAACTCTCCCAGACCTCAGTGCTGGTGTCATAGACCTCAGCAGCAGAAGTGTGTGGGGCTGGGGAACTGATGAGGGAGAGTAGAATGAACCCCAGGCTCAGCTCCAGGGAAGATTGTGTCTTACCCTAACCATTGACTCATTCTGTGGCTGATGGCAAATCTTGCCTTTCTTCATAGTTCCTCTGATAGAGGACGCTACTTGTGACAGCCTCTCCAGGCTATAGGAAAAACTACTCCGTTGGTGTAAAGCCCCTAGGAGGTGTTGGCCAAACTGTTCCCTAAATGGCAGGTGTGCCCTAATGGAAGGGCAGCACCTGGGGCTCTGGGTGAGATTTAAGTCAGAGGTGGAAAGCTGATGAGAGAGCACCTGCCCAGACAGCCATTATTGCGGGAGGGATAGCTTAATTCCAGTTAGGTCCTAAAGCAGAATTCAGTACAGTAAGGCACTGCAAAACCATAGCTCTTAAGCTAGGACAGTTGTCTGCTGAAAAGGGACAGGTTACTTATTTTCTTGTCACTCCATTGCTTATATCCTCTGCTTGCTAAGTATGCCCTGTCATTTACAATGCAAATGACCTGATTTGAATGGTCTAGTTAAATCTTGGAGCTGTGCTGATGAAAGACAGCACAAGAATATGACCATGCAAAGCATCTTTTCACTTAGGTTCACTTAATCTGGTAAATGCTGAGGCTAGAAGTGAAAAATGAAACTCACAGAGAAGTCAAGTTCACAGATGTCCTGGAGTTATTCTAGCATCTGGAGAGCTGTTCTTTATTCAGATCAGGGGCACTCACTTTCCCACATCTCTTCAGTTTCCTCTTTGTTTTTTGATGCTTTTGAGAGCTGTGTTTAGTCTTGCTTATTAATCCTGTTTGCTGCAGTGATGCCACAGGGAGCCACCGCCGCTGGCATGAAGAGCTTTCAGTCTAATTTGAAACAAGATGTAACAAGGGAACACAACCCAGAGTGGGAGGCAGAGGGTGTAATGAGATCCCAGGTTTGATAGCCTGTGTGTTGCACAACATGGTGTGTTTGAGCGCCTTGTTTGCAAACTTTGGGTGTCTTTTCTAAATTTTAGGGAATAATATCAACCTGAAGGTCAAGAGCAATACGAAAAGAGTAACCGTGTTTTGGTTTCAACTGGCCCTGAACTATTAATTTGCCTGTATTTTTGGAGATAGAGAAGTGCAGCAGAAGTGTTTTTAGATCTAGGGCACGAAGAGTTTAAGAGTGGTGCTTATGGGAGAAATTACCAAAAGGAGCTTCCAAGGCCACCAGTATAGCTGAAGTTGAGTAGTATCTTGCAGAATAAAGCAAGAGTAGCCAAGGCAAGAGGCTGCAGCTCTGGGAAACTTTAAAGGTGAGGAGGGCAGCACACTGGTTTTAATGAGAACACAGGGAGTTATTAAAGGAAGGATGAGGAATAAGCAAGGATGGATCTCATCAGCTGCTTTTAAAATGTAGGACGTGGGAAAACTGGGGGGAAAGTGTTGGCATGCATCCCAGGCTGCACTGATTTATTTTTAAGCAAGGAATCTATCATTATGAGATGCAGAGACTTAGAGCAGCTGTTCTCAGTACAGGGATGCGAAAGTCCTTGGGCATCCTGGGAGTGAAGTGAAAGTGGATCTTTCGTCTCGGTCTTTATTCCTCCACAGTAAAAGTTGATGAGTCCTTCCCTGTCGAAAGTGAAGTGCCAAATATTTCCCTTTGATTTATTCCTTTTACAACTAGCTTCCTTCTGCCCTTGCGGCTTGTTCTGGTTGAAAATGTCTGCAGTTGCCATAGTTCTGGGGATTTGGCAATGATGGTGACTCATGAGGTTCAACCTTGTCAGCTCAGGGCAGCCAGCCAGCAAGAAGGCCCTCGGTAGCTCGGAGTCAGGAAGCAGGGGTTGCTTCAGGAGCTGTTGTACTCTTGAAGGGTGTCTTTGGGCTCCCCCCTTCAACCTGTAAAACAGGTGCAAGTGGAATTGCAGCAGGAGGGGATATTGAGAGCTCCCTTGGGTGGAGGACAAGGCACAAGTTTGCCAACAGAGACCATCTAGGGCAGATCTGATGGGCTTTAGGGTTGGATCCTCATATCTCTTTCCAACCTTGGTGGTTGGAGCTCAGGTAAAAGCAGAGTGTATGACGTTGGCAGGTGGCAGAGAGAAGGTGCTGGGCCCCAGCTGTAGGCTCTGCTCTGGCTCCCAGTCCAGCAGTATTTTGCTTGGGTGCTGGGTTCAGTTCTCCCAGACACCAGGCGAAGAGATTATTTCTACCATGCATAAAAAGATTGCAGGGTTTGGCATCTGCTTTGAGGCTTTTGCTGGCAGGCTTAGTAAAGAGGCTTAGGACTGCTCAACCCAGGGAAGTAAATCTGCTGCATCTCTCCTCACATAATGGAGAGCAGGCTTCAAAGGAGGAGGAAAACCTTTGCTTTGTAGCCTGTGTACGTGTTTGGTCTCGCTGATCCTCAACCTTGTCTCTTTGCACTGGTGTAACAGTGGGGAAAAGAAATAGAAACTGATATGTCTAGGAATAGATCCAGTGGGTGGGACACCTCCAGTGCTGGCTGGGGGAGGCTCTTCAAAGAGCGGGGATGTCTGTCTCCTCCTGGGCTGCGGGCTGCCAAGGGGCAGGGCTGTGGTGCTGCACTCACCTGCATCACACGCGGCCGCCCGAGGGGGATTTTTATGGAGCAATCATGGTAATTAGCGAGCACAAGTTTTTCCACGTACCAAACATTGTCGAGGGCAGTCATTCAGCCCTGTGCTTGTTATTGCACTGAGTGTTGGGCAGGAGTGTCCTGGGAATTTGTCACATCCCAAGGAGGAAGGGGGGGGAGCCCCATCAAAGTGTCCTCAACTTGCTGATGTTGGCTTGCCACCCTGAAACAAAGGGCTGATGAAATAGCATTAGCCAAGCTGGTCGCTAATGAGGGCAGAACATCTGGAGCCAGGATTTGTTTATACCTCTTTGTTTTGTCATTGTTGGGGAGACAGAAGAGGAAGTGTCACTCAGAATATAAATCGTGACATTCAAACAAAGGGCTGACATCTGGGTGTGATTTTGGACTTCATGTGTGCGGGATCTCCTGAGGTTTAAGCCCAAAATTTTAGCCCAAGATGTTGGCAGTCCATTCTGTTTTCAGAAGGTTCAGTGTCACTTCAGGACGGGGACTAAGGAGGCATCCCAACCTCCAGGCTGCAGTTGGCATGTGCTGAAACCTGGGAATGTCCACATCAACTCCGACGCTTCAGCAGCTGGGGGGAGCAAACCCCAAACCTGAGTGCTGGTCTGACTATGGCTGGTTGTGGATATTGAGGGGAATAAACAGGGCGAGCACAAAGCAATTCTTCCTGTGATAAAGCTTCCTGTGGCTTGGGGACTCACCAGCCAGAGGCTGCATCTCCATCATCATCATGTTTAATAGCCACTGATGGACCAGTCCATGAGTTTAATTGACTTTTGACTCCCTTGATGTGTTTGGCATCCACAACATCCTGAGGCAATGAGTTCCACAACGCAATTAGATTGTATGGGAAGGGGGAAAAAACTTCCTTTTGTTTGTTTAAACCTACTATACGATAATTTCATTTGCTATCATTTGTTTTGAGTGCTGTGAGTAATCTTAGACATCTCCTGTTCATTTTCTCTGGGCATTCCTTATTTTAGACTGTCATACTCCTATTCTCTTTGTAGCCTGCCTTCCACTATAGGTGTTCTGGTAAGTTTAATCCTTCTCTGGACAAAAGCCCTTCCTACCTGTGTTCCTCTAGGTGGCCAGGGCAGGGGCTTTCTGTGGCTTCCTACAGCCCTGCTGTAGGAAGCTGCAGAATTATCATAGTAATAATTTTTCTTTTCTCCCTCTTAATGGTTCCAATCAGGTGCTAGATCTTTCTGGCTGCTGAACTCCGGCCTGATGTCTACTTGTGGCCTTACCTACAATATCTCCATGATAAACCCCTGAGGGAGCTCTAATAGGCAACTAGAGTGTAGCTAGCTAATTTCCCCTTCTACATCTTTCAATACTGAAATTCGTCTGCCATTTTCTTGTCCAGCCACTGTGTCATGAGTGACTTATGCTTTTCTCTTGGGTGATTTGGAGCTTTGAACTTTTCTGAATCATTCCAATAGTCCCCTTGCTAATCCCCTTTTCCGAGTCATTTATAATAACTTGAGCTGCGGAGATTCCTGTTGGGTCCCACCTCCACTGGGACAGCTGTCCTGTCATTACTGCTTTCTTTTTTAACCACTTCTTAACTCACAGAAGCTTCTCCTTTACTCTATGGTACCTTAGTTTCCTAAGAAGCCTTTAGAGGAGGGATCTCAAGATTGGATTAGAAGTAAAAGTCAGTTGTGTCAAACAATGCCATTGTCTATGCTTGGTGGAACTCTCATGTATGACAAGACAGGACTTTCCTCCCCAAAACCTGTCATGAGTCTTCCCTGGTCTGTCCTTTCTCTGTCCTTACTGCATTATTCTGTTTGTATGAGCTTTTCTCCCTTTACTGCAGAAGTGCAGTGCAGAGCTTGGGCTGGATGATCATTTTTTGAGTTCCTTCAGTGCTGCTGAAGGACTTAGTCCCTGTATGTGACCCTGTGTTAATGGGATTTATCCATTTATTGTGAATAAATAAGTTAATTTAGCTTTTCTGCTATGGTGTTATCTTCCTTGGAGGCTCCCTTAGCCCTCTGATCATGGACACTCAAATTTGTTATTAGTGCCTGTGACTTGAAAAGTTTTGCTCAGAATATTTGTAGTATATTTTGGCACAGCAGAAGGCTTTATATTTTAGATTGTTTTTAATTTCATTATTTGGACAGTACTTCTTAGCCTTGTCTTAGTGCTGTTTGTACCATTTTCTGCTAAGCACACTAACTTTTTTTAGAAAATAAATCCCTTAGGAGATATGTACTTACACTAATCGTTTCTTCAAATGGTCTTCTTGCCTCTGGGGCATGTTTTTTCCCTATTGACTCTTCCTTTCTAACTAACTTTAAACAAGTGTCTGTATTTTTAGTCAGCTTCCTGTTTTTAAGTGAAGCTTACAGTAGCAGGGTTGTAAGGCTTCTTCAGGACTGTTGGTTTTAAGCATGTCACTAGTGGCTCCTTGCTTCTTGAAATCCAAAGAAGTGGTGCTCCTGGGTGCTGCTCAGAACATGCTGAAGAAGTGACTTAATGCTTCAGAGGTCACTAATTGCTGCTGGAGAAGCAATAGCTTCCGATCTTAAACTTGGACATCTTTCTGTCCTGTTACTTACACCATCTGTATGCGAAGATGGATATCTTCCATTGCTTGTGCTTGCTTCCTGATATTTTCATCACAGCCTCATCTTAAGTTTCGTGGTCATTGCCCTGTTCTTGACGGGTGATGGAGTAACCTTAATATTATAATGTCTGGGCATGGGACTGCAATCCTAGGGACTCTGGCACTTGTTGATACAGTTAACTTGGTTGTGCTCTTTGATCAGCTCTCCTTTAATGTACAGCTCAGCTCCTCCACCTGCCCAGCCTACTCCCATTCCTGTATAATTTGTTGCCACTCATTACCATGTCCCGCTGCTTATCTTCCTTCCACCAGATTTCTAAGGTGCTGGTTATGTTAATAGTCCCATCTGAAATCAGGGCACTGCTGTTCACTCATCCTGCTTTTAGACCATTGGCACTGGGATAGAAATGCGTACATGGTGTTGTCTTACTCTGTTCTCTGGCTCTGCATGCCTGAGAGGGCTGTTGTCTGCTGGGGCTGCAGTCTGCTGTTTCCTCCCTGACTGTTTTTGGCAACTCTCCTATCCTTTTATTCAAGGATGCAAAATTTTCATGACTTCTCCACTGGAGACTGCGTTTTCCCAAACCACATGTCTTGTCAAACTCTTGGCTCTCCTACAATATTTAGTTTAAAAGACCTTCTTTATGTGCCAGCAGCCTTGATCTATTTTCATTTGGATTTAATATTTAGATCCTTGCCGCATGATCTGTGCCTATTCAAGCCTGTCCTCAAGGTACTATTTCCTGAACCTTGCGATGTCTCTGGATTTTTCCACAGGGCACTGGAAGGAGCTTTTCTGAGCATGTAACTGAGTTGGTCCTGGCCTTTAGCCTGCTAGCTACCAGCTAAATCTTGCCTTCAAGATTGTTCTCCTCCTCCATCCTGTGTTGGTGGAGACCATGTGGACCACACCACAAGTTCTTCCCCAGCTCACTGAGTAGGGGGCAGTCCAGATGTGAGACCACCCTCTTAGCATTTAGCAGGCAAGTGATGTTCTACTCCTCAGCTGTTTCTATTGCAATAGCCTTTCTCATCCTTTTCACTGAATTCCTCATCTTCAGAGGGATGTCAACAGAATGGATCTCCTTCCTCAGGCAATTTTGGAACTGCTGGTCTAAATAAGTTTTCCCCAGCATCCTTAAAGGTGTCACTGTTGTGTCTTAGTCCCAGCAAGCCTCTAGCCTGATCGTTCTTGCTACGAGGCATGGCACTTTATCTTTGAGGTCTGTGGGCTTTCTTCACCATGTACAGACCTGGGTGACCTGCCCATGGCCAGCCATAACTCGTGCACCTTGCTGTTCAGCTGTGCAAGTCTAACAGCTCAAATCCTCAGCATTCATCCTCAGCTCAACCCTTGTGATACCATTAGGAGGGACTGAATGGAATGATCTGAAAAGGGTCTTCAGATGCCCACTAAACAGACTGGATAAATTATTCACATGAATAATATCATGATCAGATGTAAACACTTGGACGTTTTTATTTTGATAAGGTTTTGGCACTTGTCTCAAGGCTGTTGAGGCTGTTGCTTTTTGAGAGCTCCTACAAACATCCAGCACAAAACTACAGAGATGTCTTCCATGCTGGGCAAAACGTGGTTGTTTGTCCTGTTGCTCAGAGGCAAGGTGAATTCGTGTTCTGTCACTTAGTGATTCAAACACGCACCTCCCTCCATTCCCACTGCATATGCAGGATTCCTTAAGCAGAATTTGCTGTGCGTTTTGGGCAATTCCATTATTCATAACCTTACACCTGGCTGAAAAGTACCCCAAATGCAATGGAAGCATTAATTCTGAATGTGTTTTGAATGTTAGTGATTTGCTATCTAAACTACACATTGATCTGGCATATTATGATTTTGTGAAATATGAAGCACAGAAAGATTAAGAATGTAGAAAACACTATTTGACCTAACATTATTTTATCCGTTTAAGTTTATTTTTCCCCAGAATTGACAGTGAACAGTGTGTGTACTAACACCGTTATAACCATGATGAAATGTATACCTGTTCAGTTAGGAGAAAATATTACAACAAAAAATTCCCCAGGTCTCTTAGTAAATGAGACTTATTTGTTTATTAATTAAATCTCTAGCCTGAAGATATGCTAATTATCTTAGATGTCAGCCTAATCTCTAGGAGAGCATCTTCAAAAGCATGTGGAAAAAAGCCCAGGGCATATGGATGCAGTACTTTTCAATTTTATTTTCTTACCTTGAAAACAAACAAATTCCAGCTAACTGCTTTCTTTTGGAAGCCTGGTGATGGGTGCAGCTCTTAGGGTGGGATTTAAACCAGTTAACTGTAGCAAGAGAATTGCTTTGAGTTAATTCTTGTTTCAATGGGAGCAGTGATTTTTTAAAACCTTTTTCAGCTTGTGGATTCCTATGGTTCTCTCCAGGAAGGTGAAATTCCCACTGAGTGTACTATTATGGAGCTGGTGGGAAAGGCTTTACTTTGCCTTTTGCAAACCTTGTATCAGTAGTCCAAAGACATGTAAAGTTGAGGCAGAAAGCCACTGGATAATACTGTATTGGTAAAACATTCAGACTAGACTGAAAATTTGCAGGTGATGCAGGATGTCCCGGACCGCTGCTCTTCTGCACAAACCTGACACCATTAAATGGAGTAACCCCTTGTTGCCAGCCTGACTTCACCTAGGTGCAGCTTCCAGACTTTGCATCCTTTATTCCTCTGCCAGACCAAGGAGCCCATTAGCTGTGACAGGCCAATCAACCTTTTCCTAATTGATCTAGTGATGTGGTTACTAGTGACGACAGGCAGATGAACTTGATGACCCAGGAGGTTCTTTCCACTTCTGCGCTCCATGGAGGTAGTGCAGTGTTTGATGCCAGGGTGAATCACAGGTGTATCTGTCCTACATCTTTGGAAGCAGGCTCCATGGCATTGCCGACAACAGTGATTAACAAGGCAAAACGTGTTCCCTAAAGCCAATACACCAGGTAAAACAGCCAAACGTGTAGGGCAATGAATACAAGAAAATAGCTTTTTGGATGCAGCATCTGGT
The DNA here is from genome assembly GCF_965140915.1 of Aythya marila. Taxonomy (NCBI): domain Eukaryota; kingdom Metazoa; phylum Chordata; class Aves; order Anseriformes; family Anatidae; genus Aythya; species Aythya marila. Next base: position 11,310,942 of record NC_139055.1, read on the forward strand.
ACTGAGTCAGTCTGCAGCAAGTGATGGGTGGACAGCTTCTGGAGAGATAAGGACTTGCTCAGGGATGGACCTCTGCACCACCAGCAGTTGGGTGGTGTGATTGTGCTGCAGAAGGACAAGCAGCAGCAGAAGCCATGTAAACATGTGGGAAAAAAAAAAATGATGCAGAAGGGAGAGAAATGAAAAGGGCTCTTCAAATGCAGGAGACTTACCTTGCTACAAGCAGAAATTTCTAAAAATGAAGGGGGGATTCCTGAGGTAGCAGCTCAGTTGCTGCTCCCTGTTTCTGTCTGGCAGTGGCAATGTCTCCTTTTTGGCTTGTAGCTGTGTGTACAGGTGTACTCAAGTGCAATAGCTCATCTGTGGCATTCTTTGTCCCATGCCTTGTTCCTACAAACGGTGCAAATGCAAGAATTACAGAAACTTACTAAATCCTATTTGGAAGACTCTGTTTCTGCAGCCTAAATGTTGGATCATGGCCTTATTTTCAGCTGGGAAACAAATGGCAAATGGAAGCCCAGTACTGGAAGGGATCACAGGCTCAGATTCCAGAAGTCTGCCAGCAAAGACAATATTGCTATTGGTCCCTCACCAACACAGACAAACACATAGAGCACACTCAGCCAAGACACTGGATGTTTTAATACAAAGGTGAGTGCCCACAGGAGCTTGGCTCCATGGTTGGATAGCACCCATATGATGTTTTATGGGTGTAGTCCTTCTGCCAGGCACTGACTGGTGAAGAACAAGGCCAGGTCATGTTCTAAATGTTCCTAGAAAAACTTTGAAATAGCTTTGACTTGGGTATTTCCCTGGCCTTGTTTCAGCTCTGGGGTGCTGTTGGTGTTCGCCAGGTGCTGATCCCAGTAGCGAGTTTTCTAATTGATCCCCACTGGTGAACGTGCTCCTGCCACTGCTGTCATTAGGCATTTGTTAACCTCTCTGCTTCTCCACCAGACTGGTGACCTGGTTGCAATGGGATGCTTATTAAGTTGGACATGGGTACACAGGCTAGTGTGTTGTGTGGAATGGTGTTATTAAACGCAAGGGAAAAGCCACAGGTAGTTAAAGGTAATCAGGTAAACCTCAGGGCTCTGTGGTGAGGACATTCCTGCTGCGGGTATAACAGAACTGTGTGTGGATGAGTGCCCATGGAAAAGTGTGGTTTATAACAGTCCCTTGGGGAAAGTGGTTGGGTTAAATGTGTGCTGAGCTGCCATGGAGTGCATATGCTTGACAAGTTGACAAAAGCGCTCTGATTTTCTAGTGGTTAGGAGAGTGCTTTGGACCACCAAATAAGATGAAAAAGCCTGAAAGGTCCAGGAATTCTTTAGGAAAAGTTCTTTCCCTATCTTTGATGGTGTAAGTGGGAGGTCAGAGACATGGAACAAAAAAGAGCCAACAGCACAGGTACGGTCTCTTGTGCTGTTGAGAAGGAAGATGGCTTATTCCCTTCTCTGTCTTCCAGAAGAGGAGATGGATGGAAAAAATAATAATAAAAAAACACTGCCATGGCAATCAGCTGTGTCTGCTGGAGATGTTCTGGAGATGTTGGAAGGTACCCGTAGCACAGCAGATGACCAGTTGGTGAGCATTTAGCACTCCTGCTGGGTGGTCTGATCCATGCCTATGCCTGGGGGAGCCCAGAGGCAACCTTCATCCTACCTGCAGGATGGGCAGGGCCTGAAGTGTCCTGTATATGGTGTGCCCCAGCTCACTGGCCACATGGACAGCTTGTTGGGATGTCTCCACAACATTTATGTGGCTCAGATCAAGCTCTGTACTCAGCACAAACAGAACTGTCTGGCCAGAAGGTATTGTGTGGAAAAGTTCTGGCTCTCCAACACAAAGGAGAGCTTTACTGTGGGATGCTAATGCCAGAAGTCTCACATCTGCATGTATGCTAGCTGGAAATGCTCAGTGTCCTAGTACAGTTGCTAGAAAGGGCCTGGTGAACACTCCCAACAGAAAACAGGGATTATTCTTTCAGTAGCAAGCATATTAGCTGGGAACCAGGTACAAACTTGCAACTTTAAATACCAACATGAAACCCAGGTTTTGGCACATGGATACACAGCTGAGTAATGAGGATGGAATGAAAATTTCTTTGTGTTAGACCTGATGTGATTCCTGAAAATCCTGGTGCATTTCTGGTGCTTTGCCTCTCTCCTAAAGTATCAAGGACTGTGCCATCAGCTTTGGCAAGGATGAACCAGATGTGATTGAAAGTAATGATGCTATTTGACAACATGCCTCCCTTTTCAGCTGTTTAAACCTTTATGCACCTCACAAAGGAACAAGTTTTGTCTTACCCAGGTATTGCCACACCATCATCAGATCGGGGAAATGTGGCACAGTGTCTGAAATGCAAGCTATGGGTGCCTTGAAGATGTCTTGTACCTCTTAATTTCAAAACAGGGTTTTCCACAACATGCAAATCTGTGTAATTTGTGTGCTTTCACCTAAGTTGGAAGAATACAGAAAGACAGAAAATTATGAAAAATCCATAGGTCTCATGCACACACTTCACTTCTTCAGATGTGACTATTTTTCAGAGTAAAATCGATAGTTTTCTTTGGAGAACTTTCAAGCAGTTCTAGTCACAAACCATGGCATCAGGTACTTCTAGTAGTGTCACTATTGTCTTCCCCATCCTTAGTCTTTTGTGTGTATGGAAATGCCGTATTCTCAATTACCTCCTACAAGGGAAAGAAAGGGGGAGCCTTCCTGCAGGTTCCCCCAGAGGAACGACCAGTGTTGTGATGGATCACGTGCATGGCTAAAAGTAGTGGCACTGGCATATGGTGGAGATCTGAGTTTCATGCTGCAATTAGCAGAGTGGGGTGTGGTGATACTATAATCTGAGAGCAACCAACACCCACACAGGGCATGTTTTGGCCTCCTGCTGTTGCTGTGCTGATGGGTACTGGCACTTAGGCCACCACGCCCTGTGGCCAATTCCAACATTATAGAGCCTTTGCCACTAATAAAACATAAATAATAATTTTGTAGAGAGAAAAACACCATGTTCTTGTCCCTCCTTGTTCAGGTGGGGATGGCTGGTGATGAGGGTTGCTGGAGGACATGGAAGAGCCTGGTCTGCTCTGGAGGGCAGCTTATTGATACCCCTCAGTGGAGCAGTGCTTATAGGGTCCAGCTGGTAACAAGGGAGGGGGCAATGTTACTCAAATGGGTTATTTCATGTTGCATAATCCTTTGTGAGCTGCGCTTGTGGGCTTGCTGCTGCTGTTCTTACTGTCCACAGGAAACTAATCTCAGGATGGATTTTTCTTCCTCTGTTGAAATTCTGCTGTTTCAGCAGCCCACTGACAGTCATTGTCTTTTATTTCCATATGTGAGCTGAAGCCAGAATCAGAAACATCCTACTTTGTCTCCAAACAATGGGGTTGGGATTTTTTTTGCATGATGACTTCGGCTTTTCAGCCGGTGTGCTGTGCCTCGCTTCTAGCTGTGGCCCATGGCTGGTGCTCAGCAGAAGCTGGAAAATACCCACAATGAATCCAGGCAGTTATGCAATGCTGCACATGAAGTAAAATTCCTTTCTAACCCCTGCAGGCGATCAGTTTACGCCCTGAATGATGAGATTTTGATTACCCTTATCTAAGCTACAAATACTGTTAACGGCCACGAAATCAGCTAGCTCTGGTAGGGCCCATCAAAGTGCAGATCTTGGTGGCCTTCCGAGCCTGCAAGTCCTTTGCAGCTCCATGGGATGTCAGGGTGGGAAGTCCTTTCACTGTGCAGCTGTTATTTGCTGAGGCCTTGTAGATCAAAACCCAGCTCCCGCCACTTCCAGCACAGCCACTTTTAATGAGCGAATACTGCCCTGGAAAGCGTTGACATCAGGATCGGCAGGCTGCTTCCCCCGAGCTGGCAGGGAGAGCTTGTTGCTTCCATGCTGGATCTCTCCTGAATGCAGAGGCTGGTTCCAGCATCCTGTCGCCCCAGCCCCACATGGTATTGCTTATAGCTCGGGGAGCAGTTTTGCTCTCTCAAGGAGCCCACTTCCCAGGGCAGCTTCATTCTTCTGCGAACAAAAGCTGTTGAGCTGTGGGGAGGCCCTTGGCTGGAAGGTGGGACCTTTCTGTGGGCCAGGCTGAGACTGCTGCCTCAGTCGAGGCTGGGTGGTATGTTAGATGCTCCCAGATGCATCTCTCCCTTGGTTTTCTGTCATATTTCGCATCAAGAAAGACAAATATTAAAAGCATCCAAGCCAGCAATGAGGCAGAACTCCTTTGTACCTTCAGCCTGGTAGGAGGGGAGAATTGATTAACTGGTAGGTTTTCAAGGCCAGGAGAGATCAATAGGACCAGTCAGCCCAGCGTGCTGTGCAAATCAGACCATAGATCATACTAGTGATTCCCACACCAAGCCTGTCTGAGAGATAGCATTGTTGTTTTGACTGGTGGGAGGATCTCTCACACCACAGGGATGAATACCAGTATAAGACCAGAGATGAATAGTCTGAAATAGGTGTGACCCAGAGGATAATGTGGCCTTCTGCATCTTAATATACCCATCTGTGAAATGCAAATAATAACAGGGGAACCTTGTAGGGATTCATTAGTGCTTTGAAGATGGCATGTGTTACACGCTGTTATTGTGATCTTCCAAAGTTAGCCTCATCCCTGCCTTTCAGACATACACCTCTCACGGTTGCTCACTTCCTGATTCATTTCCCCCTCCTCCCCAGCATCGTCAAGCCAAGTCAGCAGTGGCAGAGGCCTGTCCAGAAGAGTCAGCCACATGTCATGGTGGCTCATGGCCTAAGAAGGATTGCAAAGGCAAGGCTGGCTCGAGCACAGAATGCTGGAAGTTGCTGTGATTGTACTGCAGACGTGACGCGGGGACCTGGTGTGTGTCACGACCTTTCCGCGCTGGAGTTTGTGCAAATGACATGTAAGAGTCCATAACCAAAGATGCTTTTTGCAATTTTAGTGTTGATCGGAGCTAAAAGGTAGATTTGGGCAGGAAAGGACATGGTGACAAGGAAGGGCATGACTGATGAGATCCTGGGTCTGGAGGAGGATGCAGTAGGTGCTGGGTTTAGACAAAGCTGTTAGAGGCTCTCTGTGCAAAGAGGTTTATACAACTGCAGGTCCAAATTAAGCTCATCCTTATTCTTTCCCTTTGAAGCAGTGAGTCCACTTGACACACAGTTTTTTGTTGGTGAAGCTTACTGCCGTGCTCCAGACGTGCTTCTGAAACATTTTGCTGAAGCTCTGCGCACTCTAGGATGTGCAAGACTTGCTCTGCAACCGAAATTCTCAGAGGTGGATGGAGTCAGGAAATTCCTGTCATTCTCCTCCTGGCCTCTAGCAATTCACTCTCCTTTGTGATCCGCTCCAGAGGGAATAGTGCTCCAGGATGCTGAGAGTTAACACAACCAGCCATTGCAGCAATGCAGCCAGGTGGTGTGCTGCTGGGCTGAATTGCATACACAACAACAGGGTTGGAAATGAGAAGCTACTTGAAGGAAGTTTCACTGGGTCGGGCTGGTGGGTCTCAATTTTGGACTCATAAGGTTCATCCTACTCAAAGGAAGAGGACTGTGGTATAGATCTTGGGTGACTGTGCTGTAATTTGGATTTCAGAATGACTGAGACTTGCTTCCCTGGAGGTCTGGGCAGAGCTTGCCTGAGAGCTGTGGCAGCAGCAGGTATGAACAAGGGAGCGCTGAGGCACATAGCTATTGCAGTCTGGAAACTCAGACTCCGTTAGTTTGGGGCTGACTGGCTTGTTGGCTGATCAGCTACTGGATTTCAGCCATAGAAGTGGGTGCAAGCTAAAGAGGTTTGTCTGCTGTCATAAACCTTGTCTTGCATGGGATGTGTGCAGGTGAGGTGCCTCCCAAATTGTGCTGAGGAGATGGGTAAGACTCGTGGCTCTTGCAGCACGGGGTGGGTGAATAACCGGGTATCCCTGGAGGGGAGGAAATGGTACTGATGTTGTTGACAGAAAAGATGAGTCCTTTTCCAAGGCACTAAGCAAGGCAACAGGATGCAAAGAATGGGGACTCTCTCTGTGCGCAACACCCACATAGCTGCAGCCCAAAAGACTGTTAGCTTGCAATGTTAGTGTGGCAGCATGGTGCTCTACCCTTTATTTTCTATTTGAGAGCTGCAGATGAGCCCAAAGGAGCTGCAAGGGGCCTCTTGTGCTGAGAGGCTGATTAAAAATAGGAAAGTGCCTTTGAAGTCCTTCGGTTTTGAAATATCTCACTCTGGAGGTGCAACTCATATAGCACTACTGACGTTGAGAGCTCTGGACTCTGCTTCTCTGGGAAGCAAAATACCATCTACTCTACATTTCCTTTGCTAAATATGCCAAACAACCATGTCCCTTCTCGTTTAGCCCTGAGGGTTGCTGGTTTGAGAGAGATGTAGTGGTGGGCTGGAAAAGAAGTTTTAGAGAAACAAGCATCAGGTGTTGCTGTGGACAGAGTTGCTCTGAGAATGGAAGAAGGGAGGGAGGTAAAAAGCATGCCAATCAGGACAGAAAAGAATATCTCTGGTGGGAATAATGGGTAGCTCTATTAAACATTGGATTATTTCACTCCTCATGTTATTTCTTGCTGGGCATGAAGGAGTTTATTTCCCTGGAACGTGAGAGCAGCAGAGGGCAGGTGTCACAGGTTGCATGCCCTAGTGAGAAGGGGGTGCCTGGAGAGGTGACAGAGCACGAGCTGCCCAAGGGAGCACCCTGAGACCAGTGAGGCTGTGCTAAGGTGAGCTCGGCTGGTGCTCAGCAGGAAAAGCAAGGAGCCCTAGGCTCTGCAGGTGAGCAGGGCTAGCAGCTCATGGAATCGTGTGTTAGTTTTTCAGTTTGATCTGAGGACCCAGCAGCGGCACTGGGCAAAGTCCCCTTTTGTCACTGGGAGTCACAGTTACGGTGCTGGAGTCACAGAACTGATCGCAGGGATGTGGGGCTTCCTGTGGAAAACAAGAGGCAAACTTAGCGCTGCAAAGGGGACAGTCCCCGGCAGAATACCAAAGTAGATGAAATGTGGGCTTGTTCTTGTTGGGGTCACTTTGTTCTTATGTGGTGCCTTTAGAGATCTGAGCCAAAACACTGCATTGCTCTGGGGTGAGAATGGGGCACTGCTCCTGCTCCATGCTCTCAAACATGGAGCATGCCCTTGGAGCTGCTTGGGGTGGAGGCTGGCATCTGACCAGTGAGGAACTACCAAGGCAGAGAAGTTGAACAGTTATACTGTCAGGGACTGAAACATCCCCAGGTGATGCTGAACTCATCAGAAAGGAGGTGATTCCATATACAAAATGGGATAGTGCCATGTCATGAAAGGAAGGAAAATGATGAAAGGATAAGGCATTTAAATTATTTGTTTGTGAACTATTTGGCTGTTTATTGGACTCTTTCCTGAACTTTTTATGGGCTCTGAATGAGGAAGAGGTAAATGTCTCTGCCTGTGTCCTGCCCACGCTGGGGCTGTCCCAGTTTGATTGCTGTTCTGTTTTGTCCCTAGGATTCCTTACAGCCTGTTGGATTTCTGCCTCACAAGTTTGCCTAAATTTCACATTATTCTCCATCCCCATCCCCTGCATTTTCCCAGTTGCTCCTCCATGATTATTTTTATCCCATTCTCCAATTTTTCTAGCAGAGTGCGTAGGAAATTGGACTCTGTGAGAGCTGTCCTACCTAGCACCGTTTTATACGCTCTTTACTTCTCTTCTAAATTTGAAATGGAGAAAAGAACAAAAGGGTCTTTGCAGCATCTCTTGCTTCCAGCTGCTTTCCTCAATGGCACATCGCTCTTCAGATGTTTGGCATTATCTTTAAATCAAGATTAGCAAGGTGCTGTACCAAATTCATTGCTAAAAGATCAGGAACATCTCTTCTACAGCAGATTAGATCCTGCAATACAAAATCCCACAGAAATTAGTGGGTTGACTGGATTCCAGTGCAGGATGGAGACTTTATTGTGTAAATCCATCAATAAAGGCAATCAAGTGAGTCAGGCAAGGTTTGTTTAATACTCTTGCTGTCATCCTTCGTTATTGTGACTGGGTTTCCTCTTGTAAGTCAAGTACACAGGACCAAATCCTTCAAATCCTATGGCTTTGTAGGATTCTCCCCATCCCCTCACGTCACTTTTCATACCATTGATTGTTTTTATTATTTTTTTTTTTCAGGAGATTGTAATTATGTGGTAGTAATTAGAAGTAAATCTTTCTCTTTTTTGGAGAGATTTAGTACTGAAAGTGGCTCTGGCTTTGGTCTCGATGGACTTTTGGGGTATTCTGGCCTTCTCCCACACATTGGTGTGGGTTTGGCTGGTGGATGGGGTGCAAGGGTGCGAGGATGGGAGTGAGATGCAGCAGTCACAGGGTTGGTCTGGAGTTGGGGTCTGAGTCTCTTCCCTCTTCCTTGACCTGAGGTGTGTTGTCAGGGCTGCAATTTGTTCTCACTTGGCCAGTCTGACCGGGTGCAGGACCCACAGTACCTCCTTCAGGAATGAGGTGGTCAGCCAGCTGTCTGAAATCAGGGCGTTCTTTCACTTTATGGGAATGGAACTTTTAGTGGAAAAAACGATCTTTAAAATAAAACCCATCTAAAAATGCATCTCCCTTACTACCCTGTGACTGACTCATGGGAAGACACCTCAGTAGCCAAGAATGTCTTTTGTTTTTGTGCTCCAGAAAGGCTTCCAGCTCTATGTAGTTCTAAATTACTGTACATTTTGGCTTTTTCCATCATAGTTCTTTTCCAGTTTCTCCCAAGAATTTACTGAGACATGCTATATCAGGTTAGTTATTTTCTTTTCCTGTTGGTCTCCCCTCTAATTCCATGCCCAAATACGTGTACAGAAATGATGTCATGGTTCAGGGCAACACACAGCTCTTCCAATCTACCACTAAGCATCTGTGTGACCTCGGGCAGTTTCATTTTCCAAATTCACCACTGTGAACCTGCATATGACTTAATTTTTTGACTGGAAAAGCAACATTAGGGATGACCACATACCAAATTAGGACTTTCTACTCGTTTGGCTTTGGCTCCAGTTGTAAACAGTAGCAACTATTCTGATTTGGGAAACATGTGGCAGCAATTTATTATGAGAGTTTATACTTGAGCTGAGCTGCGTTGGCCTCTCTGGCCAAGTGCATACGTCATGCGAAAATGTTTTCTTCCTTCTTCAGATGGAGCTGACTTGCCTCTCTGGTGTGGCCTCTGCCTGCTTGCCTGTGTTCAAGTATCTTGCAGCTCTGGTCTGCTGGATTGCCATTTATCAACCTTCAAACCTTACAAATGACTTTTCTCTCCAAATTCTCCTATTCTTCCCAGTGAACAAGCTGCACAGCTTCTTCCTGTGTAAATCATATTCCAAAACTTTGACGTTAACCTTATTTTATTTTCTTGCATCTTCTGATAAACTCTGTCCCCTGGAACAACCACCTTCATTATTTCACCTTTTCTTTGGGAGAGACTTAAGCGAGGCCACTTTGCTGAACCCTTTAGCATCAATAACGTCACACCTCTGTGAGCACTGATCTGCTTGAGGAGCAGTATCTATATGGTCTGCCAGGTCCCAGGTGGGCTGAGGAAAGGTTTTTCACTAATAACACTGCCCTTTCTTCCAAAGATAATGGAGAAAAACAGGGAAGGGATGAATGAGGATCTTGCTATAAGGTTTTCTCGTTAACGCAGCACTATGTGAATTGTAGGAACAAATTCAAAGTCTTTCAACACTGCTTCAAGCCTGGTGTTTTTCAAACTTGCCTGGATGCTTACTATTTGGCTTCAAACTTAGGTGCTTTAATGAAAGCCAACGGACTTGCAGAGGTCTTGAGTGACCCTGTCTTCCTGTTGTCTGCTGAAAAAAATAATTAAAATAAACCCCTTTCAGCTATTTTGTTGAGATATGAAAAGCAATTAGTGGTATGCTCTGAAATACCTCTGTCTTATAAACCACCCTGAAGGTGGTAAGAATTCCCCCGGCCATGTGGGTAAAATGAAATGATCCATTTATAATTTTCTTACTTTGACAAAATGCAGGGAGTGACTCAAATATGTCCCATCCTTATGGAAATTAATTGTGTTAATGGGATGATTAGAATTTAAAGCTACTGTCATCAAACTGGTTTTTGCGGCTAATGATGGTTCTTGGGAAGATTATGTCATAACGAAGGCGGAGAATCTGCTCATCTATATATACGTGATCTGACCTGAGCCCTTTCTTTGGGTCTCATTGAGCAATGCACTAATAGAGTCAACACAGGCAAACAGTCGCCACCCTCACCATGAAAACAGAAGGTGCCTCGGTGGTCCTTGCTCTGGCATTTTTCTGCTTCTTCTCAGGTTAGTAAACTCTGTTCTTTGTGCTGAAATCTGGGCCTGGTACAGCACTTAAAGACAGCGAAATAGAGGATTAGAGAGCCCTTGCTCTTTAAAAGGAGCAACAGAAGACCTTTTTTTCTGTACCACTTATGGGATTGATTTTTATTTAACACATTCTTGATAATTGCTTTTTCTTTTGCACTTGAGAATGGTAAAGTTCCACCAATAGACGGAAATATATTTAGTAGGGTTAACAGTTTAAAAATAATAAAACAAACCCTAAAACCAATCACCCCAGTTGTTTATGTGGAAGAATACAAATTTCCAACCTGGCTGGACTTTCACGTAAAATGTTTAATTTTGAACAAAAGTATATTTTGGTGAATTCAGAAAAATAGGAATTTTTTGTCAAAGTTCTTGCTAGTGAATGCATTTTCATAGGGCTGCAGTAGAGAAACTTCAGCAGGAGTTCAGACTTGATGTAATGGTCTTTCACTTTGCTGCCCATTTATACTGAAAAAGAGCTGATGGAGGATTTTTTTGATGGTTCCCTGTGATGCCACAGATGATGCAAGAGAAAAGGATGAAATATATATTATACTTGCTCTAAATGGCTTAGTAGAAAGAAACATATCAGCGACTCATCTACTGACTCATTAATTTGGTAATTTATAAGAAATACTGCGAATGGAATGGGCCTTGAAAAGGAATTTGAAGGTTTGGATAAACAATGATATTATGGGCTGGCTCTAGTGTCCCAGTTTTATGTGAAGATGAAGAAAGCTAAAAGTATTTGTGTAAGGTTGATGCCACTACCAAGGCAGTGGAGTAGAATAATAGAGAAACTCTTATCAAACAATCCTTGAAATTGGGATTTTAATACTCTGAAAAGTAACACAGTGAAGGGGGGCACAAAAAAGGATTTGTTTTTGCATTTGAATCGCAAAAAAAAGCAATCTTCCAGAAAGTCTCTAATGCCCAGTCCTTTCTATCAATGTACAATAATGTATTGGATTAGTTTTTATTTAGAGGTATTTGAGTGGATTATGAAACTGCATCAAGTATTTTAATTAAAGGCTTTTGATTTTAAAAATTTCCTTTCAAAGACTTTGTATGGTTTCATTGTTTGTTTTTTTTTTTTTTTCTCCACAGATGTTGCCAGCCAAGCTTCGATTAAGGCGAGTCCAACCTTTTCTATTTTGGTTCTTCTTTTGTTTTGACAACTACGCTGCTTAATGCACGCTTTAAGCAAAGTCATTCAGACAAACTGTACTGAGAGATCACTCTGTTGTTCTAGGGCTGAAAACAGGGATTGAATTTCACCATGTTTAGAGACAACATGCTTATAATCAGCAATGGCTCTAGCTGACAGTGTGTGTTCAGATATGTGTTCAGCATAGTGCACCAAACTGCTCAGAGCTGGAAGTCTTATGGGATGAAGTTAGAAATGGCATGAGCTATATTTCTAATGATATTTGCTTCTGATTCAGCAGAAACCCCCCTTTTCTGAGTCTGATAATTAAAAGAATTAAGCAAAGTCCTTTGAGATTCAGAAAATGATCTGATTCAATGACCGAGAAGTCAGCTCTATTCATGTTTTAATCAAACAAGCTTGTCTCTCCCTAGCAAAGACCCATTTAGAAAATATAGTAGACAAAAAACAAAACTAAATGCTTCGTTCATTCTCCCTAACCTGCATCTCCAGTTCCCCAGCAGAAGAGGCAACTGGCTGATGCCACATGAGACAATGTTGGTGCTCCGCTCCCTGAGAAGATTGTACTTCTCTGTGGCTCATCCCTTGCACCCGAATCTCTCCTCACTCTGCTCTGGCCAATTCATTGCTTTCACATCCTGCTGGCACTTCTAGGGCTTTATTTGCTGCTCTTGAATTACTTTATAATATACAGTCCTCCCCTGCGGTGGGTAGCAATTTGCAGCTGTATGCAAATTAAATGTGTATTCCTTTTCTCATGAATAATGGCCCTTGCAGCGGGCTTTGAACTTTCTTCTTGTCTCTTCTGCCTCGGGAGCCACAAGAGGGGCTCCTGGCACAGCCTGTGGTGAGGGATGGGGGCAAGGAGTGTGGTAGCCACCCTGGTGTGGAAAGCTCATTGTTGTCCAGAGAACACGGACCACCCCAAAAATGAAATGTGAATGAACTGTCCTCAGGATCTCGATGGCCTCCGAGGGAACCCTCCGCTGACTACCCTCTTCCGCACGTTTCAGAATGAGTGCATGAAAATTTGGTCCCTCCTTCGCAGCGGCAAGTTTTCCTGCCCCACCAACAAGCAGCCCATCAACGGCCCGGATGGCAAGAGGGACCTCAACAAGTGCCTGATGTGCCAGAGGCTGCTGTGAGTATCGGCCGCTCGGCCCCTTTGGGTGCCTTCTCTCATCCCATAGCGAAGTGCCTGCTCCTGGGAGGCTCCATCTGAGTGCTGCAGCCCTGGGCCAGGCAGATCTGTCCATAGATTTTCAGCAAACCTGTGTGCCTGTTAGTGCTCTGGAGCTGATAGCACAGAGGGCAGGGGGGACAGGCTGTGAGGAACAAGCCCACGGGCGAGAAAAAAACACGTGGATTTCATTTCTTGTTCCTGTAGATGATGTTGAATGGGATGGAACACTTGGGTGTTAGGCAGAGAGAAAGGATGGCAAAATGCCACTGATGAGGAGATGCTAAATACCCTGAGCATGTCTCATGGGGCTGGAGCCCCGAGTCCTGGGCCATCCCGCTGCGTTGCACAACGGAGAGGTGGGGTTGGCAGGGCTGGCCTTTAATCACCCCTTATTTTGGTTTTACGTCTGAGGGCTGCATGCTGCTCTGTCGCTCACACCTCCCTTTCTTGCAGGGAAAGAGACTCAAAAAACAAAGGGAGTGGTGGAGAAGTGAACAGAGACGTGAGCTCCGGAGAGGTGAGGTGAAGCATCGCTACTTCTGGTGGGACACCAGCAGCGGGGCAATGCCGTGGCATGGCCTTGTCAGTCTCCAACCCACTCATTGTGTGCTTCCTTGCCTGCAGTCCCTATCAGGCAGTTACCAACACAGTGCATATGTTCTGTGTAGAGTGTAGGCTAAGGAAGATGTCTCCTGCTTATAAAGCACACTGCTGGCATTTGGCAAATAATTAATAGCAGTGGTGGTGCATGTGAGCTCTGACTAGGGCAGGGTGTGGGACAGGCTGGCTCTAATTGTGCCTTGTTTATCTTGTTGATGCACCTGGATGGTTTCTTTTTTACCCACAGCTGTTTTTCTAGACAGCATGTCTTTACATAGAGGGACTTGTTTTTTCCAGCCTTGGGTTTTCATTCTGTGTAGGAGAGAGTTGGTGTTCATCAGATAGCGTTGGTTACAGGGATTTAATTTTTTATACCTCCTGGTTAAGTAGGATAGCTTTCTTGCTCTGGTCTGTCCAGGTAATTGAAATGATTTGTAAAACATAGCTGATTGAAGGGAAATCTTTTTTAAACATCAGGCTTGCTAGTGTGTGGCAAAAGGACTGCTCCAGGGTGTCAGGCAGAGACCTACCCTGAATTTCGTTTTTCAGCCACAGATTCAGTGTGGCTTTTGGCAAGTAATTTTCTGGGCTTTCCTATCGGCAGATCTGGGATAAGCTGCAATACCGTCTCCTCCAAATGCACTGTGAGGGGAAAAAACTGTTACAGACCACATGGCAGATAACCTTAAAAGTGCTGCATAAAGGATCCTAAAGACTTGCACATAGCGTGTGCTGCTGGTGCTGCAGGCCTATTCGTGTGTCCCAAAAGCCATAGGAAAGCTGCTCAGAAGAAAGTAAAGGCCAGGCTGAAATGCTTAAGCAGGTTTTGCTACAAAAATATTGTTGTGGAAGAGTGCTTTGCTTAAATTAATACAGTGTCATTCTATGTAGAGGGTAAAAATGTCCCCCTATTTTTCCTTTGTGCCTGGAAGTGTGAGCTCTACAAGGATTTTTTTTTTAATGCCTGCAGCTTCATCCGTCTACTGTCCACTGCTTTTTAAAATTCTCGGTAGCGTGTTTACTCGCTAGCAATAGGAAAACTAACAAAATTGTTGCTTTTATACATAGAGCAGAACTTAGGTTCTTCAGGCAAGCTCTTGCATGTCTTCTCTATTAGAAGTAGAAATAAGACTACCCTGGATGGAGATGATAAATGTGCTCATCTAAGAATACAGATTTTTATGCTGCATGCTACAGTTTAAGAAATGGTGCATCAGGCAAACAATTTATGGTTTGCCAGTGAGTTTTATGCTTCAAGGAAACAAGTTGTGTTTGAAATGTAATTGATTGGATGCGTGATGCTTTGTGGATTTGTGGGAGATGCATTGCGGTTAGCATGTCTATGTGAAACCACGTTTCTGGCACTTCTACAGGATGAGTGCCGGGAGTTTCGGGATCTGTTCAAGAAAGGGAAACTTTCTTGTACAAGAGAGAATGACCCTGTCCGGGATTCCTCAGGGAAGCAGCACAGCAATAAGTGCATCATGTGTGCAGAGAAGTTGTGAGTAGAGAAAACCACTGTTTCTGTTACTGGGGCTCCCTGGAGCAATATTTCTTCACTTTCTCATCCTGTTTCTCTTTCAGCAAAAGGGAGAATGAGCATAAAGCAACTACAACCAGAGGAAGAAATGATAAGGTGAGATTTAAGTATTAGGTCAATAGACAACTCTTTTGGATTTTCATTCAAGATAAAGAGGCAGCATTACTGTACTCAGTTGCTCTGTCTCTACTGATTTCACTTGGAGATCCACTTTGCTTTCCCTGCTTGTTTCTTGTTGATGCTCTTAATCCTCTGAGTAAATAGTTTCTGTTCGAATGTTATGGTCTATCTCACTGACCCACAGATCTAATGACACAGACAAATCCCATGAGAATAAAAAGTGTGCTGTACTGTCCTGACATCTGGCAAAGGATGGGGAAGCCAGTGCTACTGAAGGTGTTAATTAGGTTAAAAAGAAAAGCTGGGTGAAAAGCTTTAAATCTGTGCTCTGAGATGCTCCAAAGATCATTATGTTGTGGGAGGAGAGCTCAGCCCTGTGCAGTCTCTAGGGTAGCTCAGTTTTTAGCTTTCCCCATTGGAAACTTTGCTCTCATAATGCAGCCACTGTGGTGTTGTGCACTGATGCTTTCCTGGTGAAAGCAATTCAGTAACGAAAAAAAGAGGTACTTATCGATGCTTACCTTTTGATTTCTGCCATACTGGGGACTAGTGCGGTCCCCTTAAGCCTCAGTCTTGGGGATAATCCTGTTTTAGTGCTTTTCCTAATGACATTGGCACAAAAAAATGGAAGTGTGAGTGAAACTTGCTGATGGCAAAGCTGGGAGGCAGCATCAGCAGAGAAGGATCAGCAGATCACTCAGGACTAATTGGATAGTGCTGAGGCCTGGAGCAATAGAAACAAGATAAAATGTAATAACAGAGTGCAAGATCACACAGGCAGTGATTAACGAGAATTCCTGCTCATCAATTAGAAATGACAAAGGATAAGAAAGCCCTGCATTTATTAGTGGGTCAAGGATGCGACAGACCCATGAAAAAGGCAAATTTATGTCTCAGCAAGGCTTTTGCAGCAGAGGTCAGGCTGTGAACAAAGCTCCAGAAATACTGGCTCAAAGGGAGAGAGTTTGAGAGAGGCTGCTAGGGGAAAAGCAGATCAGTCTCTGAGGCAACAGCAGGCCCAGGGGTCACCTGGAGCTTGGTTCACCTGGTGTCAGGTTGGGCCTCTGCTCCCCACAGCTGGTTTGGCACTAGGAAGGTGTGGGTTTGTGTGCTCTGAGTGTTTTGCTTGGTGGCTGCCAGTGGCAGTCCAGTAGCAAAGCTGAGGAGTGGGAGGCTGAGGGATCTGGGGTGTGCTGCTGGGGAAATCCTCCCTGGGCACAGACAACTGGTGACTTCTAGGCAAAGGAGGAGGCACTGACCTGCTAAGGACCTTAATGCAAGCTGGCCAAAACCTCTTGTGTACTAAGTGAGCAGAAAATAGCAAATGTTAAAAACTATTTGTAAGATGTAAGTGGGATCTAGGTATGCATCTTCAATATCTGTTATTTGGCATCAGCTGTTGCAGGATCTCCAGTAGCTGAAATTGGAGGGACCAAATGCTTCCCTCCAAGTTACATAATGGGGGCAAATTAGCATGGTTTCTGTGCAGTGACGTTCAGCAGGGAACAAATTAATCATCTTCTCTCCAAACAGCCTTCCACAGCTCAGGGACTTTTAAGGATGTTTGCATTGTGCTTTTGTCCCAGAGTGTGGTTGGTGGTGGAGGGTAGTACTGCTTTGTACATGGAATTATCTAAGCTAAGATCTGGGATAAAAGCTGTAGCTGTGTGCTAAGGATGGTGGGAGAAGTGGGATGGCTTTGTTACCTATCGGCCACATCACTGGCGTGCTTTGGATAGCCCAACACGGAGCACAATAATTAGTCAGGCTGTAGTAGAAAACTCCTGACACGTGCTGTGCAGGCAGAAGCACCCATCATTTTTCTGACTCACTCTGTTTATATACTAAGTGGCTGATACTGCACACCCTCTTCTCTCGTTCGCACCCAGCCTTCCCTGTGATGCATTTGTGATGGTTCAGTGCTTTCCTGGCAGGAAACCCCAGGTTTCTAAGAATCAGGTCAACAAGGCAGGGAGGACGGGTTGCCCTAACCGCTGCCCTCCTTCCACAGGATGACTGCAGTGAGTATCGCTCCCAGTTCGAGGCTGGAGGACGGCTGTCCTGCACGCGGGAGAACGACCCTGTTCGGGATTCCTCTGGCAAGCAGCATACCAACAAGTGTCTCATGTGTGCAGAGAAGTTGTGAGTATAGCTTCCAGCAACGGCAGAGGAAAACCTCGTGCTGTGAAACTGCAGCTTCTGCACCTGGGTGACGCCTGGGGGAGTCCTGAATCCCAGTTGCCCTCCGAGAGATGCTCTTGCCGTAGGGCTTTGGCTATTGCCCCTCTTTCTACCTCCCTTTTGGTGAGAAGGGCCCAAGGGCAGGTGAGAAGCAGCGGGGAGTAGAAGAGAAGCAGGGTTGATAGAGGGCAACCCCTTCCCCAGGGGCTGTCGGCCGCGGGTAGCTCCCGAGGAGTTTCCCATGCGTGTACTTTGCCTTCCAGATGCTCTCTCTCTACTCCCATAGAGCATATGCAGAAGCAGCCCTGATATGAAAGCAGCCACCTGGACCCAGGATGTAGCGTACAGTGGGAATGGTGAGGAGAAGGGAGAAGGTTTAGGGGAGGGAATTAGGAGCAGGGCCACCAGGAACAGGGTCTGTGGATGGGGAGCTGGTGCCTGATGGCATGACATGGGTTTGTGGGGCAGCCCCAGGTCCTGGTGGCACTTGCACTGCCATAGCGCTCCCTCTTTTCTTGTATCTTCTTCTTCAGCAAAAAAGAAGCCCAAAGAGGAGGCCAGTCTGGTGGAACTGCCCAGCGCAACAAACCGCTCACTGCAGAGTGTGCAAACCAGGTGAGACCGAGCTCAAAGCCTCCCCTGAGCTCAGGGAAGGGGCTGGGGGGTTCTGAGGGATCCTTGTGGCCAGGGACCGCCAGGGACAGCCTGTGGTGACCCTAGGGCTCAGGATGCTGGACCCAGCTGATGGTGGGGGAGAAGCAGGTTCTATTGCAAGCCCTGCAGTGGGATGGATGTGTGTGAACATACAAAAAGTGGCCAGGTTTGGACCTGGCAGAACAGGCCCTTTTGCTGTCCTGGTGGCGTGATGCTACATGGGAGATAAAGGGAAGGTTTGGGATCTCCATGGTTCTGCCAGATCATTTGGTGGGAATGAAACCCTGTATGGAGCAAGCTTCAGAGCTGCTTCTTCAGGAAGAGCCCCACAGTTCCCTGGGTCTGGGAGGAGGATGGGGCAGGACAGGAGCTGATTTAACTTCCTGCATCCCTGCTCATATGAAAGACTTTTCTGTTTCTGGTTGACAAATGTGCTCCTGCCCCTTTTGCAGAAGAGCTGCAGTGGCTCAGGGTCTCAGGGCGTGAACAACAGACGGCCCTTCTCCACGAACAGAGGGTGAGCATGGCAGCCTGGCCCCACAAATCCTGGCACCAGTTTCTGCCCCCTTCCACACGTGTGGTGTGCTTTCTCCTAGGGGTGGTTTGGAGGTTAATCAGGGTGGGAGCGGTTCAGCTGCACCCAAGAGCACCACCTGGGATGGAGAAGTGAGAGCTGAGGTTCTCAGCACAGCACTCATCAGTGATGGGGAAGCTAGACATAGAGCAGGGCACGTTTCTTGTGCAACCCTTGCTCCTTTTTAAAGGCATTCTTGCTGCTCCTGTACACAAAGCAGTGATTGCTGTGCTCAAAATCTCTCAAGACAGCTTGCCCAGCAAAGCCTGCCTCCTGGCAGCCAGCCCTGCTGCTTGGCCCCAGCACATCCTCAACTGCTGGCTGGGAGGCAGTGCCTGATGCCCCACATGCTCTCTGGGCACTGGTCAGTCCCCCTGGATTTTAGGGCTGCCAGGCTTGAGCAGGGATCAGTTGCTGCTTTTTCAATGCTTTTGCTGAGGAGCTCTGAGATTTCTTGGTTTTGGCTGCTGCAGTCCCTTCGTTTCCCCCAGCGCAGCAGTGTCAGCGGGCAGACAGGGTGTAGAGCCCTCTCTGTAGCAGCAATTGCTGTAGAAAGCTGGTTCCCTGGCTCTCCTGGGATAATCTCTGTAATGGGGACCTGCTGCTGACTTCCACGCAGACAGGTGGGGGGGGGAGTCCTGTTGCAGGGACTGCCTGTGCTGTATGGCAAGCCAAGCTCCCTGTTAAAAAAGTGACGAATAATGGCAATGGACATTAAATTGATCTAGTTAAGCCCCCAGGGTGGTAATGTGGCTGGGCTGAGTGCAGGGCACGGTTTTGGTACATGGCCAGGGGCTGCTTGACCTCCTCTGCCTTGGCACAAGCAGCTCTGTGGGGACTGGTGGGGAGGGTGGGTCTGCACTGGGCTCCCAATGCACTGCAGGGGCTGTGCCATGAGCAGCTTCTGTGCTCTTTCTCCCTGCCAGCCCGCAAGGAAACTCAGCCCAGAGCGGTAGGGACTGCAGCCCGGCGCCTGGCCGCACAGGACAGCGTGGAGGCCCCGACACCTACCAGCCGGTACGCCCAGCTCCCTTTCTCAGCAGCTCCTCCTGTTCTCAACATCACCCCGAAACCTCACGCTGGGACCTGTGTGCTCGAAAGGGCTTGAGTTGGGTGGCAAAGTCTGTACCCTGCTGCTGTCCCTTGGCACAGGAGGGGTGTGAGGCTGGATGTGGCCATTTGGGAGCCTCTAAGGCCAGTTCTGCTGCTGGAATTGGTTTGTTATAGGCGTATGTCAGGTATGGGGGTGGTGGTGGTGGCCTGGAGCTCAGGGAAGTGATGGTGGTGTCCCCCCTGAGTGCTGAGAAGATATCGAGTCAAAGACCCTGAGCAGGGTTGGGGCTGACCAGGGGACAAGGACAAGGCTGACACAGGGAGGGAGCGCTGGAGGAGGGCACACAGAGCCATAGGTAATGACTGCATGGAGTAACGTGGGAGGAAGAAGGGGGTGTGTGCTCTCCCTGTCTCCGCAAAAAGAAAATGCATTAGTTTCAATGAAGCTAAAGTGGAAATTATGAAACTAATAAGAGAAAATAAGTTACTATAAAAAGGATGACTAACCTGTGGATCTTGCTGTCACAGGGTGTTGCCAAGAGCTAGGGTGATTAAAAAAAAATGACCTGCCACTTATAGTCAATGCAGCAATTTAAATAACATTTTGGAAAGGATAGGAAATGCTTTTCTGTGGGGCTGGAAGGACCTGATTATGGACTCCCCTAACTCTCTGAACCCTCTGTCACTGACTGCTATTAGAAAAAAGACACCTGAACCAGCTCCTGTTTTTTTTTTTCTATTCTGGTATGGCAGTTTTAATGCATTCCAGAGGAAGCATCAGGCATAATAACACCAGTCTGCTTCAGGGCTTAGTGGTATTTCCTGGTAGCTCCAGAGGAGGAGCAGATGCTGATCAGCCTGACTGACGAGAGGTGATTCAGAGAGCAAACCTGCCCCTCTCCTCTCTCCAGGGCCATCTGTGGGGTTTGTCACAGGGAGCTCCAGTTCCCAGAGCTGAAGAAGGGGCAGCACTCGATGCTGGTCCCTGTGTGATGTGGGGCTGCCGGCGAGGTGGTGGTGGCACACGCGTGGGTCGCACCACAGGCAGCCGTGTCTGATGCGTAGGAAGGCATCTGGCAGGGAATTGCAAAGGTCAGCGCTGTCTGTCTTCACGTCATCGTTGATTACCCAGATGAGGGAGGAAGCAGCACATTAATGAAATTAGCAAGTGACGTTTAACCAGAGGGTGTTGCTGCAGCACCCCGATATCACCGAACCCACTGTGCCGCCCAGCAAGAAGCCTTCCTTCTGCACGGTGCTTCCCCCTCTGTAGTGCTGTTGACTCCAGAGAGGCAATAAATGATCTCTTTGTGCCAAATGGCACAGGGACAGGAGGTGAGATGCCCTCCCTGTCCTGGCTGCAGATCTCCTCCGATTGCGCCATTTGCAGTCATTGCGACACATGTGTATAGGACCTGGAGAAAGAAAGGGGATGGGAACACGTTAGTCACTCCTTTGTCTTGGACTTTTTTTCAGCTCCTGGTGCAGAGGTGGACAGTAAGGCTGGGAAAGGGTCTATGTGTGAGGGAGCAGGCTGCAGGATCTCTGATGAAACTTGCCATGACTCTGCAAACGTCTGTGCTGGTGTGCTTGTAGGATAATGACCTAAGCATGAGAGGTCTTGTTCTTTCTGCTCTGAGTTTTTCCTGGCTGTGCCACGTGTGCTTTGTAGGAAAAACTGTGTTTAGATGCTTCTGCTGTCATGCTTAAGAAGAAACAGGAGGGCACACTTAGTCATAGCTGTTCATACGTGCTTGCGTCTCCTCATTCCATGGGTGTCAAGTCGCACAGTGTTGCACCACCCTCAGGCGGCTGGACTCCTTCATCAAGGATTTTCCTTCATTTTTGGCAATGAGTGTCTGCTGTCTTGCAGAAGAAACAGGCATGAAAGCCCTAATAAAGAAGGATTAGGGACAGGTAGCAGAATTTTTTTGTATTCTCATGGTTCCTCAGAGAAGTAAATGTGCCCTGGACCAAAGTGTCAGGGCAGATCAGACGAGCAGCTCTAGGTCTGTGCCTGGCAGGGGTGCTCTGGCCCCCAGATTTTGGCTGCTTGGTCCAACAGGAGGTGTTACCTCTTTGCAAACCTGGCTTTGCCAAAGGTGTGATGGATATGCCGCAGGGCAGAGGGGCCTCAGGGCAATGCCTGGCTTGTGAGCACTGTTAAGTAGCATAAAGGAGGGTCTTGCAAGAGAACCAGCACCAAATGTGATTTCTTTCTCTCTTCAGCTGGACTGTGATCGAATTCTGCACGGGGTAAAGGGTGGAAGGATTTTCTGCAACAAATCCTCACAACCCGTCTGTGGCACTGATGGGAAAACATACAAAAATGAATGTGACTTGTGTTCAGCTGCCATGTGAGTAGGCGGAGAGATTTCAGTAATACAGGGCCATCCACCATTCCCGAGTGTCTTTTGCAGCACAGTGTTTGTTTTGATACATCATGACTCACTATCAAGTGTGTCCTTGGTGCCTTGCTGTTAAGCAAACATAGATCAAAATGCTTGAGATTAATCTGATGACAGCTAATTAAGATACACAACTTTCCAGAGTCCCCTGTTCCCCTTCTACCCGATCATAAGATTGCTTGGGGAGTAATAAATGCCATCAAATTGGAAGTAGCATCAAAGTATTAAGGAGTCCACAGAGGACCATCATGCCGATGGCAGAGAGCTGTGGCATTGCAAGTGAATAATAAGCAGTGTCTTGTCCTCCCATTGCAGGAGAGCGTCAGTCTACATCACAGTAAACTATCGAGGTGAATGCCGAAACCCTGTCCCTGAAATGGTAAGCAGCGTGTCACTGTCAGGCTGGGAGAGCATCAGTCTTTTATTTTCCCTTGTGAAAGTCCTCTGCTGGCACTGTGTGAGCTTTTGGGGCCCTGATCCATGTTTGTGGTGGAGAGGTTGTCGAGACAGAGTGAAAAATAAGAAGCTGTGGCCATTGGTGACGACCTGGCCTGCTGTGCTCACCTAGCAAGAGCCAGGAGTCCACATGTTGACCTTCTAGGCAGGTTAATTAACAGGTTAACTGAACTAACAGGTTAGCTGAACTAACGGCTTAATTAAAACCATGCTCTGGGGATGCACTTCTGCCATGTGGCACAACAAGCTAGGGAGTTAGGCTCAGAGGGGCAACAGAGCCCCCTATCTCCTCCTTTTTTTTCCTTTCTTTCTGTCCTTGCTGGAGTGGGTGGTTGGGAGCTGGAGAAAATGGCCACCCAAAATGCCTCCCTGCTGTGGCACCCTCATTCCAGGTTGTGTGCTGGGGTCCCAGCCTGCACACTGTGTCTGTGGTGAAAGCACCAGAGCCTTGGGAGTGGGGTGCTCATGTTCAAGATGCATTCAGATAGGTTCAGACTTGGATTTAACTGAGGCATGATCCCCGTATTTTTATCTAGACCATATGGTAGGACAGTGACACAACATCTGGGAAACCATCTGGCTTTTTTCCTGAGACTTTGGTGATACCAAAAAGTCCAGAATTGCATAAACCATAGAAGCCTCATTTCCCAAATAAAATCCATGAAGACGGTTGGGAAGTGAAAATTGTTCATGAGGTGACGTACTTTTGGGAAAGGTCTTGAACCTTGTGTGATTTTCCCCCTAGCAGATGACTCAAAGACTTCTCAGTAGCAGCTCAACAGCCCTCAGAGCTTTGTTCTACAGCCAAGGTCTCTTGATTTGCGTGTCCTGGGTGTGCAGGACTGATCTTAGTGTTGGCATGAATTCTTGAGAAAATGAATATTCATCCCTAGGGAAATGTTGATATTTGTTCCCACTCTAAACCTGGAGCGAATCAAAATATCAAGACACACTGACAAGTTGTATAAATTTTTGGATGTGAACTTTGGCTTCTTAATATGAATTTGCTATTGATGTTTCTGTAGGCAAAACAGTATCACCCTTGGAATAAAGGGCTTTATAATGCAAAACAGCCATCACAGGGGTTTTACCCTCCTTTGCTCAGAGCCAGGATGCCTGTAGATCCCCAACATGTTAAAAGTGAAGCATCCCAGCTTGTATTCTTCTGTGAAACAGCATAATGCTCTCAACACCATTTAAATCTGAAGAAACTATAGTGCAGAGAAAAATTTTGCCTGTGATTGTAGTGGAGGTCTCTGGGTCTCGCCCGTCATTGTGATGAAGTCAGTGTTGGCTCCTGTACACTGGGAGTGGAGGCACTACGCAAACCTGCCAGGGGCTTTGCTCACATTGCTGGGGATGGCCAGGACTGGGTGTACCATGGCAACTGAAAAACACAGAGGATCCCCTCTGAGCTGTGTCTGGATTGGGATTCCTTACCATTTTGTGCTTTACCAAGCTGTGCTAAGCTTTCAAGTCTTTGCAATTAGAGGAATACGCCATATACTGAAAGTCAGACAATTTTAGCTATGTTAAAATTATTCCAAGGAGGGTTGGAAGCAATTAAAAGGAAAATGATAAGATTTTCCACTGAAAAAGGCCAAAACACCCCTCTGAACAATGAGTTATTCTTTCCTTATGTATATTGTGTCACTTGAAGAATCAGATTGGAAATTGATGGAAGCTCATTTCCTTAGGAAACCTCTTGTGTCCATCAAAGACTTCCCTTATTTTTCAGTTGGAAGCTTATGAAAAATACCCTGATCAATGTTATTCTTCACCACTGAAATTCATGGTAATATGTGTTTTAATGCGTGAAGACCCAGGTACTTGCTACTTGCTACAAAAACCTGGAGACCAGCTCCAGCCGTGCCTTCATAAGAAATGGTTTTAGACAGCTGCAATATGCAGAATGAAAATGCAAAGGACCAAAGTTGTCTTTAAACTTCAGAAAAGATAATATTACATTTTTAGTAGCAATTTTCCTTGCGTTTTATTTTGAAATTAGCTGTGGAGGTGCTGTGTTGCCTGACAAAATGTGTGTCCAAGCTGCCTGATCTCTTCCCAGCTCAGTGCCTGCAGCCACTCCTGCCAGCAGAGCTCCTGCTGAATTTCCAGGAGTTGCTGGCAACGCTCCCTTGATGTTGGCTAGATTGCCATCAGGGAGGGGTGGCTGTAGGAAGGGATGGGAGCAGTGTGGTTTGAGAGAGATCCAACATTAAAGGGTACATCTGGACAGTGTGCACTGATGTGGTGGAAAACCTTCCTGCAGAGAGAGCCCTGGGGCTGTCTGGCATCAGGGCTCCTGCCTTCCATGCAAGGTCTGTGCCATAACCAAATTCCTTTGATCTGGTTCTGCTTTAGTGCAGAGTAGCTGAGCCCAGGGCTTAGATATTTTTTTAGCAGACCAGCTGGCCACTATGTCCTGCTATGCTGTGTCATGTGGGTTTATTAATTGTAGATCTTTCCAGAATGTTTCGCTTTTAATGCTCTCTTGCAATTCAATTTCTTGTTCAAAGGCTTTCTCCTCTTTCTCCTAAATCTCCCATGCACTAGACACCAGCCTGCCCATATTAGTTAGCAGGCCAGGCAAAAAGGGGATGTCCATTTTTAATTTGTTTCCTAAAGAACAAACAGACAAATTCCAGGTTTTCAACAGGCTACTCCATTTATTTACAGTGCTCTTTTTGTCATGCCTCTCTTTAAGAAGGCAGAAGAAGGAGGAAAAAAAAAACAACAAGCAGGACCTTTCTCTGCTAGATAGTGGGTATGGAAAGCACCTAGCTTCAGGCTGAAATTTGTCGTGTTTTCTAGTCTGGCAGTGACCCAACTTGCCTACCACAGTGCCACACTCTGCCCCAGCTGAATTGTGCAGCCTCTGAGCAGGCCGGAGGGGCTGTCATGCAGATCCTAATGCTCTGCCAGTGTAACAACGGTGTTGTGCTTGGGGATGAGCTTATTGCTTGCTCTTTTTTTTCCAGAAGTAATGGAGTTCAGACTGCCAGCAAATACCAGGGATCAGCTGTGACCAAAGGTACAGAGAAACAGTAATTTACTCCCTTTTGGCCAGCCTGTCCTCTGGGGGTGGCATGTCACAAGGGTTTGGGTGTCAAACCTTGCCTGGGCAGGTGGCAGGGCTGGGGCAAAGGGCTCTGCAATGTGCTCTTTCCCCCTCACCACAGCCTGGGAGCAAGGTGTGGGTCCTTTGCAGAATCAGAGGGGTGAAGGGAAGCCCCTGCCAAGGGGGCTGAGCCCATGGGAGTGTGCAGACTTCATGAGGACTTCCCAGTGCCTGCAGTGGTGGGCTCTGCCCATTCCCTAGCTGTCCCTGCAGGGGCGAGAGGATGCTGGCAGAACTTATTGCTGTTGTCCCCCCATCACAAGGAGGCAGGGATGGCACGGGGTCCTTGAGAGTATCCCAGCTTGGAGCTTTCCTGGTGGTCCTTACAGGTCCTTTGCCTTCTGGGGCTGCAGTAATAAACTGCCTCTCCCTGTCTCCCTAGGGCAAGTAAAGGAAGAGTTGACGTCAAGCATCAGGGGAGCTGCGGAGTTCCCAGCGCTGTTGGAGTCACCTTTGTCCCCTTCTGCAGCAAATGGGCCTGTCCTTGCTCAGGTGGAGGGCGAAGAGTTGTGGGGACCCAGCGGTGGCTTCCCAAGTTGGCCCCACGCGTGCTGTTGCGGTTGCTGCTCGGCTCGGGCTCTGCCACCTCGCTGTGTCTTAGCGTGCTTCTACAATAAAGATAACTCCACAGCGTCCTGTCACTTTTCTTCACTGAGCCTCGTGGGAGGGATGTGCAAGTCCCTGCTCCGGCTTGTCACCAGGCGTCCCTTGGGCAGTAAGCATGCACGGAGGCCCCAGGGCTGCATCTGCTGCCGTAAATGCCAAGCGAAGATGTCAGACCCAGAAAGGAAGAGTGTGGTCTGGGTTTCATGAGGAGGGGCCAGGGGTTGGGTTCTCTGAGATGTGAGGCCTTTGATAAATTCCTTCACCCCCCCCCCCCCGGCCCTTTTCTCTTGCCTGTAAAATGGACATTAAAAGATGCTTACCTACCTCAGAGGGTTGTTTTGAGATTTTAATTGGTTTACATGTGGAAGCCTGCAGAGGGAAATCTGTTTTAAAACACTAAACCTGGTGTGCAGGCAGTTTAACTGCTGCAGTAAGTGCCTTCTTCCAGCCCTTTCGGCTTTGAGAAGCGCTGGGGAGCAGATGCACCTGATGGGTCATGTCAGATGGACATGAGGCTTCTGGATCATGGGCATGGCTGGGAAGGTCTCTGGGATCCACAGTGTCCATCTGGCCTGTGGCACATCTGAGGCTGTGCTGGCCAAGCAGAGAGCTCAGCAGCCCACCGTGGTGGCCTGTGGACCGCCACCACGTGCTTCTGGGTCACCTTTCTGCCTTGGCTTGTTTGTGCAAAGCAGGTCCTGTGCCGCTGTCTGATGTCCCGGAGGGCACGTGGGCTCAGCCAGTGCAGGAGGGGGAAGAGGGGAGAGAAGCTCCATGACTGTTGAACGGTTTAAATTATTTAAGGAAAGAAAAATGTCACTTGGAGATTTAGCTGTTTTGCAGTTAGATCTAGTTCATCTATATTCTGAAACTATTTTGAGATGAAGTTGGGTCTTTGAGCTAAATGCTCCCGGGGCTAGCTAGGGGTCTATTAGCGCCATGCACCTGAAAATTGGGTGGGATTTGCAAAGGAGGAAAATGTGATAGTGGATTAACAGAAACCTATTGGTGGTTTGCATGCCTTTCCTGTACTTTTATAGCTGTTACTTAAAGCAAATATGTTCTTATTTGTATAAACTTTATTGCAGGACGTTTCCAGAAGACCTTGAGTGAACACGCAGTGTTTGAGTCCACTTTAGCTGTGACCTGATCTGTAAATACGCTCTGTTGCAGATAAGGCTGGAGTAACTTTCTTTCAGATTTTGGCAAGATTTCACTCAGTGCCAATTAATTTGGCTCTCCTCACAGATATTGATTTTTTTTTCAATTAAGTTATCACAATTCTTTTTTTTTTTCCTTAATGCAGCTAATGAAAATTGATTTTTACTCTCATAAAGTACTTCCGCATGTATTGCATTTATCAGTCTATGACTTTATTATCAGCAGATTCTGACACAAACAATGGTTAATATTTTGTATGCTGATTTTTAACATGTGCAAACACTATTGTTTAGAAATAAATTATCACTGATTATTTCTACATGGAAAATCCCACCACGTATAGTTATGCAGGGAAAAGTCACTGGTTTCATCCTATTTAGCTGTTTCTGGAGGTCCAAAATTTGTCTGTCTTTGAGCTGATGAAACAGGTGAACCCTTGAATGTTATTTATGCAGCTTGAGAAGGTTGAATATGAGGCAGTAAAAATGTTCGCTGATGATGTCTGCTCACTGATTCCAGCTAAAATCATGTGCAGGAACTTCTGTGTGATATTTTTTTAAAAGCAGTACACAGTTTGAGGTTTAAAATAAATTCTTGCAGATGAAAATCAGTGCACTTGAAAGCGCTATTATAACTTGTAGTGATTTCAAGCATTCAGATTTTGAAATAATCACCCATAAAACCTGCATTAACTGTGTTCCAAAACCAATGAACTGATGAGGAGGGTGCCCTACTAGCCTCTTCTGCCAGGGCTTGAGCACCTTCTGAATTTCTCCTGCTACCAGCAGAAATGATCATTCACAGGAATCATAGCTGGCAATAAGGGTTTATTAATCAGATTACAAAACTGCTAAGAAGGCCCACAGCAGTGACTTGCTAATTCTGCCTTTGCTGTTGTTAGTGAGCCTACCAGAGGTAGCAATGGCAACTCTTTCTTGCTTTCAGCAGCCCTCCTTCTTGTCATTCAGCCTCCCTTTGCAGATCAGTCCAAGGACTTACGCACCCCAGTAGCACCATATGCAGCAGAGCTCCAGGTGGGACTCCACATGAGTGATGCCAGGTGTTATTTCCATGGGGGTCCTGGGGAGGAGGCAAAAACCTCAAGAGGTGTTATGAATATATTACTCTCTCCTTTTATTTTGCTCTTGGTTACCCTTGGTGTTGCCCTCTAATGCTGTAATGAGACCAAAAGAGCTCTCGATGAACCTGGAAAGGTACTAATACTCTGGGACATCTTCATTTTGCTGTAAATTGCACGTTATTGAGGGTGTCTTACTGCCAATGGGCATGGCCCCCATGTGGTTCACAGCATTTCCTGAAGCTTGGCAGGACTGGCACTACAAATTGGCAGCTCTAGGCTGTTCACGAGTCTCCTGCCTTCTCACACAGCGTTTCCTCAAGTTCTCCCAAACGTTGCTGGGGTTTTGAGCTCAATTGCTCCCTGCAGGGGCCTTGAGCCACTTGCTTTTTTTTGCATGGAAGGTGTCAGGTACTTACATAACCTGCAGGGATATGCAAATGCTGCTCAGGCTTTATACTGAGGACTGTTGACTCTGGCAGAATCCTTCGCAGACCTTGTACTCCTGTGCTGTTTACCAATCCCCTGTGGCCTGTCCTTTTGGAGCCTGGCAGTGCTGCCCGCCACCTCTCATGGCCACCACAGCAGCAGGGCCTGTGCACAGTGGCAGGGCCTCTGCATGAGCCTCATGCCAGTCTGCAGGAGGGCCCTCTGTTGCAGAGCCATCTCTTCTGACTGCCTGGGTGTCCCCCTGATGCTGTACCCTCCAAGCAACTGCTGTGTATGGGTTTCAGCCTTATCTCCCTTGATTATCACAGGCTGTGCTCCATGGTCCACCTGCTTTGTCTCAAGGACTGGTGAATGGGCCTCTCCTCTCTTTAAGGTTCCTATTTAGCACCCATTGGCATACGCCTCCTGTCGTGCAAAAGTCTCCCTGGTACATGGAGCTCTTGTCCAGGCCCTGGGAGCTGCCCTGCTCCAGTCTGCTGCAGGGGTTCTCCTGCTGGCCAGCCATCCAGCCAGGACTGCAGAACAAGACAGGGAGCTGGAAGAGCTCTCCAAAACTTTCCTCAAAATGAAGGTATGAGCAACTCCACTTGAGTGTGTCACTCAAAATAGTAAGATGTAGATGCAACTTGTTGCAAGTTAAAAAAAAAACAAAAAACACAACAGCAAACGCATGAAAATTCAGACTTTCCCTTGATGCTGAAGGTCCTAAAAGAAATACTTCAGTGTTAGCACAGGTGTATTGATATCTGCACTCTTGGTTTGTAGATAGGAAACAGAAAAAAAATCTGCATATATTTCTGAAAAACAGGTGGGTTGGCTTCATTGTCTTCTAGCCTCAAAGGGGTCACATTCTTTCTTGGCCCATGTGGGTGAACAAGCACTGTGTTGCAGCTGAGGTGGGGGGTGGCAGACATGGGCTATGGCTGTGGTGTTGTTTTCTAGATCCCAGTTCCTCCTCTAGATCACTGACAGGTGTTTTTTATTTGCCCCTTTAATCCATCTCCTATTGCAAACATTCCCTGAATTTAATAACTTAGCTAGAAGACAATTTCTGTGATCTTGACAGAACATGCTGAGTCAATCTATTTTAACTGCAGATTTGGTTTGCAAATAATGTCTCCTCGCCAATAAGGTTCAGGTGTCATCTTTGTGGACATTGGCAGGGATTTGCTTGACCGTGACAGCTTTTACGGAGTCTGGCAATTAAGTTGTCAAGCTGCATTTTCCTCTGACAGGCAGCATTAATTGATGATAGACTTGGCTTCAATAAGCACTGAGAAAGATAGATATTGTGATCAGGGTGAATAGAGGTCCTTATACTTGAGAGCTGTGTTGGTCCAAAGCTCTGGAGTCCTTGACACTTGGTGTTGTTGAGATAAGGGACAGGGCAAGAGATATCTAGGCTGAATTTCGGGGAAGTAACGAAAGCAAGATATGTGAATAGAGACCTCTGTAATATCACTAGGCATCGACATAGCTGGAAATGTTGGTATCTGGGGAGACTTTAACTTTGTAGATGCACACTGCAAACTACTAATGTTAGCAGAGCTTCTGGATATGAGGAGCAAACAGAATTTTTGATTAAGTAATCCCCCAAATCATGTCATTGTGGATTTGCTTTTCATGTGAGAAGGGTGTTGATGTCCTCCTCTTAGAAAAACAATACTCGGATGATTCAACCTGAACTCACTCTGTTTAAATCATGCCAAAAATATATTTGCAAATAAGGATTTTTACTACTGAGTACAGAATATGAAAGATTAAAACTTAGAAACTTGGAGAATCTAGGAGCCCAACTGAGGAGACTTGTTTTGAGACTAATGTATAGAATTGACAAAAATCTGCTTAAAGAAAGGAGAAAAACATGTTCAGGACTGATCTAAGCTGCGTTACTTTAATGCTGGGCAAACCTTCAGCTGAAGCTTGAAGAAAACTAAAGACATGAAGTGTAAAGGAATGATTAATGTACACTATGAATGTGCCGGAAGGTAATCGTGTATGAGCTAATATCAATCTTTACAAAGTTAGCTGACTTCCTAGATAAAGGAAGTACAGTAGATCTAGTCTATCCAGACAGCAAAGTGTTTGACCTGTTGCCCTGTGGGATGGTGTCATTTAGGCTTGGCGAGGTGGGTCAGGAACGGGCAACAGGGGAGGTGGTAGTGTGTGAACAGAGGGTACGACAGGAGTTATCAGTGAACAGCCAAAAAGATGGATTTGGGGACCAAACGTCATGGTTTTGTTCCTTGCCTTAATACAGAGAAAGCTGGTACATGGAGCAGATCTCTTCTGAGTTTGTTTTTTTTAAAGGCAGAAGAACAGTATTTCTTCCAGAGGGAATGGGGTAACCTTCTGGGCTGCAAGTGCCCAGGCTCAAACTGATGTGAAATGTAGTGGTGAAGGTGCAAAATCATGCCCCAAGGTGAAATAACGAGGGTTTTGTCTACCAGCTAGGAGCTTGGTTGAAAACTACAGCGGAGGAGAAAAATCTAATTGCATTTATTCCATTGTAGGGCAAATGAGAGCCTGCAACGTGCTGGGGCAGATCCGGGAGCGGAGGGGCCCTGGTACGCTCTCCACTTGCTGGCTCCCCTCAAGCCACACAAAAGGCCCCTTCCTGGCATACGTGCCTGCGTCAATCATTAGCTAGAAATCCAGAGCTGGGTAAATACATTTTGGTTTCCCGTGTTGATGACAGATTGGGTGTTACATCATAAGGTGGGACCATTTGACATGACAGTTCGCTATATATTCCCACTCCTAGCTGTGCCCTTCCTCTCCCACACTGAGAGCGAGCGGGCTGTAGTGGCACGGCTGCTGTCTGCCATGAAGACCACCGGGCTCTTTGTGAGAGTGGCTCTAGCCCTCTGCTGCTTCTTAGGTGAGTGTTTCCCATCCAATTGCATAGGTTGCTTTAGCTGAACCAGCGGCCGGGTGATCAGCAAAAGTATTGGGGTCTTGTAATGTGCAGGAGAGCCTTATTCCATGAAGGAATATTCTTCCTGAGAGTGTAGCAAAGAATTAAACTGAAAGAACCAGGTTTCAACAAACCTCATGCAGATAACTGCTTTCATCTTGGTTTATAGGAGGAAATTGCTGAGGCAGCAGTCTTAGTGCAGGGCAGGAGCTTGCATGTGGAACTGCTGGGTATAAGGGCAAAGCCAGTCTGTTTGCAATGGCATCCATGTCCATGTGAGCAACATAAGTGCTAACTTTAATGGCTAGAATCGCTCTGTAAACTTTTCTGTGCTGTTCCTGGTAACTGAGAAGTTTGTGTCTTGGGATGGATAGTGCTCAACAGCCATCTTAAATGCACGTCTGAGCTTCTCGAAATCAAACACAAAGTCTTTTAGAAGAGGTTAAACTCAGAGTGCAGAATTGAAAATGCCTATATCGCTTCCCTGTAATGTCTTAGGAACTGATTAATACATATGGTCTCCCCCATTCTATCTGCCATCAAAAGTGGAATGAAACTTTATTTAGTAACTTTTAATTCATCTTATGAGCACTTACTAACATAATGTAAGACTGCATTTTCTTAAACCCAATAAACCAATCAACAAGTCACTGAATTTAATTGTTTTGTAGGAAGATTTGCATGTCATCTCTGCACATCAATATATATATATATATTTGTTTTCTCTCTCTACTTTTCTTTTAGATACTACCTTTGGAATTGAGGTGAGTTACAGATTTTTCCATTTATTCTGTTCTATTCTGAGCTTCTGGTAAAATAGAAACAGTATATAATTACCTGATGAGCAAGTGGATTAAATCTAATGAAATCCTGGCTGTTCAAATAACATTTGCCAGTGCATGATTGAATGATATTGCCAAATCATGAGAAAGTAAAACACCCCCCCCATTTATACTATTTTCAGTTCATTAAGTAAAATGAAGAAAGCAAGAAGTAATTATACAATCCTATTATAATAACTCTTAAATATAATTGAGTTACTCCGAGTCAAAGGGCAGTATATTACCTCCTCAAGAGGAAAGCTGTCTTAAGATGATATGCTTGAACACATCAAAGACCATGATTCTGATATTTTTTCTATACATTAAGACCCATAGTATTGTGTTCTTTTCTATCCCTATATTGGGTTGAGGAAAACAGCGGGGTCTGTGTGATGGATTTGTCTGCAGGTTCTTCCCACACAGTTATGAGACTCCTGTAACTCACCAGAGACTGTAGCATGATTGGAAACGATCAGATTTGAGCTGAGGGACTCTGGAGTACGGCCAGGCTCCCAATTATCAGATGCCTTCATTAGGCACTGTCTCTCCCACAGCTATCCTTCCTCTATGTCGTGCCTCCCCCGGCCCCCAGCAGGAAGGCGTAATCAAAAACTTCTGTAGAGAAGTTTCCCTGCTCCTGACAGCCTGAGCAGGTTCAAAATGATACCTCTGGGTTTCCTCCCGGCTGGAGCTGCGGGCACTGCTGCGGGAGGTGGGAGGCTGTGTGGCTTGTCCTTTCTGGGCAGGAGCTGACCTTGGGGCCGATGTTGTGCTGCTTTCCCAGGTTGATTGCAGCCAGTATTCCAGCGGCATTGGCAAGGATGGGACCCTCTGGGTGGCCTGCCCAAGGAACCTGCAGCCAGTCTGCGGCACCGATGGCTCCACGTACAGCAACGAGTGTGGGATCTGCCTCCACAACAGGTGAGATTTTCTGGAAACCCCATAGAAGCAGCAAGGTATGGAATTGGGGTAAGGGTGGCAGCTCCATCCCCCAAAGGTGGGCTGTGCAGAGGAACATGTGAGTTAGCACCAAGGTGTTGACACTGCCAGCAGGGAGGTGATGACTGCTCTGCACGATTCCTGACACAGGTCTACTTTCTTCTAGGGAGCACAGGACAAATGTAGAGAAGGACTATGATGGAGAGTGCAGGCCAGAGCACGTTACGGTAGGCATAACAGTAAGACAATGTCTTGCTCTGCTGTTGTCCATGAAGACTTAATTTTATTTAATTCTTTTTTTATTTTTTTTCTCTATTCCTACTATTTTTACAGATTGATTGCAGCAAATTCCAGCGAACTGTAAGAGGTGGTAGTGTTCTGGTAGCCTGCCCAAGGATTCTGAAACCAGTCTGTGGCTCAGATAGCTTCACTTATGACAACGAATGTGGGATTTGTGCCTATAACGCGTAAGTCTTTTCTGCAGAACATCCTTTTGGATAGTTAGTAGTAGCTAAGGCTCTTGGAAACACTTCTGTAAAACACCAGGATTTCTTAAGGCAGGTGTCTCGGTGGGTCTCTTTGAAGCTGGCTACTTGTAATTCTCCAGCCAACTTCAGTTTTCGGCTACTTGTAATTCTCCAGCCAACTTCAGTTTTCTTCTCCATTCTCTCTCTGCGCTCGTGAGGGGGATCACAAAAGAGCCAGAGCAGAACCATGAACGGATCAAACTGTTGCTCCTAATACCATGTAATATGGAAATACCGTGCATTTTCTGCTCAGTAAGTGGTTGCTACTATCTGTAGGGTGCATCCAGACAACTCAGCCAGGTGCTGTGCCCTACATGGTGGGTGGGGCCTTTCTTGTCCCAGTGGCTAGAGGGAGATAGGAAAAGTTATTCTCAAGGCTCCCTAACCAAAGAACCTCTTTCTTCCAGAGAACATCACACCAACATTACCAAAATGCATGATGGAGAATGCAAGCTGGATGTTGTCTCAGTAAGTGCAATAGAAATCAAAATCTCTCTCTTAGGGCTGTTTAACAGAGAAAATCGCAGTGATTTTTCTAGGAAACTGCAAGAGGATGATATGACAGGACTTGCAAGGGTCATGGTCCATCCTCTGGCTTTCTGTCCAGTGAGGGTATTTTTTGCATCTTCCCTGTCCCAAAGAGAGGGTCATTCCATACATTCCACACCAAAGGGACAAAAAAGGAGGTCCAAGATTTTCCTGGCATTGTGCTGTACAGGTTGGCAGCTTTCTCTCTGAAGATTCCTCCCTTTGCATTTCCACCCTTTGCAACAAGCATTCAAATTCCCATCCTGGTTGCTTTCACAGACATAGTGAGATTCATAAGAGCAATGAGCGTACATATTTATAGGGTATAGCTCATTTTGTATTTATACAGGGCCAAGAGCCCAGTGCCTCAGGAAGAAAAGCTTATATATTTCAGCACAAAAATCTGGAGATGCAGAAAGTTCATTCTCCAACTGACAGATAGCCATTCTTTAGCCCTTCAAATCCCATGCTTAACTACAGGGAATTAGAATTAATAAGTAATCATGGTGCTGGAGAACTGGAGAGAAAACTAACACAAACCAAAACAAAATTAGTTGGATTTCTTGCGAGTGAAAAATGTTTTCACAACCATTTTGTTGATGAGAAGGGATCCTACAATTTTATATATGTTCCTCTGCCTGAAGAATTCATTCTCCAAGATAGGTCCTTTTTCCCAGCTCCTAAAGAATTAGGATAATATTCAGCCTATTTCTGATACAGTTTAATTTAAGTATTTTGGTGGCTTTGTTCTGTCACAGAAACTACAATGGCTGTGTGGTTTTTTTGTTTGTTTGGTTGTTTTTTTTTTTTGTTTTTTTTTTTTTGTTTTTTTTTCCCATTCAGGTGGGATACCAAATGAAAAGGTTTTGCATTGACTTTTCTCACATTCCTAGGGCTCCACCGGGGCTAACTCTCCTTATTTTGGCAGATTGACTGCAGTAAATACCCATCAACAGTCGCTGAAGATGGCAGAAAATTAATAGCCTGTCCCAGGATCCTGAATCCAGTTTGTGGCACAGATGGCTTCACCTATGATAACGAGTGCGGGATCTGCGCCCACAACGTGTAAGTGCCATACGTACCCCACTCTTTCAAAGTAGCCAGCAGTGCTTCACAGTCCTGGGAACCTCCCTTCTACGTTGCTGCTTATGCCTATGTCTTAAAGTGTGTTTAAAAAACGGATTATTTGGGGGTTCATAGTGAGTTTCCTTCTGTGACCCCCTCTTCGTGCTCATGAGAGGAAACCTGCAAGAGTCAGAACATGGCTCCTTGGATTAGTCTGTAGGCTGGGCAGTGACTGAGCAGAGGAAGGAATAGTTCAGAATATTGCTTTAAATTAGATGTTATGAGAAGACGTGAGGAGCTTGTTAATGTGCAGAGTAATGCAGCTATCTTGATACAACCTTGTAGAGAGGCTGAAGCCCTGTTTTTTTAGGTACCTGCTTTAAGCTATGTCTGGTTCATTTTGCATGTGAGTGGGACTAAAAGTTTAAGCATTCACTTACTCAACTCGATTGTCTCCCTGTTCCAGAGAGCAGAGGACCCATGTCAGCAAGAAGCACAATGGAAAATGCAAGCAGGAGGCTCCTGAGGTGAGTATACAATACAAGGCATATTTCTCCCCTTGTCTCTACCTACTGAAATATTTCCTGAGGCTACATCTACTCTGAAAGTGAGCATACTTGAAGCCTGGTTCTCTTTACACGTCCTTTAAGTCTTGTCAGTCCCCCCTGTGTAAGGATGCCTACATATTCCAATCCATCCTGGTGCATGTGTCCTTTGGGTCCTCCTTGCTTGCACAACCCTGGCATATGAGAGCTAGACACAGAGTTTACATTACGTAAATTTGTACCTACACCAACCTTTGGGCTGAGGATGTATTCTAGACTATGGAACTCACCTGAAATTCTGGACTGAGACAATGGGTCCCAGACCTGGCATCTAGGACATGCCAACATATGTACAATATGCAAACAAAATGAAACGTGGTCAGTGGGGGGTTTAGAGCTTCCTTTGAAGATGACCTCCAGATTCATCACCAGCAAAGTCCAACTTGCTTTACTATTTTGTTTGCCTTTGTTTGTTTGTTTCGATAGTGCGGAATGAAAAAGATACTTTTTTTTTTTCCTTTTCTTTTCTGGCATATCTTGCAAACATTTTCAGTCAAAATGTAAACTCCTTGGGTCAGAAGTGGAGTTGGATGGCATTTGGGACTGACTGAGCTACTTGCCCTAGTGATTTGGCATCTTGCAGACTATACAGTGCTGTGTAGTTCCTTCTGGGAATGAGAGGATTCATGCAGAACTGACTCATGCTGGTTCTGAGAGAACTGAAGTACAGCAGAAGTGTTGTTCCAGCATCCCAGTATAAAAGATATGGAGACAAGCATGAGATGATGCTAGGGTTTGTCTTGGAGAACAAAGGTTTCCCCAGGGCCAACACTTCTGCTTTTTGCAGATCGACTGCAGTCAATACCCAGCAAGAACATTTAATGGTGGTAAACGTATGGTGCGCTGCCCACGGATCCTGCTCCCAGTCTGCGGCACAGACGGATTTACTTATGACAACGAGTGTGGCATCTGTGCCCATAACGTGTAAGTACTGCAGATAGGACTTACTTTTGGAGTGACTAGCCATGGTTAGTACTCCAGGTGGCTTCCCTTTTGATACTGGCAAGTCTGTGTGTCTCTTTCTGTTCCTTTTTCAAACTCCTGAAGCTCTGTCACCTCCATTTCCTTTCCTGATGTGCTCCTCAGGGAGCTGTGGGGGAGCCAGCCACCAGCCTGAGCACCCTGTGAGGGCTGTGGGATTTGGGCAGAGGAAAAAGTGGATGGGACTGCTATGAGTAGACCTTAATGGTCTGTTACTGCTTAGGATTAGGTTTGGTAATGACAGGTAGAAGCTGGTTAATTAAGCTGTCAGATGCCTCCTCTAACATGCGCTGGTTAAGATTTTGATCTGCTCTGTGACTGCTGGATGTTACAGGGTTCAGCTGGTGCGCAAGCTAACGCTGGCCTCTTCCTTTCAGACAATACGGGACTGAAGTTAGGAAGAGCCACGATGGAAGATGCAAGGAGAAGAGCGTTGCAGTAAGTGTAAATAGATGTAAAACGAGTGCTTTCTCCTGCGCTCCCCAGTCTCCAGGAGGAG
The DNA here is from genome assembly GCF_965140915.1 of Aythya marila. Lineage (NCBI taxonomy): Eukaryota > Metazoa > Chordata > Aves > Anseriformes > Anatidae > Aythya > Aythya marila. Next base: position 11,348,542 of record NC_139055.1, read on the forward strand.
CCGGGGGGTGCTTGTGCCTTGTGCTGGTGCTGCAGTGCTCCCTATCCACTTGCAGCAGCTGCAGCCAAGAGGCTGTATGTTTGGGCAGCACAGGAGGGAAGTAGGCTAGGGCTTGGGAAACAAAATTTCTCTGAACAGAAACTACCAAAGGCAGCCCAAGAACCATGCAGCCCATTTTAGCACAGTAGGAGAGGACAGAAAGCTGTGCTAGATGTCTGTGTTTTCATTCAGTGCTAGGATTTCCATTGCAGTAGACAGGCTAAAAAATCCTCATGCTGTGGTCAGCCAAGAAAAATCTGCTTCCAGGTATGCATACAGAAATAGCTGTATAAACATGCACAGTAACAATATGTGCTGATAACATCTCAGCACATTTATTCTGCTTATGCAGAGCAGCTCTAAAACACTGAAAATAACTTCATGCATCCCCAGGGAATGAGATATATTTTCTATAGTAAAGACATGATGTTACAGTGCTGTCTTTGCTATAATTTGCTCTTGGACTGTGTAGGAAATATGGGTAATAAGAGAGACTACACTGGGGAAAATATGCAAAATGACTGTGATGTGTCAGATGTTTAGCTAGTGTAGACTGACTTCCACAGCCATCAATAGATATTTGCCTATTTATCCTCAAATACTTGAACCAGTTGTAAAGATTTTTGCAACAGGAGCTGGTGAACAGTTTATTGTTGCTGTTTTGAAAATTCTGAAACAAAACCTCAGGTTTAGTTAAGTCAGGCTGGACCTAATGTCAAACTCCTTAAATCAGGTTCCTATGGTCAAATGCTTGTTTTGAATCTTATACACTTCCTAATCCAGGAAAACGATCTTTTTGGTCCACTATTCCTTTCTTCCCTCTGTTAGCAGGCAATACCAAACCCAACTACAATTACATAATTCATTTCTAATGGAAGACCAAACTTAAAACAGACCCTGATTTTCCTCTGGCAGAAGCTTTCAAAATCTGGAGGACAAGAGCAGGCAGACTGTAGCTGAGGCACGTTCCCAGCTCCCAGCAGCTGGCCCAGCATTGTTACTTTTTCTCCCCAGCTTGATTGCTCCACATACCTGAGAGAGACCCCAAGCGGTGAAGCCATCGCAGCCTGCCCCTTCATCCTGCAGGAGGTCTGTGGTTCTGACGGTGTCACCTACAGCAACGACTGCGCACTGTGTGCCCACAACATGTAAGCCCTGCAGGTCACCCACTCAGAGATCACCAAAGTTGCTTGCTGAGCTTTTAAAACTACTTTCTCTCTCTCTTTTTTTTTTTTTTTTCAGTGAATTTGGAACCAGTGTTGCCAAGAAGCACGATGGAAGGTGTGTAGAGGAAGTTCCTCAGGTAAGTGAGACCCAAAGAAAAATAAGAGCTTGAGGTGGTGCTTGTTGCCTAATTGTAGAAGTGCTGGTTGGTTTTCATGGTGTAGCCTCCACTGGGTCATGCAGCTCTTGCTGCCCTTTTTCCTGCGGGTGAACATCACCCTCTGGCAGCAGGAACTTCCTGCAGTCGGTCATGGAATGAAAGAGAAGAGAGCAGGTGAGGAATGATTTATGAAACAGGTAGCATAAATGATTTAAAGCATTACAAGGAAAAATTTGCTTTACCACAGCAGTCTATCATAGCCGCCGCAGGAACTTAGCAGCCTGTTTTGGCTGTATGGGAAGGGGACGCAGGTGACCCCAGCTACCTGGTGCCTTCTAGATACTTGTGCTTTGCAAAAGGATTTGCTGCAAAAATTAGAAAATTACCTACTTTTTGAATTCCCATACCTAATGTACCAGAGGATTCAAACTCCTCTGTTGTTTTTTTTTTTTTTCTCTTCTTTCCTTTTTTTTTTTTGTGCGTTTGTAAAAACAATATAATCCAGTGTATACCAACAATGAATTTTGTAAAAATGCTGGATTAAATATATTTGGCCAGCTATAAACTATTTACAGTCACTGGGGAATAGAAAAACAAAGCCATCTCATTATCATGTGTTTGAAAGAGTCAACATCCTGAGTCAGATATTTCATTTCTATACAAACAGACTATGAAATGTCATTCCTTTGTTTCCTGGGTACGCTCTGTGCTCAGGCCGGGTGAGATACATAAATCAGCGAGGAAGAGCTCACACTGGATAAACTGGGACTGCTGAAACACAAGGCCAGTTCTTCAACCGGTGTAAATCATTTTCAACTGCTGTCAGTCCTTCTGGCAGATTTCAACGCTCGGAGCCAGCCCCTTGCAACAAAAGGCCTGTCAGCACATCTCCCCTCAATTCTTGTGGGCCGTGAAACACTCCTTGGTCACATTCAGCTTCTCTTGCAGGAAGTGCATAAATCATGCCATTTTGATTTGTTGATTATTTATGAGCTTCATTTTGCAATATCCCAGTAGGTTCAGCAAGGCATAAGGGCATCATGATAAATACAGAGCTGAATGAGTGATGTGCACCTTCAAGCCTTGATTCAGTCTTCTCCAGCATAAGGCTATGAAATGAAATTGCTAGCTTTCAATGAAGAATGAGTTAATAAATAACCATAATCTGTCCTGTGGCAGATCCTAAAAGGCAGAGGCATAAACAGGGGTTTGTGTCTGGGCACCATGGCACAGAGCATTTGCTGTCTTTGTTTCACAGCTTGACTGCAGCAAGTACCCAACTTCCACGCTGAAGGATGGCAGACAGCTGATGGCCTGCACCATGATCTACGATCCTGTCTGTGCTACCAACGGTGTCACTTATGCCAGCGAGTGCACACTGTGTTCCCACAACCTGTAAGTACTTGCCCTTCTCCTTTGGGGAACCCACAGTGGCTGTGGTTGGACCATGTCCTTGAGGGCTGAATAACGCACACGGACTCTATCTGAAACACTGTGCTGAATGGGTCCCCTCTTTCAACCCTGTTGTCCTGTTTGCCATGGTTGGCATTTGAGATGGGCATTTAGCAAGGCCAATTGCCCCCAGAACTCCACAAAGAGTGTTCATTGACTGGGAGACCATTATTCCAAAAGATACATCCCCACTCTGTAAAGGCACACTCTTGCTAATGCTATGCAGCCAATGCTAAACTAATATTTCTGAAAATCTGTGTGCTATGCAGAAATGAGGCTGTGCTCTTACACCATGGTTCTAACAGTAAAGGTTGCCTCTAATGTTTTCCTTCATTCTTCCAGGGAGCATCGGACCAATCTTGGCAAAAGAAAGAATGGACGCTGTGAAGAGGATGTTACAAGAGTGAGTGGGAAAAGATGGGGACAAAGAGCAAGGTCCAGTATCTGTTATAGCTATGGGGAGCTGTGCCCTGCTCTGGGTCACAAACCGGAGAAGCAGCATGCAGCCTTTGGGAATTTCACATTGGTCATAGAACAGCTGCTCTCCATCCCATCGCTCTGTAACAGTGTGGGAAAAGGATGTGGCCGTGGGTAGGAATAGTATGAGGTCACATCTGCCACCAGGAGGGAGCTGAGTTGGTTATTGTCATAATTTTCCAGGCAGTTTCATTTCTCAGTGGGGTGTCCTTGCTCGTGGTGGGGGGACATGGTTTGCTCTCAGGCAGAGCCTCATGTCCTCTTTGTGTGTGCAGGATTTTTGCCGTGGCTTCACAGAAATCTCTCCCATCTGCACCATGGAATACATGCCCCACTGCGGCTCTGATGGCATAACATACAGCAACAAATGCACTTTCTGCAATGCATACCTGTACGTACAGAAGTAAAACCCTTCCTCTCCGCATTTAATTCCTGTACCTGCTACAAATGTAGGGCTATTTTTGTAAGGCATTTTTGACTAAGTGCTTCTGGGTGTGTGGAGGACATTTCTGGTGCACTATGACTTCTGCAGGGAGGTGGGGTGTTTGCTTTTTAATGGAAAATGCAAAGCGCTCACTTCTGGCAATCTGTGTGTGGCTTCCTGTTGTGTGGTGGTGTGGTGTCTTTTTTTTTTTTTTTTTTAACTTCAAAGACAGTTTGCTTAGTTTCACCAGCGTGCAGTTTGTCCTGCAAGCTCATCAGAGCATGAGAGAAGTACTTCACCAAACTAGCTGGATTATATCAAATGTTTAGAACCTGTCATCGTTTCTTTAATGATAATAATGAAAGTAAATATTTGGGCTTTTGAGACTGTTCTTTACCTTCTGTCAACATTAAACCAACATTTGGGCTAGTGACAAGAGAAATACGGCTTCAGCACCAAATATAGTCTTTGTCTAATCCTTCTCTCCTCTTTTCACCAGGAAGAGCAACAGGACTCTCAACCTCATGAGCAGGTCCTCATGCTAACTCTGCAGTGGAGTCCAGCACAGGAAGACAAACTGCCTTGTATGTGACTTTTCGTGGGCTGATATTCCCCAACAGCTTTCCTTCAGCTTGTTTTGTCTCCTTAAGCTCCTGAAACACGTTTTGGTCAATAAACTCACTTGGCAACATTTATGTGTCTCCGTGCCACGTTTCATACCTTTTCACCCTTCTCCTCCCCAGCATGGTACTTGTACTGGTGCTCATTGATTCACCTATTGATGTTCTGCTCTACCAAACAATGTGGGTAAAGACTTTCCTGCCAGGCGTCCATGCCATTCCTCCCTCCAAAGAGGGGCCTGGGCTCCCTTTGGAGCTCTCTGGCATTTCCTTATGCCTCACAGTCTCCTTTCACCCAAGTTTTAACATCCTGGTGTGACCTGATCATGGTCTCCCTCTCTGTAGTCGTTGGAGGGAGACATTCACCTCGAGGGTGGCGTGGTCCTTCTCCTCCACAGGGCAATGTCTAAGGTGGGGTGGATGGTTTGCTCTCACAAAGAGTATTCTCTTGCTGTTGGCTAGAAAGGGAAACTCACGGAGTAGCTGACAGGTGCCCCTGACCTGGCTCCCGCTGCCTCCACTGCCTGTGCAGCCTGTCCTGTGGAAGAGGCAGCAACTGCTGTCACAGGAGGTGATCCCAGCCTGTCTCCACTGAACTGACCTTAGTGCCATGTGCTGTGTAAGATATAAGCTCCAGGAGGGGAATATCAAGCTTCTGCCAGGGTCGCAGAGCAGGAGTGTCCATGCATGAAGTAAATACCTTGATTTATTAATGCTACAGGACAGCTTCAGTCCTGGTCCCTGATGGGCAGGAATCTCCCATGCAGTGGGGGACAGGTCACAGTAAATCACTGCAGCCGCCTGCCTTCTAAAGCCATTTGGGAAGGAAAAGGATGCAGGGGATTGCCTGTGACCAGATTTAACTGAATATGTAGCAAGTCACAGGAAAGCATTTCTGCATGACAATTTTTTCACCTACTTTTTTTCAGCCCAAGGAGCTTGGTATGCAGTGATACAATTGCTGTCACTTGTGTCTGTGTGGATGTCAGGGGGGTAGGAAGACCTGGGGGCCACCCCCAACCAGCTCTGCTCTGGTTCCCCCAGCCTAGGGCTATTGAAATTCCAATGTTTTGGGGTTAAAGGATTTATTTTGGGCTATAGCTAAAGCCTCCCTCCTTCAATGTCCCATTGTAGTTTACCAGAGGAACACAATTATTTGGACCAGTTTGGAAAGTCGCTCTTTGAATTGTCAGGCTAGATTAATAGGCTGAAGGCAAATGTTCCTGACTTGGAGTTACTGTGGGTATTGTATCAGGGAACGAGGCCATAGTACCTCCATGCTATTAGATTCCATGGCTGGCATGTACTTTTCAAGATGATTTGTAACTAACAATGGCTTATTGTGCTTTTCTTGAGTCTGCGTCCTAATGTAAACGTTCCTTTGGTTTATATAACCTTCTTGCCATTTGCTGTTAAGGTGTTTTTGCAGAACATATGTTGCTTTAATCTAGTTTAACTGTTACATGGTTATCCTGAGGGATAAGACCTGAACAAAGTTTTTGTGGATTTGGCAGGCTTTCACTTGGACTTAGCTCCGATACTGGCTTTTGCAGGCCTTTTCAGTAAAGCTGTCAGGATCCAACTGAATGACATTAGTCAGGCACAGACGTGCCAAATCCTTCTCTGTGGAACTCATTGTTTGATGACACCAAAGGCAAACATAGACAGGCACAAAGTCGGGGAGAAGTCAGGGCAATCCAAGGCAGAAGCCAAAGTGGTCATTAGACGCAGTTGCCATGCAGTATTTGCCAGTAGGTTTCGTGTAAAAGTACAAAATGGAATAAACCACAAAAAAATGGCAAAAGCCTGATATTGGAGTTTAAATATTCACCCAGGCTCAGGGGGTGTTTTATGAAGCAATATCACTCTATAAAAGTAGGGCAGCTGCCGTCTCATGGACAGAGATGTTTTCTGTGCTGCACTGCTGTTTTTCAGCTGTTCCAGGGTCACTTACTGAGGGTCTGTTAGTTAAATGATTTCTTTTTGTTTCATGGTGATACAGAAGCAATGGCCAGGCAGAGATGAGCACATTCAAGAGGAAGGATTGAATTCTGTTGGCACAGGAGAGAGGTAGAACAATACCAGGTCAACAGAGTCACGAAGAGACCTGAAAGATGGTTTTAAGGTACAGTTGACTTGGCTGGATGCCTGCTCGGCCATAGATAGCCAGAGGTTCCTGTGCTGGGGAGCACCAAGAGATCATCTCCTGAGTTCAGTGCTTGGCAGCCTGTGAGATAGGAAGGAGCAATGAGGGTGCTGAGCTGCTCAGCCTCCTGCCCCTTGCTTCTCAGATGCACGATGCTGCAGACCTTCAGGTCTGAAAGGCTGACTTTCTTACTCACCTGGGGCAAAAACCTGGGCAGTTTCAGAGCAGTCAGGTTACTCTCAAAGACCTTTCAATTGTCAAGCTAAGCTTTTATTTATTTATGTATTTATTAAACTTGGAAAGAGGTGCTAAAGGATCGGATGCAAGGGCAGGGTTTAGTGGACTATTATTTTTGCACTCTTTCCATGGACAGCAGTAGTTGCAGGTGTAGCCTCATGTGCTCAGGCAAGAATACAGTGAAGGAAAAAAAAACAATACTGACTTCCCAGTGCCTTTTGCAAGTGCAATATCAGGCACCTAAAATTTGCTGCTAAAACACAGCAGGTCTGGCTCTGCACAGCGCCTGGCAGCTGCTCTGGCTCTGGGGACCAAGCTCCTGAGCAGCACTGGAGCTGATGAACTCCCATGTGTTTCACACTGAGAATGGTCCAGCTTCAGGAATCGTGACTTGTAAATGCATATTGCAGAGATATTGTAAAATTATAAATGTTTTCTCCCCTTCCTTATTTGTCAAAGTTGTCTTTACAGCCTTATCAATGTTTTCAGAGACTGTAGTCATTTTTCTTACAACAAAAAACGAGGAGGAAGAATGAGGGGAATCATTTAATTTCTTGATTGATAAGTGGGATTTAGAAAACAGTACTTAACATAGTCTTTTTATATTGAGCTGTAAGATTTTTTTGATCATTTATCAGCATGGTGTATATCAGCACTCACCCATCTGACTTGAAAAAAACCCTTTTCACTGACAGCCTCTGTACCTAAACATCATTCAAACTCTTTACCAAAAAAAGCTATAGGTTTCAAAACTGTTTGCTGATAATCTGCCTTGTTTTAGCTTTTCTTCCATATGTTGCATTTGCTAGAGGCGTGTGGATGGGCCTAAATTCTCTGTTGCTGATCTTGAGGGGTGCTTGAGAATGACGCAGCTCATCCCACTGATTTTTTAAACTGTTCTCCTGGCACAAAAATATTTCAATGATATTGTTTTTACCACTTTTATAACTAGATGTTGCTCAGGTAAAGGAAATACAGAAATAATTATACAAACTCAGTGCATCAGTTGCAAAGGTCTATTTAACTGTCTGCTAGTAAAGGAAATAATTTGGGGGACTAAAAAAATATTTCCTCAGCCCTTTATACTTAAGAGTACATAGTTCTGGTACCCATTTATTTTGTCCATCAGCATGTTGATACTCAGAACCATCCATTCTCTTACTGTTATCATTTGATACAACTGTATTTGATTCCTTGCCATGCTCTGGACTCTGGTTGCGTGCTCTCCACCGATCAAGATGTAGATAAGAAAAAAGCAGCACAGGGAGGGAGCTGATCTCCAGCTGGCACACAGCCACCCAGCCTGGGAGGGCTTTCCAGATTTCCACCAGCTGAGGTGCAGCCCCATAAGTTTAAACATACTGTGAATTTGCAAACAAAGAGAGTTTGCATAGCATATTCTTTTCTGCCTATTTTTCATTCATAGAAGCAAAACTTTAATTCCCTTCAACTCCTCTGAAGGATGAGGAGTATTTGGAAACGTATTGCTTGAAACTTGTTTTGTCTGTTTCCTTTAAGGCTTAGCCACAAGGGCACTGCTGAGGACGGCAGTCAGGGCCCCCTGGCCAAGCGCCAGACCAGGACCAGATCTGTGGCACAGATGGTTTCACTTACATCAATGAATGTGGGATCCGTGCCTATAATGTGTCAGCCTGACAGAAAGAGCATGCCTTCCGAGTGACAGTCCCCTAGCCCCTGGCTTCTCCCTGTGCTTTTCCGATTCATTCTCCTTCATCTCCACTTGCTGTTTGTGCTCAGGGGGATATCATGAAGATTTAGAAGAGAAAACAAAATAGCCGGAGTGGAAATCCAAGTGATGCAGCTTATTCAGCTGTCATAGTTTTGTTGACTGATAGGATTATAGCAGAAATGCTCAAACGACTTCATTGTCAGTGGTTAACTCAAATGAACTCTCCTCCACTTGCATCTTTTGGGGGTTTATTTACATTCCCAGCATCCATCTCCCTTTGGGTAAATGGGCACACTGGGTCTCTAACGGCAGACTTTCCCTCCTTCAGAGAATGCGGGACGTGCAGTGACAAGAAGCATCAGGGGGCTCAGGCACAGCAGTAATCCCAGTGAATAAGAACGGACGCAAAGCACAAGGCGGCCCGAACTCCCGTTGCCGTCCGTGGCAGCATCCCAAATGATGTCAGCCGGATGCTGAGCAGGCAGCGTACGAATGGACAGAAGCGATGCGTATACCTTCTGTTGACATTTTGTTTGGCAGTGATTTAATGCTAGCTTCCTAACACTGCTATTCTCCACAGGCTGCGTTCAAATACATGAAGAGAAGGATGGCAAAAAGATGCAAAATATGAGACAAGTCACAGATCTGTTTCTTTGCTATGGAAGCATGCACAAACAGCCTCCTCTGACAGCATCAGGAGAGCACAGCGTACCTTTTTCAAGGCCTGATACCAGAATTTTTGTCAGGTTGCAAACGGGGCACAGTGCCAAGCCAGCGGGTGCAAGGGCCATAGGATCACACACAGCACAGCAGTCATCGCACACCTATTAAGTCAGTAACTGCATTACTTTGCTAATGCAATCATTCAGAGGTGGTAAAAGACCTGCTATGTATTTCTTGCTCATAACCGTGCAGTAGTAAAAGCCTCTAATTCAGCAACATGCTCCTTTCTGCCAGCACCTATGGCACTTCAGCCATGTCCAGCTGCAAAGACTCAGCCAGTGGTCTCACTAAGGCCCAGCTCTGTAGAATAAATTAAATTGTTCTTCTTTCTTTTGATGTTAACAATGAAGGAAGAAGTGTCTTAAGTTATGGTCCTAATAGTCTGCCAGCCATAGAAACTCTCTCCATCCAGCTCCTCCTGTTCCAGACAAGTGTCCTGCTTACAGCACCATGGTGCATGTTCTCCCTCATTCTCGTCTCCTTTTCTTACCCACCAGGGAGAGCTGTGTATTTTCATTCTTAGCCACTCTGGAGGATATGAAATTGATATTGCACCCTGTCTCTCAGAAAGAAAATCCCTTGTTGCTTCTTTATTTACAGGAGCTTTCTTAAAAAGCAAACCATCATTCATCCCAAATCCAGAGGTTCCTGGTTTTCTTTCCACAAACGAAAGCAACCACCTTCATTTGTCTTTTTCAGATGTTGTTACTCACTGAATTTTTGCTATTTTGTTGGCTGAGATCCAGCATCATGTTTCTGTTTGATGCTCTCCTTACTCCTGCTCTGCATTGCATCTGCCTGTGGTTTCCATTGGAAAGAAAACTTTGCCTATTCTGTGTATAAACTTTGGCCTCTCTAGCTCCCCAAAGGAGGGCAGAGCCTCAGCTCACCTGTGCTGAGCCTGCCTGAAGCAAGACCTGGGTCCTGGCCCAAGGGGCCACAGGTGGTGGGAGGGTCTTGCTAGCAGAACTGGGCTGATCCTAGAGCCTTGAGTCTAAGGCTTTGGCCATTTCCTCGATGAGTAAAGTTCCTCAGTCACCTACAAGCCCAGGTAGGACTCAGAAAAAGTTATTCTAGCATTCCTGTTCCTCTGCTCAAGAACATCGCTTGTTTGCAGCCGGTCCTTCCCAAAATGTACAGACTTGGTGTGTAACTTATCTAGCAGAGGGAGATGTAAACACCAAAGATTAATTGCCCTCCTGTCAGAAACGCTTTGTGGTCCATAGACATTGCTGTCAATCTTATGAAACAGAACCGAGGGCAGGAAGCACTGAAGGCATGTTCCTATGATAAATTAATGAGACTTGGCAGATTGCTGTGAAGAGATGATCCCTGTGCTTCATGGGAGGCTGTAACCTGCCTCCCCAGCCAGCTTTCATGTCGTAGTCCTACCCAGGACACCTAGCCCTCTGCAAGCAAGCTGTGGGATGCAGCTGTCCAGGGATCAAGAGATCTTCCCTGAGGCCTTTAGTATTCCTCTTTGCTGCTCAGTAACACGTAGCAATTACTCATCCCAACCATACTGAATTGCTTCTTCCAGCCCTGCTAGCTAGTCAATAAATATATCTTATTTTTGCCTATAAGTCTGTCTTCGCAACACCACTCTTTGGTGACTTATGTAGCTGTTTCAAATCCAAGGGACACAGCCACGATCCCCCTGCTGCATGCTATTCCGGGGACACATGCTGCTAGATGACTGGTAGCACAAAAATGCCTCATCTGCTGCCCTTTAGAGACGTGTTCAACTATTCCCCTGGTTTACATAACCTCGGAGCAATTTACTTTCATGGCAGAACACACTTATTCACTCTACTTTAACTACGCATTGAGCTATAAATAACATCTCCATGCAGATAAGAATCAATTTTATTATTTTTTTATAATCGTTGGAAAAAATTTTCCTAAACCCCAGCTCCTGAAAGAGACTTTTACAGCCCGAGCAGTGAAGCTGCCACGCTGGCTGTCTCCTGGTGGGCAGCACCACTCCCAGGCTGGCTGCTGCTCCCCCCAGCTGCCTCCTCTGCATTACTGCTTGGGCTGTGGCGAAACGAAGCACTCAGCAGTGCACAGCTGAGATCACTGAAGTGTCACGAAAACTGATTAAACCGATGATTTCCACTTCCTCTGGCCAGCTGCAGGATAACATCTCCTGCATTACCTCCAAGCTACCTTCCCTGTAGTATATTTGCTCCAAAGAGTAACAGCCTGAGCCATTGTCTAGCCAAATGTCCTGCTGCTTATTGCCTTCCTTTTCTGCTGCTTGTTCTAGCGTTTTGCCTCCATTCACACAAGTAACACTTGCCCAGGGGCATGGAGCCCTGACCTGTCCTCGCCATCCAGAAACCTGCCCAGAGCTGGAGCATAGCACGAGCTGGTGGAGAATAAAGGTACGTCCTCAGAGCTGGTGGTGCTGAGATCTGTGTCTGCACCAGGCTGCAGCACTGCAGCAAAGGAGTTGCTATTTTGGCAAATGATTTTTTTTTTTTTTTTTTTTTTTTTTGGTGCAGATAATTTTTCTGTAGGTTTGAAGGCTGATGCTCCGCTGCAGAAATGTGATGGCAGGGGGTCTGGGCTATAGCAGCAGCAGAGAGGCTTTGGAATCATTGGGAACTAATAACATTCTTGAATTTGAATAATTTTGTGGGGTTTGTTTGTTTGCTTTTTAACAAATATTGTAACCTACTCTTTTTGATATGCACACTATTTCTGGTCATTCCCCATAAAAATACATTGGGAGCTCTTTGTATCTCTTACCCATGACCTTTAGCAAAAATTGTAGGAAAGTTCTGAGGCTGCTCTCCTGGGCCAGGGAGAAATTTTATGTTCCTTCATTAACAACAGTCACCCACAGGAGAGAACACTTGTTTAAGTATTGTACACATAAAATAATTCAGGTTGAAAAGGTTCTCTGGAGTTCTCTAGCCTGACCCCTGCTCAAAGCAGGGTCAAAGTCAGCTCAGGATGCTCGAGACCTTCCTTGATCAGTCGTGGCTTGAATATCACCGAAGAAGGAGACTCCTGTCTGGTTCCTACACCACTGCTTGACCACCCTCGTGGTGAAGGATGTTTCCTTGTATTCAGTTAGAATGCTTTCTTCTGGACAGCTTTGAGGAGACTGGCTCCATCTTCTCTGTAACCCTGTTAGGGAGCTGCAGATAGCAATGAGATCCCCACAGCCTCCTCTTCTCTGGGCTGAAGAAAGCCGGCTCCTCTAGCCTCCCCTGTATGTCCCGTGTGCTCCAGCCCCTGACCAGCCTGGTGGCCTCTGCTGGCTGTGTTCCCACCTGTCAACAGCTGTCCTCGCAGTGGGGCCCGGTACACTTAATTCATCACATAAGTAATGTGAAACCATGTTAGCCTTCATCTGCAGGGTACAAAGTTCTGCCCAGGGTCCTCTTAGTTCAGGAGAACATTCAGTGGTGTTACCTGAATCAAACTCTGTTTAGTAAGTTCTTAAATACATGAATATGTTTTCATAGTGATATGTTTTAATCATATCAGTGATTTTATTTGCTTTACTGGTTTGCTCAAACAGCGCTTTCAGGCTCTAGGTGACAGATCTTCCATTTGTTCTGTATTGATTTCTCCAGACGTGTGGCTCAGTTCAAACAGTTATTTGCCACTCTGTGGCCAAAAGAAAGACAAAGATGGAAACTGCAGTTTGAGTTGTATTTAGTGGACATTTTGGAGTAGTTAGAGACAAGTTCACGAAACGGCTACAACTAATCATTGTTATTTCTACTTTTTACAATGGATCGTTGATGAAAATAATGTGGCAGAACCCATGAATGTTTGGAAAAGCGTAGTTAAATCATTTATCATTCATCTATTAGTATATTACTTGCACTGAGGGGTCTCATAACTGCTGAGAAAATGCCCTAGCTTCAGTTAGAGCCTTCCAGAGAATATGACATCAATGTTAATAAAAAATTATAATGGGAAATGTAAAACAAGGAATTCCTTGCGTAGAAGGGAGAGGATGTTGCATAATGGCCAGATCCTGCCATCTGCTGACCCTCTGGAGCTCATGGCCTTAAGATGTGACCCTGTCTTTACTTACTTACAGTTCTCTGCCCTTGTGATGGCTTCTGCACGCCTAAGAATTTCACTTTAGCCAAACAGCCATTAGCCATATGCTGTACCTGACTTTGAGGACTAAAAGACCATAATTCAGTGGACTGCAGCACAAGATTAGTGGCAGGATTGCAGATGAAATCCTTTCTATCTGTATTTCTGGGGGTAGCTATGAACAACACATGCTACAGAATGAGCTTAACCAATGTGGTTTTTTTCCATGCTCTTACCAAAGGCAGGACAAGCTGGAGCTGCAGCCCTGGATGGGGAGGCTGCGGATGTTGGCTGTGAGTCTGCTCCACGTGCTGATAGCGGGTGGTTTCTGGGTGGTGTTTTTGTGCCTTGTACCTGAGCGGCTCAAGGGAGAGCAGTGCTCCCCAATCAGCCTTAATTCAATAGATTTCAGTCTCCCTGGTGCATCTGTGGGCTGCGTGGTGAGCCAGGGAGGGAATTGATCTGCTGAGTAACAGACGGGCATTGCTGTGGGCTGAAGAAACCTGCTGGTGGCTCAGAGCCAGGAAGAGCCAGATCCAGCCCTGAGCCCGGGGCACTTGCAGTGGAAAATTTTTCTGTGGTGTGTGCAGGCAATGCACGGCAGCCTTTGGCAAGAAGGTGCTCTCCACCCATTGGGAGAGAGGTCGGTCCTGCCTTGGGGAGCAGCCTGTCTGGGGCAGGGAGCAGGATGGAGCACAGCACAGCACTGCATGGGCATGAAGCAACCTGCTGGAAGCTGCCAGGTCTGGCTAGGAAGGATGGTGAGGACAGCTCACAGTGGTCTCACTGCATTGCTCAAGAAGGCAGTGCCAAAACTCGTATTTGGCACAGAAAGGTGGACCCTCAGCTGTGCAACCATCAGCTTATGCAGGCAATGAGCAACAGGAGCCCTGGCATGCTCCTCTAGGTGCTAAGGAGAGAAGTCTCTGGTTTCCAGAGACATATTCCACAAGACACATAAGGACAATATATCTTGAAGATGTGCCAAATCTCTCTGAAATATTCATGCATGCTTCCTGTAATTTATAGAAGCAAGCCCAGCAGGAAAAAAAAAAGTAATGCTTCTCCCTCTAAGGAAACCCATCTTTTCATGTCGAAATGTAATCTATATATTCACACATCCGTGCTGCGGCATCCTTAATGTGCCAGTGCCCAGTATACATGATTGCATGCACAATACTGTGATTTGTACATTTAAACATCAAATCATACCTTTTAGACTACTGCAATGCATCAGACACCAACACGGTTCCTTGGGCTTGCTTTCAGTGATTTCAGCTGAATTTTGGCTGATTAATGGGTGCTGCCTTTTTTATTCAAGGGAGCACCCATAAAGCATCTCTTGCTCTGCATCTCCCATGATGCTGAAGTCCCCGTGGCAAAATACTACAGGTGTCCTTGCCGTTTTGGACCTGTCAAAGGAAGCATGGTGAGAAACTTGAGGTTGAGGGCTGCAAAACTAAGCCTGCTAAATCAGCAGGGGTCCAGAGCTCCTCCCAGGAAGGAGCCACTTGAAAAAAGGTGGTGTGAAGGCTGGACATGCGAGACAGACAGAAAAACTGGGACAGGCTCTATGTTTTTAGTATTACTTTCTGAAATGTCTGTAGAGGGAAAGGATCTACTGTACTTTCAGGCATAGCTGGTGCCCTAATGTAAATAAGTTCCCCAAACTTCAGAGTCGTTTGTTCTTAAGATGGCTTGGCAGAACACTTTGAATCAATTCATTTAACTGTGACTAGGTCTGTAAATAAGTGCTCCCTGCTGATAAGGTTCAAGTGACATTTTTAGTGGTGTTTCACAGAATTTAACCCGCTTTCAAGTCTTCTACTGAGCTCTTCTGTTCCTAGGTGGTGAAACTGCCAAGCTCTTTCCATTATCAAATCAATGTTAAATACCATTAACTTCGCAGGATAGATGTGGTCCTGCCAGCCTCACCTGGCAATACTTAATCAGTTCTGTTGATGGCAAAGCCTTGCTGACCTGTGTTCATACCTAGTGGTGAATATCGAGGAATGCAGAAATTCATGCTGTCCCCTCTGATACGGAGTGGGAAGCAGAGCTTCGTAGCCTGAGCTGCAGACAGGGTGGTCCTGAGCCTCTGTTGCTCCCTGCTGGGAGATGTCACTGCAGAAGTGAATGGAAGAACTGCAGCTTGCTCTCCTCAATATTTTGTGCTGCTTAGGTTTCTACTGCAGTCTTAAAGAACTTTTTTTTTTTTTTTTTTGATCTAAAAGGCTGTTTGTTTGGTTTTGACCAATGAGAGCATGTGACACTTGTCTCAAGCTATTAACCGAATGTCCAGCCAAAATCAATTGCCTAGGAGATGCAGACCATTACCTGGAGGTCAAGACCTCAATAAATATTACTGGCCTCATTGTACCAGTGACAGATTCAGCTGGTTGCTTCGTGTTACAGCTGAACAGTTGAGACACTGCGTTTGTATATATTTGCTGCCCGCCTTGGAGAGACCATCTCAGGAGCAGAGCACCAGCGGGCAGCCTGTGGACTCAGGCAGTACTTCCACCACGACCATGGCAGGCGTCTTTGTGCTGTTGTCTTTAGTTCTTTGCTGCTTCCCCGGTGAGTAACCCTCAGGGTGTTACAGAGGCTTTGTACCTGAGTGTCCTGGCTATCCCAAAGAGAATAAGGTAGTAGCCATCTAATAGAGGTTCTCCCACAAAGAGCCAGGCTGCCTCCCTGCTCTGGCATCTCACAGGATGCAGGAGTAGATTTTGTGATGGTGTTAAATGCATCACTGTTGTAGCTGGGTGTCTGGAGTTCTGTGCTCCTAACAGGTGTTGTTACACGTTTTTGCACTCTTGGCACTGTTACAGTGCTTCTGCTTGTTGTACAATTACAGAGAGTGGGTAAATGCTTGGAACACGGCCGCAATGAGGTGGTCAGACCTCCAGCGACTAGTCACAAAAATATTGTAATGGTACAGGCAAGTTCTGTATAGAAACCTGGCAGCTTTCCTGCAATGCTTTTGCTGCTAATGGAGAAACAAGAGATGCAAACAAGCCCGAGTCTGATGTTCTCCTTATGTATTTACATCTCATGAAATTACAAAATCAAAGACAAGTGTTATTTTTTTTAACACTCAGCTTCTTTAGATTGTATATCCCTGACAACAGATGCTGTATATGTTTGCTTATCCTGTATGTGACTATTTGCATTTGCATTTATCTGTATTGATTCAGGTTTCTTTTCAGATATGCAATAACTGTTTTCTAGGGTCAGAACGGATATGTAAAAAGATAAGGAAGGAAAAGCTATTCTTTTTTCAATTAATAAGTCTACCAATCTCTTTAAAAGAAAAAAAAAAAAAAGAACAAAGCCATTCAAAAACACATTTAATCAGCCAGCAATAAGAAACAATTATACTTATCACCATTTTAAAAAAAAGTCATACATGGTTTACTTACTTCAGGAAACCAGTCAGTGGAAATCATTCAGTTTGGTCCTCTGTGTTGGAATTTTACATCTAGGTTTCCAATTAACTGAGATATTATTGATCACATTGGCTTTGTTTCACTTTTTTTCCTCTGTTCTTTTTTTCCTAGATGCTGCCTTTGGGGTTGAGGTGAGTAGGAGATTTTTTCTTTTTTTCCCCTTCCTTTCTTACTTAATTAGTGTTGCTATAATCAGATCCTTCAGTGTAAAATGTTAAATTATGCTGTTCTGCGCTCTACATCTATGCTGTATGTTAATAATGCAGTAGTAATATAAAATTGTTGGATTAATTCATTTCTGACAAACTCTAAACTAGTCTAAGCTTAAAGCTGGTCATATGTGACTGGTTCTAAACTGATGGCAATAGACTATGGTACCAGAAACAACCCCAAAACAACTTACTGAAAGAACAAAATACTGTGAGACTTTCCAGCTTCCAAACGCCAGGTCTTTAGACTTGTTCCTTTGATTAAAACTGTCCGTGTGTGTTGAGAAAGAAAGAGTATTAATGGAAATGCACTGGAGGGGCCATGAGAACGTGAGAGTGAGGGACCCATGCTCAGCCTGTGCAAAATGATGCCTAGAAAGCATAAGAGATCCCTGCTGGTTTATCCCTGTGGGGGGCTGTGTTGCTGTAACCCTCCCTTCCTGCTCCTCCTCCTCCTCCCTCTCTGCATGGAGAGGTCTTGTCAGGAAGGATTTGTCTGTTCCTAGAAAGACACCAACGCACGTTTGTGCTGTGGCAGTGAAAAACCCACTGTGGGGACGTTGGGTCCGGTCACTGCCACATGCAAAATGAGAGATAATCATAAAATGCCTTCTCCATCCTCTTGCTGTGCATTCCTTTGGCAGGTGGACTGCAGTAGGTTTCCCAACACTACGAATGAGGAAGGCAAAGAGGTGTTGCTCTGCACCAAGGAACTCAGCCCCATTTGTGGCACCGATGGAGTCACGTACAGCAACGAGTGCCTGCTATGTGCCTACAACATGTGCGTACTGCGTAGGGGAGATCATCCTGCAAGCAGACAGCGGTGCTTGGGGCTCCTGGCAGCAACCCCTCCCAACAAACAGTGATCTGTCATGTGTCACTTATGTCAATTCCTTCGGAATGAGCTTGGGTAGCACTGCGTGACACTCCGTTGCCTAGACATCACTTTAGTTACTGTGTCTCTTCTGCTGGTGTAATTTATTCAGGCTTTTCTTCTCCATCTCGAGGATGAGCCAGATGACAGCCCCTAGGGCACATCTCATCCCAGCAAGAAGGAGCAAAAAGATGGAGAGATGATCGACTCTGAACCATCCAAAATGATTCTAAAGGTCTCAGGGTCTTTACGTTCCTGCCAGCCACTCAGTGCCAGCTGGTCAGGGAGGATGGCACTACCTTCTCAAATATGTATATACACAGATAAATTGCAAAGAGTCAGTCCTCCACTCCCTCCCTTGTCTTAGGTACTTATTCCCAGCACCTAGGGTGCACCAAGAAGTCTTTCCTGAACTTCCTAATATTTGTTTTTTTCCCCTCTGCAGAGAATATGGAACCAATATCAGCAAAGACCATGATGGAGAATGCAAGGAAGCTGTCCCTGTAAGTAAAACCAATGGCAAAGCAAGGGGCAGGCTTATCTTCTGTGCAGCCAAAGCTGCATATTGATTTGCCTAATAAATAATTCAAACACCAGATAAGAGCATAAGACATGTCAGAATTTTGTATTGGTCATCCTCAGGTGAACTTTCATCATAATGACACCCCCCAAAAAAGGTTTTTTTCCTGCTGTGGTGACATCCCAGAAGGCCAAATAATGCATGTACTCTCCAGGTCTACTTGCTTCCTGCAAGCAAGCCCTCACCAGTGCTTTGTTGCATGTTCCCTCAACAGGCTGACTGCAGCACATATCCCAACATGACAAATGAGGAAGGCAAAATGACGTTACTCTGCAACAAGATGTTCAGCCCTGTCTGTGGCACTGATGGGGTCACCTACGACAACGAGTGCATGCTGTGTGCCCACAATGTGTGAGTACTGCGGGTGAGAGCTGCCTGGGGAGGCAACCATGAGGCTGGCATGGGATTTCTACTGAGGCCTCTTCTGTGCCCAGTGCCACAGAGCAATAGCATTTCTGTCTTTGAGACCATTGGGTACCATCCTGTGTCTGGGGGGGGGACCCAGGCCAAGCCCCCTGGGGGGTGGCTGAAGGCAGCCTCCCCTGGAGGCCAGCCCTGAGTGTGCTCGGAGGCAGGGGTGCTTCCAGGGCTGGTGTCTCAGGCAGTGTGAGCAGCTGAAGCTGGACATCTCCTGTACCTGTGGCTGATCAGCATTGCTGGGACATGGAGTGTAGCACAGCAGGATGCAGGCAGAGTCCCCTAACATCAATCTTTTTCTTCCTAGAGAGCAAGGGACCAGCATCGGCAAGAAGTATGATGGCAAATGTAAGAAGGAAGTTGCTACAGTAAGTGTGAGCTGCCTAATGAAGGGTTAGCTTCTGGTCCTACTGATTTCAATGGAAACACAGCCAGTGTTTGTAACAGCATCAGGAGCATCACTTGGGCTTCAGCACAGGGAAGATTTTGCCTTCTGCACATGTAATACACATTAATGTGGATAATGTCAGAAAAAGAAGAGGGTGAATGCACAGGAAAGGACTGGTACAAGATCATCAGCAGAAATAATCCATCAAGGCAGAACTGAGAGTAAGAACAGAGGGCCATCACTGGGGTCAGACCAGTGGGCCATCAAGCCCATGGTGGCTTGATGTAGAGCTC
Source organism: Aythya marila (assembly GCF_965140915.1). Classification (NCBI taxonomy): domain Eukaryota; kingdom Metazoa; phylum Chordata; class Aves; order Anseriformes; family Anatidae; genus Aythya; species Aythya marila. The sequence goes on from NC_139055.1 coordinate 11,367,955, forward strand.
ACTCTTAGGGGCCATAAGGACTGTGTCGGGAGAGAGTAAAAGTAGGGTGAGTAAATACAGGTCTTCCTGAACACTATTCCAACCTCCAGCTATTTTCAGGTGATGGAACTCAGCTAGGTGTGATCTCTGTGCAGTCAGTGAGCCTCAATGTATTTCTCTCCCATGAAATTCTCCAGCCTCTTCCTGTAACCATATACTTTTTTTTTTCTTTTTCTTTTTCTTTTTTTTTTTTTTTCCCTGTACTACAATGCCCCTCAGCGAGTGCAGTACCCATTTCACAAAGAAACAAAATCCCACTCCCATGGCATCTAGCTAAGTGCTGATATTTTAAGCCTATGGGAGAGATATGGGACCATTATACAGGTATCAGTGCTGTCTCTTCTCCAGACACCAGCGTTTTTCCATTTAATTTCCTGGCCAGGTTGGGAACATGGTGCAATGTGACTGTAAGCACAGCACGTTCAGTGAGTGAGCTGCTGCTGCAGCTTGGAAATGCAGCAGCCAGGCTGTGATATACATCTCTTAAACAGGAAATTATGCTCTATTTTTATATTATTAAATTCTGGCATAGGAGAATCACACCTCAGTTGATATCAGATCGTGCAAGGAAGTTAATTATTTTTAGTTAGATCACTATCGTTAGCACTGCAGCCGCAGTTAGGGGTTCAAGCCCTTCTGCTATCGACTACTTCCCACCCTTTGCATTAAGGCTTCTTGTTCTGCAGGTTAACTGCAGCGGCTACCCTAAACCTGCCTGCACGATGGAATACATGCCTCTCTGTGGCTCCGACAACAAAACGTACGGCAACAAGTGCAACTTCTGCAATGCAGTCGTGTAAGTGCAACAACCGCGGGGCGCGTTCGCGTTGTCGGCTGCCTCCTACAGGCACAAATTTGCACGGTTTCTGCTTTCTTTGCTGACCAGGCATTCGGGGTAGAAAAGAATAGCAGGCATTGTACCAACCGCTCGTTTGTGTGTGTGTTTTTTTTTTGTTTGTTTGTTTTGTTTTGTTTTTTTTTTCGTCAGAGCGTCCAAAGAGCTATGTCTGGTTTATTAGTATGGAGGGTTTGAAGACAATTAACCTGAATGGTGTTTTTCTTGCTTATTGCAAAGAAAATTAAATTTGGAGTTTCGTTACAGTTCCCCCAAATATTTTTCTGAATGGGTTAAATGATTTCACTCATTTCTTCATAATCAAATAGCTAATGAGACTCTGAGTCCCCCAGTTTTTGGCTCGGGGCAGGATCCTAATGTCTTCTCTAGAAACCAAGTGAAAGAACAGATTACAGCACACAGGGCTCCGTGTCTAATCCATTTTTCTCTCTCCTCACTTTCAGGGACAGCAATGGGACTCTCACTTTAAGCCATTTTGGAGAATGCTGAATATCAGTGCTGAGAGAATTCACCACTGGATCCCCACTGGCAAATCCCAGCTAGAGATCTCACCTCAGTTCATCTCGCTCTCTGGGGAACTCAGCTCACTCCTGATTTTCTTTCTCAATAAACTAAATCAGCAACATTTCTTTGTCTTGTTTAATGCTCTGCCTCATGCAACGTTTTCTTCTGATTTGTTGAATGATGATGCCAGGCTGAATATGTTCCATGCTCATAGCTCTGGGATATAACAAGAACAACATCTTGCTCCCCTCACTGTCATAAAAGGCAGAAAATTAAATACAGATGCATAAACCTCAGCTGTGTGACTTTGCACATAAATGATACTCAGACTACATTAGTGTTCAGACCCTTTTAGACAGTTGAAATAGTGCTCTGAACTGGTGAGGCTAGCAGATCTCTACTAAGGTATTTCTAGTGCACTTTCCCCATGCAGGCACCTGCAGCAAAGCAGTTCAGCCTGGTGATGAGCAAGCCCAGAGCTGCTGCCTGGCCTCCTGAGCACAGCCCTTACCTAAAGGCATAGCAAAGCCCGTATTTTTCAGTCATGTGAGTGGGCCATGCCTGTTTTTCTGGGACCTCCAAATGACATGTTTCTAGATTTTCCCCTCATCTTGGAATTTTATTCCACATATTTTAAAATAAATATCTTTTTAAAGCTTGTTTCTACTCCTGTCTGCTTGTCTTCTCTCTTAGTTCTTAATAGCATCGTGCTCCTTGTGAGTCCAAGAAGTTTTTGCAGTCCAAGGACAAAGTACACTTCTGGTTTTAAGAGTGTGACCTCTGTCATTGGTGCATTGTCTGTGAAAATTATTTTGCTTTTGTCCTTTGTTTGTGTATTGAATTGGTGGGTTTTTGATCCACACAAGAGAAACATAAATAAATTGGGCATATCCCTTCTAAAGAATAATGTCTCCCTTAAGTGTTCTTTTTCCTTGGCGGAATGAAGTCATTTAAAAAAAAGGATGCTTTGGTGGTAAAACAAAGGATTTATGTTGAGATGGGCAGATGGATGAAGCAGAGATTTCCAGTCTGGATTTTCTGGGATCCAGGCTACAGGCTTTGTTCTGTCATCATCAGGCTATCAGTCTGCTGCTGCAAATCTAAACGATGCTAATGGTTTTTAGGGAAAATAGCAATCGTTACTTCTTTGCAGATGCCTGTAAAAGTTTCTCATGTGCTTCTATAGTCCAAGGACTCCCTTCAGTGTCTGGGACACTCTCTTGCTTGACCTCCCAGTTCACAGTTTTCCTGGATTTACTGCAGTTTAATGATGCTTTATGGGATGAGGCATGAAAATAAAAGACCTTTCTTTCTGGAAGCCATTCATTTCAGATCAACAAAATTTTGCTCGTGAGAAAGCCCTGCGTGTAGCACTGATAACGTGCACATAGAGGAAATCTGTCAGCATTCTCTCTTTAGGTTTGTACAGTTGTTCTTCTGCCCACAGGAATTTTCCATGGTCCTTCAGAAAGCACCTGTCATATATTTCACTTCAAATAATGACACAGAGGGCGTATCTAACATATTTAAACTTCTTGTGATTCCTGTTGATAAAGAAGCATTCTTTATGGCTTACAGCATGGCTTACCTCTGCTAAGCATCATCAAGATTTACCACTCTGACAACAGACCAGGAATGTTATTTCAGAATAAGGGTGGATAAGAGAGATGCGAACGCACGCACACACACACGTATGTGCATGATTACGATCTGAGGGCAGCATTAGGGCTGCATTCACTGAGGAAAAGGTGGACAGACACCCCAGCCACCATGAGGACGGCAGGCGTGGTGGTGCTGCTGGCTCTCGCCCTTTGCTGCTGCCCAGGTGAGTGGCTTTGCTGCCTCCTGCTCTGTGCTTCACTAAGTGCTGGCTGCCTTTAAAAACACAAAAACATCCTCAGACTGGAAGGAGCTTCATTCTACAAGGACTTATTTACTCCTAGAGAGATGGTGTTGAAAAGACTTGACATCAAAGACTATCACTTAGGGGGTAATATTTTAGCAACAGAACTGAGTGGGTAAGAACAACTGTGGGAACAGCTCCGCGCTCGGTGCTAGTTTATGCATAATGAAGGAGGTGACATGTACGTGGTACCACCCGGCGACTCAGACATCCAGTGTTTAACCTCTGAAACATTGCCGAATCACAAATTATTTTCCTGAATGGCAGTGAATGTTTCTTGCAGTCATCCTGAACTGAGGCACAGTTTGAGAGCCTGAGCAGTTGTAGAAGCTTTAGAGGAGTTACACCTCACTAAATACTCCTGTTATTTAAGCAGTATTATGGAAATACATATAAGAAGCTGCCTCCATGTACCTGCCAGCTTTATGGCCCTGTTTTCCTCAATAATGTGCTTGTCTTTGAGTACATATCCTTGTTCATCCTGTGAATCATGGAAAATGACTTTCTCTTTTCTTTCATTTCGTATACCCTTTTCCATCTGGGCTGTAACCCTCCTGAAAAAAATTGCAGTACAGCACCAATGTTGTAAACATCCAATATGGCACAAAATTTTGCCTGAAATTCCTTTTGTCTAAGAGTCACTTGCTAATAACCACTGAATTGAAAGTTGTTTATTCAGGACATGTAGTCAAAGCTTTCAACACTAACAGAAGAGATGAATTGCATTCGTGTCATACTTCAACTTTTTTTTTTCTCTTTTCCAGATACTGTTGCACTGAAGGTAAGGGGCAGAGCTGTCTACTTTTCTTCCATCATTTCTTTCCTGAAAGCAGTTTCCATATAAATCATTACTAATCGCATTGTGATCGAGCATTTGAAAATCCTGAGTCATCCAGCTGTCTGAACAATATTTGCCACAGATATTACTGGGTGAAATTGCCATTTTCATCTGATAGTTTCAAAAAAAAAAATAGTGCAGTATTCTGTTGGCATCCAAGTTATTGTCACGGTTACTGCAGCAGCATTTATGATATTTACACAGGCTTTACATCGGTAGAGACTGAAAGGGCACAGCAGGAACAAACCACCCTGTTCCTGCCCTGTCCCTAGGCTTTTTTTTTTTTGACATCTGCTGATGGACAGTACTGGGGGAAGCCCAGGGGCGGTGGGGGTGTCTCATAACATCACCCTTCCTACGTATCTGCTGTTGAGGGCATTTTTGTGAACACAACACTGCATCTATCTACAGGGCTACTGCAGTAACTACGTCGTACCCCGCAATTTCTGCACGATGGAGTACATCCCACACTGCGGGTCTGATGGTGTAACATATGCCAACAAATGTTTATTCTGCAATGCATTTCTGTATGTATGAAAATAAATCTCTTCACTAACTAAATGGTGAACCAACTGAGCTTAACCTAACTAATCAGTCTTGGGGACTGGTTGGAGAAGTAAAGTTGTTTTATTTTGTGTTTTCCTGTTCTCCTACTAACAAGAGTATTATTCTTTTTATTTATTTATTTATTTATTTATTTATTGGTGGGAGATTTTACCAAGAATTTCCTTCTTTCAGGTATATAGAAGTAACATAAGTAACATTTAGCACAGATCTTCATTTCCCTGTTAAGTAATTTGCCGAAGAGCTCTCTTGCAGCAAATAAAATCTATTTCCTACAGACTATTTGTTCTTCTTTTAAATTAAGTCTTTATCTTGTCTTTGAATGTTAGCAATAAGAGGAAAGAGCTGGAATAGCTTTGAGAATGTTCAGATTTGGTTAAGTTCCTCTGTGATGTATCCTTTACCAGTGGGGGGGATGAACAGCAGAAGTGCAGATGTTCTGTCTCTAGGGTACTGATTCCTTTCTCTGCAGGAGAAGCCGTCGGACTCTCAGGTTGCTGTACCTTCGAGAGTGCTAACACCTCAACAGGCTCCAGCTCAGACAGGAGACTCCTCCCTGGCAATATTCCCTATGGCAGAGGCTAAAACCTCATTCTGAACTTTGAGAGCTCCTGATAAAGCCTAAAATGAAACTCAACCCAATAAAACAAATAAACAAACAACAACCGTTCAGCATTTACGTCTTGTTTTAATAATATGTCTCATGATGTTTTTTTTTTTTTTTTTTTTTGTTTTTTTTTATCTTAAGATGTTTTGTGATTATTTCACTGCAACAGTCCTGGGGTGTGGGTATTAATGGGTAAATTACAGGGAGAGAGAATGCATTGTCTGATCTACAAAGAAATCAGCTCCATCTCCGAAGGCAATGAGTTTCTCTGAGGGCCTTCACCCAGATTTCCTAAAGAGAACCAGAGCTGGGGATGCAACCTGGTGCAATGCTCCAGTGGATTTATCCTGCTAAGGGCATCCCAAACAGACACTCGCTGCCTCCCTAGCAGGTGAGGAGAGAGGTGGCAAAGAAGGGCACTTCCCTGCTGCATCTCCCCTGGAGGAAATGGGGCAGCAAACACACCTGCAGGTGGGTGAAGTCTTTTAGCAGTCACTTTCTGTGCCTCCCCGAGCAGCAGGACAGGATGTTTCCCCAGGCAGGGGGCACCTGCCTGCCTGCATTTGTGCTCGTGACACTCATCAGGGTGCGGGTGATGTTCAGAGGACTGCGAGCAGGAGCTTCCGCAGCCCGTTTCGGCACCTCACCCACCACTTAGCTGCTGCCTGTAGGTAATTGCATCAGCTGCCACTTGTAGAGGATCCTTTGAGATTCTTGGGCCTCTGGAAATCTTGGCTGATGAAAGGAAGGGCTCAGAGTCATAGCGTTAATTTATTATTCATTACCAGCGAAGTGCCGGCAGTGCAGCGGGCTGTACAGGCAGCCGTCTCACAGCCAAATAGTTAATGATCTTAAGTGACAACGTGCCACTTTCCAGAGACCAGAGAGAGCGGCTCTCTGGAGGGAGACTATTTATTTCCAGAAGATGTGAGTGTGTGCAACCACTCAGCACCAAGCCCCTTCCTGGGGCTGGGATGTCCCTCCTGGGGGCAGGATGTCTGGGTGTGGGGAGGCATTTCGGGATCAAGGGCAATGCTGAGGACCGTGACAAAGTGTGGTGGCAGTGCTGGGGGTGTGTGTGGCAGGCACTGTGCTCCTGTTTGTCCCCTCTGCTGTGCAAGGCAGTCAGGTAAGAGATCATCAGCCTCATTGCTTGTCGTCCTTCCCAGGGAGCAGCAGAGAGGAGGAGGAGGAAGATGAAGATGAAGATGAAGAGGGCCCCCGAGAAGCTATGCTTCCTCAGTGCCAAGTGGAGCTCCCAGCTGCTCTCTGGATCCCAGTGGTCTTCAGAGAGCATCTTCCAGGGGCCATGCCCACTAAGAAGGAAAACCTAGGCAATTGAGGGGAAACTGTGAGCAGAAATTAACGGGGACAAATCCTCCACCCTGACATGGAGCTCCAGCATGCAGCACTTCTGAGGAGTTGGCAGGGGGCAGAGCAGGACCCCAGCATCACCCCTGTCCTTCCGCACCACGGGCAGCTCTGCAGGACGGCAAGCAAGATGAGACTCTTCCATGAGCACTGTTGAAAATGATTTTTTTGTTGCTGCTCAATAAAATCCTGCCACAACAACACAATATCCTCTCACCATTACTAATCTAACTCTCCCTCCAGGAAATTCAAGGCAGGAAACATTGTCTGCCTGCAGAGGTGTTTTATGGTACAATTCTTTGAGTGGTACCTCAGCCCTCTGTGCCATTATTTGATGTTTGTGAATTTAGGAAATGCCATTCAATTACCCTAGAAACTGATTAACACATTGCATTTAGTTATTTGGTTCTGCTCTATTTTATATCAACACTTCTCTTTTAGTGTATTATCCTACTTGTTACTGACCAAAACACACCTCAGGCCAGTCTAGACCTCGCTCATAACGCAGTTTTTCTGCAAGGCTTCATCAGCATAAACGGTTTCTTACTATGTTATTCCTCAGTGTGGGGAAAAATAAAATGTTTTGAAAGAAAATTGCTTGGTGATGCTGTCTGGGGGTTGGCTGTGTCAGAGCTGCTGCAGCGAGACCGAGCTGGGACGCACTGAGGGATTTGGATGCGAGGGGCTGGATCCTCAGCACCCTGCTGTAAGTGTGCGGCTCCCAGACAGACAAATTATTCCAGACACCCTTCCTGCCTGTGATATCATCTGTGCTTAAACGGCAGGAGATATGCAGGCAGCAATCAGATAGCTGAGCTGAGAGGAGAAATATTACAAGAGTACGGCTGAGAGCAGGGGCTTTGCTTGCTCCAAAATTGAATTCCCGTCCTCATAGGAGATGTAGTCCTGCCCCCGTGTGCACAGCTCCGGTAATAGCACTCTGTTTTGGTACATCCTGCGTGGGGCACAGTAGCAGTGGGTGCGATCACTGCGCTTTACATTCGGCCTGCAGCAGTTCTGCATTTGGGACTGCAGAGCGCTCGCCTCCACACATCCAGCTTTTTTTTTTTTTTTCTCTCTCTTTTTCTTTTTTTTTTTTTTTTCCCCAAATTGAAAAATATTATTTCTTTTTGTAGACAAGTGAAGCCTGTGACAAGTTTTAAATTGAAGTGGGGAAATTTAATGAAGCTTTTTTTTCAGGTCATGGTAGATTATGGACTTGTTTGCAGTAGGGAATCTCAAGACCAGAGGAAAAGATTCCTGGGAAATATCACTGTCATGGGATGACATCATTTTGTACTAGAAGTTGGGTAGAATTTACAGAATTGTTGGAAATTTACCGTAACACAAGGGGATGCATCACATAACTACCAGTGTTTAACCCATTCATGTGGCCACAACCTTCTTTAATAACCTTTACCATCTAAGAACTTGAAATAGCAGGAAGTGTTTTATTTAACCTTTTCTGTGGGTCTCATATCTCATATATAGGAAAAAAAAAGAGCCTAAAAATAATCCTATACTCAAACTCACTTTATTGAACCCACCATCACGGAACTTGCATATCCCACAGGGATTTTGACAGGTGACTTCACTCTCCTCTTCCCATTTGCAACATGTGTATGACATTTCCCGAAGCTCCCTCCTCCAAATGTATTGAGACAGTTGTTTTTCACTGTTCCTAATGCCTGTGTCACCCCATCTGCTGCTCGGCAATTACTTCTGTCCCATTCCCTTCTGTTTCTTATTAATCGAGCTCCTTGTGCAATCCCATGTCACACCTCGCCTCGCAGCTCCTGCTGCCCTGCCCTGGCTGCTGCCAATTAGCTCCCATCCTTTCTCATCGACCCTGTAGCAAGACTCTGTCCTCGCACAGATCACTGGAGGAAGAGGGGACAGGAGCAGTTCCAGCACTGTCCTATCTGCCTACCCAGACGCTCAGAAGCAGCAAGGGGGTCTCCCAGGTGGAGCTTGTTAGTCAAAGGGCAGGTGCTGGCACACAAGAGAATGACACCATTCCCCGCCATATAAAAAAGCCCTGAGAGGTCAGCAGGGTTTCTTGCTTCAGGCTGAAGGAAGAGGAAACCAGAGGAGCAGCATGGTTTTTGGTAATTTGGGCTTTCAGACCTAGACGTGGTGCAGGGTCTGGGGTTGTAGGGCTGAAGAGCTGATGGACTGTGTTCCTGCAGCCTCACCAAGCACTGCAGAGCCAGCAGGTGCTATCTCCTATGATGGCTGGTACGGATTCTGAGGAAACATTTTCAGCTTAGGCATTCTTTTCCCTGGAGAAAAATCAATATTAATGCTTCTGTGATTACTGCTTGCCTTCCAAATATGCTTATGATCAGTTCAAGAAATTTGACAGTCACGTCACTCAGGATGCTAAGAATACAACAGAAACAGCTTTTAAATGAACCCTTCAACTCTTGATATTTGTGAATGAGATCCAAAGAACATTACTCATTTATTTTTCAGGAAAATGATTTCATTGACACGAACAGGCCAAAGCCTGCAAGCTCTATTTTGTGATTGCGGTTCCCTTGCACTTTCAGCTACATTTTTATGATTTTATGTGCCCATGCCAAGACTTGAACATCTCCCAGGATAATAAGAAAAACAATTCTGATTTTCTATTTAAAACCGAGGCTGCTTTTAAGCCACGTGCATGTATCAGGCTTCTAAAACATAAATGTGTTCTGTCCCTCACTTCCTTTCGTGACTGACTATATTCAACTCATGAAGTATTTTATGCAATATTTGTTTTGTCATAAATCTATGACAGAGTTGAAAAAAACCTTCAATAGAACCTTTATTCTTCACTTAGCTGAATGTCATGTTTTAGGGAAGATGACACTCTCTATTTAATGCCATGTAAAGAGAAGAGAAGGGGGGGAATGTATGGACTCACCTTCTGTTTTCGGTTGCTGCAATTTTTTATGAATGACTGTGGTAATGAGACCATTTCACCTGCACAGAATGCCACTTGCTTGTCATTAAGAAGAAACAATGTCCAGGTTTAAGGCTCATTGTTTCTTAATCAGGTTCATGCTGATTGTCAACAGATGAATAATTCTTCCTTGTACATAGACATGTCTCAAACTTCTGGAGTTTTAGGTCATGTTTTCCTGTTGTGTTGATTCTTTCTATCCCATTAGTGAGAGATCCAGTGTACCAGGAAAATACAGAAGAGACTATGGAGACGTTCACTGTGCAGCATCTTCAAAAGACACTGATGCCTGCCAAACCCCGGATTTTATTTCTGTAAAAGCTGAGGGTGTCCCACGCTGCCGTCTCATCACTCTGCTGTACTGCGCAAGTCTCCCAGAGCCCAAATACTGCGTAGTGTATGTAACATGGTGTGCACTAGTTCAAACACTTCCAACAAATTAGCTTTTTTGCTTTGCCAACTTCCATATGTAATTTCACAACATCTAGTGTTGAGACAGTGCTCTTGTTTGGACAGTACAAATCACTCATTGTACAGCAGGGCGCCTTTGTTAACAAGCTGGGTGTAGCTCACATTTTTGTTTAATTCTTCTGGGCATTTCTCTAACAAACAAGTATTCTTTAGGGCTCAACTTAATAATCAATACAGTTTTGTTAGTTTACAGAGCAGATAATTACTTTATGGGATGACTTTACAAGGTCAGGGAGATGTACTTATATAGTCTGGAGCATGAAGGCAGAGAAACATCTCTATAGAACTCAACAGCAACAGATTTGCAAGTAACAGACTACACAACCTTTCCCACCATGAAGATGACAAGAGCTGCTTCCCTTCTTGGGCTACTGTTTCTTGTCTGCTTTTCTGGTAAGTTGTTTTTATTATAGTCTCTCCTTATATCTCTAGTCATCCTGAACTCTATATAGTTCAGGATGCCTTAATACATGTATATATGTATCCAAAAGAGAGCTTAGCTTACTGAAGAAGTGATGATTTAGTAATGCTCTCTTTAGTAAACTCTCTTTTAATGAACTTTATCCATGTGCAAACATTACTACAGGTCTAGTAGGATGCCTCTGTCTGATTTAAACTTATTAGACTTAGCCGGGATAATAGTGCTGCAAAAGGAGAAAAGTTTATATCCTATTCCTTCTTTAGCAAGTCAAAGCTTGTACTTTCACCAGTAATTGATTATTATTACTATTATTATTTTTAATCATAGGATATAACTTCTTGTTTACTTGGACTGGATAAAACATTTACAAAACAAGTAATTCTCAGTAGTAAGAAAGTGTATTTAGTTACTCTGTTGGGAAATTAATAATGCAGAGAAATTTTAATCAAGGACACTGTAACACTTTTACATTTTATAATCTCCTTTTTTTTGTAGATATTGTTTCTGGTCAACGATGGGTGAGTAGTAGATCTTCTCTGTCATTTAGTCTTGATTTCTAAGTGTAGATGAATAATTCATACTCACGCTGTATCCCAGGGGAGTCTTGAGGAAGAATAAAAGAAAATGGAGAGAGTCAGGAAGGAAGAAGAAAAAGTTCTCCCAAGAATTATACCACTTCTTTTCCCCCAAAATAAGAAAATATCTTTGTCAGAGAAAGACACCTTATCAGACTGGTGATAAAAGATGGTAATTAATAATGCAGAGTGAGAGCCAGCATGGCACAGAGGGCCAGCAGGAAATCTATACAACTTTTGAATAACTGCCTAAATATCTTCCCTGTCCTGATTCCCTGAGGAGTGATCATTTTTGTCAGTCATGCACATCTACAGTGCTGAATGTCTTAATGGTGAAAATGTGTTTACGCATACTGTAGGAAACGATATATTTTCTTCTTTCCCTTCACCATGGAGGAATGACAAAGGGGAAAAAAAAAATTAAAATGACCACCTGTAGCATCCCTGTGCTTAGAAAACATGATGAACATGAGCAGATCCTTCCCTCCCCTTGGAGAAACTGCACATCTGTCCTTTTTAACAGGCCTCCTGCAGCGTGTACCGGATGGCGGATAGGAGCAATCTCGCCTGTCCCAGGGACTTCCAGCCTGTCTGTGGCACCGATAATGTGACGTACCCCAATGAGTGCTCGCTCTGCAGAGAAATCTTGTGAGTACAAGATCACCTGATTTCCCCTAATGATGGTTCAGGTAGCAGATGAAAGCCTTTTGAATTGTGACTAATCGTGGGGTGGACGGGATTTTTCATAAGTTTCAGTCTTCCCTAGTGCGCAGGATCTCGTCAGGCTGTGTCTCTTCCGTGTCAAAACTCCTAAGTTTGATTAATTACTGGGGCTTTACGAGTGGAGAGACTTAATGAGTGAGATGACTACGTGGCATCAACAGGTTAATCTTTCCTTTCCTTCTCTCTCCTAGTCGTAACAGAGTGATTGACAAAAAGCATGACGGAAGATGTATAAAGGTAAGGGCTAAGATTGACTCTTAAGATATCCTAAGATACTCTAAAATAAAACTTCAAAACTGCTAAAATTTTTATGAAAATGAAGAATTTCAGATCTTCACTTTTTTTTTTTTATTTCCATTTTGAAAAATGCAAATCTGCTTCAACTGTGAATTTTGAAATGTAATCTTATGCCTAACACCTGACGGAAAAACAGAAGCTTTTGATTTCAATAACACTTCAGCATTGTCAAAACATTTCCATTTAGATCTAGAAAAAAGTTTGTTGAAACTCAAATTCCCAGAGGAAGTCGGGATTTTGACTAAATGATAATTTGTAACAGGAAAAAAAAAAAAAGATTCTATCAAAACATCTATCATAAGATTTGTTTATCAATATATAGAGCTACCATAAAGTGGAGAACTGGCTCTATTTTTAGATTAGTGAGATAATGTAAAGAAACACTCCGGCTGAGCAATTTACCATAATGCTACAATTTTCATTTCAGTACACTCAGAGTAATTACAGGAACACTGAGGTGAGCCTAAACTCCATTTTCAACTGGGGCAGACGTTTCACAGCAGAAGTTGCTGCCACCTAAGGCACATTAGGCACAGATCCTGTGTGACTGTGTTCAGGGTGGAAATCCCCAAGATGATACTGATGAAGCCCATTTGAGGACAGGAGAAAAAAACAAACAAACAAAAAACAAACAAACAACAACAACAACAAAATAGATACTGCAGGATCTGCCACAGCCATGTCCTCAGAGGCAGAACTTCACCTGCTTGTGCTCCCTCAACCTCATGCTGTCGGGCTGGAAGCTCAGTTCCCATAAATCTCTGTTCCCCATGAGCATGGGAAGAAGGGGAAATATCTCTTGCACCATGCACCGTTACACAGGAGTGATTAAAATGCTGATCTATGCCTGTTTCAGGTTGATTGCACCGGCTACATGAGAACGACAGGTGGTAGGGAGTCGTTCTGCACCCAGCAATACAACCCACTGTGTGCCACCAACGGGGTTACCTACAGCAACAAGTGCAGCTTCTGCACGGCAGTGGCGTGAGTGCTGGGCTGGGTGCTGGTGTCAGTATCTGTAGGGTATCTGCTCCTGAAGTGGCTGTGATGTGCTTGTTCATGCTCAATATGTTTTCTTCCCGAAGGAATGGAGAGGACATCGACCTGCTCATGCCTGGAAAATGCCCCAAGGTAAAGCTGAGAAGTTTGCACTGTGAACTCTTGTTGTAATGTGCTACACGATGAAAATTCAGTGAGTCATAACAACGTAAGAGAAATGCCTGCACTCTGCTGGAGTATTTGGCCTGGAAATAGGATTTGAGGAAAACAGCTGAAGTATGCCAGGGTCAAAGGAACAAAACCCACATCTCCAAGGTGCAGTCTCCACCTGCACAGCTTCTGACCTGGGAACAGAGCAGCCAGATGATGCTGAAACCTTGATTCACTGGGAGAAGAGAAGTGCCTGAGGAAGGGGAGCAGACTTAACCCTCCCAGGGGAGGGCAGGGGCTCAGCCAGTGCCAACACCAGCAGCAGATGGCATTCCTCATGTGGGAGAACTTTGTACCATATGCTTTGTGACACCCCACTTTTTAGCAGCCTCATGTTGGGCTGCTGAACCAGAGCAGAGCAACCAGCAGGAGGGCCAGCCTGGAAGTATTGGTGTGGCCATTTCACTGCTCTGAGGGTATTTATTAGATTTCTTTCCCAATTTCCCACTTTGTACCCTGTCAGGTGAGCAGGTTAGGTTTTTCAGAGTTGTTAGAACAACAGCGCCCTGCACCTGAAAAATGTTTTTATGCTTTGCCATATTGTAAACATTAAATAGACATAAAGCAGACATAGGAAAATATGGGGAACAAAAGCTTCACAATGTGTTGCAGTTCCGTAACACACGGATCGACTGCAGTGGATTCAAGAGCACCGATGTCTACTGCACCGCTGAGTATATGCCCCTCTGTGGCTCTGACGGCAGAACATATGGAAACAAATGCCACTTCTGCATTGCAGTTCTGTAAGTACGGCGCTCAGCACACAACCAGGAAAACACTGCTGTGCCCAAGCCCCAGCGCTCCCGTTAGCCCCTCAGTAAATCCATCTCCGCTCCCTGTCCCTCTCCTGACGCTCCCTTGCCTGTGCCCCTGCAGGCAATGCAGATCTTAAACACAAGTGAGTCTTCTCCTCCCCTCACAATTAAAGCCAAATTCCCATTCGCAGGCTTGTAGCATTCCTGACTTGCTCCCTGCGAGAGTAATTTAAACCCTAACTGTAGGATGAGTATCCAGAATTACAGGGTTTGTCCCAAATCTCTTTCCTGTGACAAAACATGTAACCTGGGGAATCGGGTGAAACTGTAAGTGAGGGACTCACATGGATAGCATGGAGGGTTGGCTTACATGGGTAAAGTTAGCAACAGCAGTGGCGGGACTATAAAACTACCTTCCACATCTGTAATTCTGGATTCTCTCTTTCTCCTCAGGAAGAGCCGGGGTTCCCTGACCCTCAAGCACCACGGTAAATGCTGAGTGTTGGCACATAACCTTCACCCTTGCCTTTCTCTTACAAAGCCCACAGCTCCAATGTGCTCTTCCCTGCTCCCTGTTGTACGTTGGTTTCTGCTTTGATCCATCAATAAATTAAAACCTGCCACCCTCTTTGCCATGGACTATTTGTTTTCTTCTTCAGGATAGGAGTAATGGTCTTCAGGCTTTTAGGTACTTATCTGTCAGGCAGGAGAAGTTTCGAAATAAACCACAATAAAGACTGAAGTGTAACACCCATCACAGAACAGCCCAAGCCCTCACGAGAGTACGTCACTCCATACCAAACCATCAGAGGAGAAAACAAGCTGCTGTAAAATACTACTGCTTTCCCAGGTTCTGTGTTTTACAGCATATAAATGGATTTGTGTTGGACGGACAGAGCCTGGCTTTGTAACAGCACTGAGCCTTGGAGGAACTGGTCCTTTTAGAAGCCTTGGTGTGAGGGAAATGGCCCTGGGGTAGTGTGAATGGGAAACAATGGGCCAGCCCTACCTGGGCATGGGGCAGGTCTGGCAGTGCATTAAAAGGAGGAGGCTTATGGCAAAGGGAGGAGACTATCTCATGGGGAAGAAAATTAGGAACTGCTGCTTCCTTGAAGGGTGTGTGCCTCGAGACTGTGGTGATCAGCAGAAAATTGCAGCAAGCTGGGCAAGGCTTTAATGAGCCTAATGAGGAGCAGAGGAGAAACTAGACTGGTCTCAGGTTTTTGGCTTCTTGGAGAAGAGATCTGAAAAGTTGCAATTGGGGTGCTTGAGGCAGAGGAAGGATAAGGGGCCCTTAAGGAAAAAGGTTTTGGATTCTGTAGCCATAGGAAGGAAGAGCCAGAAGAAGTGCTGGTAGCTCCGAGGTGGTTTCTGTCTGGAAAAAAAAAAAAAAAAGGTGGTATATGGAGATGGTATCTTTGTGGGAGGCTGAAGAGTGCGCTGGAAGAGCAGTGATGTATATGAATGTTCATGACGATGTGCCATCTTTCTGGGTGAGTCAAGGAGTGAGTATGCAAACAGCACAGGCAAAAAGTCCCAAGTGCCCCACTCACACCCCCTTCCCCTTCCTTTCTTCACTTCCAATTCTCTTGATATATACAAAGGCAGTCGCCTGTTAAGGCTGATATTGAGGACAAAATCTGTGAATTCCAAGCTTCTTCTCTAGGCCTCTTTTTACTGAAGTAGGCCATTTCTTGACCTAGAAAGGTTGTAGGCGCTTCCCACCAGAAGACAAGAAGCTGTCTTTCCCTTAATAACAGGCCAGAGCAGTGCCCCATCCTAGGGAGAGGGAAGGAACTTTTACATGATTTTTTTTTTCTATTAGTATGGGCACTATAAACCAAAGCATGCCTGTGTGCCTGCTGGTAAGGAAATACAAACTGGAGAGCCATAAGCTCACTGCTAACCTGCCTATGGGAAAAATACACGTATGAAGAAATGTTCTAAGTAGCTGGTGGATGTGAGCAGGGACCTTCAGCAAAGGACACCGCTTGGCTGTAATGTCTTGTTGGCCAAGGGTTATAGCCTTGGCAGGACAGTATTTCCAACAACAAGATCCTATGGTGAGCGTCCTCGATAATACTTGTTTGTGTTGGAGGAAGCTGGACACTTGTGTAGGAGCTCAAAAGATTTTGGAGAAGCTCAAAGAGAAGCTGCTCTTCTAAAGGGAAATGGAGGGCAAAGAGCAAGTACAGGGTATGTGGCCATATCCCAGGTGGCTTGTGAGCCTCCAGACAAAAAAAAAAAAAAAAAAAAAAAAAAAGAGAGAAGTCAGATGGACAGCAGAATTCCCCACCTCCAGCAGCAAGTGGCCTCTTTCGCACGTTATAAAGAAGTGGAAAGAGGGGTAATCAGGATAATCACCTGTTTGCTAATTTAGTCTCTTCCCTTCTTCGGCCCGCTAGGGATTGGTCCCTGTAGTATGTTTTCTAACTAACCCAATCAGTTATGCTGCAGCAAATAAAACGTTTGGGTAGATAAAGAGCTGAGGTATTAGTGCTGGGGTGGTGAGCAGTGGCGTTTGAAGCTAGAAAAGGCAAACAAGTGATTCTGCGAGTGGCAGAACTAAGCGTGATTTTGAACGGTGCTGCGGCTGGCGGGCTTGATAACTAAATTATACGAGAGGCTGCGTTGTGAGCTCACCCTTAATAGACATCTGAGAACTCACCTGTCAGTCACGGTTCCTCTCCTGTGTGGGTTTTATGATGTCTAGCGAGCGGCAAACTAATGCTTTTCCAGATGCAGGGCAGTCATGACATTGCTCTCTTGCAGAAACGCTCCCTTGCCAGATGAAGATGTTAGTGGAATTCTTGGTTGCTAGAAAAATGTATAAAATGCTTTCTTTTTTATTTTTTTTCACTCCTATGCCAAACTTGGTTAGAATTAGTTAGAATTAGTTAAAATTAGAATTTAAAATTTGCTAGGAAAACAAATAAGCAGATTTCTCCATACATGGTACACTGATAACCCTTGTCTCCTTAGGAATGCATACTGAAATTTTAAAAGATTATTCCTATCTGAACAGAAATTTTGCAGACGGTGCAGATGAACACAAATCTTTGCACAGAATCAGCTGGAAATGGAGCTCAGGTCTCCCAGTTCTCCATCAAATTCCCTTAGTTGCCACTTGCCGTGGGAGCAGAGCCCTAGCATATGTTTGCGAATGTGAAAAGCCGGCAAACATTGACAGCTATAGTTTAAATAGTTCAGGGAGGAGAGGCAGCAGTCCTATGTGGGGCTCTCCACAGAGCTATGTCAGTGTCCTTCTCCACCCCAACCCAACAAATTTAGAACCATCCTCAAAAATAGCCAGGGAACAACGTATAATTGGTTTCGCAGACAACACATTCTCATGCTGTGATTTATTTCGTAATGTCTGGTGAGTGTCATCACGCCGCGCTCTAAGCCTTGGAGCTGGCATTCAGTGAGGACCCAGAGAATGAAAATTACCAGCTTCCCCGATGAATCACTGCTTTGAAAATTCACCCTTGTGAGAATCCTGTGACTATTTAGAAGGAAAAAAAAAAATCACAACAGATATTACAGGCCCGAGTCTATCACTCATATAATTAGCCCTTTCTAGGTTTGATGTGGACAGGGCAGCATTCTTAAAGCACCATAAACACGGACAGGACCAATAATGGCTTTAGAAACGAAGTGGAGAAGTTCTCACAATTAAGGTGAGGAATGAGGACAGCTATGGATGGGTGCATAAATACACAGAAAGGCAGGTCCGTGAGCACACTGTGGGCTCTGGGGCTGAGACAACACATCCCGAACAGGTTGCTTGCCGTGGACTAAAGAGCTAGCTGCCTGCAGCATGAAGGCAACAGGCACCTTAGTGCTTCTCAGCCTGCTGCTTCTGTCTTTCTTCTCGGGTAAGTTATCCTTCCTGTAGCCTAGAAAGAAACTTTCCTGACAAGAGCAAACTTCAGAGAACCTTGATCACCAGATGACGGGCTTGAAGATAAAGCTGAGCAAGTAGAAAATATCTGCGGGACTTGCTCACTCGTGTCACATATTTCCACTCCCTGTGTGCCTCCGCAGTGAATAACACAGTGGAGGTGTCACCAGGAGACAGAATGAGCAAATTGTAAGCGGCTCTTTCAGCAAATGTACCAAAGCAGAGTGTAATTACGAGTTTTGGTACAAATGTTCGCTGGAGAGTTTTGCTGAACCAGTTAGAGAATAAACTCACACCTCAGGGTCATCAGCTCCTGTTTTGATCCTAAGCATCTTGGTATTTGGTGTTTTCCTTAGAGATGTGGAAACGTAATTAGATGAAAGTTTCAGCTTCCAAATACATTGCAGAGAAAAGCTTGAAAATTAAATTCAAATGTCCTCGAGGAGCCAGAACAAAGAGGGCAAATTAAAACGATCCAGCATTTATTTATCTTGAGATTTACACGTCTCTCTGATGATCTGGGGAAAATGACTGATGGTTTTTGAATGTATAGGGCACACCAGTGCCATCAATTGCTTGTGTCCAGCTGACCCAGATCTGGAAGGCTTGTGGTGGCAGTTATGGAAGACTGTGCAGACCAAGAATTATTTATACTTGTTTTTCTGTGAATAATTTGAATAAAGAATTCACTGGAGAAAATTGTGGGCTGTGCATGGAGAAAAGAGGTGAATTACTTTGTACGCATTATTCATAATGAAATATTCATCTGTCTCTAATTGAGTCTTAATTGGGTCTGGGTTCCGTCAGAGTGCTGAAGCTTCCTTCCAAGGCCAGGCAGAATAGCAGCAAACTCTGTGATCTCATATGAAATAAGCAGATGTCAAGAGACATCCTCACAAAGTCTTGTGTAGCTGCATGTAATATTTATAAAAACTATCTAATGAGCTATTTTGTAAATAATATGCAGATAGCCATAACGGTGGCTTCCCAAAGCAGCCTAGCCTAACCCAAATGTGACAGATGCACCGGTGGCAGGGATAAAACACCGAGAGGCATGACAGTTAGCAGAGGAATTCAGGTGGGCTGACGGGTACTGGTTTGGCTGTGGGTGGGATTTGCAGCCTGCGTGGCATAGCACAGGGGCCTCCCGCCCTCTCTCCTGGTGCTGAGCAAACTGCTGCAGTGCCCCCAGGCCAAAACCCCAGCTGCCCAGCTTGGTGCTGGCTGTTCGTCCCTCAGTGTCATGCCCCAGCTCCTGCACATCTGCATGCGACCTTCCCCAGGCTCCCTGGCACAGACACCACAGGCTCGCCCGCCTCGTGGCTGTGACTCGAGCTCCGCGCCTGGCTGCGGTCTCTGCAGCGAAGAAGTGCAAAGAGGATGGGCTGATGAGCCTCAAGACCAGAGCCTGCGCTTGCAGCGGGTGTTTCTTCTCTCTCACTGCCTGGCACTGCCTGTTCTGCTCTGGATCACGCCGTGACATCTCTGTGTCTCACTCGGGATGAAGTTGTTCTGGGAACGTCTCGGGGCTGTGCCATACTGCGGATGGCTGTAAAACTGACCGCAGGGTCTCCTTTGCCACCTCCACAGTGGGGTTTTATTAACAGTACCAGCCAGTTTTGTTATTCAGAGGTGCAGGAGCCTAAAAGCCTTACAAGTCAATACAGCTTGAAAATCTCTGCCGAGAGTGGTTCAAATCCGATACGGCAGCCTGCTTCCCCGGCAGTGGCTGCCTGCCAGGGAGATGGGTTTATGTGTCTGCGGTGCAGTTAGCAGCTGAATGACTGATTACATGGTATTTTAGTAACATTTTTTCAAAAAGCAAAATACCGAAAAGCAATTCAGATAATGTATTTCCTACCCCCTCCTCCACCGCACAGGATGGCAGAGCAGGGAAAACCTGGTGTACGTTGCACTGAGCTTTGCAAAAGGATTTCTGACTTTGGTTCAGCTTCTCTCAGAAAATAATGCTGATATGTATAACATCGCTGATTGTTTATTTATTTATTTTTGTTTAAATTCCAGATGTAGCAGCTCAAGACATTGAAGAGGTTAGTGCAGCTCTTTGCTTGTTGAATCTGCATTTTTTTCCTGATTATAGAAGAATGGTTTTGTAACAGATCTTGGTGCGTGGTAAACTGGTTTTGCTGTTAGCTGGGAGTAGGTTGGTCCTTCCAAGATGCTCCAATGCCTCGGGAAATTCCCCATG
The DNA here is from genome assembly GCF_965140915.1 of Aythya marila. NCBI lineage: Eukaryota > Metazoa > Chordata > Aves > Anseriformes > Anatidae > Aythya > Aythya marila. Next base: position 11,388,148 of record NC_139055.1, read on the forward strand.
GTACAGGGGGTGTTATGTGTGGCCACACTAGCAAATAGCCCAGGGAAATGGACAGCTGGTTCAGCAAATGCTTCCCGTGATTCAGTCCAGAGTGCATGCGTGGGGCTGGGTTTGTCTGCAGCACTGCTTCTGTCCACTTTGCTCCCCTGTCCAATCCCCTCGTGTAACAAATGGGATATTCAGAGCTGGTTATTCCCACAAACTAGGCCCATCTAAAGGAGACCTACAGCTTATGGTTTTCCTCTCTCTCCGCCGGGGAGGCAGGGAGCTCCGCGAGCACAAAGCCGCGTGTGGTTGCACAAGGCGCGTGATGCCACTTTGTTGTGAGCTGACTTGGGGCCAACTGCCTGAAAGAGCATCAATGCTGACTCTTCTCCGGCATGCCTAGGCTAATCCACTTGTGTCTTCGGGACGTTAGGGTTTCTCCCACCTGGCTACAGTTTCCCTCCTCAACGACAGGGCAAAAAATTCCCCTGAAAGAGTGCTGCTGCTAGTTCTGGCAGGCCTTTTTCTTCCATGTAATTGGGCCTTGTCATCACTGCTGTGTTAGTCCTCTGGGCGGGAAGAGAATTACATTAGTGATCTTGTTTCCTATTTGGAAAGCAAAAGAGAAAGTATGGGAGACCTGAAAAGACTTTTTTGGTTATTGTTATTATTCCTTTTGCAGATCTGTAAAGAGTTTGTAAACAGGAGCGTGTACTGCACGAGGGAGTCCAACCCTCACTGTGGCACGGATGGCGTAACGTACGGGAACAAGTGTGCCTTCTGCAAAGCAGTTCTGTAAGTGAAAGCAGAGAGAGTCAAAATGAGAGATAGAGCTGTCTTGATTTCCATGTCTGTAATGCTGGTCTCCATGGAGGGTGGCCCTGCATCCAGGCTGCTCCTCTTGTACAGACCAGCCCCTGGTCCTCACCAGGAGGAATATTTCCTCCTTGGAACAGAGCTGCATGAATGCAGGTTAATTTTAGATCATTTCTAGGCTTTGTATGATGTTAATTACAATGCAGAGAAACAGCACAGGGTCTGGGAGGTAATTGCACCTGCCTATACCTCCCGCATGGACTAAATCGGTGCACATCTTCCTCTGTGTACCAGAGGCTGAAACTCCCTGTCCACACCTCTGGATGCAGAAAAGAGTCTGGAGGAACACAGGGGGCGAGCTGTGCCACATTATGAGTTGAAAGTTTGAATGGACTTTGTGGAACAAGGCACAAAATCTCAGAGGAAGAACTGGAGAGCCTCTGTTTCCTGTGCTCTGTCTCCTTTTAAAGGAGATGTAATAGGAGTCAGCACCTCTGGACTGAATGGACTTGCAAAACATCAGTTTCTCCTTATCAGTCCTTAACATTTGGTGCACTCTGAAGGCTGCCTTATCCTAGGGGAAATTAGAGAGGAGCAGGGAGAGGAAAAGATGGCTTGATGCTCCCTGTGAGGCCCTGGGGTACTCTAGCATGAACCAGGCAAATGGTCCTGTTCGGGTGGATGAGCTCCCTGTCCCATGCTGCTGTGCTCGTGCTGTCTGTCATATGCTGCTTTCTCTGAGTCTGTCTTGCTCCTTTTACAGGAGGAGTGGAGGGAAAATAAGGTTGAAGCACATGGGGAAATGCTGAGTCCTCACCATCTCTGAGCACCGAACATTGATCCCCCTTCAGCGGCGGTCGCAGGCGCCGGTGCCTGGGCATGGCAGCAGCTTGTCCTTGTCTCCTCCGTCTCTGCTCAATAAAACAAAACTCAGCAGAATTATTTGGCTGGATCTTTTTTTCCATAGCACCCAGGAAAGTGCTTCCATGCAGCCGTGCCAGCACTTAACGTGCGGCTTTGCCGCCCTGAGCTGTTGCATCACACAGGTGGGAGCAGCGATTCCCACGGCCGTGCCCTCCTCCCCGCGCTGCTGTAGCTCCTCGGTTCTGTCCCCCTGACTCACAGACACGTGCCTGCTGGGCACTGGGGGTGGCATCATGAACCTTTGCTCTTTGTCAGCATCCATGGGTGTCCTTCTTCTCCTTCTTCTTTGTCCTGAGAGGGGACTTTGAGTTGAAAACTGTGAACCCACCAGCATTAGCTTCCTGTTCCAAGTAGCTTCTCATGGTAATAAAATTGTATTTAGAAGAGCACGGATTGTGTAAGTGTCAATAATTAAAAAGAAAGTTCCCTGGAGGAGAAAAGCTGTAGGTTTTCTCTCACCACCTCCAGGATAAACTCCCCCTGAATCACACATACCCCTTGATTTTTCAGGGACAAGAATTTGTACTTATTTATGGAGGGGAATGCACACAAACTTTACTCCTTTCTTTACTTTTCACACTGCTGCACTCTCTCTTCTTGATGCTAGTTGGAAAACCCTTCTTTGTGCAAACGTGAGAAAATAAATTCTATAGTCTCTTCCCATTCACCGTGTAAAATCCACACAGGGAAATACCTGTGGCATCCTCTTGTTAAAATGTTGGCAGCAGATCAATCAGACACTACTTTCTTAATGTTAAACACTTACCCTTCAAAGGGAGCTTTAGATTTTATCATGAGCCTCAGGGGTCAACATATTTTGCAAGCACCTGGGCGCTGAGCATCTCAGCCTCTGGATGGTGTTTGGGCAGAGCTGGAGTGTTTGCCTCTTGTGCTACAGCGCAGGCTTTGAACTGAGCTGGGGCATAGCGCTCTATAGCTGGGGAGAAAGCCCTTGTTTGGCTCCAAAGTGTTGCTTTAGTAACTCAACAGCAAGACATCCAGAGCATGGGAAGGGCTGAGGGGAGGGAGAAGCGCCTCCTGCACAAGGATGGGTGGTCACCAAGGACACGGCTGGAGGAGTGGAAGGACCTTCCTCATCCTTCTCCCTGCCTGGAGCTGGATGACCATGTCCTATCCTGCCTGAGCTATCCTGTGGTCTATACTGGGGCTCTGGAGCAGCACCATAGTCAGGTCACAGGAGCAAAAATACTTTTTTTAAGATAAAAAAATGATGTTTTAATGAGAGGATATGGGACATCTCTATGCCTGAGGTGGCTCTCAGTGACTCCAAAACCTTCACAACATCTCCCCATACCTAATCCTTTTTAATCTGCAGGCTGGAACAACAAGGACAGATCACAAGAGAACAGAAGCTGTGAGACTTCTCTGTTCGATAATCATTCTGTATTTTGCTGTCAGTGCAAATAGTGAATAGAAACACCTCTGCACCCCTACAGAATGAACCACCATCTGCACCACCTCTGCTGGCAGGGTGGAAAAGGGGTCCAAGAAGTGATGAAACTATTTCCCCATGCTGATATGGGTCTACAAGTGCCTGGGGCAGGAGCAGGCACAGCTTGCTGTCCTTTGGTCCATCACAAAGGCACCTGCTGGCTGCAGAGGACAAGCTCGGGGTAAAGACTCAGTTCTTGGGGATTCACAGCGTTGTGCAAACCCAGGTGACATTACGTCCGTACAGAACAGATCTTGGTAATCACCCAGCTACTCATAACTGTAATCACAGAACACAATTGCACCTGGAAGCATAAAGGCAAAGCGATACCGGGAAGTTCCTCCTGACGGCCCCGGCCGTGCGGTTTTGGCACGACTTGCCAAGGGAGGGGAGGGCGCTCACAGCGTGTGTGCCTTTGTCAAGGGGTGTGCGACGTGAGAGCCCTGACAGCTGTTCCCAGCCCTCAGTCCCAGGGTGCCAAAGGTTGCTTTGCTGTAATTTGCTAAACAGAGGGGCTGTGAGACACCCCACTGACCTGTCTAGAGGAGATTTCCTGGGGGCTGCATTTAACCCTCCATCCTGGAGGTCTTTAAATATTCCTTGGGAGCTTGTCCTGCCTTTAGGACTTTCCCAAGGCCTGTCCCTTTCAGGACAATGCGGTGAGCAGGCACTGTGCTCCTGCTCCTGCAGGAAAACACCATGCTGCTCAGGGTGTGATGGGTTCAGCAGCTGCCAGAGGGAGCAGAGGGAGCCGGCAGCAGTGGGGTGGGCAGGCAGGTGCCACGGGCCCCCTGGGGACACAGCCCCAGCCTCCACACCAGGCTGATGGAGGTGTTCTCCCCAGGGAGAGGCCAGGAGAGGCAGCACTACATCGAGCAAAGGGTCCCTGCACTGTTTGCTCTCTGTTTTGGAGCATGGCACTTGCTTTCTCCGCAGGATGATGGGTGCTGGGGACAGAGCAGGGCTGCAGCTGTGGCCGCAGCTGTTCGGGCAGAGCTCACTGCTGTGTCCGGCCCCGGTCCCAGACACATACCCAACCAGAAACCAAATGTTCAGCCAGTATTTTTCCTTTGATTTCCTTCCTCCACATTTTAAGATGTGAGATTATTATTTTTTGTTTGTTTTGTGTATTTTTTTTTTCTTGGTTTTATTTGACAGCTTTGAAAGATGAGTGAGTCATGAAACACTTGAGATCTCTCCCCTATTAGATAACACGAGCATCTCTGCATCTCTGCAGCTTTTCCTCTCCCTGGGGAGGGAGGTCCTCGGGCACGGGGCCGAGGCTGGGGTGGGAACTGCCCCAGCACCTCGGTGGCTGCCAAGCCCTGCTGCTCACAGGGGAGCCCCGTGCTCCCTGCACCAGCCCCAGCCCCCTCTGCAGTTAAAATAAGGAAGAATTACATCCTTGCATGGTTGCTCTAGCTGAACGAGAGATGCTGCTGGCAGCTGAGCACCCTGCTGTGATTGGGCTGCCCCCGATAGAGGGGAAGGATGCATTTCCATCTCGCAGCTCCGCTCTGCTAGTGGTGCGGCTGATATTTGGTGTGCCCGGGCTCTTGGCCCATTTAACTGGTGTGCTCCACCGCTCCCTCCTCCTCCCAAGCACGGGCACGTGGCCCCGTCACAACTCAGTCAAATCCTTTGTCCTACTTCTTTCTTTGACATTCACAGCGTTTGATGAGGCTTTTTGAGCTGCCACGGTCAATTTGAGGATGACGGTGCTGGCTGCAGGGTTCCCAGAGCTGGGTTGGGGAGGGAGCTCTGGACTTAGTCGTCCTTCCAGTTCACCCTCTTCTCCCCATGAGGAGGCAATCCGGATCAAGATAGGTTGGAAGGGACTTTGGGAAGTCTCTAATCCAACCTCCTGTTATGGCAGGGTCAGTTCTGAGGTTAGAGCAGGTTGTTCAGGGCTTTATCCTGTCTAACCTTGAAACCCTCCAAGGGTGGAGAACACAAGATCTCCCTGGGCTTGGTCCCAGGGTTTGGTTGTCATCACGGTGAGGAAATTTTTCCTTGTCATGTCTCCATTCTGAGCCTCTTTCCTTTCAACTGCCTCTTGTCCCCCAGCCCTGCACCACTGTGGAGCCTGGCTCCGTGTGCTTGGTAAACGCCTCACAGGGATGGGTATGGGCCATACCACCCCCAAAATGTTCTTCTCACCACCCAGCCCACCACCTTCAGCCTCTTCTCACAGGGGCTCCAAGCCACCAGTAGTAACAGTGGCTCTCCACTGAGCTTACTCCCATTTTTCATCATCTGTCTTGTGTCAAGTGAGGGCAAAACTGGAGGGAAGGCTGAGTTATGGGGCCAGGAGAAATAATTGCTCAGGAGATGGGGGGAGAACTGTACTGTAGGGGACTGAAAACACGTAGGTGGTGACAACTGCAAGGAGCAGCATGAAGGGGTCAGTGTCCATGGGGCAACAAGGGGCCAAACCTTCAACAGGATCATCTCTGGGGGTTACTGGATGGAGCAGGGCTCTGGCAGAGCCCCAGCCCAGACCTGAAAGATAAGTTCAAAGCTGAGCTTCTGCTGGTGTTGCCCTGACTGACCTAAGGCCAGAGCCGAGGAGCAGTGCTAGTGGCAGGGCTTTGTTCCCAGCTCGGGTGGCGAGGCTTTCCCACGGAGGTGAGAAACGTGGTGGTGCTGCGTCATGGGGTGCTTCCCCTTCTGAGCTGAAATTGCTCAATTAATTGGGAGTGAACAGAGATGCTGGTATTGTGGCAAGGGCTGACTGAAGCGGCTCTGGCTTTCTTCACCAAAAAAAATAAAAAAATAAAAAAATCCCTTTGTGCCTTTCTCTGGGAGGGTGGCTTCTGTGGAGTCACCTGTGATAAAAGCATCGGCTGCTCTGCTGCCCAGGCCCTGCCCTGCAAACACGGGGATTTTTGTCATCTAGCCATACCGGAATTCTTATCCACAGCCACATCCAGCAAGCAGGCGCTCGAAATGATGCTGTCCTATTAAGAAAGAGCTGAAAGAGACTTCAAAAAGCTTCCGGAGCCGCTTCCCAGCCCCACGCGGGGACTGCTCTGCCCAGGGCATCCCCACTAAGAGGCTGCAGCCAGTGGAGCCCGGCTCGTTCCCGGCTGCCGGGCTCCCTCTCGTGGCTGCTGGGCGCACCAGTGTCCCCCCTGCACCTTCCTGGGGTCCTCATGCTGGGCAGAGGGGTGGCCGGACCCCAGGTGGGAGCTTGCTTAAAACGGGAGGGGCCGACAGCCGAGCTGTGCGAGAACTGCAGCAGATTTATTCAGCCGCAGAGACTCAGAACTTTGTTTTACTGCACCAGGCAGCTGCTCTTTTCAGGATGGGTTCCTATTTTGCTGAGCACAACAGTTGCTCTTGGTGAATTATGCAGCTTGGTGCAGGGAGGCATGGCACTGAGCTGTCCTGGCAGACTGCTGCCTGCCTTGGCTCTCCCTCCTGGCGGTCCTTTGGCCCCTCTTTGGAGGCTGCTGTTGGAATAGAGTGCTCTGACTGGGTTTCCTGGGCCCCTGCAGAGTTTGTTGCCTCTTGTCAAAGAGCTGAGGGACAAAATGTGGTCTCAGAAGATCTCCTTGATGTTAAAATAATATGGCGATAATCAATGACTTGCTTGGCCTGAGATGGTTCAGCCTGCTGTCTTCAGCCTGCTCCCCCAGGGCATCGCTCACCTCTACTGCAGGCATTGGAGAAAAAAAAAAGTCAGATGCAGCTGAAATTAGCAGGAGTTTGAAGCTTTGGTGTGGGGAATATATATCGGTTCTGCTGTTGCTGGTTGCAGGTGATGAGATTTGCCATAAGCAGTGGGACCCCAGGTGTGACACCTGCTCCACTTTTCACTAAATCCATCTGAGGCTTGGGCTCTGAAGCTCTTTCTCTCTGTGACAAATGAGACCATCACTTCATACCTTTGTATGGGAGCAGCCCTGGCATCGTGCAGTGCTAGTGTTCGCTGCACCGGCAGGATCCCAGCACCCTGCTGCTGATGGTGCCCAGCTCTTTGCTGGTGCTACAGGGTCCTGCCAGCCCTGTAGCATCACCCAGGGCTTGGTGGCATCTCTCCAAGGCCTGGAGAGATGCTGCTGCTGCTCCTGGTGTCAGCAGGAGGAGGCTGCAGTACCAGCAATGGGCACCGGGTGCTGCCGCAGACTGCGGCACCGGGCTGCTGCGGGCTCGGGCAGGGGCATTGGACAGGTGAGGCTAAAGGTTGAGGAAACCCAAAGGTTTCCTAAAGTTGTGTGAGAGCTCACAGCGTTGTTTTGCAATGGATTAAAACCGACGCTCTGTTTTCAGTCCTCCTGCTGGCCTTTGTTTGTGTGGGCTTTGTGTCTTTGGCATAAGGGGTGCTGTACCCCCCTTCTAGGGCTTTTTTTTCTGGGTGAAAAACAAATGAAAACAGTCTTTAGCAAGTGCATGTGCTTGTTTCCCCACTGGCACCCCTGGCAAGTAGCAGGGACCCTCCACAGCAAAGAGTAGTGGTGAGTGTCCTGCAATGTGCAGTCCATGTTCTGCTTTGGAGTTTGATCTTTACAGTGATTTAGTAGGAAAATATATTATGGAGGAAAAAATAATGAATTTCCTTTCTGGAAAGTGGAGTTCAGCATAGGGCAGGAATAAAGGAGAATGCAAGGAGCTGATAAAGACACCCCATGGTGGGGAGACCTGCTGATGTGGGTGTAAAGGACCTCCCTTGGGGTGGAAAAGCTATAAATTGGCTAAACCTCTAAACCTGGTGGGAGAAAGAACTGGCATAGCTGCACATACCTTCATGCTGCTGACATGTTTCTGTTTACCAGATAGGGGAACCTTGATTCTTCTTGCATAAAGCTAAATTCAGGAAGCTGTCTCCTGTGGGGTGGTGAAGGCTAGCTGAGCCAACCTGTGTGCTTGTAGGTAGCTCGTTCAGCTTTCACCAGTCAAACCTTGCCTCTGCTTGAGAGCAGATCGATGCTGTTGGGACAGAAGGCATGACAAGGTGCAACTAGAGATGAGCCTTAAACCCTCAGCTCTTAGCAGATGGATAGTCCTTGGTGCTGGTACTGTGTTAATGAGAATGAAGTGAAAGGCACCTCAGCTTCCCTGCCTTCACATGGCTCTGTCACTGCTGTGTTGGTGGTGGAAATATGAGAACTGAAAAGCATAGTGGGGTCTTCCTGCTCAAAAAAGGGGAGTTTAAGACATGTATGGGGTCAATGGGAAGAGTGTCTGGGGCAGACGAGCAGACTAGTGACAGTGTGGATTGGGGGGGGGATACATTTCCAACCTTGCCCTGTTGCTTTCAGGGTCCTTCTGTGCTGTCTTGAGAAAGTCCTGTTGTGCACATGTTTCATTCCCACTTGGGAGCAGGGGAAACAGCACTGATCTGTGGGTGAAGGGACAGTTTGGGTAACTACACCTGCTGCTGCAAGGCCCTTGCTGTAGGGTGTGGAAGGCTGTGACACTGGCTGCATGACCAGCCTGCCTGGTGTTGTCACTGCAAGGAAAGATAAGGTCACTGCGCTGCCTCCCACCCCTGCAAAGCTGGTGTGATCCTGCCTCTGTGTGCTAATTGGCTCTGGCAGGAGCTTTATCTCAAAAGCTCTTGTCTGTTTTCCTTCACAGACCTGCTTTACTTCAGTGTTTGTTCTGTGCCTGGCCCAAGGCCTCTGCTCAACCCTCTGCAACAGCAGCAAGGCAGGAGGAGCTGTAAAAAGCTCAAGTGATTCTGGTGAAAGATCAGCTAGTGCTGGAAGCTCTGCCCTTAAGTCTCCATTTGCCCTGCTTGCTGCCTAAATAGTCTGATAATGGTGCTGTTGTTGGTCTTCGGCTTGATTCAGGTTTCTTTGAGTGACTTCTCTTTCCACGGTTTCTGGAAGCATGCCCTCTGCTTGACTCTGAGTCATGCTCTGTGGATTTGTAATTATCTGTGTTGCCTACATATCCATTAAGGGATTTTATATGTTAATCTCACAAGATGTATTGCTCATTTTGGTGCTTTCATCTGTGAGCTCTGCCAGCAGCGTGCTGGGCTAGCTGCAGGGCAAGCAGAGGTGAGGACGGGCACTGCCCCTGACTCACTGCCTCCGCTCTTCTCTGACCCCAGAGCAGTTCCTGGCACCAGGAAGATGCTTCCAGATCGGCACTGAGCCCTGGGGCTCTCAGCATTGGCACTTTGGCTCCGCATCCTGCACCTCTGAGAGTATTGAGTGGTTCTGCATTAGCAAAGTAAGTTTAACTGGGAGGGTATTTTAGAGCATATCAAAGGTTTAAAACAGACAAATGTGTTAATGTTGTCAGGGATTACTGTGGTGTGAGTAATAAACCGTGAGTTCAGTTTTATCAGCTGCAACAGTACCATGTGGATGGTGCATAAATTCAGTTCCATAAAGCCATGCGCTGTATAGTTTATTGGTGGCAGAACGTACCTGAACTTGCTCAGTTTTCATATGTCTGCATATCATATATCTAAAGCAAGCATTTTTTTCAGGGAGGTGTCTAATACTTCTTAGTGAACCAACCAGACCAGTTGTATCAGGCTAAGGGGGAAAAAAACTTGAGTTGACTCAAACTTCTTAAATTTTAGGATTACTTTAAAGCAGAAATGCACCTTCAGATAAAATCAAGATACTTTATTTTGTACAAGGCAATACTTTCTAATTATTTGCCTGTTTTCTTCCAGCTTCAATTCAAAATGAAGCAGTGTAGTAGCTTCTAAATGTTTGTCCTAACTCATTTATTGTTCACTAGGGAGTGGGCGTACTGCTCAGATCTAGTTACAAACCTACAAACCCACCTTTATCTGAAGCTCAGAATTTTCCTTTTCAAGTGCTAGACGCAAATCCTTTATTTCTTAATATGTTGCTATTTGATATAGAAAAAGGCTTTACTACACAGCTGTTATGTCTAGACACATCTGCAAGGGACTAACCAGATTTTAAAACAGCTATTGCTTTATCATTTTCATCTCCAAGGCAATTTTAATACACTTTCAAAAAATGTGTTCAGTTTGGTCCTGCTTCAAGCAATATCCATCATTAGGACAGCAGAGAGACCCAAAAGTCACACTGGCATCAGCTGTGCTTTTGGCAAGTGCTTGAAATTCTCCTTGTGCTTGCAGTTCTCACTACTCACAAATGCAGACTGAATATAGAAAGGAAGGTAAAGAGCTGGTAAACATTGAGAAAAAAAAATAAAAAATTCTAGAGCCCTCTCAGTTTTTCCTAGGAAGCATTTTATCTTGTGATTTTGTTAAAAACTTGCTAAATTTATTCTTTCTGTACTACTGCTTGTTCTTCCAACATGTCTCAAACCTGAGGAAAACACCTGAGGAATGGTCTGGTGTTTACCCAAAGGAGCTACTAGCTTGTAACATGAATAATGTACAAAGAAAATCAATGCACTCTGTCATGACAATACCACAACACACTGCCTCCTGTGGAGCACTTAGAGTCCACCGTGTCAGTAATACACAGATTAAGACATCCATAAGCTTTTAAGAAATGAGGGAGAAATCCTAGAGCACAAAAAAAGAAAAAAGTTGGAGGTTTTGTAAGTGTTACTGAGAACATGCTCAGAAACATAACTCTGGGTGTCAGTCAAAACTGGGCTTGTTTGATTTTTATTCATCTGTGGACATTCCCCCAATACTAGACAGATTTTCTGAACAGCCACTTGCCTACATATCAGTCACTTCTGCCAGACTGTCAGACTTTAGTCTCTGTTTAGAGGAAGCATGATGGATCCAACTCAAAATCCAAGGATTCTTTTTTTTCAATGAATAGAACAAAGTTCTAGCTCTGACTTGAAAATCCCAGTTAAATCTGAAGGTTGAGGTGTTTGGCTCAAGTGTTTATACTGAACCATGACTTCCCTGGTGCTCTGATCCAGGGTTTGACTTATCTCCTTTTTGAGAGGACAGTAGTGGAGAACAAAGTTTTGACTGTTAAATGTCAAATGCACCACAGGTGAAGATATGTAGTCACTAAAATCTGATGTAGTAACCTTGGTGTTTCATAACACAGAAGCCAAAATCTTCCAGGGAAGCTGAAATGGAGGGGAGGAGGAGATGTCACCCAGCTGCGGTGACTGGTGCAGGCTCTGCTCCAGGTCACCCAGCTCCCTTGCATGCAGCAGCCACAGCTGACACTGGGCCCTGAAAGTGAAATGGCTGCTCTTTTTTTTTTTTTTATATACAAACACCTTGAAAAAAGTGTGTGAGCAGAATGGATGTGCAATTCCAATTAGACAGTTGAAAGGGGGGAAAAAAAAACTTTAAATCAAGTGTTAATGATGCACTTTCCTTTGCTGTGCCCACCACCCCACCCATAGTGCTAAAAGCATTATGCAATTTGAGAACAAGCTCCCTTTGACTTGTACCCATTATTTCTTAACAGAAGATGAATTGGTGGGAAAACTGTTTGCTAGGAGAGACATGGAAATTAATGACATGGCATTGTATGTGTCTGTGTGTGGTAAGGAAAAGTGCCAAGCTCTTCACAGACTCCTGAGAATAAAATGAGCAGTATCAAAGAATCTCCTGAGCTGTACGCATTTCATAAATATGCATAAATAAAGAAGTTTGGGATGTTTGAGAAAGCTCATCAGTGTATAAATAGTTCATTTTGAAGTCCTGTTATACAACACCATCAGAAAAGGGCTGATGTCTGAGCGGTGCGGTTGAGGCCTCTTGTGTTCATCAGGAATCCAAAAGATAATTTAGGATTTTAGTAGAGGAGATCTTGAGTGGATAATGTGTCTGGGCAATAAAGGTCCAAGGTAGGCAGTAGGCAGTGTAGTCTGGGACTCAAACGGTGCTGTAAGCCATGACAGTCACTTTTCACCCTTCTCTCCAAAAACCTAACTGAAATTACTCATTTCTAGCTATAAGGCAGTTCTTTCAGACCTTTGAGTAGCTTATATGTAAAACATGTCCTAAGTACATAGCCCTTTTAGAGTGTGGGTGTCAGTACTTTGGCTACTTGTGTCTGTCACAAAATGTCACTAATATTACCTATACAAGAAACTCATTGTCTTCTGTGGGAGAGATCAATATTTTTCTCTTCTAGTCCCACACTTTCTCCCTCACATCACCTTTTTCACTCCAATCTTTCTCCATCAGTCTCTCAGCCACCTTAATCCGGGTGCAGTGGTGGCCCACTAATTTTGGGTAGCGTCTATAATGACTGCTGCAGTGATGATAGAGGAATGTCAAAGGTTTCTGCCCTCTGACACCTCTTCATCCAGCACTTCTGTTTTTTTAAACAACCTTAATGAATCAGGGAACTGTGCACTTCTTGCTCTCTGAAACAGTTTTTACCTAGGCTTCATTTTATTGGAAGAAAGGAAGTATTCAGCACTTCTCACATCAGTCTTAAATACATCCTGAAGAGACAGAGTGGAAAATTGTCTTAAACCCTTTGGCATCCACTTGCTGTCAGTTGCATGTCAAGTCAGGAATAAAAATTGGCAACTAGCTGTAAATTTCACAGTCATGCAGCAGGATTTGTGGAGTTGAATTTGCAGTTCAGTTCTTGGCTTCAGCTGTCACTGTGTACCTCCAGTGATGAGCATTCATGCCACAGTGAGATATTAGACTTGTCAGATATCCAGAGCTTACAGAAATAACTTCATTTTTAAATGGACTGTCTCTTTTGGTATGAATAATCAAACAGAACACCATGCAAAATACTTGACATGTACTGGGAGTCCAGTACAGTCTGACACATGAAAATATTTGGAATACCTCAGACTAGTCCATTTATTGCTTCTACAAAGTTTCACATAACAGTAAGAAGAGCTCTGTAATTAAGTTACACTCTTCTTCTCTTTGATCATTTTAATGCTCTTTTGTTTAACAGATTGTGAAAAACATTGATCAAATACATCTCAGGGAGCTTAATATAGGCTAAATGGAAACTAAAATTAAGGGAGAACAGGGCTTTAAACTTTTGGTGTTGATGGTTATTGCCAAGGCTTTGGAAATATGCCCTATTGAAATGGAGAGACAGAATGTCAGCAGAGGTGTTTTCCTCTGAACCTATGAGCATAAAACATTTTTGTTGCTAATGAGAAAAGTATCTTAACAGCTATGTTAAATTTTGGTTGTTTGGCACCACAGATGATGTTCTATAGTCTAGGCACAACCTAGAGAAGTCCCGTAGTACAGACACAAGAGCTGTGCTGCTTCGGCTGAAGTCCCACCTGGTCCCCAGCAGTGGCTAAAGGAGTTCTGTAGGCCTGGCTGCTGCATGTGTGCTACCCGATTTCATAGGCATGTAATTTGTGTTAAGGCATATTACGGCTTCCTAGCCTATATCCTTTAGCACCTAACTATGGACTTTTTGTTCAACAAGTTGTCCATTTCCTTTCTAAACCTGCTGATACCACCTGCCTCAACTGGGAATGTTGGCAACAAATTCCAGATCATTACCTGTCACTCTTAGCAGTTTTAAGCCACTCTCCTATTCATTTGGGTAAGCCCTTGCTCTAGTACTGTGAGACTTGGTGAATGTTAGTTTTGTGCTCTCCTTATTTACGGCTTTGTAGTTTTATATACCTCCATCAAGCCAAGTAAATTGCTGCAGCATTTTCCAAAGACAGCCAGTGAAATACACAGGCTTCTTTTGCAAAGCTATTCAAATTGCAAGACCAGTTTTCAAACATAAAATATGATAAGGAAAACAATATCAGTCATAAAAGACAAAATGACTTGTCAGCAACCGTTATGAGTTACCACTACATCCAGACCATTCTCATATATTCCAGTTCAGTTTATAAGATATTTGAAAGGGGATTGCACATCTGTTTCAGATTAGCAAGTACTTTGAAATTCTGGGATGAAATCCTGGTGTTACTGAAATCAGAAACTGAGATTCTTTTTTTAAAGTTACTTGTATAAAGCGAAAGAAAGGCGCACAACTTATTCACTATAAAACTTCTGTTTGTAGACCACCTTTGAGCAAAAAGATATGGGCACATGTTTAAATACATTCCTTTGGTTCTGTTTTCTCCATCTGGCTGACTCAGAGTGTTCTAGAGGTAATTCGGACACAATGCCTTGACATTCTTTAACTAGAAAGATATTCTAGTACTATGTATATCAATCCTATATCTCAAAATTGATACTACTGCAGCCTTTCTATGTAAAATCCATGTAAAAGTTCCCTGTTCAAATCCCATGGAGTGTATCTACCCTGGAAGTACATGGGTAAGTCAGCCTTCTAGTTCAGAAATTGGCTCTGGGAGACAAAACTTGAGAAATTCATCCTCTGTACTTACCTAAAACAAAGATTTTTATGCATCAGAGTTCAGGTTTACCAGTTTAAAACACAGCTTGAGTTGGCACTAAACCACAAAGAGCAGCAGATAAGAAACTGTATATTTTCTGACAGGTCACTGAGCTGGAGCCTAACATGCTCATCTTAACAGCTCATTTGTGTCTGCTGTCCTGACATTCTGACATTTGCTGTCAAGCTTCCTTTCTTGTGCAGCTACATGCTTCACTATTAAATACCACTGCTCTAATCTGCAGTGGCATATACTGCTCTCTTACCAACTAATGCAAAATCAGTGTCTCTGGAGTCTGAAGAACCCCCCCACCCCTTTAAAAAAAAACAAAAAACAACTTCACCCAAGATGAAAATTATCGATGGATTCTCTATTATAGAAAACAAATATTTAAAACAGCACAGGACACAAGTTATGAAAAAAGGTATTTATTATTTACACAACTGCTATAGTTCCTTAAGAACAATATATACCATTTTTATTTGAAAGGGTCAGTCTTCTTTCAAATACATGAACTGCATAATGCACAAGTGTTGGTAATGCCAAATAGCAGTCACATCACACTTCTATAGTGCAGGCATAAGCAGCGCAAGTAAATGATATTTTAAGAACAGTATGGCTGAATATTGTATTTAAACACAGTGTTTGCACTTTGACAAGATTTAGCTAGAAGAGAACAAGGGTTTTGTTCATGCTTTGTTAGGAATGTGACTTTCCTATCTGAGGTTTAAACCCTTTATCTGACATGAGAGTTTTTCAGGCAGACTGCTTTTCAGTTACCAAAAAGAGTGGGTTTCTCTCCCTCAAACTTCAGTCTTCTATTTTCCAGTAAACACTGCTTTATAGTACAAGTTCACGCATTGGGGTAAATTGGCCACAGAGGTGGTGCCTTCCCCTCTTAATGTCTTGCACAGAGAAACACTGATATACTAATACATACCAAACTTAGACAACTTGTAATTTATAGATTTAAATACTGGAATGGGAGAGGGAGACTGTTTCTAAAGATAGAGGGAATAGAGGGCTTATACAATTCATACACTGCCAAAGTTGGCTCCTTACTCAACATTTTTGGTCTAAATTTTTTTCTAGTTTCAGAATGGTTTTGGTCTTTAATGGTTATGGTTGTACTTCAGCAGAGAAGGAGAGGAAAATATTTTAAATAGTAACACCAGAACTGAAAGCAAGAAAAAGTAACCGACATCTTTCTCCCACTTTGAGCTTATTGCTGTGATCTTTTTTTTTTTGGGGGGGGGGGAACAAAAAACAAACAAACACAAAACAACAACAAAATAAACAAAAACCCAAAACCCCATAACCAACCAACTGGAAGACCAAGTATAGCAGTCATTCTGGCATCGGATCCAGTGTCCAGCACTATTATACTCTAGCGTAAAAGCAAGGAAAAGTCCAATGATCTTAGTTACGTTCCCTTCAATTCAGTGCTACGCAATTTTGTTAGTGTTATTGTCCTTGCTTCTTTGAAAGATACCTGAAAGAAACAAAAATAGTTTCACAGAAAGAAAGAGGCAGGCCCAAATATATCTTACCTTTTATAAGCACAAACTGTGAATCTACTTTTTCTCACTAAAAATCTGGTTATTAATCACCCCAAAAAAAAAATTAGAATGTGATCAAATTAATGGCTTTGTTATCTGAGTTCACTTTCTCCTAATTCCATGATTGGTCATCTTGCAGTAACTCAAAGAACGTTTTTAGTTAAACTGTATAAGATTTTAAACAAAAGGGGGAAATAAAATTCAAATTGTTTAATTCTAAGAGGTTAAAAATACCAATTAAAAGTGGCTGTATAACCTTTAAGATAGAAAGGCATGTTAGATACCAGACTCCTTCAAATAAATTTAAGACTTTAAAGTCATCCAGTAAAACCTGAAAAGAACAGTCTTCCACTCTCTTCTTTAGAAAAACCAAGTTACTTGAAAAAATGTTTGTTGTCTAATCTCATAGTTCTCTTACTGCCGCAGCTGGAACAATCTGGCTATGTGGTGACACTGAAGACTTTGCAAACACCCTAAAAAAAATCCAATTAATTTAACTGGCACTAACTGTGAAACATCCAATAAATTGCAGTGCTTTTAAAATCTAGCATTGACGTTCTTTTTTAATCAGAAACAAAAGAGAACAGCCTTGTGAATATAATTTTCTTTTAAGCACTGTATGAGTGTTTTCCAATAACATATTATGCACGCTTCTTTTTTACATGTATTGAAATTTCAGGTTGATGCATAAAATCAAAAAACTTTGCCCAAACAATTCCAACTAGCTGTTCTACAGCAAGAATTAGGATAGTAACTGGTGCCTTAAGCATTTGGAGACCTCAGTAATGCAGTAAACTGTTTCAGTGTTGACAAATACTGAAATACCCCACAACTTGGATAGTGCCTGTACACCTCACGGTAATACCCCAAATCTCAGAAGTAACCACTAGAAAAGCTGCTTGGCTGCAAAGGACCTAAGATCTGAACTGCCAGTCTAACTTTGTAGGAGTGGAAAGAGAGATTTACAGTGAGTTGGCTTCTTCAGAAATTCTTTTCCTTTTAGGAAGCATAACTACTTCAGTGAAAACAATTGCTGGTCCTTAACTCTGAAGAAGTAAGAAAGAAGGTACAATCTATCAAAATCCTAACTTCTTAAAGAGGCAGCTTAAACACTACTGCCTTGTTAAGAACGCACTCAAACTAAAGATAATTGTAAGTGATGTCAAAGTTCATCAGTTCAGTTGTTTCTTGGTCTTTGTACATCTGACCTTAATCAAAACGCAGTGGTGTAAGAGAGAGAAAGAAGTAAATTTTGACTTGGTTCTTACCTTTCCCAATGTTTGTGATTCAGCTCCAAAAAGTCATCTAATTTTGCTATTTCTTTGAGGTATTGAGTGAGCTTTAGAAGCTCCTTGTCTTTATCCCGATTTAAGTGTGCTTTCATGAAAGGCCTTATCTATATGAAATAAATAAATTGGGTATAATCATTTGCTCCAAGTGAGGAAAAACACTTCCAATTCTATAGCACTTGTCACCTAATTAAAGCATATTTTCAATACTGTGTTGCGTTATGACTTCTTTTAGGTAAGAGCAAGAAAAACTTTCCATTATTGGCCACCTCCAATTTGTTTTTTATTGATGCAATCTGGATTTTTGTCTTGCATGCCCACCCAGAAGCAAATTGTTCTGTCAGTCTTGCGTTTCTTCAGGCCTTTCCCTCCCAGTGAGACGATAGATTGATCTGCAATGGACTGTCACATTTTCTAAAGTGATTTCATAGATATTTTCGCAGGAGAAATGAGGGGTTTTCAGCTCTGCTTTGAGTTGTGTGGCATCACTGGAACCAGATGCTTTTTTTCAACAAAAAGCATTTGACTACGATCATAGCTTCTGTGACAAGAGATGTCAGAAATAAAGCTTATCTGACAGCTGCTTTAAGCTTGGAATACATTATACCTGTGTCTTGTTTTAGTGATTCAACATTCTTGTCTGCAGTTCTCTTAATAACATTTTGACAAACATCTTTGAAATCTAAGCTAGAGGGAGCTCTCTGGCTAATCCTCTCCCAGCAATATCTTTAATATATTCCTGTGTTTCATATATTTGTACAGTTCCAATTAATGTCATGGTGATATATCTCATCCATTGCTATCTTCAAATCATGGATATTTTCTAAGAAACATCTTGGATTTCTGCATTTGATTTTTTTAAATAAATTTGTGGGGGTTCTTTTAGTACCATACTGTTGCATCGTAGAAATTTAAGTTCCATTCTTATTCAGAACAAGCACTGATGATTAGAAGTTTTGGAACAGGAACTGGTCAACAATTTTATAAAATGAAATATTTGCTGTTCTGCAGTCAAAATGGCTCCAGGTATTAATTATTAACCAGGAACAGAATGCTTGCTAATACGTTGGCATGCTAACATGAAGTATGGCAGCTTGTTATTTGACTTTCTGAATAGAATCACTCCTGAGATTGTTTTAATGGTGCCTGTCAGCAATGCCTAGCATGGTTATAGTTTGCAGGTACAATTTAAGCAGAAATAATTTCAGTGATTTTGGTAGTCTCTTAAAAACTCAATAGTGAATTAAAGCTTATTTAAAACTACTGTTGGGGAAATGTTAGTCCAGACAAATGGCAATTCAAATAAAAAATACAATAAAATATGCATCTTTGCTAGTTAAGAATAGTCTTTCTTTAAGATAAAACAAAAAATATGAAAAAGTACTACTTGAAGTATAAGTAAAAGTAGTAATACATGAAAATTCCAGTTAAAATTACCTTGAGTCCATTTTGTGGATTCATTAGGAAGTTTCGGCCAATATCATCAAACATAATAGTATTTTTTTTGCTGTAATATTCTGAAAATTTTCCCCAGATAACACCAAGAGGCTTTACCTGCAAGAATAATGCATGAAAGGTTACCTCAGGTAAATCGGATCACATGCAGGAGAAAGTACTAGTCTATACAAATTTAAATCCAAACCCAAATGGACTGAAGTTACCAGGTAGTTAGTTAGGCTTTAGTATGGGAAAGGATATGAAATGGTAAACAAAACCTTTGTACTAAATTTTTTCACAAATTATTTATTACTTGTTTTGAAATCAGTGCCATCCATATGAGCTACTTTAAATACTAATCATTAATAGAGGATTTCTGTAGAAAATCTATGCTTCAGATATTCTTCCAATTTTCTTGCATGAAAACTCCAACACAACTTTGTTGTTAAATATTTCAAAGGGGTATGGTAACATGTCAGCTAAATGTAGAAAAGGATCGGGGGGAAAAAATGGTACTTACATCTATCAGTCCTCTTCTAGGAGTGTGCACCGTTATCATGGCAGCACTGTCCAACATGAAGGTTATTTTGTAGTTTGCGTTAGTACTCACTCCAAGCTCCTGCATCACAAAGATTAATTATTAAAATTTCAGATTATAAGTTTTAGTTCTGTACAGCTGAAAACACGAATGTAATACATTGTTGAAGGGTAAGCTGATGAGGATGAGCAGAGATGTATTAAAGAGGGGTTTGTTGTTTTTTATTTTTCCTATTCAATGAGAATCAAAAAAGTACACCATCCTAAAAAAAAAAAAAAAGCTGATAGGAATTTATTTTTGTAGTGCTTACTGTCAGAAATTCAGCATCTGATGTCAGCATAAAATTTAAAGCAACTACGCAGAAGAGGCAAAATAGAACTTATGGCTTTGCCTTCATGCATGATTTTTCGCAAGTTCTACATGCCTCAACTTTACTCAGTATCTATAGCTGGAATAGCAGCTGTGTATGTTCTGCTATTTGTTTATTCCAGTAAGTTGCAACCAACCACAGCCAAAGACAAAATATACAACAGCAGTTCATTGTTACCCTTTCCTCTGTGTGAGTCCTAGACAGTCAGTGATAGTCAGAAATCTCTCAGTTGTACTTTTAAAATTTGATCACTCCTGAAATAAAGTCTTAAAGGAAAAATGATCTAATTTTATGTAAAACTTTAACTAGATAAGAGGGCATCACTTCCATTTCCAATCCTTTCCAAAGTTGAAAAGCAATAGTAAAATCTACTGACATCTACATGACATAGACATTGCTGACTTTATTGCTGTTGCATGCACCAAAAATTATATGCAAAGCTACAAAACAAGGATAAAATATCCACTGTAATGTCTTGCAAATATCCAGCCACACTTAACTGATTTGCTTTTATACAAAAAAGTGAATCTCATAAATGAAAAGTGCTAGGTATGAGTCAATGTCCTGTTATTCTGAAAAAAAGTAGCTGTTTCTAGACTGTCTGAATTCTGGGCATAAATAGATGTAGAATAAGAAATTAAACTTAGTTATCTGATTTTCCTTCTTTTAATGCTATTTCTGCTTTGTAGTTTAAAACAAACACTTCAAGTATTGCTGGGATTGTTGCTGCCAGACAAAAAGTGAAACTTGCAGAGGTGTGATCAGTTTAAGGAAAAGCAACAGTTGTCATTCTAGTACTAGGAATCTCAACTGATCAGGAGTTAGGAATAGGCATGGGAAAGCTGCCAATCAGTAACATATGAAAGGGCTGGAAAGGTGACCCAGAATTGTGGAAAGGTGACTGCAGGGTAAACAGCCCAGTTTTGAACAATGGTTTTCTGCTAGATTGAACCCTAGTGCTACAAAGGATTCTGCTGCAAAACAAAGATGTTACTTTAAATGGTAAATCTCACATACAAGATGTGATGCTTGCGCATGTATTAGGGACTCAAGCAATGCCAAAAGAAGGTTAATGATTAGCTTTGTATGCGTATTTCACCACGCTTGCACTTACCTCTATCTGCTACAACAGTTTTGATATAGCCAGAAAATAAACCACATGGGTAACAGCCACAAACACTTCTAATATTTGAGTCACAAACCCATTCTAACTTGAACTCATAGTCTTGTACTACAAAACTGTAGCTATAGTATTGTTCTAGATAAAGCAAAGAATTCATACACAGCATAAACAGAGATGGAATACTGGCACAGAAATAGTGTTCGCAAGTTTCAACACTGGTTCTACTTGAGCTAATTACACTTCATTGTTCTGATTAAAGGCTCTCATTTTTGAGATCATTCTGAAGGATTTTTCTTTACAAAAATTGATGCAGACTATTTTTGATGTAGAGAATATGTAAAGTGTTCTTTGCTCTGATACAACCTGAAAAAAAGTGTATAAACAAAAAGAAGAGGGCAGATGAGCTTAAATTTGGAACAGTTTTCCCTAAAAAGGAAACAAGTTCTGATTTATAAACAAAAAACCCACCAACCAAACATACAGTGCATCTTATTAAGCTTATTAGGTTTTGAGCTAAGCCTGACTGTAAATATGTTTACAACTAAGTCAGCTGTGTAAATCTGGCTAGTTGCCCAATTTAAGTATGAAAGAAAGCAGGACTGAAAGAAGAGCTTTTACGGATGTTTTAATAAGGCAGAGGAAGCAACAAAGCCACACATCTGCAAGAGGTGCAAGACAAATAGTCCAGCATGCCACATCTGTCCACTCCCTTCAAAAAATGTTTTACACTTAAGATTAGAACTCTATAATTAGAGGTAAGATGAAAGCAACAGTGAAGGCTGTGTGACTAATCTAACTGTCGGCAAGTACTGACTTGTGTTTAGTTCTGCTAAATTTAGTACCTACTGCTCTGATAGTCTGTGTAGAATTCTAAAATTAGATTTAATCTAGTTTTGTGGCAAAGATATTTTAAAGTACTACAACAGTTTAGAAAACTTGGATTTTGATTCATACAACCCTCCTAGTTGCTACATCTCTCTCCACTGCTGAGCACAAGTCTATGTGAACTGCTAGCCAGACTAGAAACAAATTACGCATTTTCAGAACAACTTACTTTCATTTTAGCTTCAATCCACTTCATGTTAGTGGCAGCTGAAAAACAAAAAGGGAGAAAAAAATCTTTATCAAAATTAATTGTTGACAGGTTTAAAAAGAAGACAAACTTCACTTCTCAAATTTTTATATGGACTTTCATTTTGGAAAGATCCACCCTTGTTACAGTTTTTAGGGTTCACTGTCTTAAGGACAGGTCATGAAAGATTATTTTTATTTGGAAAAAAACTACTTTTCAAATGAAAATTTGATTAAGTTTCTTTAAAACCATTTGTTTAAAACCATTTTCTAGATCAGCTGTTACTGAACTGTAGTCTTCAGGGCCATAGAAATGGGCTGCGTCTGGTTTGAGGAACTATGTTGCCTTCACAGGATTTGCTCCTGGAAGTAATGGTAACGTGTAAGGCATGGAAAGGACAAAGTGTCAATGCTGCCCACTGATCTAAGATTATGTGTAAATAATGTTTCAGACTATGAAAATCAAATTTTAATACAATTTGAATATGGTTTAAACCCTGTATTGGCTCCAGCTGTTGAAAGGAAAAGAAACTGTGCTAAAGCAAATGATCAACCATCCCTGTGCATGGGAGAGGTTGGTTTATTTCCAGTTTTCTATTGCTATGGCAGTTCACTACTTATTGTCTGGGCTGAAGTTATTTGTAAAGATAGCTACCAAGCAGTATTTGAATGTCTATTTTACAATTGTGTTCTTTCAAGCACTTTCTTCCTTATACAAAGTAACATTCAGTAAAGCAATGTTGAGCTTTATACTGTGATTAGAACCATTCACAAGAACGCTATGTGGTGGTTTTCGTCACCTAAGAATTACTGTTTTTGTAAAATAGCTCTAATAGCTGTGTGAACATTCTCGGTGAATATATTACAGGTTAATATTCATGTATTGTTTTAGACCTTGATTCACACTAAAATTCAATATAACCTCACAACTGGAGTTTCTGCTCTAAATGACAATTTACGATGAAGTCTTATGTACTGAGATTTAAAAAAACTTACACCAAATTACAATATCATAATCCTCATATGCAGATGTCAGGAATTCATGAAGGTATGGCCTCATAAGTTCTACTCCAGTTTCAGCACATGACCTGTGGTCTAAAAAGAATGAGAGAGAAGCAATTCATTATTCAATTTAGGATGTTAATTATGACTTTCCTACCTACCCAGAGACCTGAAACATTTCTTAAGGGAAGCACCGGGGTGATTTGAAATCATGAATGAATTCACAGCAAACTACTATTCCCACATTAAAGGTGAGAAAAGTAGAAGGGATATTTATTTGTTGATCTTTAGGTATTTGAGAGCTTGCTTAATATATGAGAGCTGAGGGTCTGAATATCTTTGAAGAGTCTGGACAAATAGTTCATCTATGTACTTTAGCAAATTTCTAACTGCCCAGATACTGAACAGAGATTTTTGTAAAACTCTATCCAGATAATCTTGTGAATGTGTATCAAATCTTTTTCAAACATGCAAACATTGCCTGTTCCAACTAGAAAACTGCTGTCAAATTCTGCTAGCAGGAGATGTGTAAATAAAAATGTTGAGTAATAGGTTGAATTCTCATTTTGGATCATAAATCAAACTTACAAAAAAGTAAGGAAAGGAAAAAGGCAAGCTATTATTTACTGGTTATAGTCAAACTGCCATGACACACCCATATCCCAGAAAATGAAGTCAGAAGGGAAATTCTGGCTTCTAAGAAAACCAGTTAGACAGAATTTTCAGGTAAAACGTGGTTTTGTACATGTTTAACAACCTGGAAATACAATTAGAAGCTACTCTCCCACCCCAAAAAAGGAATCAATCATGTACAGAAAGACAATTAATATACAGCAATAGCTTGTCCTGATGCCATGATATCTAACACACAAGCTGGTCAAGAGAGTTTAGAATTTTATCCAAATAACCTATTTTTGCATCATCTTAGAGAAAGTAAATAGTTGTTACACTAAAATCAACAATATACAACATTTATAAAGCCTGATTCTTTTTACAATATGAGCAGAGGACCCCCAGAATATTATGAAGCTGAAGCTATACAGTACAATGCAATCCAAAGTTACGGAAATGGCTTTGTAAAGCAAAAATCAAGAAATGTGAACTGGCAAATGAACAGCCCTCTTAAAACCCACAAGTTGCATAAAATCTCACCAAATAGTGTATAATCAACATCTAGCACCAGCAGCTTTTTTCCTTCCCTGGGAGGATTCAGAATTTCCACTTTGTATTCTTTAACTCTGCGAGAAATTTTTAGTAGATTTTCTTCCCTAATACAACAGTGCAAAAAGTTACAGTTAATTAAAATGCATACTGTTCAGTTGGTAACAGGAGTGTTTTTTAATAGCTAAAACTCCTAACCTGTTTTCTACTTCCACAACTTCCTCTTCAATATCAAAGTCATTGACAACATCGTCATTATCAGGAGGTGGCCCAAGAACATCTTCCTAGACGAATAACAACAAAGATAACTAGGATCATTGTAAAACCAAGGGTTATCAAGATTGTTATTGCACATTGCAGACAAAAAAAAATCATTTTACTAGTGGAAAAGTTACTAAAATACACTGATTTAGATTTCAGAAGTCAGTGAGAATACCATAGTAGTTAGTAGTTTTGTATCTGAAGTGCACAACAATACAGATTTTCATGACTATGCTGTTATCCGCATTCTGCAGAAAAACAGCTGAAATCTATTGTACTATTTTTCCAATGATTACTAGAAAATTCAAAATCATAATGAGATGAACATTTTTCCAATTTTTTTAAGTTAATAAGTAAATTATTTACCAGACTCTCTTCACGAGTGCCCATCATCATGATTTTAGTATTTGGTTTCAGTTTGAGAGCTCCAAGCTTAACATCATCATCTGCAGGTTTCCCTATAATGTAAACAGAATTCATTTCTAAATTGGGTAGAAAGATTTTAGCAAACTGTCAATACATGTCATGCTTAATTGAAACAAGCTACCCATAAAACACCAGAGTTCTCCAAGCTGCATCATCATCCTCCATGCAAGAACACATTGCTTGTCAGGTGAACAGCAATTTAAATTTTAAGGTACATTTGCTGCACTTCCACATCAGCCATTAAAAAATGACTGTACAGATGTATCAATAATAAACACTGAAATTTTATATATCACTAGATATTGTGTGTGCTCCTTTGAAAGCTAGATCTGGGAGGTAGATGCTCTTTTTGTATACACATCCTGAATAACTTAAAAGGATGTACTTCCTTAAACATCTCACACACGTCCACAATAAACAATAGATAAGAATAGTTACCCTTCATTTTAAGTCCAAGAAGTTTTTGCCGCTCTGGTAACACTCCAGTAAGGCCTTTAAGAGATTGCTTCAGATCCAACACTGTGTCCTCTTCTGATAACGAGGTTATCGTATACTCCTGTCCACCCCATTTTATTATAAGAGAGAGAGACATCCTTGAAGCATATGTTCAGTATTAGCTCCTGAAAAATCTGCTGGATGAGGAAAATGCGATGATCACGTAAGGAAGAAATAGAATTGCCTTTTTTTTTTTTTTTAGAAGACAAGCGATATAGTATAAGTATTTTTACATTTTTATTATACTGTATACCAAAGAGCTGTTTGTTTTGCTTGCACAGATAACAAACATGTTGATAAAATGTTGGAGATAAGGCAGAAAGAACATCCCTTAAACTGGGGCTCCGAGTTCTGCTTCAATGTACTTAGCAATGTCACATTCCCCGTTTGATCCAGCATATGCTCGCTTGCTGCGTGTTCTGCACAGGTACAGCTTGTTCGCTGCACAACCGGTACCCGAGCAGAGTACTGCAGCATCAGAGAAGTCATTTCAAATCTCAGAAATGTCCTCTGCAATAATTATGCAATCAAGCCAGTCATGGATAACTTTACATATGTAGCTACTAAACCACAAGTCTGAAAGACCTAAAATACATAAAAATAGGTCTGAACCAGCAGCTTATTTTAAGCATTGGCTTTCTCTGCTCGCTTTCACTGAGACCTGTGCAATACCTGCAGTAATACACACCCCAGGTCACGTCTCACTGTAGCAATATCAAAGCAGGAGTTTGAAAACAAAGCCAAAACACAACACCTACACAACGCAATTACGCTGTAAGAACGGCACTTTCATTGCAGTGCTGAAAAAGTAACCATAATTACACTATCTTTAATTTACACAATCATTTATGTGAATTATATTCAACAGTTTAATCCTAGATTAAACACAGCAGAGAAACAAGATTTTTAGCTTTAGGTGGAAGAGAGAACATGTTTTTTTTCTGTTAAAATTTGGAAACAGAATCAAAGAGAGATAAAGGTATTTGAAAGCTGTTTCATATTGTCAGGAGATGCACAGAAGGCATCTGCACCAGTAACAGCAAGAATGTCCTTAAAAGATTGATGCCTGAAAAGTAGAGAAAGATCTATGAAATAGAAAGGGAGCCTGTCCACCTTCAAGAAGTACACGTCTAGCAATTCTGAAAGATGTCAAACTAAAATCTGCCTCCTCTTCTCCTCAAACATCATATTCTATGCAGTTACCTGCTCTCAGCCAAAATACTTCCCATTTATGCTGTATCCTTTGGTATATGCACCAAGCTTACAGCAGGTAAGAGAGGAGTAGACACGACCTGTTTGCTGAGGACACTGAAAGCCCTACCTCCTCACTATTTCCTCTAAGATCCATGAAAACAAATTGAAGAGGAAGACTCCTATCATATGACAATGTAAATCTATTTTTTTTCAAATATTCCCAAATCAAACAAGGGATAGTACTATCCAGTGCAACAGCATTATTCTGTGAAAAGTGGGTTTTAGAAGCACTAGGAGAGCCAACTGAGGTTAAGGCGGCATAGCAGCAATGTTGATACATAAGCTCACTGTCATAAATGAGCTCTGTCCATAAATTTCAGGCTAAGTTTTCTAGCCTTAGAAAGAAGAGTTTATTGTCTGCTTTCTCATCTGCACCACGCACCTAAACTGATTCTGCAAGAAAATGCACAGGGCAAGAACTGGGAGGAAACTTCTCAAGTCTCTGTCCAGTGCTGGACTGAACAGCTCACCCTGTGAGGCTGACTACTTGATCTGCTGTCAGTCCTCACGGAATTGCAGTCCTGTCAAGATGGGCGCTGTCAGAAACAGCACGCAGAAACACCTTTATTCAATGTCTGAACACCGATGGGACCGATTATGAACCCCAGAATCAAGGGTTATAAAAAAAAAATGACATTAGGAGCAATGAGAGAGTCACAGGGATTCTCAAAGTTTCCACCATCAGGACTGGACAGGAAACTGGAACATCCTCGGGTTAAGTTTGCTCGGGTTTTGCCGTTGTGTGACATTGTCAGAGCCTTTCTAAGCCCCTCGGCCCACCGAGCGCCTGCAGCCCGGCAAGGCAGCGGGTCGAGGACGCCTTAACGTTGTGCTGCTGCAGTGACAGCGCCTCGTGACACCACTCTTGGCAGATTTGGAGCAGAGCCGTCCCCATCTTCTGCTTCTACTATTCCACCACGCAACAGAGACCGCGAGAACATAAAAACAAAACCCGCGGGGAGCGCCCCCGTGCACAGAGGGGACCGCGGCACCCCCAGGGCGGCGCAGCGGCTGCAGGAGGAGCGGGGCCGGCGGGGCAGGGCCGCCCCCAGGGCGCTGCCCGGCCCGGGCCGCCGCTGCCGCCCCGCTCCCGTCCCGCGGGGCCCAGCCGAGCCCCCCCCCCGCAGCGCCCGCCCGCGACCCCCAAAGACCGGCGCGGGTCGCTCCGGTCCCCGCCGGCTTCCCAGGTGCCCCGGCTATCGCGATCATCGATCGCGATGATCGCGATGGTGACACCGCCCCTCCCCCCCTCCCCACCCGCGGCAGCGCGCTGCGGGCCCTCACCCTAGCAACGGGACCGGCGCCGGCCCGGGATCCGCCGCACCGGAAGCGGAAGCGGAGCCCGCCGGAAGCGGGGCCGCCCGGATGGGAGCCGCGTTCCCGCGCTGCGGGCGGGCGGCGGCGTCGCCAGGGCGACGGGGGGCGGGCGGCGGTGAGCGGTCGGGAGCCGCTCCTGGCGCTTTCCGAAGGGAAAAGCGGCTTTTTTGTTATTTTTATTGGCGTTTTAGCTTTTAGGTGTTTGTTCCCGTGACTGGAAGGTTCTCGGGAACCGGCTCCAGCTGCAGCCGCCCGGTGCTGTGAGGCTGGAGCAGGGGAAGCGAAGCGTTTTGTACAGGGCAGCGAGGTGTTCTGCTCTGCGGAATTAGTTAGAAATAAATTAGAAATAAAGCTGGTCAGCGGTACGGCCTGGTCCTTACCTGTGTGTAACCATGTGCAGATTATACAGACTGCGGTTCTATTGGCTCCAGGGGAGAATTAAATTAAGGGGGGAGGTGTAAATGAAATTTGCAGTCTTCTCATCTCAGGCCTCGTCCTGTAGAGACCTCTCTAGAACCTGATCTCTTTTATGTTTGGGGACCAGAACAGGAGAGCAGCTGTGCAGCACGTACAGGTTGTCTGGGGGCTGCTGGATCCTGAGGAGCTGCTCTTAGCCTGGCAAACCTCAGCAATGTGCCATAGAAACAAAAACTGTAGAAGCCTGTTTTACTGCAGTCCATTTTTTTTTTTTTTCCTTGACTAGGTATGAGTTTTATGTATTTCCTGCCCGGATACATACTTTTAGTTGTGTTCTATATTCAGGTTTTAGCATAAAAGTACTTGGTTTCCAAAAGACCAGTACGAATGGGAGATTACTGTAGTGACTGCTCATGTCAGGTTTAGCATCTGACTGCACAATGCATGTAAAACCAATTAGTATGTATGTATCCCAGTCACGAAGGGTTTTCTTTTTCCTTTTATGACACACGGTTGTCCTCCGCACTGAGGCAGCACAGTACAGTAGTGCTGGAAAGCTTCCAAAGCTGCAAGTAGTAATTAAAGTCACACCCTGTCATAAAACTATGCACCCTCCAGGCCTATTTTAAAAATTCAGGCTCTGAAAATGATACATAGTGTGATCACCTCTCCATTTCTAATCTTTTTAATATACTTCAATAATTTTCTGGTTGGCTTTGAGAAAGCTGTCTTGTGGAAAGGAGGCAGTAGCGTTTGTTTGTGTTTTGTTTTTCCACAGTTTGAGAAATATTAAAAAAAAAAAAAAAAAAGGCAAAAAAAAAAAAGCATGTATGGTATTTTATTTCTGGTGTGATGCTGATATTTTAGTAACCTGACGCCTGAGCCATGACTAGGACTTCTTTGTGCTAGGTGCTGCAGAGAAATACTTTGATTCTGACAGCATTCATGTGACACAGATAAATATGTCCTTTAACTCAGCTGTGAAAACGCATGGTGGTGCTCAATCCTAACGTTAATAAGTGCAAAGTGTTAAAGTAATTTGACTAAGACCATGTAGTTACAATTCAGAGCTCAAACAGCAGAATCTTTTCTTTGTACTGAGAAGCTTGTTTTGCGGTGGTACTCTGGGTTTACACTGTGGTATATTCCAGCAGAGAAAGGAGGAAGGAAAAGTCACATTAGGAAAAAATCTAGAAGGGAACCCATATTCTCCCCTTGGAACAGAGGAATTCTTAACACAGCTTGGTACCTGTGTGCTTTTCTCTTCATCTGTTTTAGGCTGTTTGGGTTCCCCTTTCAGCATTTTTTACTGTTTCCTACAGTGTCTTCTGATTTATTACTTTTTCCCTATCTCTTTTCTCTGTTGTGTAATTTGTACTAAGCAGTGGTGAAAGCAATGATTTCTGAGAAGGTCAAGCTCTTAAAGTCTGTACTGTCCAAGTGGTTCCAGCCCAATATATTTTTGCACGTGAGCCTTCTGTGCTGTTCCCAACCACTTAAATGTAACAGAAACCGTGGTTTTCTGGACACTGCCATCACTGTGCCCTAGGACGCGCAGTGTTTAAATGCAAGCTCTGATTCTGAGTCACTGTGTGACTCCGGGCAAAACACTGAGAGCTGAATTTCCAGTGTTCAATAATGTGATGTGCTTTAGTAGCTGGCAGCTCAGCTGGAGACACGACAACGTCTACAGTTTGAAATGAAGCACATTTTCAAGTTATCACTAATACAGTGAGTCTCTGTCTCAGCTGCTTTATCAGTAAAGTTGAGGTTAGAATAATATTTACATAGCTTCCTCACAGGAGGTTTTTCCATATTATTTAATTAATGTTGGCACTGCGAGATGCTATAAATACTAGAGGTTTGTACTAGTATACCATATGATGCTCCATTTTCTGAATGTGACTGTTATTCTTCTGCCACTGTTCAGCCCAATTATTTTTATTTTATTTACTTCAATTCTTTGTATTCTAGATTATGCCCCACTGGCAAGGGATCTTGGGAGAGAACTGTGATTCTTTTGTTCACTGAACAAAATGTGATTCATCACTTTCCTTACATCACCACCCAGCTCTAGCTCCTCAATACAGAGATTGGTATGGCTTTCCCTTAGGTAAGTTGTAAATCGCAGCAGCTGTTTATTTGTTGGGAGTCAGCACTCTTCAGAGTTAAGGAAGTGGTAAAAATATATGTAATTATATGAGATACGTAATTATCAGAGATACTGCAGAAGTGGTTTCCTGAAGAGAGTGAAAATAAATATGAAGTTGAGAAACTGGAACTAGCTGAATTGCTCGAAAGAGCTCTGAAAAGCTGTGAGAATGATAGGAAAAATAAGAGACAATATGAAGGGAAGAGACTTAGGAAATAGGGTCACAGATAGTGAAGAGCAGGAGTTCAGTGATGGAGCTATGGGATAAGATCAGGTAAATCATAATGAAATGCATTGGCTATGTGTCTACTGTGGACCCAGTAATGTTCCCATTTCTTAAGTCATGGTATATGTTTCTGCATGAATTATATGGTTGATTTGTTCATTTAGTGAACGGGCTAAGATTTCAACAAGAGAACACAAACTTTGGGGGCTGGCTGCCATTGGTGTATTAAGGTGTACACATGGCACCAAATCAGGTTTCACAAATAATTTTAATTTTTGCATTTAACTTTTGTCTGACCTACTGCTTATTAAGATGTTCTTTTGTTTGAACATATATATTTGTGAATATTTCTTGAAACACTTGCTTGTAAAAGAAGCTTCAAATAAAACTAACTGCCCATGTTATTGTCCACCTTAGGCATGCAGTGTCCTGCCACGTCAGCGTATTTGGCTGCTCTTGAGAATTCTTATGAGAGATTTTCTCTGTAAGCAGTTTGAGGTGCTGGCAGTTGTCCATCCACATGGACAAGTCAAATTTCCTCATTGTCTGAACTCTGAGAAGGTCTTTTGGGAGTTTTAATGAGATGTCACCAAAGTATCTCCCTTCAGTCCTCAGCTACTGATCACTGAATGTTTGGAGTTCAAATGCCTCTGCTAATAATGAGAGAGAAACAATCATTGAATTCGGAACTCTTAGCCACTCAGTGTCAGAAGCAGAAAAGGTTTTTAAAAGTGCAGAGAAAGGAAACAAAGTAAAGGTACATTTTCTAAGACGTGCTTGACAAGACAGTGGTAAAGCCACATACCTGGTTTGCCCATTAGAAAACCTGTGCTTTTGTGAAGTAACACGTTTTCAGAATGAAATGATGAGAGATGATGAAATGAACAAAAATGGCATTCAGTTCCTATTGTCTGCTTGCAAACTGAAGTAAGAACTTCAGTGATTTGCTACAATACTTCCGTGATATAAATACTTCGAAATAATAGAAACTTTCACTCCTTCTCCTAGTAAAACCTATTGACGTATACAACTGTGAATTTGTTATTCTCTCTGCTACTTGATTTTTTTTTTTTTCAGAAGCAGCACTGAAAACAGGCAGTAGGATTTACAGATTCCACGGTTTACACCATTGCCCCTGACTTCAGTCAGCATTGAACCAAGCCCACAAAGAACAGAAGTGACTCATGTGATTTTTTTTTTTTCTTTTCCCATGTACGGCATGAGAATACAAGCACTCCATAGAAATGGAGCTGAGATTCTTATGCCTTATATGACAGCTGCTGGTTCATACTCCTTGTGATAAGAAGTGGTGTAGTAGTACTGACAAGTATTAGTGAATAATAGTGACAAAGAAGCGAGTAGGCTGAGCCAGGCAGAACAATGGGATGGATGGAGCCTGGTGAAGCCAGTGTTTTCCCATCTTCTCTGATTGCTTTAAACTAAAAGCTTTAAATATATTTAATAAAGCTTATTTTTAAAACAGCATTAAAATCTGAAGCTTGTAAAAAATTGTATCAGTGAGCTGAGGTGGTACTTCTGTTTGGTACAGCTGTCAAGTTGTGCTGGTTGGTCTCCTTTCTGATGATTACTGAGCTGACAGAAATGTGGGAGAAGGGTCCAGTGTTAACACCAAATGCAACCATTGGTGTATGCAGTAGGGCCGAGCCCTACCACAGTGTTGACAGAAACTAACATGGGCGAGTTCAAACTGTTGTTGTTCTGGTGTTTGGAAACCCCCTGGGTGCTGAGGGAAGGGTCATTTTGCAAAGCAGCGTAGACAGACATCCAAAGCCTTTATTTTAGTATCTGTTGCTCATAGTTCAAAACATTATGCTGAGGCTAAGCGTTTTTAATATGTATATCTGTGAATGCTACTGTTCTCATTAGAGATGGCAGGAAAAAAGCAATTACTAGGTTGGCTAGCCCAACCTCTGTGAGCTACAGGATTTTCCAGTTCAGCGTATTCCCTCATTCCTCACTGCAGCAGTTTCTCATGTCCTAGACAATGTGGCTTTGAATTTTTTTTTTTTTTTAAGTATTAAAGGCAAAACCATTACTTCTCGGGTTTCACCTTTTCCTTACCACTTAAAAGCTCACACTAGGGCTTGGCCGTGCAACCTGTGTGCGCTGAGCCAAGGTGGGATGTTTTGGGGGTCATGAGCTCAGGCTGTGAAGAGCTCTGGCTCTGGTCTGTGCTGTGGGGGGCTGCCCTTAGTGCAGGTCTTCTGCTGAGAAACGCCAAAAGCAGCACAAAAAGCTGATATTTTCAGGTTGATCACACCAAAGGTGACCACAGGTTCCACACCGCTGGAGCAGTCTGAGTCAGCTTTAATATTTTACATTGATAGAGCGCTGTGTTACACAAGGCCAGCACCGACTATTATCAAAACCGCAGATCTGCCCTTCTTAACCTCCAGCCAGACGCTACCCTTATTTTACAGAGTGACTTTTTCTGACTCATTTTTGGGGCTGGCCGCAGCCTGGACACCGGGGAGCTCCGAGCCGGAGCTGCAGCCTCGACATCCCACCGGAATCCGACCCCGAGCCTTGCCGAGAACGAGAGGGGCCCGGCGGGCAGGGCAGGGCACGGCACCGACCCCTTCCCTCCGCATCCCCCATCGGTGCCCCCTCCCAGCGCGGGGGCGACCGCCGCCATTCCGCGCTACCCCCCCCTCCCCTCAGTGGAGGCGGGGTGCGCGCATGCGCGGCGCGGGGCGTCGGGCGCGCGCTGGCAGCGGGGCCATGGCCGCCCTGCTGCGGGGCCGTGCGCTGGCGGCGCCCTGAGGCGGCGCGGCGCGGCCATGGTGCCTCAGGGAGCCGCTCTGCCGCCACCACCGGGCACCGAGCCGCCGCTCTGAGGCGCCGAGCCCCCGCCGCGGGACCGACAGGAGGAGAAGAAGGAGAAAAAGGAGGAGGAGGAGGGGGGAGAATAGGAATAAGAGGCGGCGGCCACGACCACCACCACCGCTTCAGGTGATCGCCCACCCCTCTGCCTGTGCGCGCTCCCGTGGGGGGGGCACCCGGCTGCCTCCGTGCGCGGCCCCGAGTGGGGGGCGAGGGCGGCGCCTGGCGGGCGGGGAGCGGCCCGAGCCGTGTGGGTGGGTGGGGGGCTGCGGGTGCGGGGGGGGGGCCGCGCTGGGCCCGCTTGTGGCGCTGGGCTCGGGCCCGGCGGCTGAGCGAGGCGCCGGCTTCGTGGCGCCCCCTCGGTCGGTCTGTCCGGCCCTCTGTCCGTCTGTCCGACCCCCAGCTCGGTGGGGGCGGCCTGAGGTAAGGAGCGACCACCCCCCGCAGCACCCCGGGGTGGCACCGAGGGGTTGAGGACTTGGTGGGTGCTGGGTGGGAGCCCGGCATCGCCTGCCTCACGTTGGCTGGCAAAAGGGAGAGTTCTCCGGTGGTTTGGCTCCTGAGTGCTAGCTGCTTGTGATCTCAGTGAAATTATAGGTATATATATTTCTTGGGAGTCTGTAGGTGTTGCTGTGTTTGTTCCTTCTGCGGGTTTTAACGCAGGAGTTTCTGGTAAGTTGTTTGGTGGACTTGGGACTCGTTTGTGGCAGTTATCTTGAGCGATCAGCTGGCCGTGCAGGGCTATCTTTTTGTTTCCAGCTACTTCTAATAACTATGGCAGTCGGCTGCATTTCTTTTCCAAGTTCTTACATCTTTAAAGCGTTTAATTTTATTAATTCCTAAACTCATTAGGGAACAGGCATCTCTGTGACCACCGCTATATAGGAGGATCATCAAAAACCTTAGCAACATCGAGCTGCTGCTTGTCCAAAGCGCAGGACTCACCTTGTTTATGTCAGCCTTAGAAGGAACTGCTGACGTTAGAGCAACCTAATTCTGGTGAACCGAGCTGTGTGCGTCTGAAGAAATCCTGGGGAATTCCTTCCTTTGGAGGTGATGGAAGGAGCTTAGTGTCTGCTCGGCTTCAGCTGCTGGAATCCGTGGTGCAGATGCAGAGGCACATCATGCCAGCAAGACCTGAATGAATGGGTGTGCCTTGGAAAACTCTATAAGCCTGCTTAGTGTTTCACATTGCACTCTTCAAAACCTGCTCTATTTGCTACTTCAGAGTCGTTTTCTTCCTCTTCACGAGTACATGCAGAGGGCTTCTATTCCAGTTTGCTGGAAGCCTCTTTTATTGTTTGGTGGTTACTGGTTACTCGCTTTCTGAATCCATTTTTATTTCCAGACACACCTGGGAATGTTTGATGTGATTATAAAGTGGATGGGTCATGGTAGTTTTGCCTTTTAAGTGCATATTCACGTCTAGCACCTTCGATATGATTCAGACATCTGTGCGTTGGTTTCTCTCTGCACTTACTTTTAAAGCATTTCCTTTCATTTTAGAGAAGCCTTATTGCTTTGTAATTAATTGCGTGCTTGAAAGGAGCATTCAGAAGTAGATGGTTCACCTCATGGAGTTTTTCTGGATTTTTTTTTTTGTTCAGTTGCCTGCCTGTCTTGAGTTTAAACATGGTTTAAAAGGGACTTTTCTAAGTGTTTTTGCCATTTGTTTGATCTTCCTGTCGCACAAGTCTCTTAGTGCAGGAAGCTAAGCAGCCTATTTGACAGGCCTGGAAACTGATGCTCTTTATTTAAAGGACTCAAGTAGATAAGGTGCAACAATGGAAACTTTTACAGTATTGACAGAGGAAAATCTTGAAAGTCTTATTTTCTATTTTAACTTCTAACCAGTTGGGTAGCTAGTTGTTGGCATTGCAGGCGCTAAACGTAGGCTGCGTCTGTATCTGAAATGGCTAAAAACTAAATGAGCAATTGTGGAGGATGGGATATATTTCATCCTGTCATGTAACTGCATCCTGGTAACACATTCGGGTTGCAGGTTTTTTGTGGGGGTACCTGAGCTTTACTTGCGTGGCTGGTCTTCTGTGATCCAGCTTTTGAGGGAGGTTGTCAGAGCCTGCATCATCTTGGGCTGTCATTACTGCTCCGTGTGCAGGTCCCCCGGGTATTCTGTCCTCTGCAGAGGCGCTTTGGGATTGCTGCCCAGATTTTCTCAGAATATGCTGATACAAATGTGGTTAGGCAGGCTTGTAGGTGTAGACTTGCAAATATGGCCGTGATAGGGAGGGAAAAAAAAAAAAAAAAAGAAAAGCTGAATAACTAGCTAATAAACTGAACCTTGGAACGACAAGAAACTGGAGAGTTGAAAAGGACCCGAGAGCAGTTTGGTTTCTGTTGATTCAATCTATTTTTTTTTCCCCTGAAGAGTTTACTTAAATATATTTATTTATATATTTAATGAATTAGATTGCTGTCATTTAGGTGCTTAACTGGACAGCTGTGGTCTAAAAAACAGGCAGCCCCTCTTATTGTGACCGAGTTTGAACCGATAATGTGCAGGCAGAGAGCTGATTGTGTAGGAAACCACAGAAAGATTTTTCTGCAGACTTGCTGGATTTGTTAACCTTTGTTACTGTGTGTTAGTCCCCGAGTTCAGTTCCCTGGTCTTACCTGCTCGTTATGAAAACTAAAAGGGGCAGGATGTTTTACAGGCTGCCTATAAATAATCCACTTGCAATATAATTGAGTGTGCTGGAACTGCTCGCAGTGTATGAAAGTACTCCAGAAATAAATCTTTAAAGCAACTTTAACTTCACAGTGCCGCGATACGCATTCTCATTTCCTGAATTGATTTTCTTCTTCCTCATAAAGCTAGCTAATATTGAAAGTTGGAAATGTAGATTTTTCTGCTATAGAGTTAACTGTCTCTAGTTTGTTTTGCTGTTTTTAGCATGTCTTTAATATGAATGCATGCTCTCTTATGTCCCTACGAACAGCTATGAGGTGGTGCCTACGTATTTTGCAGTAAAAGTTGCTTATTCCTGAAGTATATCGTGCATTAGTTGAAATGATTAATTCAGGTATTTCTCAGTTGATAGCTGATTGGGTCTTGCCTGAGCAGGAATTTAGCAATTCATTTGTTTTCTAGATGGAAATAGCAGTTCTCCAGTCCTACCGCCGCTCCAGCTCTACAGCAATCCATATTGTCAAACCAGATGGGGAGGGGAATTTTGTTTATTCTTCATAACTTCTCACATGGCAAGATTGAGTACTCTGTTTGCCACCTGACACTCTCCAAAGCTTTGAATCGAATGCTAAATACTCAAGGGTTATTACTTGAAATTACTACAGTAGTGAGCTACGAAAACGCAGTATTATTGGAGATGCTGACCAGTTCGTAATGACAGCTTTACTGTACACGACTGCAATGTTTCACCACTTTATTAGTGCGCTTGGTATGCTCATTGTGTCTGGCCTTCTCAGCAGAAATTTTGAGTGCTGTCCTTGTTAGCCAAAACAGAACTTGGCCTCATTTAAATTGTACAGGAGCGAGGCATCTTTCTGCTTTCCTTGCTGCTGACTGCATGGGAAAGAGCTGTTCTGATGGATCGGTGACTCACATAACTCTCCGGAGCTCTAGTTTTTTTTTTTCCTTACAGGCTCACACAGGGAAATTCTTTTCTAAGTGTATATCTGATAAACCTTTTTGTCCTGTTCCTTCCCTTCTCTGTTTTCTCTCTCCCAGACTGATGATTTAAGTCTCTGGAGGATGGGATTCTTCTGTACTTCAAGTTCTTTTTTTTCTTCTCAAGAGCAGGACAGGCACTTGGGAAGAAGGGTTCTGAGAAATGCATGAATATAGCACTTCTGGGACTAATTTTAGTATTTTAATTTTTTGAACTGTGACATTGAATCTTTCTATAGTTGCAAGTTGAGATTTTTTTTTCCCCTCTTCAAGATCTGTCTAGCCATGTTTAACTTTCGGAAAAATCAAACCATTCCTGATTTAGGAATATCTTCCGTTTAAGTATTCAAAGTCAAAACTAGATTACAGATCAAAGTCTGCTTGTTAATGGATGTGTGCAAAATCACTAGAGTTTCATAGATGTGAAAAATGGAAGTTGAAAAAAAAAATGTATATATTTTTTGGAGAGGGGTGATGGTGTCAGCCTTTCCAAATGTTTTAGGTCTTGATCTTGCAGGAGAATGAGCGCCTTGTTTGTTTGCAGATGTTAGACTAGACATTGCAGGATCCAGTCTAGTTGTGAAGTTCTGATCCCAGCTGGAGCTACTGAATCTTTCTGTGATGATTTTTGGTGGCAGTAGTATCAGAGCAACTCTTAGGTTTGCAAATATTCCAATATGTTTTAGTAAACATTAAGTAGCTTTTGTGTAATGCTTTTCTAAATATTAGAAACTGTGTTCGTGTGACTTAGCACCTGCTTGGATAAATGGATGCAGGTTTTGTGTCCCCTTGTACTTTATTAGTATTTGTTTCCTGTGATGTGATAGTTTTATATTGAATCGGTGCAAAAATCAGTTACATTGGTTTGGGGCATAAATCACAGCCTCAGACGAAGTGGCAAATTTTTATGTGAAGGCAGAGCCTCAGAAAGAAATTCCTATTATAGGGAAAATAAATGTATGTTGTCTTTGAGAGTTTTTTAAGCTTGCTGCTAATCTGTTTTGCTAATGGAATTAGCAGGGACCAATTTGTAATATTTTAAACAAAAAAAAAAAAGCAAATAAAATCAGGTTTTGTGAATTCTACTGTTGTTTTTGAAGCTAGCTAGGAATATGTTTTTGACAAAATGTTTGTGCCAGCTGAGGAAGGGATTTTTGAGCAGTGCTGTGTTGTTAGAAAATAAGAATGTTTCCATGAGCATTAATCAGTTGTGATGGGAGACTTCTTAAAGCTGTTTGTGGTCAAATAGCGCAGCTGTGCTTGCACTCAGGGAAGAGGTGAAGTCAGAATTTCTTCCCAAGACTGTGCTTTTTCTTGTCCTGATTTGGAACAGGAAGACATTTGAAATCATCAGGAAAAAATTCTGGGTCACAAACTCGCAGCTTCCCAGTCCTGCTCTGAAGTCCATTTTTTGGTCATGTTAAAGCATGGCCTGTGTTCCTCTAATGTCTGAGCATCCAGCAACTCTTGTCATCATTATTTATCTAAAGGTTTTAGAGGCTTAATGTTTTTGTTTTTACACCAATCAAAATAATGTATTGTGAGAGCTCTTTACAATATAATGAGCTTAGTGCAGCGGACTTTGTTGCTTGCCTGCATTACATTCTGTTAGAACTTGGCAGCAATTACAACTGAGGCTTTATTTAACACATCCACATTGCCACTGAAGTTAATTTTAAAGAGTTTCTTATTAGCATTGGGTGCTTTGTTAGGCAGTGACAGAATATGCTGCAGTGTTTCAGTGGCTGCTTCTTGTAATACATGAATTAATTTCCATTAATACCCATCAATTGCAAGAGAATGTGATTTTCTGAGTTTGTTTTGCTTTTGTTTTAACAAGTTCGCAATTGGAGTTTGTTGTAGGTGACAAACGCTGCACTTCCCAGTTTTCTTATATTCTCAAGTGTGCAGGTATGAATGTAGAAGATTGTTTAATTTGGATGTGCAGAACCTCAGTTAATTTTGAGTGTAGAGAGAAGTCCACGGAAATCTGCATTCAGAGTACTTGGGGAAAGTGGAAACTTCCTTCTTGTCTCGTGTTTGGTTGTTGCTGTCGGCTAGAGGAGGTTTGCTGGTTACAGGAGCATAACTTGAAATCAGGTGCTTGTTGGCACTTTATGTGGGGAATTTCATGACAGCGTGAAAACCTGTACGGCAGCTCCTGCCCACCCCTAAGCCCTGATCCACTTGGAACAGCGACCTAGCGAAAAGCAGGAGGAAGCTTGGTTCAATTAATTCACTGTAATTAATTTTGCATGCTTGGCAAAACCAAGGAGTTTTTTGGGGAAAAAAGGTACAGGACACTTGAAATGTCTTCATATGAATTGTCTTTAAACAGCGTGCCTCTGAGCTTTTCTAAGCATAGGCTTGAATTTTAGTATGCAGCTGAAATGCTTTGTGTAAGTCCCAGCTTGCACTTGTTCAGCACCATACATTAAAACTCCGTCTTCATTCACACTAAATGTTGAACCCCAGTGTTCTTTAAGCTATTCTGGTTATGATTTTGGTTTTTCGTTTTAAATATCTTCCAGTGTTGTGGCTGGCCTTTGAATCCCCTTGGGAAGCACTGCAAAATGCCCAGTGGAGTGGTGTGTGCCAGGGAGGGCTGTGCTGCCTTTGGGGTCTGTAGGGCTTTTGGAAAAGGTGCCTGTGTTTGCATAACCTGGCTGTGGGTTAGACGAAGGCAAGCTGCAGCCCTGAAGCCTGTGGTTTACCGAGACGAATCTCGCTATCGATCTGTCCTGGCTTCTTGAGCTGAGTTAGTTTTGTCATCGTGCCTTGACAAGTGTCAGAGTGGCTTTAGGTGTGCACCTTTCTCGTAGCATCTTGTCTGTGGCAGCACAAATACAGCTTCAGACAATTCTTTGTGCATGTCCTTGTACAAGGAGGAAATGTTTCTTGGTTTCTGTGTGTGAGCATGACTTCCTTTCATGCTGTGCTTCTGTGTTACCTTTTTAAAAAATTTCACAATGACCATTTGAATGAAATCCTGTGAAACTTACTTGGGAAGTGCAGTTCCAAGCGTAGATTTTTCTGTTTTGGTGGCTGGGATGCAGTTCTTTCGAAGCATCCCTCTAATAAGAAAAGGCTAAACCTGAACTGGGCTGCAGACTGGTGGTGCTGGGGCTGATTGTTTTCATCTGTTTGAATGGCTGCTTGTGGATTAACACTCACTGGGATCATCCCCACCTTGGCCTTCAGCTGCACTGCTCCGATGGGCTGTGTGGAGCTGGTGGCTTTCAAATACAGCCTCGGGTGGGAGGGTGGCTGTGTGCTTAAACAGCACCTTTCGTTTAGGGGCTCAGCTGAAGGCAGTGCTCTGACAGGATGTGGAAACGGATCCTTTTGCTCTTTAAAATGGTCCTGTTGGTGACTATATACCTTTTGAGATGCTGTTGTGGACCTGTGGACCTTTTTTTTTCCCTTACAATTTTGAAAGAGGAAAAAAAATTTTTTTTTTTAAATTTTTTTAAAAAAAAAAAAGCCCTGTGTTGTCTTGCATCATCCATCTACTCTGCTCTCAAGCTCTGCAATTAAATTACCTTCTGGTACTCCTGAGAGAGGATATAGTCTTCTGTTTGTATGATTCCTTGTAGGGAATTACATTAAAATGAGCAGAATATTTGCGTCACTAATCTTAATCTTTGAAATCAACAGCCCTCAATTCCATAAAGTATAAAATCGTAGAGGTTAATGAATGTCACAAATAACTTTTCTTTGTAAGTTTGTGTATTGGAAATTATTTCAGTTTGCATTGAGAGTTATAGAAATAGTGTACAGAAATAGCGTAGCTCACGGGAGATCGTGAATCTTGGTGGTGTTTGGTTTTTAAAGCTTATGCAGTAGCTTACCACAATGTAGTATCTTGTACGCTGTGGTCCTTTGGCTGGGGACTTGGATGCTGAATTAGAGGAAGTAAGAATAAAGGTTTGTTCAGTGCATACCCTATGACCATTTTTATTGTGTCATTAACCTACTCCCACAGCCCCCCTTTTACAGTATCCCCGTGGAAAACTGCTAGCAAATTGATCTTCATATAGCAACATTAGAAGCTGTCCTGTCTGGATGTGAATTTTAACTCGGTTGATTCATTCAGTCATTTGTGGCCGCACAGGAAGCCCCATTCAGATGATCAGTAATAGCTGTTTGTACAGGGAGATTGATCTGATTACTCTTCTGTCTTGTGCTATTTACAGTCTGCTGCCAATTCACGGAAAGGGAAGAGAATGGCTGCGAAGGAGAAGTTGGA
The DNA here is from genome assembly GCF_965140915.1 of Aythya marila. Classification (NCBI taxonomy): domain Eukaryota; kingdom Metazoa; phylum Chordata; class Aves; order Anseriformes; family Anatidae; genus Aythya; species Aythya marila. The sequence continues at coordinate 11,429,413 of NC_139055.1, forward strand.
GGCAATATTAAATGTGGCCCTGAGGGTCCCGAGCATCATGCTGTTGGATGTCTTGTACAGATGGGACGTCAGCTCATTCTTCCAGCAGATCCAAAGAAGTAGCCTGCACAACAACCCTCTCTTCCAGTACAAGTACTTGGCCCTTAATATGCATTATGTGGGTAAGTGTGCGTGCATTCAAGAGAAAACGCTGCTGTAGTAAATTCCATTCTGCTTGCTATGAGAACTTTAAGAAATTATTAATAGCATGGCAATACTTTGATTTCAACAAATAGTGTTATAACAAATATAATCAGCGGAACTGTAGTTAATGTAGGGCTCTGTTTATGTAAGCCGTAAATAAATCCTGCCTAGGGTCTGGAGCTTTGTTATTTAGCTTTGATATGTAAACAGAGTCAAAGTTGATGTCTGGAAACAATATCGATGCCCTGAAAGAATAGCACAGTGACATTGGAAACATTTGACTAGTAGAAAAGCTGCTTGGAAATGCTGTGCAGACAAAAGTATTGTAACTTATGTCGTTGGCATTAAAAAAAAAGACTAGGGAAAAGGTTGCCTGCTCTGTACTGTGACCACAGCACCAGAAAGTTGGCTTTCACAGCTGCGTGGACGTGGCTCTTCAGTTTACAACTCTATGAACTGCATATACACTCTGAGTTGAGTAGAGCACATAACTACGGCTTATGTTGCAGATAAATGGACAAAATTACAAACACAGTTCAGGGGGCTGAGGTTTCAACCTTGGCCTGCAAGTCTAGTGCTGAAATGCTAGAAGTCTGGTTTTAGGAGATGAAAGGATTGCTGTTCTGGGACCTGCTCTCCAGGTGGGTATGTGATTCATCTAGTGAGTGCACATGGGGTTAATTAGGGATTGGATCCGGACTGATGAGGTTGATAGCCAATGAGGACCTGCATGAGTACTGCCTAGCTTTGAGAGAAAATGGCTAGCATGTAATTATGCCATTCTGCAGTGTTTCTTCCTTTTAGATGGCTTGGAGGATAACGATGTACTGCAGTCAGCTCAAGGAAACGCCCTTTAGTTAAGTTGTTAGAGGAGTGTGGTTTTTTGAAGTGGCATGTCCAGGTTTTTAATCCAGACTGCAGAAGTGCTGGCATGTGACTTTTTGGTTTTAATCTACTAAATGTCTGCTGTTTGGAAGTTATTTACTGTCATTAAAATCACGTGGCTTTCTTTGTTTTGGCTCCATTCTACTTTGCTAGGGATAGCAGTGTATCTACTTCCAGTGCAAACAGCTGGTCTTACTGCTTTATGGGGTTTTTATAGGTTTGTGGAAGACAGTACTTGTTTGTTGCTGGTGAACGGGACGCAGGACCATGGAGGCATGTAGCTTTATCTGGCCTTCTCTTGCTTTGCCTTTTCTGTGCATGTGACTCGTACATTTTAGGAATTGGTTCATCAAATCAGTTTCTAATACAAAACTAACAGTTGTGTAGCAGGTTATCAGAAGACAAATTCCAGTTGTGACACAGCCCTTTCTTATAGCAATTTGATAGCCTTGTCCTTCCTTAAGTATGTTGAGATATACTAATAAAAAGCATTACAGAGATAAGTATTATTACTTCAAAGTATTTCTCACCTGGAGGCTATTTTAGTACTAAACCAGTGGATTCTGATTCTGTACTCCTCATACAATCACTCAGCAGTACTTTTACTTTTTGCTTTTACAGCACTGTGTCTATGCTTTCACTTTTCCAACTGGTAGTTGCTGGGATCAAGGACTTCTAAATAATCAAGCAAGTTGCTTGTTCTAAAAGATATTAAGACTATTTTCAGTGACAAAGCTTGTGCTAGTACTCTTTTTAAATAAAGTTGATTCATGTTTATTCCTTGGTTGTTGTGTTTTTTCTTAAAGCTACATCAGTGTGAGGCTTGGCTAAGTCAACTTGCATGAGTTTTTCAGTAGATTTTATTGCAACAGTTAAGAGAATCACCTTATTTAAAATACTGTATCAGAACATACATATCCATTGGATTTGTAAGGGAAACCAAGTATTCTTCCACCACTTTGGGAAATAAAGCTTCTTTGAAGATCTGTTGGGGGAAATTAATTGCTAGCATGTAATTTGGATGACAATTTACTGTGGATATTTTTTAGCATGCTAATTTATTTAAAAAAAAAAAAAAGTCCTCTTCATATTTGCGGTAAGCAAACACAGCAAATGCTGCAGCAGCTTTGCAATATCAATCAGTCACTGAATTTCTTAAAAGATACCGTATCATAGAAGTGCTTTTAACAGCTTAGGAGATCAGGTGCATCTATCTCAGGTAGATGCTTAAGGAATGATTTGATTAGAGAGCCATCAAAATCAATAACATCTACTAGTCTTGATATAGTGAATCTTTTCCCGGAACTAAGGATCAATCTGGACATTACTAAGAATATCTTTTCTGTTTAAAGGCACTCTTTCTTTCATCCATTTGACTCAAAGTTTGAAAAGGCAATTAAGAGTTGGCTGGGTGAGGTGATATATGTTAAGGTGTGATTCATGTTCCAGTTAGCAGTACTGAGAATGTAATAAAAGCCTCTCGGATGCAATTTGTTCTCTGATATGGCTTTTCCCTTTCATATCTTTTCATGAAAGAGCCCTTATCTGCTTTAGTGGAAGGAAAAATATTCCGTCCTGATAACCTCTCTGCCGCAAGTTCAACTGGATGAAATTTAACTATAATTGTGCAAAGCAATGCAAATAGCAGAGATAAATTTCTGGTTGGAACTGTTGAATGTAAACAGATTAATTCAGCATTGGAAAATGATGAAGTAGTTTTGTTTATCAAATGGCGCTGTGGTTACTGTTCCAGCAGGGGGGAAAAGGCTGCTGAATGGCCTGCAGTAGGCTTCAACACGAAGAGCTTGTGATAAATGTGCAGGTAGGGTGCTGTAGTAGGTTGACACGCTGTTACTGGGTAGAGAGATACCAGAGGAAAAGCATTAGAAAACAAATCAACTTTTTTGTCTACAAACATAAAAGGTAAAATGTGGCTTCATTAACATTTTATTAAAATTGCTTTATATAAATTAAAGCATCCTCTTTAGGATGTGTGCTAGCTAAAAATGGCTTACTTCCTCTGACTTTTATGTGGTGTAGGCTAGTGCACACTGCTACAGCTAGACTTCAGTGCTTGCTTCTATGCTGTAGAGGAGCTCTTTGGGGACAGTCGCTTCTTTTTTTATTCTTTTGATAAAGGTGGAAACAGTTGCAACCACATAATTTCCTCCTGTGAAGGCCAAAGTGATGCTATTTGTTCTAACTCTTAAGTACTCTGAACTAAATGGGAAGAGAAGAGTCGTGCTTAACCTGTAATCATGGTCAGACTTGGAACTTAACGTCACTGTTGTGCTAAAGGCATAGAAGTGCACTAAACACAGACTGTTTTCTTAGCTAAGAATAAAAATGAGAGCAGTTTTCTATCTTAAACTGTATTCCTTGTAACAACAACAACAAAAAAAAATCAGGGAAAGGAAAGAAACTAAACACTTGGAATAATTGGAACATGCATCATCTTTCACAACACCGCGTGTAATTGCAGTTTCTTAAACTGTGTGGTTACCTTAATCGTTTGGTCACCTCGCAGGCTAGGTGTGAACTACTTGTTATGAATGATGCCTTTTGAGAAGGGGCTTGTGGAAGGAGAAACCTGAACATGCAGCCATCTGATGGCAGCTGATTGCTGTGGTATGCCCACTTTCTTTGAGCTCTCATGGGTTAATTCGATCTTTTATTTGTACAGCTTTTTGTGGTGCTTCTTCTCCTAAGAGGAAAGATTGAGCTGTCTGATACAAATACAATAAAAAGTGCCATGTGAAGCTTTGGTGTGAGAAGAAGGAAGCAGCTGGTTCATTCCAGAAACTAATTTCCCAAAATCATGAGATGAGGGTGCGTGACTAAATGTGCAAATGTATACAAAGACAAAGGTGCTGCTCAGATGCAGCATCTGAGTTTGCTGTCCTGTATCTTCTGTCACCCTCCTTCCAGCACCACTTAGGTAAATGGGTAGTAGAACTATTTTTTGAGTGTTACTATTTTAAACTGTAGCTAGTTCTAAGTAAATGCAATTTGATGGCATGCACTTGATCTTTATTTCTTACCAAAAACCAAAGCAAAACAAACTTGTTGTGCTTTTATCCTTTTGGATTAAATGTGGTGTGTGCTACAGATGGTAGACAAAGAAGAGAGCAGAGGATATGCCATGGTCAAAGTACAGCATGCCCTTTTTTCTCTTTCCAGCTCTAGAGACTGCTGGTTCACATGCTGCTGCCATAGTGTCCCAGGCTTTTACTAAGCAGCTTTTCCAGTATACAAATACTTTAAAGTAACTTTTCTGTACAAAGCTGGTAACTCTTTTAGGCAACTTGTATAATTTTTTATTAAAAAGAAGTCAATAGTATCTTGCTTGAAAGGAGATTATTAAAATTTGATGAGGTTCTGTTGGCTATTGTGTTTTTCTGAGCACCAGTCTAATGACAACTTGGCAATTTGTGTTGAGAATTTGGAATATGTTGTGAGTGCTCGTATTCTTATGGCTCCACTTCCAGTTCTGTGTTTTTTTGCAGTACCCTTCAGGTTCTTTGTGGTTGTGGTTAGTGCCAGAGCTCTGATTGTTACTTGTGCTGTATTATAGGAACAGCCCCGACTCGTACAGCAGAACTAGAGCATAAAGTCCATCGGTTTGTTCAAACAAAACTGTAAATCTGTAGAGAACCCTGGTCTTGGATTGTTTATACTCAGAATGCTGAATCTGTTACACATTTAATAATTCAAGAAACATCTGTTGAAACCGTGTGCCCCAGTAACAAGCAGATTGTGCTGTTGGAATTCTTTTCACTGAGATATGCAGATACTGGTGATGGTTTCAGATCTTTGTTTATTGTTACGCTGTACCATGACTGGGTAAATACTAATTTGCTTGTGCACAAGTAGATTTAGATTTGTGTTTTCTTAATGTAGAACTAATTTTTCAACATATTTTCAGAAAGGCAAAAATATTTACAGTGTTAGCTCAAAGCACAAAACTTCTTGAAGCGTGTAACGTTTGTTTGGGCAGCTCTGGCTGAGTGGGAGGGTGAGGGGAGAGGAGTGCCATGGCTTGCCACACAAAGACATCGCTCCTCAAAAAAAGCAACACCTCTTAAAGCCCACTGTGCTTCTGCTGCCTCGGACAGCTGCTCAGCTAGCACCCATGAGGCTAGATGGAAGATGCACTTGTTGGTGCTAGCACTGGTGCCCCAGTGACTACGTGAGATTGGTACAGGCTTAAGCTATTTGGAGAGCACTTAATGCCTGGCTTGTAGGTTGAATACATTTTGCATAGTTTTTTGTGTTGGAGCCACTTCTGATGCAGGAGAGGTCCTTGTGCGTGGTGCTTCTCTGACTGTGTTTTAACAACAGATGAAGAACTAGTCTCACTCTCAGGACAGCTGTCTCAGACAATTCAGAAGACCCCATTTGGCTGGGTTATTCTTCAAAGATTCTTAATACAAGCTGAGGATGTACAAGAACTTCTGTCTTGTTATGTGACTTAAAAACGAGTGGCTGTTGTGGTTTCTTCTGGTCTTGAGCCAACCTGAACCAGAGAGGCCGTGGAATCTCCCTTGGTAACTTCTGCATCTTGCCTTTACCTACTGGGAGCTCTAAAACTGGTCTTTTTAAAGTCATCCTTTTTTTGAAATAGATGTTTTAGGCACAGATGATATATTAAATCTCTATGTAAATTGTTCTGGTGACTGGTTACCCCAAGAAGTAGACTCACTGGGAATAAAGGTGCAAGCTGCTGTTATACTGCTTCTGTCATATCAAATACAGTCTTTGAGAAGTCTGTCCCGTGTTATGGGTACTTGTATGTTGTGGCCAGATAATCTTCTGAATAAACTGAAATGAGGACAGCCAGGGGTTAGCTAAAATGCAGTAACTGACTCCACGGTGCAGGGTTCCTACTCAGAGTCAGGACAGACGTGAGTCTTGATGGCGTTCTGTGGTCACAGCTTGCTGCTTTACTGGGCACTGTGAGATGTGCCCTTTATCCTCAGAGGGTGTGGTTGAGTGGGCAGATAGGCCCTTGCAAATTAAATTTCTGGTACAATCCAAGCAATTGTGCTATTACTTTCTGGTGCTTGAAGATTTGAATTCCTCACTTTGTAGCATCCAGCATAAGGAGCTGCTTTTCTTCTGAGCACAGCGTTCCCTTGGCAAGCCTCTGCAGAAGCAGCATCCAAGAGATGGTTTGGTTTATTAAGAAATGTTATGAACTCTTGAATTGGCTTTCATGTGCTGAGTTCTCATTTTTTGACTAAACCTGTAGGAAACTTTGATTAATAATGTGAAGTGGACACGAGGGATCTGTAATCATGCAAATGAGCACTAAAATGGCTCGTAAAGAGGATGAGTTGCAACTTTGATCGTGCTCTAGAAGCCTCCGCTGCCTGCAGCATGCCAATAAAACTCAGGCACCTGAGTGGGCAAAGAGGTAAGACGGGGTGAGAGCAGCTGGGAAACACCTTGGTGGGATGCAGATAGAGAGTGCTGAAAGGCAATCTGAGCGTGAGCTGCTGCTTGCTCTGACAATGAGCACTGCACGGTGAGAGGTTTTCATCTAGCTGAATCAACAAGTTAGAAATGAGGTCATGAGCCAGTTAATACTCATGTTCTCATCCAGCAATGTTTAACTTAGCTTTTCTGCTGATTTTCCCCCCCCCTCCCCCCAGTTTTTCTTTATTTTCCCCAGTGCGGCCTAAATCAGCCCCAGTAAAAGGCAGTAGAAGCTCTCTGCTTCCTTTTGCTCCTGAATGGGTGCTGAGCAGCGTGTGTTTGTAAGGCTGGCACAGTTAGTTGCTGTTAACCCATGGCTAAAGATTGTCCACTAAGATGTTTTTCAAACTGTAAATCCCTGTGTATGGAGAATCTCTCCAAAAGGGAGGGGTGTATATTTTCAGTACCGTGCTTGTTTCTGACAGAGGAGATGTGAATGGAAACAGAATTTAATGATTTAGATGAGAAAGCTGCTGTGAGAAATTTCATTTCCTGGGCCTTTGTTTTGAAGTAGGATCTCATTTATGCTGTGCACTAATTACATCATTTGCTGAAGTGAAAAAGAAAGGGAATAGAATGTCACTGTTAGTATGTCTGAATTTGAGCTTGTCTTCCTTTTCTTCTGCAATGAGCCAGTTTGGTAATGAGTTATTTGCTTTCCTTTTTTGGCAGAAGGCTTGTAGATAAAAATGAGGCTGGTACCACTCTGGGAATAGGGCCTCTGCAGCAAAAATGCAAATATTGCAGTATCGAGGGTGTCAAACACTCACTTACCAAGTCATAAGAGGGAACTGTAAATAAGAGTGAAAGGGAACTACTTAAACGTCTCTCACTCTCTTCTTCTTCAAAACCTTAACAGTAAGGGCAAACAAGGCCTGTTTCCAAGTAAACCTTTAAATTCTGGCCCAAACCCGTGAGCAGTGGTGTTCATCTTTAAAGCTGCTGCAGCAGCCTTGGCTGTCTTGGTGCTGCCCCGTGCTGTTGGGAGGCTGGCAGTTTGAAAGGCACAGATGTGGCAGTAGTCTTTGTATCTTCTGATGTGCATTTAGACCTTTTTTCGTTCCTTCAGTCCATCCTATATTTCAGTTAGCGATCACACAGAGAAGAATGAACTTCAGTCACTTCTAAAATACTCCTGTGTAATATAGCTGTGTGGCAGTGCAGTAACTGCCCTCTGAAATGCCGTCCTTTTACATAAATTATCCTAGCAGTGTTCAGGTTACATCATCATGTGCCCTGGGAGCAGACTGTCATGTGATGGAATAAGGTAAAGAAGATGGCAGAGCTTGAATGCAGATACAGTGAGCAGGTATTCTTGGACTGTTTGTAGGGTAAAAGAGGAATAAAAGACTGCATAATAAACCCCATCTGTTTCTCCTCCACCTGAAGGTGAGTCACGGGCTGCAGCGAGAAGAAAGGTTTAGAGAGGTTTGACTCAAAGGCTGGAATGGTGCATGGCTGTGCACCAAAGAGGTGTCCCTACTTAAGCAATCAAGGGGAAGTGGTAATTAGAGAGGAGACTAGATATTAAAAGTGTCTGCAGTTGTTTAGAGAGCTGGTGAAGCTGTGGTGTGGTGCAAACTAGTTAAATGTCTAGTAGATTCTGTTGGGAAATTTCTACTCTTGTCATTTGAGTATTTGATGGAAAGTGGTGAACAGAGAAGATGAATTCTCCAGCATACAGGTCTGCTAAGAAATCTTAAGATAGGAGCATTGGCTCTATCGAATTAACCAGAAGCATGCTATTCTGTGTAAAACAAGCGATAGAAAGAAACTTGTTCTAGGTTTCAGGTCCCTTTAGAAAGATCAAAATAAAAATGTTTTAGATGCTGTGCAAAAACTAGTAGTGGTGACTTCAGTGATACTTCATTTTAATCAAAGAAACTATCACTTACTGTAGCTTTTGGAAAGAGGGAGCGCAAATGTTTTTTGTCTATCATCAGTCATATGTATCATAATCTATCATATCTGAATCGAACTTTGCTTGGCATCCTGTGGGTCTGATGCCTTCTCTAGGAGCATGTTGCAAGTGACCTTCTTGTAGACCTAACTTCACAGGATTTTAGAGATTGTTTATTGAAGGTGGGAAATATTAAGTAGCCTTGAAATACTTCTACATAAATACTAACTGACTTTGAAATCATATCTTTATCAAATATGGGAACATACTGTGTTCCTTGGTTGTTTTATAGTAGCTGTTTGTCCCACGGTTGAGTGCTTAATTTAGAGTCGCATTATTTCTTAAGTGTTTTAAAAAAGTTCAAAGTACAAATTAACTCGGTTAAGAAGGCTGTGCCCAGAGTTGCTGAATGGATGGATGATACTTGAAGTGCAATGTGTATAGCACAGCTTTAGTGACAGTCCAAGTCCTTTGGTGTTTTGTTCTTAGCTGCAGGGAAGTTGCTAGCCGTTGCCTTTTTTTTTTTTTTTTTTTTCTAAATGGATTTCAGTGCCAGGCACTTCAGTTGACCTTCAGAGAAGAGCATGAGTGCACTGCATTGTGGTGGTGAGCTCGGAAATAAAGATCAGTAAGGGCACCATGCGACGGGTCTCTGACCTGCTGAGTCTGGAGAGGATGGGCATCACTGCCCAGTTGTGAAGTGGACTTCAAAGCACCGCGTTAATAAAGTATCCTAATGAGAGCACGTAGGAAAGAAAGGATCATTGTTCTGTGTGTTGTAAAAGCTGCTGAGCAGCCAGGCTGTGTTTTTGAAGACTAGCCCTGTATCTGCATTGGGTCTTTTTCCACAATCTTGCTAAATGCTCTCAGGCAGCGAGGGAACTGCTGGTGTCAGTGCCCATGAGCCATAGGTTGTGCCAAGGTGCCTTGATTTGCAGCATCCTCATGGCTTCAATGTGCCTTAAAATGTGCTCGGATGTTACTGCTGTGGGGAAGAGCCTGTGTCTACCTCAAGTTATGGGCATGCAAAGTGTCTTTAGGCCATGAAGCTGCAGTGGAAGAATGAAAATATGTAATGATAATCAGCATGGATAAGTGTTCTGTGTGTCCCTTGTTTAAAAAATAATAATAAAAATATTTTTTACATCACATGACCGGGTTTGTTAGGTGGGATAGACTTTTTTTAAAAAATCCTGTTACAAGGAAGCTTATTTTCACTAGCAACTGAGACACCTAGGCCTTTTTCCCTAGTTACATAGGTTAAAATAATTGTCTTCTTCAAATACTGGAGGTCAAGTCCAGTGCTTGATATCTAGATGTAAATTTATAGAAGCTGGTAGAGCTATTTCTGTTCATGACCAAAAAAAAAAAAAAAAGGGCATTTTTTTTTGTGTGTGCTGTTTTGGTAAGAGGAAAATACAGGTACCTGAGTTCTAAAACCAAATGAAAGCAAAGGCAATTAAAGAGATCTGAATGCTAGTTCATATTTCGAGAGAACTTTTTTGAAATGCCAACCTCTGCTTTCTGTTACAGGTTACATCTTAAGTGTTGTGCTCCTCACTTTACCAAGGCAACACCTTGTTCAGCTTTACCTGTACTTTCTGACCGCATTGCTGCTGTATGCTGGGCACCAGATTTCCAGGTAGGAATAAATGGGTTACATTTGTTAGTTTCACTTGGGATTTAAAAATCTAACTGATGTTTTGTTAATATCTTCTGCAAGTGGGTTAGGGCTGGTTTTATGGAGGCACTTTTTTCTATGCCAGACACCTAAATATATCATGCTGTTTATCGTGAAAAAGTTCATGGAATTAAATGTGCTGTCAAGTAGTTCTGGTGTATTTTTTGTTGAGTTAAAGGAGTTTTGAGCTGCTTTTGTGTGGAGTGTAATGCCCATTAATCTGAGAAGAGAAAGCACTACAGGACAAAACATTGCCTCTGATGTAGTAATCTGACTTACTCAATGGCTCGGTTTACATGCTTTCAACACCGGAGCATTTTACAAAGCAGACAGGACGTTACCTTCAATTTCCTGGCACCTAGGAGGAGGGAGAAAATAGCTGTGGGAGATGGTAAAAGTAAAGTAATGGTGGAATTTATTCCTAAATTCATCTTTGTGTAATATATTTTACAGTCATAACAAAAAGAAAGGTGTTTGGATTTAAAACATAAGGCAAGAGGCTAGAAAACTGTGAGAAAGGCAGGGCAAAGTAGATCATCTTTTGTTTGGCTCCAGCTAAATCCGTTGAAAGCCAATGTAAACTTTCACACTGACAAGATGTTTAATTGGAACCAAAGAGAGTGCCCTCACATTAATGTCTTTACATGGGAAGTTTTGCAAATGTGGACTTAAGCCTGATTTATTTTGGTGCCTGCTGATGGGAAACATTTAAAAATGTGCTTTTGATTGATTTAAGTGAAGTAATAGGTTTGCTATTTTTGCATCAAAATCGTTGTTCCGAAGCATTTGCTGGAATATCTCTTATGCAGTACGTTGCAGCTCTGGGGAGTGTTAAGGAAGGCTTTGTGGTGACTTGACATGTCACTGGTGTGGCTGTCAGAGTTTCAGTTAATGATTTCTTGAATGGATGAGGATGCAAGAGAGGAATTATGGCCTCTTATTTACTGGGTAGGAAGGAAAGGGTTTTTTTATCATCCTCAGGGGAGTCCTGAGTTTTTATAGATACAGTTTGTGGGTGTTTCTCTTAGAGTTAAAGGCTTACTTATTAGAAAAAGCAGCCTAAACATTATTTAAGAGCTTGTGTTGAAATAAAAATAAAGCTGGTAACAGATGCCCATCAGATACAGAGTTTGGTCCAGAATATTTATAGCTAGAGATCCTTAAGCCATTTTGTATCTTTAAATCTTTCAAAAGAAAGAGAGATGGTATGGGTTTCAGTTGATACATTAAAGAATAACGTTATTTGATTTTAATAGTTCTTTATTGGTCGTTTTTCTCCATAATGTGAATTATAGCTGGTATCACTTTGAGAATTACAGGCTTCATTGAAACATGTTGGATAACTACAGCTTGGACTGTTTGGAGTGTTCTTACTAAGCTTTCTATACTTGATACTTCTGGAGTGTGTTAATAAAGACTTTAATTAAATCTTGCATCAACTGGCACAAAAATATTTAATTAAAAGATGTCTGAGATTCAAATAGTCCAGCAGTATTCCCTAGCTATTTTGCATAGCAAATGCAGCTTCTAGCACTTTAGAGTGAGCGTACCCATTCCCTAGATATGAGACTGACTTGGTTGGGAAGGAAGCACTGTTCAAGGGGATCTCAGCACCAGCCTCTGTATAATGCAGGGAGCGACACTTGAATTAGCTTTTCAAAAGAATTTTTGAATCCAATTAGTTTTCATACTGAAAATAGTGAAGTGTAACTGACACAGATGAACTCTGCTGCTGGAGCTGTACCTCTTACTGATGAGGCTATCCAATTCCAACAGACGTCTCTATTTAGCAGACTGATCGTGGTAAGACATACAGAAATCACATGTGCAAACTGTTCCTGATTTTTTTTGTTGCTAATAAATCTGCTTAGAACAGAAAACTCGCAGTGCACTGCTCGTAGGCTACCAGTTGGGATGCTATTTAAGACGGATGAAGAGATCCCTTATTGAGGCCAGTTTGGTTATTGCAAATTATAGAACAAGACCAAAATCAGCTGGCACTTGTGACTCTGCAGTGTCCTGGAAATTGTGAGCTGTTGAAAGACTGCAGCTCTCAGTGCTGTTTTTCCACCCAGAAATAGCTTGTGGTTCAGCTGCACGTCTAGGAATAAGATCTGAATTTTATAGTTAAGCTCTGACTTCAGACTTCCAGGTCTCTGTGACCTTGACAATCACTTAACTTCTTAGCGTTTGCTTCCTCATCTGCAAAACTGGGACTTACCTTAATGTGTGCGGATTGATTAGCTAATGCTCATGAGCACTTGGGAGAGTCCAAGGAGGCGCTGCGTTTGTGTGACATGTTAGCCTGGCAATTTGGGTAGAGAGAATTCACCATCTGTTTATGGAAAAAGGAGAAGTCAGCTTTAAAAAATAAAATCCTGCCGCTCTTGACAAGGAAAATGTATGTGTGTTTTTTTTTTTTTTATGTAGCTGCATGAATGTCTTGCTTAAAGGGATCACATTTCTTCTTCCCAGTTGCAACAATAAAACCGGGGAAAGGAAATGCAGTTATTGTGCAGAAAAGAAATGATGCTAAAAAAAAAAAAAAATTATGATTACATTCCAGATGTTGAACCTGATAGAGCTTGGGGTGAGAAGATTTGAGGAGAGGGGAGTGGGAGAGGGAGAAGGAGGAAAAGGCAGGAAGCAAGGGACCAAATCGTTACTTACGGATAATCTTAAAAGATGTTTTTAATTTTAAAGATATCTGTAGACATTCAATACCTACGGCTGTGTGTGTTTGATGTTAACAGCAAAGATTAATCAGCCACAGTAAATGTCGGCAATATGACTCGGGTCAGATAACCACTGTTCCTTATGTCTGTCAATTACAAAGCATATCTTTAATAACAGCAGACCTTGCTGTGCTTCCAATAACAAAAAAGGGGTCATGTGTGAAGCACTGTATCTCTTTACCTTTTCAGAGCAATGCTAGTCGTGGCTGGCCGTGATTATATGTTAACAGTCCAGCAGTTCGATTAAATGAGGCTGGGAGTGCATCCACAGAATAAACAGCAGGCGATCTGATCTCAGCTTTATTCTTATGCCCTAATTTTCTAAAGTAATAACGTACTTTCAGTCATTTCATTAACTAGTAAATAATGATTTTAGCATTCTTGTTTTCTTACATTGCTGCAGTAAAGTGAACAATTCCCCGATGTAAAAGCTGCAGCTTAATACAGTTTTAATTGATCAAAATTGAGTGCGTGCACTTGCTCTTCTCAGCATCTTGTATGGCACTGCAGCTGTTCCAGGCATCTTCTGATTGGTATCTGTGCCAAAAGATCCTTGTGTTTGTACTCGTAATAAGAGAATCATTGCTTTTACTTTTCGTATTTAGACATCATCTACAAATACTGTTTAAAAAATTTAGGGGACCTTAAAGCATTGCTGCTCTAAGCTGGCAGGCCTTAAACTCTCAATTAAAGAAGGTACTTAAAGAGTGAAGCCAAGTATAGTCCTCGGTGCAGATGACTGAATCAGACAAGGGCAAGAAATGTAGCTTGGGAGGATTTGGGTCATCTCCAGACACGTTCCTGCTGTAAATGAACCAACTATACGTGCAGCTTTGGTGGTACGTCTTGGCTAAGTTGTGCAAGGTTTTCTCGCTACAGTTGGTATTCTGGATGATTTTGTAACCTGTTTCCTGACAGATGTAGAAAAAGCTTGATGTCTTCACTGCTTTCCTTCTAGCAGTTTAGAAATACCCAGCATTTTCACCTTCAATTTGAGGATGGAGCATGATATCGCTAATACAAAAAGCCATCTTCAGCATGTTGCAAATTCTGAGGAAATCTGCGGTGGTGCTTTTTTTTCCCTCCTCTTTCCAACTCTGATGGATTATCCTGTCTGCTCTGCAAATGCTGTCAGAAAGTGTTTTCTTCAGGTTCGCATAAACAAAAATACACTTGGCCCCAAAGATTACATCCTTGTGCGTGTTTGAAGGTTGAAAAAAAAAACAAAAAACAAAAAACTTGTGCTTATCTGTGGCTTGATAACAAGGGGAGATGTTCTATGCGGAATCAGTCATCTTAGCTGCCTTTTCCATCTCCATGTGTTTTTAATTGTAGGTTACAGTCTAAAGAGCCCATGTCGACATACCTCGCATATACTATGACACTTGAAAAGCTGCTGTGAGTAGGCAGCGTTGTCAGCTATGAAGAACAGGCTTTGAAGTGTTTGTTTTAGTACTTTGAGATTTATGTCTTGAATTCCAGAGAGTTTTTGCAAATGAAAATGCGAATTCCTTACGAGATGGTGCTAGAATCAGAGTATTTTTTCACATTGCTGGGGAAAAGCAAATGCTTCCAGTAGCATTGCGTTGCACGTTTTTCTTCACTTGAAATATAAATTCGTACGTTGTGGTTTCCAGTCTTGCTTGCTTGCTTTGCCTGCATCTGCTTGCAGCAGGTGTGGCTTGCCTGACTGATGTAAATAAATACGTAATACTGTCGTGCCATGCCCCTCGAGCAAACAGACTCTGCTAGCTCTGCGCGGGGTCAGCTGAGTGTGTGTGCCTGGCATTCCCGGGACGTGCTGCAGCTGGACGTGGACGGCCAGACAGTCTGGGCCAGCTGGGAGCAGGGGCTGTGGTGCTGCTGATGGTGGAGTTGGCAGTGTCACAACGAGGGTACAGCAGCAGCCATGCAATGGGCATCAGAGGGTCTCAAGATGAGGCAGAAAAAGGGGCTGAAGATGCAGATCCGAAGGGTCACGAGGATCGCCTGCTGTCTCATGGCAGGGGATTAACGAGCCACTGGAGAATTACTGCCCTGCTGTTCCAGGATTATCTTCTGAAAGTGCAAAACGTTTGCTCTTTGTGTGAAGTTCATGTTTGACTTGCATTGCTGTTACACAGGTTAGCCTGCTCAAAGGCGGAGGTGATAGATGATCACCAACAGCAGGCAAAATGCCCGCTCTCCCAGGGTTCTTACTTGTTTCTTTGATTGCCTGAGCCCCCCCCCACCCTCCTAGCCCACCTTTTCTGAGAGAAGTTACAGCTGTCCAGTCAGATTTTCAGACTTTGTCTGCCACTTGTGGTCCCTTGTTTTGAGGGCATCCAGTTGGTCCCCCTGGTTTCTCCAGGATACAGCTAAATTTTTGAGATCTTATTGGATAAAAGGATTATGAAGCAGCCCTGTCCCCAGTCTTCCGTGATTGTCATTTTGCCTTCATAGCTATTTTTTAATATGGTGCAAAGAGATTGGTGCAAAACACCATGACCATTACATTGGAAGACCTTTTCACATGAAGCTGGTGGGAAAAGAAATTAAGATTAGGAAGAAGAACCACTTAAGAAGGGACTCTTAAAAATGGAATGGTGCTTAAGAGGCTTTGTCAATAAGCAGTTTCAGGCCACCTTCTGAAGAGCAGCTTGGGTGTCCCAAAGGACTTTTACAGCTGTGACAGTGAGTCTAATTACAGATAATACGTCTCTCACTAAAGTCATGCTTCGGTTAGATCCTTTGATCGCTGAGGCTGCCATAACAGTAGTGCTAATATTGCTTTTCGTAATTTACTTAATTGACTGTAACATACACCGAGGTTACGTGTGTGTGGAATGAGTGAATTGCTTCTTGTCTCGTCAGAAGGATCTTAATATTTTGTGGTTTTATTTTTTTTAGGGATTACGTGAGAAGTGAATTGGAATCAGGGTATGAAGGGCCAATGTACTTGGAGCCTCTCTCAATGAATCGTTTCATGACTGCTTTAGTAGGTAAGTGTTTTAGATATTTGTGATGCAGGGGAGAGCTCTGCCTAATTCTCTTCACTGAAACCTGTGCATGTTCCACCTCTTGGTTTCAAATTTCTCTGTCACTTTCAGTAGCTGTGATCCTCATTAAGATGCAGGAGGTATGGAAGGCTAGATGTGTCCTGCTTGGCTCTGTATGTGCCACTGATTTACCAATACTCCCTTACTTACAGTTTTGGAAGTATTCTCTAGATTTGGTATTTTTAAAATTTAGCGTTAGACTTCAGTGTTTCAGATTCATGTGGGTTTCCTAATCAACCCATTACACTGTTGTAAAGGTGCGGTTTGTTGAAATTCCTGCTTGTCTGTGCTGTGTCCTTCCTAACTACGGATCTGAAGTTAGAAATGTGTTGTAAATTGATAGAGTAGGAAAAAGAGATTGTGTATATCTTACTATAGAAGCACTTCAGATTCATGTGCAGGAGTTTGGGTGAAAGCTTCACAGCCAGAAGTTCTTAAAGGAGTTAGTTTACCCAAGTGGGCACATTTTAAAAATATATATATATATATTTTTTTTCCTCTGTATCCCTGTCTACCCCTATGATACTATCAAGGCATAAGGAATGAAAGGAAAAAGATCCAAGGTCTCATGTAAGCAGTCACTTCAGTTTGTAGTGGCAGGACGCTTTCTGAGAGCATATGATTTCTTTCAAAAGAATAGTATTGAGATTGTTTTGTACTTCTGTGTTTACTATTTCTAGAATTATGCTTCCTAAGTGAAGCATTCTGCCTCCGTTTTCTTTGCAGACTTGCAGTCTGGTTCAGAATGATTGCATTGTCTGTCTGGAAAACTCCTGTAAAGTCCTGTAAAAATATCAATAGTATTTTTATCTTTGGAAGTGTCGTAGAGGCATTTATTCTTTATGGTCTTTATAGATAAGTGTTTTCATGCTCTTAAAAAACACAGGTGCAATAGATTTGTGGATGTGCGTATAGGCCCACAGGCTACTTCTGTTTATTTTTAAATCAACTTCCGGGGCTGTTTCTAATGAAAGCATTAAGGAGTAACAGCCCAAAACTACATTTAAATTGTGTTTCATGAAAGGCAGAGATGACTTCTTCTTTGAGATGTTTAGGTAAAGTCTTGAAGAATTGGGCTTTCTACTCTTTTCGCTTACCCTCCCCTCCAAATGAATGTTGGAAGAGAATAAATTCAGCGTTAAGGTTGCTACGCCGTACCATATGCTCTGCAGAGAGGATATTGAAATGCACGCACACCGTGTGTATTTTAAAAATAAGCCAAAGACAAAGTCAGAAGAAAAACTGTCCCTAATTCCTTTCACTAAGGTCTATGGTTTTCATCAGATTATTGACAGATTTAGTCAGCCGTGGACTGTTGACAAAACTCAGCTGCTTCCTGTTTGCTCGCAACTGCTACTGAGAGATTTAAATGAGCTTACTTCTTTCCAGTATGTTAGGTCTAGCAGAATATACACATTCCCTGCCTGCCAGCATCCCCACTTTTAAATTTGGGATTTGTTGTTGCTTTTAATACTTTTATATAAAGATAACGTTGGTGTTTTCCCAGAAACGGAAATATTTAGGGATCACTTCTTCTCTCTTCTGAATTTCTAGGTATGCTAAATTTTTCTGTCTTGTGGAATGACACCAAAGTATAGCAAAAGCCTTTAGTATGTTTCAGCGAGAAAATGTTTGTAAGTAGTTCTTTGAATCTCTCTCAGGTGTGATGCAGGGTCCTGTGCTAAAGCAGAACCCTCAGAGAGCTTCACAAAGCAGCAGGCAGGACCTGGCAGGAAGAGGTCAGGAGGTGTTACGCCGTTCAGTAATATTTATGCAGAAACTAAACCAGGAGTCGTAGCCCATCAGTATCCCAGGGTGTATCATTCAGGTTTCATGTGGATTATCTGTGAGCTAGAAGAAGACGACACAACTGTGTTTGTCCAGTTCAGTTCTGGGTTGTACTGGGGGGCAGAATGAAGTGTCTGCGTATTATAATTGTTTTTCAGAAATAGGTGCTTGACTATACTAGTAAGTATGTGTATGTTAACATACTTAATATCCTCGTTATTAATTTTCCCTGTTCTTTCGAAGTCAACTTGAAAGCCTAATTTTAGTCTTGATGGTAAATGGTCTTCTTTGGGGAAGTCCTATGTCAGTGGGCTTTGAGGCTTGACAGTGTTGCGTGTAAATACGAAATACCTCAGTGTGTTACAAATTTGAGAAAGTGTTTTTCCAGTGCAGTCTGCCATGTCTCAGGAGTGTACTGCACTGAACTGTCATCTTTGCAGCAAAATTAATACGTATGGGTGCTTTGCTCCATATTTTTCTTACGTGTTCTGCCAGAGCATTGTTGTGTAGCATTGTTGACAAAGGCACTGAGGCAAGTGCAAGGGAAATAATCGTGGTACTGATCTGTTACCTAAACGCTGTGGTCAGAATTAAAAGGGTGAAGTACAGTATGCCACTTGGGTCTTTAAATTTAACCTTTAATAATGGTTATATTCATTAGTGCTTTTTGGATGGGCGTTCTCGGTCAGTTCTTCCCCCAGATCTAATTCAGTCCAATAACTATTAACTAGGGTTATTAACGTGCTCTGAAGTTGCTCATCATGCTGGATGGAAGAAATAAACAGCTGAGAAGACTGCCTCTTGGATGAGTGTTCCACCTTGTGAGAACATCAGCTGTTATGTTACAAAGCTGCGTGGTTTCGAAGTGATGCTACCCTGAAGATTTTTTGTTCTTAGTTTTAGTGCACAGTAGTGGGAGCATATATTAACTTGGAGACATCCTGCTTTTTGTCAGGCAGTTAATGTGGTAACCAGGGAATTTGGTAACATCAGCTTTTTAAAACGGGGAGTGAAGTAAAGAGCTCCCTACTAAAAGTGGGAGTGACTCTACCACATCGGCTGGCTTACCGCACATTTTCCATTAGCTTACTAGCTGAGAGGCTTTGGCTGGCTGTCAGCAGGGTTTAATGTATTTGTGGAGGTTTGGGGAAGGGAAAAGAACAGGCAGGAACTTAAGGCAATAGATTTCTTCCTTATTGCTTCATTCCCTAGCAGAGGAGCCTGGTATCCTGCAGGAGGGTTCCAGATGTTGGACTCATTAGCTCTGTCTGGCAGGCTTCAGTTCACAGCATCGCAGTTTCCAGAGTGCAACTGTTCAGTTGGATTTTCTAGTCTCAGCAGGTAGCTTGAGGGTTTAAGTTTTTTGGTGACGTGGTATGAGTTACAAGGTAGTTTATTCTGACTGGAACTGCAGCCATGTATGCGATCTCTCACCGTGTACAGCCCTACTTGGAGATAAGCTATGATGTATGGCACAGAGGGGTTGTCCTGAAGGAAGGTGCTGCTACCCCATTAAAAATGAGAAGTATCTGTCACTAAAAGCTCCGTTAATCTGTTTGGGCCCTTCCTGAAGGGGCTGAGAATCAGCAAGGTGCAGACTTCAGGAGGGAGCTCAAGGCCTCAGGAGGAAGTGTTTTGTGTGTTTCGCATGATGGTGCACAGATCTCTTTCCCCTGACAAGTGACTTTCAAGCAGTGTTTAGGCTGAAGAGGTGGAAAGCAGAGAGAGCTTAGCAGGCATGACCAGCACCCTCAGCACATCGCGCCTGGAGGAAAGCAGGGGTTGCTGTTTCATGAGGTGAGACTGGAACCAGATTTCATGGCTGGAGAACCCCACAGTTATCCCAGGGAACACTGGGTTGTTAAATGTGGTGGGTTGCAGCATTTCATTTCAGATGACGACACTTACTAAATCCTGAAGAACATATCAGAAGCTGGTGTTGGTATCCCTTTGTGTGTGAAGCTGGGTTGCCTTAGTTACCATGAGATGCAGAAATCCTCGCAGGCCGACTGTGCCAGGCCCCAAACATTACGGCACAGCAGCGTGCTGGTGGTGTCTTAACCGGGGTTGTAGCAACCTGCGTGTGGGCAGAGAGCAATGGAGCAGAGAAGGTGCTTCAGAGCTGGAGCCTGTTGAACGATGAGTAGAGTAACTTTCTCAGAGGCTCATGATCCAAAATACTGGTAGTATATCTTGCTGAAAGCAAGCGTGCTTGTTCCGAAAAGACTCAAAGTAATTCAAAACTACACCTAGCAAATTAAGGGTAGGATTTAAACTTGAAAGAGGACAGTGTGAAAGAGGAAGACCTTTGGATGATTAAGTGGTAGAGTGTAGAGGTTTGCTTTCAGTTTGGCTCCAGTTATTTTGAAAGCAGAAGGCCTTTCCTGGGTGGGGAAGCTGGGCAGATTGAGAGAAACACTGGTTCTACTATTTCTCCTCTCCCAACTTCCCTCCCCAGGGCATCCAGAAGGGCTTACAAGGTCCATAAGGTTATGTGAGCACATGGAGTTAGCTGAGGCCTGGAGATGTTCTGGCCTTGGCTTTGTTGTGCTGTGCTTTGCTAAGGCTGGCTCCTGCTTCCACCAAGAGCTGTGAAACACACAGATTAGTGCTGGGGGGGGGAGGCTCCAAAGCAGCCCATAAGCACTTGGGGTTGGTACCATGTAGGGTGGCTTCCAGATGTTCACCACCTGTGAGTTCACAAGGTTCTGCTTTTAAATTCTTTCACTGCAAAATGACGAGTGAGATTTGTTCTAACCCAGACAATGTAAATTTGGCTCCAGTCTGCTTCCTCTGAGATACAGGGTACAGGTTCCAGCGACTGTAGTGGGAGCAGTTATACAGGAGGGGTCTGCTCTAGAAATATCATCCTCCAAATCTCTGTGTGTGTGTGAGAAAGACATTCTTCTGCCCCCACCAACTGTTAAAGAGAATTTAGTTGTTAATTATCTGTCACTTGCAAGCTTCAGTGATAATTTTGAGCAACTGCCCCAGGGCATTATGAAATTATTGAAGTCTCAGCTGCTGACCTGGCTGTCTCCTGTTAGCGTTCTTGGCCTGTAATTCCTCTTGACAGTATAAATATTGTTGTTCCAAAAGCCATTTGGGACCTCTGATTACTTTTTTGCATAGATCAGAATGAAACAGTCATATAGCTGGGCTTTAGAAAAGCCTCTGCTGTGCACAAAGATACTGGTGGGATTTAGGTAGGGCTGGGATGTTACGGAAAAAAAAAAAGAGGGGTGACTTGTCAAGTCATCATCCCCTGCATGATTTATTCCTGGGACTTGGTATTAATCTGGATATGTTTCTGCGTGTTTTGGGCTAACATCTCACTAATCTGTGTAGTGAAGGCATACACTTTGCATAGTTTGAAAATTGTAAGTTTTATGACCCAGCAGAAGACACAGAGGAGCCCGGTTTCATAACAGATATGTCCTAGTTAGAGCTGTCATAATATGCTGGATGTTGATAACTGTGTTAGGGAAAGATAACGAATTAAAATACGTTTTTCCTGAAGGGGATAATCAGCTTGATTATAAAAGACTCTGTCTCGTTTTCAGGTCAGCTGGTGGTATGTACGCTCTGCTCCTGCGTCATGAAAACAAAACAGATCTGGCTCTTCTCTGCTCACATGCTCCCTCTGCTGGCACGGCTCTGCCTCGTCCCGTTGGAAACCATCGTCATCATCAACAAATTTGCCATGATTTTCACTGGTTTGGAAGTTCTCTACTTTCTGGCATCAAATCTTCTGGTGCCCTATAACTTGGCAAAGTCTGCATACAGAGAGCTTGTCCAGGTAACATGGAACAATTTTATTGTCCTTGGCCTGAATGTTTCTGCAGGAAAGTAGTAATAAAATAAGTAGTTTGACTATTTCCTGTGCATATATTTTTGTGTGTTAACTCATGTTTTCTTAGAAAAACAAATGGGTTCCTATCCATAGCATCCACTTTCCTTAATTTATGTTAGCTTACAATTTGTATGGGTGAGCAGTTCAGGCATTCCGCATAAGTCATTATGCTGAATTATGCTCCTGGCTAGCTGAGCCTGTCCACTTTGCTTGGATTTCATTTAGTCCCTGAAATCCAGGCTAAGAGACAGGATTGTGGTAGAATGGAATTTATCTAGTGCCTCATTAAATGAGCAAGGTACTACCCGTGCGTTAATTACATTAGCTGTTCATTTTAAGAAATACGTTTTGTATAAAAAGCATTTGTAATTGTAATGTTAAATTGGGAGTAACAGTGAAGCTGATCTTGACTGTGGCTGGGGCTGTGATGTGAAAGGTTGAAAGGTCTGTAGTATTTGGTTTAGAACAGCAGCATTGCTAGGATCTCGGAGTTACCGGAAACAGAGAAAACTGATCTGACACACATCCATTTTGTTAACACTTTGACATCTAATGTATATTTGTTTGAAAAGACTCTTTGTTAATGTTAGAGAAACATCATGCCTCGTGTACACGTATATTATTTTTATACAGATAATGTCTTCTTCCATGTCTTCTTCTCAGTATAAAAGACTGATGCTTATTGGATTTTGACCGACCCGCTAGTTCTCCTCTCACCAGCTGCTGATTTTTTTTTCAGACCAAGTCTTTGGTTTTCTGACTTGCTTCTTCATTCCAGAAGCAGCCTGAAAACTAACTTGCTAAGCTCTTTCAAAGCCCTCTTTAAAGCTCTTCGTTGCTGTCATATCTGTCATACACAAACAAAAACTTGGCAGCAGTATGTGTCTGGAGTGCCAAGGCCTCAGCCTGTCATGTTGATCATTATTGTGTAGTTATTTATTTTGCGTGTAATTGGTCTTTGGAGCAAGATTATCCTTCTGTGCTTGTACAGCACCTAACATGGTCTGATCTTGCCCATAACCAGCTTGTAGATTTGCTGATAAGAACAAATTCAGGAGCTGACTGGCAAGGCTTCAATATCCATGTTTTTCAAGGAGAATATAAAAATAATGCTTACCATTTCCTTTAAAAGAGAGAGCACTTGCTAATGTGGCGTAAAATAGATGCTCCTCCTCTTCTATAGAGTTTGAAGGCTCACAACAGGGTAAAACCAACACTTCAATTTTCCATTTGCATGGACACACACAGTTTGGCTTCTTGAAGTCAAATTAAAATATGATGTGGATTTGAGTCATGTATGTGTTTTCTATTAGACACTTTAGAACACTTAGTTGCAAATACATTTTGGGAGAGAATGGTTTCTCTTTTTCTTGGGGTCAGAATTGTATTCTAAGTACTGTTCCTATACAAGCTTTCTCATCTCTAGGATCACTTGTCTCTTATTTTATTTTCCTTTTTTTTCCTCCTCTTCTGGTATTTCAAATCTTGCTGGGCACTCTTACATGATTGTAATCGTGAGGAAGAAATATTCCTTGTGCATGGCCTTTGGATGCTGATAATACTCTTTCTCCCAGTTGTTTATGCAGAAGGCATACATTTTTTTCTTCTCTGTAAATACATAGAAAATGACAGGCTTTGTAAAATGCCACTAGATTTATAATAGACTGATCAGTCGTATGATGCTTTTTGAGTGCATATTGTAGAGAGTGTATTGGAATGAAAAGTTGTGTACAAGTGTTTTTCGTTATGCATTGGTGAAATGGGATAACAAACGTTTTGTTTTAAAAGAGCTTGTTGCTCTTCGCTTATGGTCTTGAAACACAGCTGAAAAAAAAATGTTGGCTCAGTGTGTGTTTGTATAACCGACTGCAGGGGATTACAAATGAAGCTAAGTGTGTTTATTCCAAAGAAAGAGATTGTCTTGTTTTGTCTTGAATGTTCTCCTCTGTGATCTCACTGCTGTAACTTTGCATGGTGGTTAGTCTTCAGTGATGTGTAGGTGAGTTCACTACCATTGCAGGCTGGAATTGATTGCTGTTTTGATATCAGTGGCAAAACTTACTGAATATTAGGATGTTAAGCACCAGGAGTGTTTCTTGAATGGAGCACCACGGGGGAGATGGCCTTAACAGGTGGGCTAAAGCAGCCTTTTGCATGCGTGTGTATTTCAAACTGTAGCTGACGGTACAATTTAAAAGCAGGTCTAGAAGCTTGGCTGCCTACTTGCAGAAGATGCCAGAAATACCTCATGGTTATGAACCTACATTATGAGCATAGCTGACCTGTCTCTGATGTGATGGAGTGCTGTGCCAGGAGCTGCGTGGGATTGCTTGGATTGGTCCCAGGCCAAGGGAGAGGCCGAGGGAGTCTCCTGAGGGCAAACACAGTTCCTTGACAAGTCTGCGCAAAGCTAAAAGCGGGAGCCTGGCACTGTATCCCTGCCAGCAGCATACTGCTTGTCCATCAGCCACAGCAGATGATGCAGCAGGTCCCGTGAACGTTAATATCCCTCATGCTGGTCATGAAAGACTAAGTAGACAACTCTTTAACCTTCTGTTGAAATACAGATTTGTTTCATGCAGTTGCTAGCTATTGCAAATTTTACATTGTTGTGGGAAGGAGATGATAAAAAATAGTAGCTGAGTGATTTCATTTTGACATTTTATATTAAGTCCAGCTATATGAAGCTCCAGCTTCTTGAAAATCACTGCATTGTAGCATAGTCTTTGCAATACAAAAAATGTAATTGAGCTTCAAAGTCTTTTGAAATAGCTTTTAACTGTGAACTTCAAAACCCTTGGTTGATTGGGAGCAGTCAGGAGTTTGGTACGTGTTCATTCTGAGGCACTTAACACTAAATACCTCAGACGTTTTACGTTTTCCTTTAAAACAGATCAGCAAGGCAGATTTTCTATGCTGAAGTGGTGTGGCTTGTTTCATTATCTATCATGTGTGGTGAGTTGGCAGTAGCTATAGAGAAGACAACATTGCCGTGACTTGAGCTGTGCAAAAGGTCTGAGCAGGTTTTACATGGACTGGAGGCATGCATCCTTGTTCCTCTTGCTGTGAGAGGGCTGCAGTCAGCAGCTCTCAGCCAGTAATTCACAGGAAGGGACAGTCAGCTGTTCTGGTTGTTCAGTGCACAGTCAGGTACTTCTTACTTCAAGTAAAACAGCTGATCAGATGGTAGCATGTCACTGCTGAGTCCGGGCTTTCCCTTTGTCTGACCGTAGTTTGGGTGTACCGCCTGTTCTCCTTTGGGATGGCTGATGCCGTGTGAATTACCCCTACCTTTGTTGTGGTTTATTGGTGAACATCCTTTTGTTATCAAGTCACGGATGACATGAACTAATAACAAACTGCGTTTTTGTTTGTCTTTTCCAGGTGGTGGAAGTATATGGTCTCCTGGCTCTGGGAATGTCTTTGTGGAACCAGCTGGTGGTCCCAGTTCTGTTCATGGTGTTTTGGCTCGTCTTGTTCGCTCTTCAGATCTATTCCTATTTCAGTACACGGGACCAGCCTGCCTCAAGAGAGAGGCTCCTCTTCCTCTTCTTGACAAGGTAACTTACTAGTCTGCAAATAGTTGTTTTTACGTTTTGACTGTGTTCTGAAATGTGTGCTCTTTTAGAGACTAAATAGGTAGATCAGCTTGTATTGAATTTGGGTGCCAGGCAAATACCTGTCCTTATCTCAGCAACCATGTGTGCAAACCCTGTTAAGCTTCAGAGGCACAGATTCCATTCAGGCAGCATTAGTTCAACTGTGGGGAGTTCCCAAAGAAAGCAAAACATTTCTTTGATGAGGGAATAGCTGTAATTAGAGCTTTGGTCCAGAAGTTTGTTTTCAGTATACAAATCGTTTTTAAGTCTGAGATACCTCAGCTGAAGTTATTTAGTTCAATACCTTATTTGTGATTATGTAATTTTCTGAGCCCTGCATGTCTTGCTTCTTCATTCTGTTGTGGGACGTGTTCTTGAGTTCATCCAGTCAGCTGAAGTAACCAACTCCTAAAGTAACTTCTGAGCCCAGTGGTTAATCTGGCAGAGGTATAAATCTCTTAAAAATACAATTTCCTAAAAGCCTTGTAAAAACTGGCTATGGGGAGAGAAGCCTGTGTTTGTGCTGTCACTGAAAGAAGGCAGCATTTGAGGGATTCTGGCTGGGCTGTACGTGCCTGTGCTGACTCCTGTCTAACTAGAGATTACCGCATACAAAAGGGAGGGGGCATGTAGGGCAGAGAGGAACTGGGAATATTGCAGGAGAAGGTAGGTGAGGCAAATTACATTGTGTAACACTGGGACGGGGAGAAAAGGATGGTGTCTGAACACGCAGGTAACAGGACATGTCCTTTAGAGTCCATACATCATTAGTTCTGCTGTTTGGGTAGCAACTTGCTTGAGTCACTTACTCATCACTACATTTTTCCAATCAGGCTTTCTAGCTGCTTAATTTTTGCCTGCCTTTGTGTGTGCATATATGGTGTCATAGTGTTAAGCTCTCAAAATTCATTGTCATTAAGGAGAAAAGCCAGAGATCTTACTGCGTGTACTATTAAAATTGCTTACATTGTCATACTGCATTATGTAGAAGCACCAACTGTGTTATCTGATTGTCAGCTGAACTAATGGTGTCTGAAGTTTGTTCCTCTTGTTCATCTCTGCTGCAATTTAAATTTTGCTGCAACAGAGTACTGCGTTTAGCAGTTAGCAGAGGTGAGGCAAGCTATCCTTTTCCTAGTAGCTAAGTTTATTCCTGTGCCAAAATCGTTAGACTGATCTTATTTATGGCAAAACAAGAAGCTTGCCTTGCAGACTTGTATTAGCTTGTTCCATGAGTGAATAAGTGCAAGTTGATCTCTGAAGTTCTTTCTGTAATTGCAAAAGCACAGAAAAACTGTGAAAACAGTCTTTGTGTTTGTCACAGTAGGAAAAAAGTCACATTAAAAACATGAACTCAAGTAGTACCACTGACAGCCTCTCCCTCCTCAGGAGGGAGCTGAAGTACCAGGTCATGATAGTTCATGAAAATTCCCAGTTCAACCACAACAGCAACCGTAGTGCTGGCTGCTCACCAAAATGGAAAAGATGTGCTCTTCCATGAAAGTGAGCGACTTCTGCACCTGTGTCCTTTGAGTGTACTTATGACTTAAAATAGTGTAGCTGGAATTCAGGTGAGAGCAGTTGGAGTGTGCTTTATAGCAGTGTCAGATTTTGACAAGAACACCGGAGTGGCTGCACTGAGTCAGTCCAAATACTGATCTAGCCCTGGCTCCAGTTTCCAGCGGTGGTCACAAAGAGTGCCTGGAAAGACACCCACCCGTAACTTGACAAATGGGACACTTTCTAGTACTCTTCCAATCCTGCATCTGGTTTCAGAAGTAAAGCTGTGTTAGCTGAGTATGGTTAATAACTGCTCAGTAATCCTCAAAAGACTTCTCTTCCATCAGTTGTTGCTGTCTGCCTGTGAACCCACATGTGCTTGTGTTGTTTAAAAGATCCTACGCAAGTAGTTTCACAGCTCAGCTTGGTTTGTATAATGAAAACAACACTTTGGTTGTTTGAATCCATATGGTCTCATTCAGTGCACCCCAATTCTTGTATTGGGGAAAGAAAAGAGCGATCAGTTCTTACCTTTTCTGTAAAATTGGGAGAGGCAACAGGTCTGCTCTTCATGGACTGGAGGGCTCTTGCTTGCTGACTTGCTGTTTAAAAACTGTTCTGTATATTTATTGTCCTTACTGTTCCTCTCAAAATCTCTTCCTCGAGTACGTAACTGCTGTGATTTTTGAAATGTGTTGAAGTGTTCAGCTCTTCAGGACAATTTGTAAACTTGTGTTCGAGACGTAAACATAACACTCAGAGCTCTTCAGGAGTCTCTTGGAGCTCTTAGGCTCGCTCCTCTGGGACCCTTGCGTGGCAGATCATAGGGAACTAAGTTTAAGAAGAATCCTATAATAACTGGCAAGGAAAGAAAGGTTGGGCATCAGTTGGAAGGCCAAGATAACTTATTTTGAATTAGAGTTCCTCAAAGATTCTACAGAAATAGCTTATTTAAATAATTTTTTTTTTTTTTTTTTTTTTGCTACCTTGACTGGCAGGAACATTTGAAAGCTTTATCAGCCCTGCTCAGGTTAGTGAATAGGCTGAATTTGAAGGTTTACTGGAAACACTGCCAATAGTACGTATACATAAACACTTCAGAATTTAGTTGTGAATTGCTTTCAAAGGAGTTTTCCTGTTCAGGTAGTCATTAGAAGAGATAAAGTAAATACCTCTTGGTTGTGTTTTGTTTATTTTTGAAGGATATGCTTCCTCAAAATGCTTGTCATTTCAGACTGCTAGCCTGGTGCACTCTTAGTTGGTTAATTGGCGTGACACATTTTTGAACATCATTTCTCTCACAAACGACTGTCCTGTTAGACAAGCTAAGATTCTTTTTTTTAAATGAATGGAGGTGCCAATGTATTAGGTTGGATTATGTATCTGAGGATTTCCAGGTGTGTAATCCCTGGCTGACAGCTCGTTCTTTACTGAGTGTTGGCACACGTGTTACCTTGTGCAGTCCTCCCCTTGTGCTGGCAGCCTTGTTCCTCAGGTGCCCGAGGCATCTGAGGCTTAGGCTGCTCCGAATAACACGGTGCCAGGATCAGCACAAGAGCAATCCTAGGGTAAGGGAGCTGTAGTAACTCAGCTGTTCTCAGCATCATCAAATGTACTCTGAAGTCTCAGTCTTTTTGATTCTTTACAGCTGTAGAAAGAGAAAGGAAAAACCCAGCTGAGGGAGAACATTCTTCATTGTCTTGCTGCTTCTGACTCAGCTTTTTGAAAGACAGGTGTTGCCTACCTCAACTTGATGGGAATGCTACCAAAAAAAATCCAGCCTTCTAGCAGTATTTATCAGTTTGACATTTGTTTTCACTATTGCAGGTCTGCGTGGAAAGTGCCTTAGTGGATCCATCTGCTTTAACTCTGTGGTTCTGGTAGCTGGCTGAAATTTCAGCAAATAACCTAAGCATGTTCTGGCTGGCAATTGGGCTGAGAAAACTGTATGCAGGCAGGACAGTGCCACCGTGTGGCACAGCAGCGGAGAAGGACAGGAGGGAACAGGGAAGACCACACTGTGTGGCCATAGCTCCAGCCTGAAAGGCATTACTAGCTGTGGAGTTGAACTGTAGATTTGTCTTGAAAAGAAGTGTTAAAACAAAAAGAAAACAATCAATAACAACACTAAGAGGAGGGTTCCATGGTGGTGTAGAGGTTAGGTCAGTGTAATTGTGCTTTAAAACCAGCTTGCATCATGAACAGAACAAGGGAAGAGTTCCTCACATTGCTTTTGATTAATGGTTCTTTTCTTTTTTGCCTCTTTCCCTCTTTCTCCTCCCAGTATTGCAGAATGCTGTAGCACTCCATACTCGTTGCTGGGCTTGGTCTTCACAGTCTCCTTCGTTGCTCTGGGAGTTCTGACTCTCTGCAAGTTTTACTTGCAGGGTTACCGAGCATTCATGAATGACCCTGCAATGAACAGGTAAGTGCCTCGCTGTGTCTAGGGTCAAAAAAAAAAAAGCAGACAAAAAGTATTTATACAGAAATGATACTGCTTGTATATATTCCTTAAAAAAAATATAAATAAAAACCTTATGAACTCTTGGGTATCTTTAAAAGGCTTTTTGTTTGCCAGTCTATGTGTGCATTGGAAGGATAAGAGGTAAAAAGCAGCTTGTCACATACTTCTTGGGAGATAGTTATTTTTTGTAAGAAGTTCAGGGGTGTTATTTGGGATTTAAAATTACAGAGTTTAACGAAGGTACTGAGGACGATCAATATGAGTCACTGGAAAATTGTCACTTGCTTGGATAATATAAACACTTCACATTCATATTTCCTCATTTACCCTGTAGTCATGTGTGAAACATGACTAATCGTAGAGTCTTATAACACAACATTGTATGGATCACCTTTAAGTAACTATGAGAAATAACTGGAATATATGAGCTGATTCTTTCCTAATGCTCGTCTCAACTTTTCTAATATGAGGTTGGAATCTTGTGTGTTTTTTAGTTATTCCAGCCATTACCTCAGGGCCAAAGTTCAGACCATATGCAAAAGAATGTTTTACATTTTGGATTCCAAAATGTGGAAGTGAGAATGGGTATAAACCTGGCTTGCTTAAGAGTAGCCTACATAAAAGGTTCCTCTGGGGAAGTGCGTGGTTCCAGGTGGTCTGTACTATGGTCGCTTCAAGTAGCGGTGCTGAAATGCGCTGTCTGGAGGCATGAAATGCAGTCTGGTTTTTCCTAACCAAAAAGAAGTGAAACAGACAGCTGTGTTTGGAGAAATTCAGTGTTTCCTCCTGTATTCAACACAGACACAGAGAGAATAAGCTGGAAAACGAACAAACTGCTGATTTTCCTAAAGCTTGGGGGTTGGTGGGGACATGAGTTGAGGATGTTTCCCCAGGACCAAAGGGCAGAAAGGAATGTGGTGATGGGGAAACGTAACAGGTGGAGAGGGGCTTCATGGTAATCTAGGAATGAGGCTGGCTGTACCCAGCTGTAGACCTAGCAGTGCTGCTTTGGGCTTGTGTAGGCAGCGCTGAGGCTGGCAGTTCCTCCTCTGAGACCGCCTCTGGGCCAATGCAGTGCTGGGGGAACTCTGTCAAGGAGTGGTGTGTGCTGGGCTGGGTATAACCTACATGCTGCTGGTTCAGGAGCAAGCTTCTGAAATCTGCTAGTTCCTAATCCCCAGCAGTTCAGTGTTTCTGATAACATTCCTGTCTGGTTAAGGCTTGAATGGTTACATCAATAAAAGTCAAACCAGTGGCAGTGCAGGGTTATGGAAGAAACAACTTATTTCCTGACATTTCTAGACACATTTTTGAACCAACAATGACATACAGAAAGATGTGCTTCTTTTTCTCTTCTCTTTGTTGATCTGCAGGGGAATGACTGAAGGAGTCACACTCCTGATCCTGGCTGTGCAAACGGGTTTGATTGAGCTCCAAGTTGTGCATCGGGCATTCCTGCTCAGTATTATTCTTTTCATTGTGGTGGCATCCATCCTTCAGTCTATGCTGGAAATTGCTGATCCCATTGTCTTGGCATTGGGAGCCTCAAGAGACAAGTAAGAGACTGGTTTCCTAAACTGAAAGTTATTCAATGCCATTTTAGGAAGTGGTAAACTGGTAATTAACGGCCTGATTTGGATTTTAGTAGCTTGTAAAGCTATTGTATCTTATCTTTGCAGGTCTCTAGTCAATTCTCTAGTTTTTCCTCTTACCATCCTGCTCCCTCTAGTGCACACAGCAGTGCTTTTCAGCATGTTGTATGCTGCCAAATGAGGATGATTCAGGTCACCTGCTCTCGCTCAGGAGTGTGTCCATCCAGCCTGTGCAAGGCCATGCTGATCTGCAGCTGCTGGCTGCTCACTCTCGAGTACTGCGCTGTGTGGTGGTTACTCCCCCTGTGGGTCTCAGTTAAGCAAATCCAGGACTCCAGTGCCTGTGCTTGCTCCCGCCACACTCTGTTGTGTGGATTTGCAGAATCTGCAGGTTTTGCTTAACCTCTTCTGCAGTTGGGTAGGATTCCCCCTCATGCAGTAGTCTTGGACAGCTATTGAAGGTGGGATCTATCTAGGGGTGACCTTAGATATTGGGAAACCCATTTTTTCTGACACTGTGATCCCAAAATGATAGTTTGCTGGCAAGAAATAAGAGGTAGAAGGCTTTGCATTAGTGTACCAGATGTTTTGATCATGTGGGATTGTTGTTAAGTTTAATTTATGTTTCAAAGAGCTTTATTGGTATCTGGTTTTCTTGTATTAATCTGTTTGTTTGCATCTTTGTTAATTGCTTGTGTTTTTTCCCCTTTTTGTAGCCTGTAAGTGAGAAAATAAAAGGAGGCAGAGAGTTTGTTTGGCTTAGAGGCTACTTGTACCCAGCATCCTGCAGCAATGTTAACTTTAAATATACTAACAGAGGGAAGAGGAGTAGAGCCAGGATATGACCATCTGCCCAGCTTAAACAAGCAGCCTGTGATGACAGCAATTTTTAACTCTCTTCTGCCAAATTTTTCAGGCAGTTCTAAATTAACTAGAATCAGGATAAATTCCACTTCAGCTCTCCCATTCTCCCTCGCCCACAGACAGAATTGCAGACCTTACAGTAGCATTCTGATGTTTCTTCAGATTGTATTAAATCACTCAGTTTCTGCTATTGTCCCCCCAGTTCTTTCACTTTCTCTGTACCTCATTGCCAGAGAGAAATGAAGTTAAAATACAACCTGAAGAACATACAAGAGTAGTGTAGTAATTGTTGGAGATGCTCTGAAAGCTTTTGCACAGGGGTGAGTGTAAGAGATTGATGGCATGTTTAGGTTGGGAGGGAGATCAGGAGGAAGTAAGTGATAGAGGAGCAGAGGAAGAAGTGGCAGAGATAAATGTTCAAGTCCCACTAGATTCTTTTCTTGCGATCTCCAAATTGGGGAATATACTTCTAAAGGCAGGAGGGTTAAGTCTGGCAATGAAAGGAAATACCTTTGCCTCATGTATGTTGGCGAAAAGATGTAGAATCATTGTAATAAACTTATAATCTGGGAGAACCCCATTTATATAGGAAAGTGAATAAACAAATAAATACATTATTTAATAGTTTTCTTCAGGTTAACGGACTTTCATTTGAGAAATCCAGCATCTTAGGTACTTAATTTGTCTAATTATAACAATTACTGTAGCTGATTTTTGCCCATAATCTTTGTGTTGAAAACAGCAAAGGTCAGATGTGAGGGAACTTTTTCAGAGTATGTATATTTTAGACATGCGTGCTGGGGATGAGTTTGTGCCCAAGTAAAACAGAAACTCCTTTCAAGAAGTTAAAGCCTCAAGCAAAGATCTAACGTGCTTACATCCAGCAGTGAACCGCTGCTTATTCTGACACTCACATCTGACTTAAAAACTAAAAACCTGTTGTGTTGTTTGCAGGAGTCTGTGGAAGCACTTCCGAGCAGTCAGCCTCTGTTTGTTTTTACTTGTGTTCCCCGCGTACATGGCCTACATGATTTGTCAGTTTTTCCACATGGATTTCTGGCTGTTGATCATTATCTCCAGCAGTATTCTAACCTCTCTTCAGGTAAGAACATTAGCCCTGTAGTGACTGTGAATCCCTGCTTTAACTGTCATCTGTTTCTTGAGAGGGGGGGAATACATGATCAGAATAGAACAAGGATGACAGAAGGGCAGAAGTACAAGATATGATGTAAAATTTCATTCTTTATCTTGTGTTTGTGGCTAAGGAGCTCTTAAGGGTGGGCTGAGAGCATAGGTGAATGGAAGTTTATTTCAAATTGTAAAGCTAGGAGGCTTTTGAGGGCTTAAGTATCACAGTAAAGAAAAAGTCGAGCTATGGTTATTTGGAAGTAACTTGATGCTCAAACCATTGTAGTGTAAATACAGGAAATGTTTTGCACTATGAGTATTTGTTATAACTTTTTTTATAGTTAATTTCTAACCCCCTCCCCTCGTGGTGCTTAGCACTTTCATTTAATCAACTTAACTACATTTTCAACTCAGGAAAGTACTTGGAAGAGGAAGCACTTTCAAAAAAGCTCAAATGCTTTGTTATAAGAAGTGACTTTTATTTGTCTTGAGATTCAGCAACAGTTTTGCTGCTTTGAGGCTTGCCTGCCTCTGTCTGATTTAGAAGCATGATATGTACAGAGTTTGATGGACAATGCTGAACACCTTAAGCTCCAATTCAGGACTGCATGTTAAGCTAATGGCCTTGTGTTGTGTTACAGGTGCTTGGGACGCTCTTCATTTATGTTTTGTTTATGGTGGAAGAGTTCAGAAAAGAACCAGTAGAAAACATGGATGATGTGATTTATTACGTAAATGGCACTTACCGGCTGCTGGAATTCCTTGTCGCTCTCTGTGTGGTGGCATACGGTGTCTCAGAAACTGTCTTTGGCGAATGGACTGTGATGGGTTCTGTGATCATCTTCATTCACTCCTATTACAACGTGTGGTTGCGGGCCCAGCTGGGGTGGAAAAGTTTCCTTCTTCGCAGAGATGCAGTGAATAAGATCAAATCGCTGCCCATTGCCACAAAAGAGCAGCTGGAGCAACACAATGATATCTGTGCCATCTGCTACCAGGTAGGAATAGAAATGTCAAAAGATTGACTTGAATTTAAATAGCTCCGGACTGTCTTTCAAGCTCAATCTGCATCTAGTAAAATAAAGTTACTTGAATTATGTTTAATCAGTAACGTTTGTGCTTAATAAGGTACTTGAATTATCTGGTTTTCTGCTTTATGTAAATTGATTTAGAATGCTGGCATTGGGATTTGTTTTATGTATAAAAACTATTTGGGTATGTTCGATCTTTCGTTCTTCTCTCCAGTTACGTGCAACAAACTGCCCTTGACTTTCTTTGAAACATTTTGTGTTCAGGTTGAGCTGGTATCAATAGCAATAGCAAGGGTGCCCTTTCTTCATTAGTGGATGATTCTGAAAGACAATGTGTGCTCAGTAGCTGATTTCTTATTCATCCTTAGAAGCAGCTCAGTCTCCACAGGCACTGCTACTTCCACTTCATGTACAATCTCAGTTTTATAACAGAAACCTAATTACCAAAAGGTTAAGGGTCTGTCTAACATAAGACAGCAGAAGGACCTTAGAAATTAATGCTGAAAGTAATATCTTTATTACACCTCCAGCTTCAAAGTCTCTTTCTCTTGGATAGAAATTGTAGTTATGTATGACAAAGAAAGAACCACCCTAGGATTAATAGGGTACAATTGGATTGACTCCAAACTTGATGCAAATTCTTTGAGGAGTAAAACTGCTATTGCCACAATGCATGGCAGTGTTTAAAACACCAGACAGGTAATATAAGTGTCTCATCACAGAGAAAGTTATTTAATTTCTTACTTGTTTGGTACATCTTATACCTGCAAGCGTGCTGTTTTTGACTTGCACAATTTTCCTAAGCCGACTAATCCTGCAACACTCATCCTACAAAACCTTTTTATTTAAGTGTAGTAATATCTTGTAAACAAGGCCTTAGCCTAATTTCTAATCCCTGTAGTATAAACAGCCAGTCCTGGCCTGTACTTTGTGTGTGTCTGTGTACTTGAATTTGGAGGCTTGTAAGTATGAAGGAAGAAACATTCCTCCTACTTGCCTGTGGACTGCTTCCATCAGCTCTGTGGCTACTGCTCCCATTAGGTGAGGCAAGGCAGATACAGGGTGAGAGGAGAGAAATTGGACTGCAAATAATATGTTCTGTCTTCTTTGTGTGTCTTTCAGGACATGAAAACTGCTGTAATCACACCATGTAGCCATTTTTTTCATGCGGGCTGTCTTAAGAAATGGCTGTATGTGCAAGAAACCTGCCCTCTGTGCCACTGCCAACTCAAGAGCCCTTCGCAGCTACCAGGACTGGGACCGGAGCCAGTTCAACAGCCAAATCCTGGTGCAGAGCAAAATACCAGACCTGGAGATGCAGCCGAGCCCCCCGGTGTTGAACATGACAGTGGGCCAAACACAGACGACAACCCTAGCCAGAGCAGTGGACAGGTTGCTGATGGACAGGACAGCCTGGAGGCCTCTGCTGAGACTGAGGGGTCCCGGGGCATGGACAGGGGCACAAGCCCGTGCGAGGCCAGCCAGGGAGCAGCCTGTGCTGCAGAACTCATGGCAGCCCCAGAGGGGTGCCCCGCTCGAGACCCGAGGGTTAGCATCCAGCTCTAAGGTGACAGAGGACGACGCGGGAACAAACACATTTCAGAGATTCAAGTTTGACTCAGAAGAAAACCTGTCCTTCCGCATCTGTGAAAGAAGTTTAGCTATTAATGCTGGTCAAAATGTAATATCCCATGCTGATTTCCGTGGGCTGCTTGGTAGCGGTAATTCCAGTGAGATGTAGTAAAAAATGACTCCAGAAGCTCTCTGAACTGTGGGCATAGGAAGGATGTCTGGAAATAGATTGAAGTGGAAGAGTGTTTTCAAGACGTAGGGGAGGGATGAGAAGAACGGGAGGTCTGTGAGAGGTTGTAGACAGATGGACAAAACGCTGGCTTTTGTTTTGGCCAGGAGGAGGGCATCGAATACAGCCATGTCCCAGGGTACCAGAGAGGTGTTAAATGCAGCGACTTGCCAGTCACTGACCGAGGTGCAGCTTTGGTTTCTGACAATTTTTTATGGCACGTAAGCAAAAAATCAAAGATATAACATCAGTGATTGTACTAGAAGATGGAAGCACTCTTAATACGTTATGTGTATGCTTTGGGTGTTCTTGGTGGGGCAATTGCATTTGAATTCATGTAATCTATAGTGACTCTTGACTTTTATGACGGAGTCTTCAATATTTTGATGTATATGAAACTTTTGCTAATAATGGCACAGTCTGGGCTGCATGAAGTAAACTAAAGCTCTAATGAACACTTTGGCCTCTGCCACCATGTGCAGGAGGAAAGTGGGATGAGTTTTAGGGCACAGAGAGAAGCCTTGCAGTACTGTGCTGTGCAATGTTTAATTCTTGCAGCTGAATTAAAACAGTATTAAACTCTGGCGATATTTGCACTTTGGGAATGAGTACATTATTGTGTATGATCAGACTCCGCAAATGCCACTTTTAAAGCTGTTAATAGGTTTGCACCTTTTTTCTTTGACAAGGACATGTCCATACCTAAATTTTTACATTCATCATGGCTTCAAGTAGAACTAGGGACTAGGGTGGGGAAATAGGTGGGAGTAGGGGGGCAGGCAATTTTTTTATGTGAATTTTGATATGAAGAGAAATTAGTCACTTATTTATACGATAGGCTTGACTCAAGTGTTTTTCAAAGTCGGTATTCCTAATGTGAAATGTGATACTATTTTATTTTTAGTAGTAACTTTGGATGTAGACTGACAGACATAGCTGAATGTCTTAATAAATTACATTTGAAGATTTTTACACCTGGTTATGTGATTCTTGTTCTGAAATTCCGAGAATTAAGAATGTGTTGAGAGGCTCTTATGCAATAATAGCACTCAACTCCCCTTGGACCTTTCAGTGCACTCTCTCTCTCTCTCCCCCCTATTTCCATTCCATTGCTGTGTGTTGCGGTGGCACCGTCTGGTCTTTAAAGCCTGTCCTTGCCACCAGATCTTGGGCAGCTGAGAACAGCAGAAGAATGCTAAGGCATGTTTGCTCCTGCAAGCCATGCAGGCTGCCTGCTGTGACTGAGCCCCACACAAAACCCAACAGGGAGGAGTATCAGTTGCTTTATACTGTGATTCTGTATCTCAGTCTTGTTTCCCTGCAAGTTTAGAAATTTAGGTTTGCCACGTGCTTCAGTGGCCATTGCAAAGCTGCTGTTAAAAGCTGGGAGCGTTGGCAAGGAAAAATTGTGAGAAAATTCTATTTGAACTCTTTTCACTGCTGCAGTGGTCTGTGTCTTGCTCCTCCACACCTGCTTTTCCCTGAAATCGAATCTCTCTCAAAAAGATGTTCTGTATGCGTTCAAGCTTTTAACTTATATAATTTAGACTGTTTTCAGTTCAAGCCACGTTCTTAATTAAAAGCCTGTGGAGGCAGGAAGTGGTTATTTTGGGGCAGCACTGTTACGGGGTGCTGTTCAGTGCTGTGAAACAAAGACTTTCCCTTAGTTCACAGTGTGTTCTTGAAGGATATTCTGGTAACCCTTTTTTGCTGTCCCCTGGGTGCTGAAAGATGACAGTGATGTGAAATTTTTCCTTTCTGTAAGGTCACCTCTCTTCCATGGTAGGGGGCAAGTGGTACCACAAGTGATTGGGAAGAGGAGGTGAGAAGAGCTGGACTTGGTCAGCCTTGTGAAATTAAACCTGGGGAGGCTGTGGCTGCTATACAAATACCTCCGGGTAAATGCAAGGAAGGGAGGAGGGGAACTTGTTCTTGCTTACAATATTCTCACAAGAGCAGCAGGGCAGAAGGGAATCACAGGCATCCAGTTCACTGCTGCTGTCCCAAAGTGTATGTCATGTCATCACTTCCATGAGTATAGGAGATGTTTAAAAATAACAAGAAAAAAAAGTTTGCCTTCACTGCTTACGCTGAGAAGCTGTTTCTCAGCCTGACTGATCTCCTGGCAATGAACCTTTTAATTTCTCCAATAAATTATTCATTGCTAATTGGTAATGCAAAAGCTAGAGGAAAGAACTATGGATTCTCACCAACATCAGTAAGAGGTAAGTGTGCCTAGGGAGTGCTCATTAAGAAGCAGCAGGCCTGCAGTACATTCAACAAATGCACTGTGCCAGGAACGCAGGTCGGAGCCACGGATGTGGCACTGGAAAGGAGCCTGAAGAGCTAGGAAGGTGTGTGCTGTCTTTTAGGAGAAATGATGCTGCACGATTCCCACTGGAGCGGACCAAAACCAATTATTCTCTGGAGAAGGCGCTCAAAGATGTGGGAGTTCAGGCAATCTCAGAGTTTCTGCATCCTGGTAAGAGGGGCATGACGAGATGAAAGCATCTCAGAGGCATTTTTTTTTTTCTTTTTACTGTAACAACTGTTATTTGTGAGAGGGAGAGGAAGGGAAGGGGAGGATGCTGCTAGCTTGAAAAGTACATTGGAAAAGAAAGGACTCCTGAAAGATGAATTAAGCTGGAGTATCTGGGATGTAATCTTTAGTGATTGAGCCTGGCGCAGCTGGTCAAAGGAGTTTTAAACTGAGTTTTAAACTGAGGAACATGTGGATACATGGGCTTTTAACAGTCTAGGGAGGCTGTTGAAAACATGAGGAATTGTGAGTGAATGACATGAGTAGCAATGGGAAACCACTGACAAGTGGAAGAGCATTCAAGGGTGCAAGGACGGTGCTTGATTTGGTTGAGCTGTGGGCAGTGAAGCAACCAAGAATACTCATGAAAGATGCCTGGTTTAACTTCCAGGCACAACGTGATGGAGAGACGGCACGGGTCAAAGAAAACATTCAGAGATAACCACAGATGAGACCTCACTTCTTCAGGTAGTCATTGAACCTATGGTACTTACGGAACCGATGGTACCACTTCAAACTTACCTTTGTTAGATACCAACACCGTTAGGAAGAGTTGGCTGCAGAAAGCAAGCTGAGGGGGAGTGTGTGCAGTACTGCAGGGTGGAGGTGACTGCTTGGTGACGTTAGCTGAGCTACAGAGTTTAAGGAGGGCTCACTTTTCACTTTTCTCTCTTTTTTTTCTTTTTCTTTCCCCAACTCAAACTGCTCTGGACCAAGCCAGGTGCACAGCTAGCTCTAGGAATAACTTAGAAATCAGTGTGCAAGGAATGAGGGTAGGTAGTAAAGAAACACTGATAAGCCAGGTGAGCTGCGTCCTATGGGCTGGGAAGTGCAGCTGATGTGAAAACGGCCAAAACTTGAGCTGAGCTGGATCTTGCAGAAGAAATAAACCATGCAGCTTGAAAACACAGGAGAAAAAGGGGGAAAGCTGCGATGGGGGAGCAGGGAGGTAAGGAATGAAACGTTCCCTCTGCCATGATGTTGTAGAGCACCTGGGCAAAGACTCCTGGTGTCTGGGGTTCATCTGGGGCAGAGCTCCCTCCTGGACACCGCTTGCTTTGACTTGATTTTCTTCTGTCTGCAGCTGTGCATGAGTAAATGCAAATTCAGGGGTATAACCGTAGGCTGAGGCTTGAAATTGTCTTCGTGTGGACTTCCTCCTGATGGTGGTGTGATTGACGAACATTTAGACTCCAGAAGATGCTTCCAGCTAGGTGATATAATGGGAGCAGGTGGGAATTTCATGGCTGGGTGGTTTTTGTTGGAGATGGGAGTGTGGATCGCATGGTGCGATAGTATGTGCCTAGTCAACCTCACGGAGCATCCTAGTGCCACTGATTTATGGACTCTATTGCTCTGGGCTCAGGGAAATGTATTTACACAAGGTGAGGTGACTCTGTGAGAAGAGCAAAGGAGTCTGTGGCTAGGAATTTTCACTGAGAGCCTTGGTTTGGATGGCAGAGCTCCCAGCTCCCTGGGCTATTGGTTATTTTGCAGCCGAAGAATGTTTCCTTCCTTGTTCCTTCATTTTATGCCCAGGCAGACAGTTCTTGAAATGCAGAAGGTTTTCCAGCATGGGAAAAGCTCTTTATTCCAAGTAACCTTTACTGATTCATTTTATTTTCAGTTTCTAAGTTACCTTAACCCTTTTCTTAAAATAGACCAGAGTTTGGGCTTAAACTACCTGAAGGCTTGAAAACAAACTTGTAACATTTTACAAGTTTGGGAAAAAAACCTGTAAAGTTAAGGAGTTTGAAATCTTTTGGTTCAAAATTCAAATTATCTCCAGCAAATAAGATAGAAAAGCCAAGAAAGTTGTGGCTAAAATAAAAATGCTTGGGCAGTACAACCGGTTGCTCAAAGCACCTTATATCTGGGGGAAGGTGGCTGTGTTGAGAATGAAAGTGACCAAATTAGAGGGAAGCTGATGGTGCTGGACCTTGTGTGGGTCAGGAGAACAACCCATGGGAAGCATGCCTGGCACGAAGCAGGCGGTCCATGGGCACACAGTGCGGTGTGCCAGTCAGCGCCGTGGGAGTCCTCCAAAGGGAATGGTCTCTGGGCCATTGCTTCAATTGTGTTAAACACCATGGCTACCTTACTACTCCCCCTTCCCAAGGTATCATTTTTTTTTTTTTTTTTTCTGACAATGCCTAGTTTTCACCTGACTATGGCTATTTTACTGATTAGCATCCTCCTAGAGCCCAGGGGGAAAGGTTTGGGGACTTCTCTCCTGCATGCAGCTCGGTGCTGCAGCTGGTGCTGATGCAGAGACTCTGTCTGGGCAATCTGCATGTGTTTTCATAAAGGAAATCATCATTTAGTTGATAAACAATTTGCTCAATGTATTTTGTGGCTCTTAGGTATTCTCTTGAAAAATGCACCAGCTGGCTTTTAGAGAAACAGGTAACCTGCAAAAGTTGGAGGTCTCTACAACTTGGAGTAAGCGTCCTATACAATGCTGAAGTGTGAGTCTGCACACACAAACCTAAGGATGACTGTCTTGACTAAATAGGCAAGCTGTAAAAGGAAACAATTTGCATGCATAAGCAAACAACCCAAATTAAAACAAAAAATCTTAGCGTTGCAAGCAGTTAGGCACCATATTTTCCCAGTGGTTGCCATTTCCTGGAGGCTTATAACCCAAGTCCTTAAGTAAATCTGTTTTAGCTGAGAGGGTTTCAGCTACCAACAGCCAAAGACCAGAAGATCTGCAAAATTTTGCAGCAACAGATGTGAAAAGCCCAGGACTGGGAAGCAGATAAATGACTTAATTCAGAGGAATTTAAAATGTAAAACTGGCTTAATTGGATAAAAATAATCAACGGAATAGGTATCTGCTATTTATAAATGACATGATATACAGTTCCTTAATTGACCATAGTCTGAGTTTTCTTTAAATTGATTGTTTGCTGCTAGCTTGGGGAAAAAATGCCAGCTGGAATGCAGAGGGATTAAGTTTTATTTATTTTCCTTGCTAAGAGCCATATTGTGCAATTGAAAAGGAAACGTCCTTGAAAGATGGGTTCCTCTGTAAACTGCTTCAGCCCTTGTTTGTTTTCAGATGGAAATTAATTTCTCAAAGGCCCTCCGTGTTAGAAAGTGCGTGTTGAGAGGTAAAGAGAAATAACGAATTGCGGCCTGCTAAGATACAACTTGTCCTCAAGATAAAATCTTTGTGTGCATGTGTCCGCGTGTCGGGCACAGCCGATCGGATCATCTTGCTAAAAAAAAAGAGGCTGGAAATGACCTTTATTTGCACAGGTGGCGAGAAGCAACCAGTGGGGGAAACCCAGACCAAGCTGTTGAACAGTGCTGGAGTTGTTCGCTAGGCTTCGGGCTTTGATTCCTGGAGTACAGCCGAAGATGTGACCATATGTGTGAGCTCCCTGGTGCAGGTGGCTCATGGGGCATTCTGCTCTGGACGTGTTCCTGATTTTCTTCCAAAGATTTGGAGCTGGAGAGAACAATTAAAGGCAGCTGCTGGGTCACTTTTCCCCTTGGTATGGATGAAGAAAATAAGCTGGGCTCTGAGAACTGCCTGGCTGTGATGGCAGGTGTTGGGTCTGGGGCATTGTTGTGCCATAGTCATCGCCCCAGGATTGTTCTTGACAAGAAATACTCTTTTGGGGTTTTATTAATCGTGCGTTGATGGGCCCTGAATTGTTCCCCCTGGTTTCAGGCACAAGTGGGCTCTGTATCTATCTGAAGGAGAAGGTGGCCCTGGCTGCTTGGCATCTGCAGCAGTCTTGTGCTCCTCTGCCGGTGCTGCTCTTGGTCAGGATGGCACTGAACTTTTCCCTGGACAGAAACCAGCACCAAACCTGTGCTTTGTTGCTCCTGAAGTTCCAGCCCTTTAACACATGTCCCAAAGATGCATAAGCATCTGGATGAAATTATGCCCCATGCTTAGACTTCACCCCCCAGGGTCCTGTGCAACAGCGCTGACTCCGAACTTCCCAAAAGCACGGGGATGGCTGCAAAACCTCGTCCCAAAGGGCTGAGCTTCCCCCTTTTCAGCTACAGATACAGCCAGGTTGGGCAGGACAGCGGTGGGAGGATAGAAAAGAGGGCTATAAAACAGTGGGAGAAGCGGGGAGGTGCAGAGGCAGGCAGGGGGCACAGCGGGGCTGCAGCTACAGGCAGGGAACACCATGGAGGGGAAGAGAAATAACAGGAATAAAATCCTCTGTGTTTCAATTCAGCAGCTCAACAGCAAGTAAAACTCTGTTCCAGCACGTTCCCCATGATGCTGATGCTCCGTTAACAGTTCACGTCCATGAAGTTTGCTGCGAAAAACGGGATTTACATTTAGCAGGGATGGGAGATCTGCTCTGACACTGGTATTTTTCTTTCAGCTTGAAAGATTTTTTTCCTTAAAAGCCAGACAGCAAAGGGAAGTCTGTTCTCAGTGACAAAGCAATTAGAGGCCACGAAGCAATTTCTTTCTTTGGACCTTCCCCCAGATAAAGACTTATGTGATAGAAATAATTTGATTGGGGTCAGGATTTCTCCTGAATATAACCCAGGGGTGTTTTGAGAATTGCTGGGATTCTGCTGAAATCCCACTGGGTGCCAATCAACACTGTCCAGCTTCAATTATAGCTTCAGATAGTTCTTCCTCTTCCCTTTGCACAGGGCTTAAAGCTGAGATATGCAAACACAGGCATTGTCAAATACTCCAATGGGAGACTGCTCTGCAGCCCCTTGCATACAATATCTTTTTGCCGCCTTGCATAAATATTTTAATTGCTAATTTGCTGGTGTCATTTAACACAGATTTGGCATTTATCATTTGAATTTAAACTTGCTAAAATTGTCAATTTTCTTGGCTACCTGTGTTAATAATTTAAAGGGAAAGCTCATTATTAAATTATCATGGGTAATTATTTTGTAACTAGTGTGGAAATTGTCATTTCTGCAGTCTTCAAAGATCCTAGAAGAAGCACGTGTAGATTAATATGGATCAATTCCCAGAAAGTAAAAAGGTGCACAGACACTGAGAGTTTTGTGGAGGAAAAAAAAAAAGTTATGTTACTGGGAAAATATTAAAATTTAAATTATATTTAAAATGTAGTTATACTTGCAACCCAAGGGCCTGGCAGACTGAGGAAGCAATGCTGTGTAGTTGGAGGATCAGGGCAGCATTTTGATTTTCTTTTACTCTGGACTTTGATTCATTCTGAGGCTGTGGCTGAGAAAGTGGTGGGCTGTGATTTGGGTGAGTGCACTTTGCAGAGCTGGACAAAATATTCCCTATTGTGCAGCAGAAGTGGTGTACGCAATAAGATGTGTTCTGCGTGTGTGCTGCCTGCTCCTGGTGTAGG
Organism: Aythya marila; assembly: GCF_965140915.1. Classification (NCBI taxonomy): domain Eukaryota; kingdom Metazoa; phylum Chordata; class Aves; order Anseriformes; family Anatidae; genus Aythya; species Aythya marila. The sequence goes on from NC_139055.1 coordinate 11,472,799, forward strand.
GATGCTGGGAGGCTGACCCTCAGCACAGCAGGACCAGCACGCTTTGTCCAGCACTTCCCTGGTGTATATGAGACTCCTCGAATAATGAAAGAAGTTGTTTTTCTTTTTAATTTTCCACCTGTAAAGTATTTAGGTCAAAACCAAAACCAACCAAACAAAGATGAGCCCACTACTTACAAACACCAAGGTCCGAACCCCTGGTGCAGAGCAAAGCACCGGCTTCCCCATTTTCAGGCGGTGCCCCCGGATGACTGCACGGTGCCCGAGGTGAGCAGTAGCACTCACAGAGCAGGATCAGGGTTGTTGGCAGCAGGCCACGCTATTCCTGGATGACACCGAAACTTTTGGATCTGCCTTTGCAGGCAGGATGCCAGGTGGTGGTCAGTGCTCCAGCCTCTGGCTGAGTCCCAGTCCCTCAGGATTTCCAGTGGCTGTGCTGCTGACTTCAGTGAGTGAGTGCTGAGCTCTACGGGGCAGAAAAAGCCCTGCTCCTGTCCTGCAGAAGGTGTGGAGATTTTTCACGGTTTTTTTTCATTCCTTTAGCTGCTGCTGATCACCCTGCAGCCATCGCTCGGGTGCTGGCACAGGTATGGTTCCCCCTGTGCCCTAGCCCAGCAGCTGCCTCTGTCTCGTATGCAGAAGCACTGTGCAGAAGTGTGTTGTGTTCTGGTGCTGACATGGTTGTCATAGACCTAATTCCCCCCAGAAGGGTGCTTTTTGTTGCAATGCCGAGGTAAGGGATGCCAGCACGCCGCTCCCCAGCCTCCCCCAATTTCTCAGCACCCTGCCGCGGGCTCTGCAGCTTGTGGCAAAAGCACAGTGAACGACGAGGTAAAATCAAACCCCCTCCCTGCTCCCACCAGATGGCTCTCATGCTTTTAAAATTTTTCTCCACGCTGCTGGAAAGCGCTCTGCGAGCGCTCGGTGACTTTGCAAGGGATGTGAGACTTCCCTGCCTTTTTATTTCAGAAAGTGCAGCGCGGCCCCCCCCGGGCTGTGCCAGCACCTCGTGGGTGCTCCCCCTGCCTCTGGCGGTGGTGCCCCTCTTTGCTGGGTCGAGCCTTGAAAGCAGGGTGCTGGTGGGTGTCAGCAGGGTGCAGAGCTGGTCCTGAAGGTGTTGTGGGGCTGCCCCTCGCACACGTGTGCTACAGACCCTGTCCAGTGTGAGCACCTGGTCCCACGTTGGTTTGGAAGCAGGCTGGGCTCAGCAGGGCAGGCAGCTGGCTCTTGGTCACACACTGGCCCCCTGTCTTTGCCTGTCAGCAGCTGCCCAATTCTGCCAGTGCTTTAGGCTTTCTCAGTGCACGGGATGGTTTGGAAGGCACTGTCTTAGGCAATAACTTATTTTTCTGTTGGATCAGTTTGTCTCAAAAAAAAAAAAAAAAAAAAAAAAAAAAAAGACCTCCTTTAGTAACTTACCCATTACTTTGACATTTGTGTTTCAACTTTGTTAGTGCTATAATATTGAGAAATCCAGACAGCTTTTCGGCTTGCAAAACTGTGAATTTCTCAGTTTTGGCACTAGTTAAAACCAGTTCTTGATCCTGGATTTCCTAATGTTTGCATCTTCCTCCATACGCCAGGATCATTTTCCCTTGGAGAACAATACCGGATTTGGCTCTCTCGCACCGTACCGTTACTGGGGGAGTTCAGTGCATTAAATAGTAGATCTGTTCTTGCACAGAAAGGTTCGGCCCAGACATCAGTGCTGTAAACTTTTCCATCTGCATGCCCCCACCCTGACCTTGATCTACCGTAGGGCTGCAGAGGGCTCAGTCGTGCTCCACTGTCGCAGGCTTTGCTATTGAGATTAGCATTAACTTGTTGAAGGGTTTTTCTACTGATAAATTGATTGAGACCCATATTTTAATCTCATGTCATCAAACATTCATCAGATACTCTTGGTCATTACTGACAGAGCCAGATTTGAACCAGTGACCTAGCAGTAAAAGGTCCCATTAGCAATTTCCTTAAACTGTCAAGTCGTTGCATAACACAAATGAAATGCAACGGGAAATTTTTGTCCACAGGTAAAAGCAGCGGCTTCCGTCTATTTTTTATTTACTAATGTCTGTGTTACCTAAACAGTTTTAAACTGTTTGTGCTCTCACATAACCCGGGAATGCAGGGCAATACAGCAGCAGAGCGTGTCACCCACAGGGCAGCTCGCCCTCCAGCAGCACCACGTGAAATCAACCTGGTTGTTCACCAGGCACTGTCCTTGCTCACGACATCCCCGTGGCAGACTGCATCCTCCTGCCCCATGCAGCATGCACACCAAAAGCAGCAGCAGAGGAGACTGAGAGGCATTTAGAAAAGCTTCTCTGGCTCACGTTGCACTGCACTGTCCTTTTACCAGCAATTTTTATATCCAAGTTCTTTCTCTCTTTACAGAATCATTTGAAGAAATAATGCGTGGAAAAAAAAAAAAAATACCTCCGGCAGTCATGTTATAATGGTTCTTGTGCTGACAGCCCTTTGGGAACAGTGGCAGCAGCAGGGTAAGTATATATGACATCTTTGTAGTGATAAAGAAACAAATAAATGTTCCCATTAACACTCCATCAGGTCAACAGCTATTCCAGACCAACATGATGTTAGAAGAACCGGTTTGATTCATATCATCTAAGACACACTTCTCTTGCAACATATCTTCTGGAAGGCACATAAAACAGAGGTCCTGCTCGAACCAGGTGGAGTCATTAAAGAATCAGGGAACTTTTTACAAGTTGCTTGAAATGCCCTGGCTAGGATCCAGCTCTGGTTTTGTTGCTGTGTCTGTTTAACAGTTCCTCCATCACACCATGACAATGACTGTGTTTCAGGGCTGGAGGAAGTAATTTCTCCATACATCGTTTGTAACACATTTTGGGAGGCTTCTGAATGCTTCCTAAGCCCTGCAGTGAGATCAGTGGGATGTGAGCCTTACCATAACAATCTGCTCGGGAAGCATAAGCAGCATTTGTATATCATCCATAATGAATGGGTGTGCATATGGAACGAATACACAGATGCCTGCTCACACAGGCTACTCTTTTCCTATGGAAGTCACGGGGAGTTGTGCTTGAATAAGGACTATGATGTCTTGTTCCCTCTGCTTATGGTAGGTGGTGAAGAACGCCTTCCGAAAGATCTCTGGTCAGTGTTTAAGCCCGTTTTAGCTCTGATGAAATGCAGACTTTGAAATAGCTACAGACTGTGTAACTAACACAGGATAATGCAGCATTCCTAAAGGAAGTGGTGCATCCTCCCCACGCCATAGGCACTGTCTGGTTGTCTCTTTACCAGAACAACTTTTTTATTTTTATTTTTTCACTTTTTCTCACAGGCTGAGTATTTTTGAGAAAAGTTCCTGAGAAGGAGCATGGGAGGCCTAGGTGGATGCCTTTAGTCTGTGTTAACTCACAGAGATCCCGAACAGGCAAAACCGAGGAAATTCCCTGTTCTAAATTGGCAAAGCAGGAACTTGAACTTTGAGTTGTCCAAAGCCCAGGAAAGCACACAGATAAGTAAGTACCTCTTTGTATCTTAAACTTCTTTGCAAGCAAGGTGCTTCTATGCTCTAGTCTGGCAAAATCTCACTAGTCACAGGTGTGCATCCAGCTCCAGGCAAAATGTCTGAGCCCAGATGATGAACTCGGTTCTGCTCCTGCAGAATTCATGAGGCCTCTTGCTGTTAACATGGACTCCAGAGAAAAGATGTTTCAAAATGGTCAGCATGAAATGAGCAGCCAAATCCTGAGTGACCAGGTCCTAGAAATAATGAACTTAATGCCTGCCAAGCCAGCAAGCTCACATGTTTCTTCTCCTTCCACTATGTGAAGGATTCTAAGATTTGGGAGTAGACGGCTCAAAAGGGCTTGTGTACCTTGAAAGCCAAGATCCCAAAATGTAACGTTCTCAGACTATGTAAGTGTTTAGAAGCAGATATAGATTCCTGAATCACTGTAAGACTTTTGGTAATATTCAGCCTTGATTCAGTAAAGCAAGTGACAACTTTAGGAGCTGTTTAAATCCATTCCATGTTTAAACTCACCCTCGGAGGCAGGGAGTGAATACCTCTGGCTTTCTCCCTTCCCTGCTGAGTGGGAGATGTGCACTTGCATCCCCCTGGGGTCGATAGCGGCTGATTCAATGTTTACACATGTTGCCAAATTGACGATAGAAAAATCACGGCAAAACTTTTGTGCGATAAAATAACCATAGCCTGTCCTGTCCCTGCTACAACAAGCAAATAAATATAAGCTTGCATTAAATCCCTCACAAGTTGGGGTGGGTGCTGCACGGAACCCCCCCCTCTGCAGCTCCTACCGGTCCGGGGTGGGGGGGGACGACTCTCCCTTTGCAGGGAATTTTAGCGGTTCTGGCCCTAACCCCGCTGCCTGCTTGGATTTTAGGGAGGGGAGAGCCCGAGCCGCCTCCTCCCGGAGCTCCCGGCACGGGGTCCCCGCAGCCGCCGGCGGGAGCCCCCCCCCTTGGCCGCCAGGTGGCGCCGTGACCCCGCGGCGCGGCGCCCCCGGACCCGTTCCCCCCCCCTCTCCCGTATAGGATTTGGGGGCAGCGAGGGCTGTCCCCGGCACAGTGAGGGGCTGGGGGCTCCCCCCTCCACCCCGTCGGGGCTGCACGGCTCTTCTCACCGCCCCCCCCATCCCGGGGTGGGTTGTGGGGGGCAGCGGGAGGGGATGAGCTCTTGGGGGTTCCCCGTGTACCCCTCCCCGTCCTGTCCCATCCTTCTGGTTGTGGTGAGGAACCCCTCCAAAAAAGGGTCTGCTCTGATAGGGTCTTGCTGAGGTCTGGCAGCACCCTGGGGTCCCACACTCCCACCCTGAAGTGCCCTCCCCAGAAAATGCTTTCCTGCGTGCCCAGCTGCTTCCCACCCGTATGGGTTAATGGGCCCAGGGGGGAGAGCCCTGGTGCTGCCATCGCAGCCAGGGACACTCCGGGATTTCCCCAGTCCCCAGGGGGCAGGGGGGCTGCAGGAGGAAGCTCCTGGACACAGCATTTCCATCCACGTCTCCTGCTCCTGCTTCACAGCACCCAGGGTCAAGGTGGGCTCTCAGCACCCTTCTGTCCAGTTCCAGAGGCACCCAAGATCCTGCCCCCCCCCATAGGGCGAGCAGAGCATCGCATCCCAGTCCTCAGTCCCCTGAGCCTTTTTCTTTTCTTCTCCCCAGGAGCAAGGCAGTCAGGAGGAATAAAAGGCCCCAGGTAGCTGAACGGTGCCCTCACCTGCTGGGGGCAGGCACTGGGTTCGCCTGCGGCTGCAAAGGTCACAACAGGACCGTGGCTGGAGGAAAAACACTCAGGCGGAGCATCTCTGCTGGGAGGGTGCAAGTGAACAGTTCCCAAGCCCCTTTCTCCTCCACGGCGGCAGAAAGTGTGGGTAAGTGCTCAGCCCCCAGTTCTCTGCTTCCCTCAGTCCCGCCCTGAAGCCAGAGGCTGCTTCTCCCTTATCCCCCTGTCAGCACGGATCCGTGCCCATCTCCCTTCTCCCACCAAGGGCAGGAAGGTGCACGGTCCCTTTGGGGTGCCCCGTCAGGCTGTGAGAGCAGGGAGGAGGGAGCTGAAGGCTTTTCTGTCAGCAGTTTCAATTTCCAACCCTTTCTTCCCCCCTCAGGGCCTACCTGGGGAGTTGGGGCAGTGGGAGCAGGGGGGGACAACACCCTGGGTATGCTCAAGGGGCCTTGGGCCCGCTTGGGAATGGGGTCAGGGGTGGGGAGAGGCCTCTCCCCACACAGAAGCCTCCTTTGCTCCAGGACCTCCATCTCCAGCCTCACAGGGCTTGTGTGTGTCCTCCGGTGTGCAGCCTCCTTCCACGGCCCCCTCCTTCAAAGGCCTCCCTGTTATCTGCCACAACTGGGGGCACCGCGACCACCTCCCCTCCCAGCTCTGTTTTTAAGCCCCTCATGCTGTTGCTGTGAGGTTGTATCTTGCGGGTTTGTGTTGCGGGGATGAAACCCACAGCTCTGGGTTGGTCTTGTTTTGGGAGCAAAGCCTTTACCCACCCTGGGGAGCAAATTGCAGCCTGAGAATCTGCATGTGTTTTAATCCATGCTGTGCTATGAGAGCACTCAGTGTGGGGCTGCAGGAAGCCTTGACGTGCTGCGACAGGGTTTCCTGCTGGACACTGAGGTTTGAGGTCCCAACCAGCCACGCCAGGACCCCCCCATGGCACGTGGCTGCCTCTTCCCGCTTGGTTTGCCTGCCACATGAAGGGAAGGACAAGTCGAGCTTCCCACCTGAGCCTGGCATGAGGTGGGCTTAGTCCAGACACTGCGGGGAAACTGAGGGCTGAATGCAGCCGGGAATCCTTTAAAATAAAAGCCCTGGTACATGGTACACAGTGGTTGGCCTCTGTGGGGTGGATGGAGAACAGAAGTCTCACCGCCTGCCACCAGCCCCCCCGCACTTTTTTTTCCTTTCCCAAAGTCCTGACTTTCTCACCCTCTCCTCGTTTCAGCTCTGCTTTTCTTTCACACTCCCCCTGTGGGGGTCGAGCCGGTGTTTAACCCTTTCATCCTTGCAGCAATTAGTTAGGAGCTTTGGGACTAGCTGTGAGGCATTTCCCCTGCCCAGTGCCCAATTGTTGGGCACGGAGGCACGTGCAAGGAAGAAAGTAACGGGGAGCTTGTCACTCCTGGTGTGACTGTCTCTGCCCTGCAGAGGTGCCCTCAGCCTGCTGCTGGGCTGCTGCTCCCTGTGCAGCCAGGAGAAGGCACAGAACCAGTCCCCCGATCCCCCAAACAGATTTGGAGGGCAAAATCCACCAACTGCTCAATCTGTTGATTCAAATGCATCATTTCTCCCTCGGCAGATCCCTGCCCTGGGAAAGGAGCAATCAGTACAGGTGCAAATAGCTTTTAATTGCAAAATGTATCTCACCACGGAGGCATTTAGGCTGGATATGATACAACAGATAGAGCAGCAGCCTGGAGAAGCCCAATAAGCCAGAGCACTGCAGGGGCCAAACTGCTCCTATGCAATACCTATGGCGTAAATACTCGCGGCTGCCTGCCTGGCTGTGTTCTTCCAACTATCCCTGGGCTGTGCCACAGTCGGCTTATGTGAAAATTCAAATATCAGCTGCAGGGAATGTGAAAATTTGCTTTCTGTGGCAGTTCATGCATGAGAACGTGGCATATTTCGGATGCAAGTGTTTTGTGAGTGGACTCACCTACAGGCAGAGGATCAGGCACATGTTTTAGTGTCAGTGTGGTGCTGGCACGGGCTGGGTGCCAGCTTTTGAACCAGAGCTCCCTGGGTGAGGTTTAGTGCCCCTTGCCCCCCAGGTGCTGTACAGGCAGCTGGAAGCAGGTCCTATAGAACGATCAGGGTGCCTATGGGGATGCGTACCAGTGTCTATAGTGCCTTGTAGCCAGGCTGCCTGTGCTGGGGGGCAGCTCAGAGGCCCTTAGCTGTGCTGGGCACAGCCTGGAGGGGGAGGGCAGCAGCAGTGGCAGCCCCTCCATTTCCCCCTACAGCCCCCTTCTGCTCCCCAGCAGCATCACTTGCACTTTAGGGGCTCAAAGGGGGCAGCGGGCAAAGGCACAGCTCAGACCTAACTGGAACAACTCACAGATTACCCACCCCGAAGCGGGGCTGAGGGGGGTCCCAGTCCCATCTCCTCCAGGTGACAGTGCCCTGGGGACACTTGCAGGGATTTTTACCTAAAGCACCGCACAGGGCCGTGCAGGGGGAGGAACCCTGCTCTCAGGCGGCACAGCGAGCTCCCTTCCACGGCGAGAACCCGCGTGGGTGGCGGCCCCCCCGCGGCAGCAGCCACCCGCCGGGGGAGCGGCTCCGGGGGGATCGTGCGGGGACCCCCGGCGAGGGGTGCGGGCACTGCGGCGCTCCGAGCGGGCAGGGCTGCCTTTTTTTATTATTATTGTTATGATGATGATTATGATTATTTTCTTGTTTCCCCTAGGAAAACGGACCAACCCCAAGCGGACTTTTCCCCCGGGCCGTCCCGTTGGGAGGCGGTGCGCTCCTATCGCGCCCTGCCCGGGGATGGGAATAGGGAGAGGGATGAGAAAGGGATGTGCGGGGGTGGGGGGGGCAGTTTGCAGCTGGGGAAGGTGCCGGGACAGGGGACGGGGATGCTCCGGAGGGGCCGCTCCGTGCCTCGCTCGGACACCACCGGCTTTGGGCGGGGGGTCCCAGGGTGGGGAGCAATGGGGGGGGGGCTGTGTCCCTCCTGTACGTCCCCGACCCTCTCCCGGGTGTCCCAGCACCGGTACCCGGCAGTGGGGTGGGGGGGGCCGGCCGGCAGCGCCACCGCCTCCTCGTTGAACAAAGGCGCGATCGCGTCTCTGTTAATTACCCCCCTCCGGGTGGGGGGGGGGGGGGGCGCGGGGCAACTTTCCCCCGGGCCGTGCGGGCTGGGCGGGAGGGGCGGGGCTATGCTAATGAAGGGGGGCGTGTCCTCGCCCCCGCGGCTGCACCGCGCGGGCGGCCATTGGTTGAAAGGGAAAAGAGGGAGGGGGAGAGGTGACGCGATGCAAATGAGGAGGGGGCGTGCCTCCCCCAGGCCCCGCCCCCCGGGCGCCGGGGCTGCGGGGCTCGTGTCGGGCGGCGGGGCCAGTCAAAGTGGCTCCCATAGGGAGAGGCGGCGGGTCCGGGCCGGCGCTGCGGGAGAGGGAGGGAGGGGGCGCGGGCAGCGGGAGCCCCAGGGTCTCCCTCCGTCCGTCTGTCCGTCCGTCCGTCCGTCCGTGCCGCCGCGGGTGCGCCCCTCTCGCTCCCTTCCCGGCGTGCGCCCGGCTCCGCCAAGTCGCTTCCTGCGCTGCTGAAGGAGGGAGGAGAGAGCGCTTCGGCTGGGAGAGAAGAGAAGAAAAGAGGGAGAAAAGAAAGAAAGAAAAGAGAGAGGGGGAAAGGAGAGGGAGAGAGAGGGGGGGGAAACTTGCCTCTCTTGTCACTGGAAAATGACACTTGATGTAGCAGAGCCTGCCGCAGCTCCCGTCCGTCCTATTGTTTCTTAAACTGCCAGCCGAGATTTTTTTTTCTTTCTTTTTTTTTTTTTTTTTTTTCCTGCTGCCATCCGAGGGGTGTCTTCATACAAAAGGGACTTCAAGTACTCCTCCGGCTTGTGAGCGCTGCAGCCAGCCCCCAGCACCCCGCAAGCCCCTCCAAGCACCCAAACAAACTGCACACGCAGCAAACAGCAGCAACAAAACCGGGCTCTGATTGCCTCTGGATTTTTTTTTTTTTTTTTTAATGTGCGTGCCTGTGTTTGCTTTCTCTGACTTGCTTTGATTCCCGAGATCAGCTGCAGAGAGAGAAAGAGAGAGAGAAACAAAAACACACATAACAGTCCGCCTGGCGATTTCATCACTATATATATATATATTATTATTTTTTTTTCGAGTAAAGAAGGAAGATTTGCGCTCTTGTTTCTGATTCATGTTTGGGATTCAGGAAAGCATCCAGCGGAGTGGGAGCAGCATGAAGGAAGAGCCCCTCGGCGCGGGGATGAACGCGGTGCGGACGTGGATGCAGGGAGCCGGCGTCCTGGACGCCAGCACGGCCGCTCAGAGGTAGGCAGGCTCCGCGCCCGTGCCCCGCTCCGCACCCCGGGGCTCCTGCAGCGCTGCTTCCCCCGGGCATCGCCTTTCCCCCCCCCCAGCACCACCAAAAAGCCGGCTCCGGAGCTCTGCTGCCAGCAGGGAGTCGCGCGTAGATGCGGCCAGTTAAATATTTCTCCCTCTCGTCCCGTAGGAAGGACTTTTTTTATTAAAAAACAAAAAAAATCAGCATCGTAACAATAAAGGAAGCGGCGAGTCCTGCTAGGTAGGGATAGATAGGTTTTAATCTCTCGAGCCTCTTGTGTTCGCGCGGAGGAAGGAGTTTTCAAAACTATGTTTGCTGCCGATTTAGTCTTAAGATCTCCAAATGACACTTTCCTCCTCCGATAAGCCCCGAGTTGTGCACGGATGTCTCCAAAATATATTTCTTTACTTCTCTTTCTTATCCTCGTCAGCATCAGCAGCTTCCCTCCTTCTCCCCCGATAAGCGGGGAGTTTTGCGAAGCTTTCTCGAGGAGAAATTAAATTCGAAGCCTCTTTGTAAAACCACTGCCACTTATCTTAGATTTCTAAAAAAGAAATCCTTTCAACCGGGAGGTGGATTTGGCAGAGCTGCACCCAGCCTCGCCTTCTCTCTCGTTTCTCCTTCTCCCCATCCTCTTCCCCGGGAAAAATAAAAACCGATGCCGGAACCGCAGCCTGAGCCCTGGAGCCGGCAGCAGCCCAGAAGTTTGGTGTTGACATCTCCCGGTGTCTCCCACCTCGCCCCGCACCCCTCCCTTTGGAGCCCTCTAAGGAAGGGAAAGTTGTGCAGGGACAACCCTGAAATATTTCAAGTTGTCTCCTCGGCTGCCCTCGCGGTGTTTACCCACCACTCCGGCGAGGGGAGGAAAGGCTCAGCAGGACTGAAACTGAAAGATAAGGCACATGGGCGCTCCGGTGACAGCTTCGAGCCGACTTTGAGAAGTGGCAGGAGCATGCCGCTCCGCGGGGCAACGCGCCGCAGGGGCTGAGCGCTCCCCGCCATGCAGGGCCGGCTGCGAGCCGCCACGGCCCCCGGGGAGGGTTGGTGGGTGCCGGCTGGGGGTGCCGGGGGGGATGCTCGGGGCTCCGGGCTGCCCGCAGGGCGGGATGGGGTCGGGGTCGTGCCGCGCTCCCGGCCCCGCGGGGCTCCGACGTGGCCGCTCTGGAGCACCACTTTGCCCCGGCCCGGAGGGAAGAGCCCTGAGGAGGGGTCAGGGAGGGATGCTCGGTCCCCGGGGAACCCATCGGGGTCCCACAGGGTCCCTGCGGGGGAAGGCACGGGGCCGGGAGCGGGCCGGGGGGGCGTGAGGCCGCGCCGTCGGGGCTGCCGCTAACCCGGCTCTTTGTGGTCCCAGCGGAGTGGGTCTGGCCCGGGCTCACTTCGAGAAGCAGCCTCCTTCCAACCTGAGGAAATCCAACTTTTTCCACTTCGTCCTGGCTCTGTACGACCGGCAGGGGCAGCCCGTGGAGATCGAGCGCACCGCCTTCGTGGGCTTCGTGGAGAAGGAGAAGGTGAGTAACCCGGGGCCCCGCGGGGACCCGGCCACCTTTCCCGGGCCCTCCCCGCTCTGTTCCCCCGGGGCCTCGGCACCGGCTCGTCCCGGGAGCCTCCGCCGCCTCCCGGCCGCCTCGATCTCCCCTCGGCCCAGAGGGCAGCTGGGGGGGTCTCCCTTATCCCCCCGTATGCCCGGGGCAGGGGAAGTTGTCGAGAGCTGCCTCTTCCAGCCCTAGGGCCGCCCGGCACCCAAGCGCTGGAGAAGCTTCCTGCGATGTATTTATCATTTCTCTCCCCCCCTTTCCCCATCTCCCTTGTCTTCTTCGAATTCAGGAAGCCAACAGCGAAAAGACCAACAACGGGATCCACTACCGCCTGCAGCTGCTCTACAGCAACGGTAAGGGCTGGGAGCCCCCGGGGGCAGCCCCGACACCGCCACCTCGGGGAACCCGGGCTGCAAAACCCGACGGGGACCCGGGGAACCGCCGTCCCGGCCCCCTCCGCTCCGCGCATCCCCGCTCTCGGTGCCCGGCTGGGGCGGGGGGCTCAGGCCGGGACCCCCGACGGCTCCGAGCCCTCGGGCGAGCCCAAGCGTGGTCCCACCACCGCCGGCCGGCCCCGCTCCTCACTCCTCTGCCTTGTTTCAGGGATCAGGACGGAGCAGGATTTCTACGTTCGCCTCATCGACTCCATGACCAAGCAGGTGGGTGCTGCGGGGGCGGCCGGCGGGGCTCGGCGGGGCGGCCCGAGGAGGCGAAAAACCCTCCCCCGGTGCTGAGCGGTGCGGAACGGTTCCCTCTTGGGTTGTAAAGGGGCTGCCCGAGCTCCCCGCTCCGCACTCGAGCAGCGCCGGGGGTTTTAGGGCCGGGCTGGGGGGGGCCCGACCCCGACGGCTGGGCTGCGGGGCAGGCGAGGAGGGTCCCCGCGGGGAGCAGCCCGGAGCCGGGCTGCGGGGGAAGCTCCGCAAAAAAAAAAAAAAAACACAAAAACCAACCCTGGCGGCTCTCCAGCCGGCCCGAGCCGGGGGCTGTTTAGCCGCTTAATTGTCAGAATTAACCTCCCGGCCCCCCCTCCCCTCTTCCCAGCCCACCAAGCGCAGGGAGCACAAGCCGCTGCTCGGGCGCCGGGGCTCGGATTTGTCTTTGCTTCAGTTGCGCTGGGTGTAAAGGAGGAGCGATGAGATCGGGGCGGATTTGCATGTCGGAAGGGCCCCCCGAAAAGCTGCGCGGGGAGCGGCGAGCGCCTTGGGCGGCTTCGAGGAGGGCTGTAGGGCAGCAGAGCTTGTAAATGGATTAACCCGAATTTGGAGCTTGCTCTTTAGCTTTCCAAACAGAGTAATAACGTGCGCGTCTACCTGTAAAAAAAAAAAAAAAAAACACACTTCGGTATGAAAGCAGGGTTTTTGCAAAGAGACTGTCTGAACAAATCGATTCTCCCTTCTTTTTTAAAAAAACGTTGCTCTAGCTTTCTCTTCTGCTCCTGTCAGAATCTTTTTGCCTTGTAATGCATTTCTTTTAAATAGTGGGGACGTTTTTAAACCCTTTTATCTTCAAGATGTGTTGTTTTCCTAAATCTGTTTTGCTAGTCAAAAAAAAAATCTTAAATTTTATTTAATCTAAGAAAAGGAAAACAATACGCTTTTTTCTTCTTCTTCTTCTTCTTTTTTTTTTTTCCCTTTCTTTTCTTTTTTTCCTCTCTCTCTCTCTTTTTTTTTTTTTCTTTTTTTTTCTTTTTTCACTGATAGAAAGTAAATCACTGTATTTTCAAACTCAGTTGTCTGCAGGGGAAAAAAACTCCTGGCTTCTACTTGGGTTTCTTTTTCTACAGCAAAACATAAAGCTCCAAGGGCTAAGTTTGTTTTAGAAAACTCTCTTTGATGGTCCCAAAACATCTTTTCCTGCTATTGAAGACCGTCTTTCAACAGAGAGGGGAAAAAAAGGAGGGGGGGGGGGACTTGGGTGAATTTTACTGGACAATCCACTATGCATCTGAACTCTGTTAAACCATACACTTCCAAACAGAGCCCATTCTCTGTAGGAATTAAAACAGCAGCAATAAACCCTTTTCCACAGCAAGCCTTGGAAAGTGTTTGCTGCCGTTCCTTGTTTTTCAGGCACGGATAGGTTAGTTTGTCTTAAAAGAAACAAAATCTTTCTAATATGTGAACTCTCTTTAGTTCTTTTGGAGCTTGGGTCTTTCACTGCAGACCGTATGAGAGAGACCATCAATAAATATTATCTTTAAATAGCTTTCCTATCATTACGGAAATGCAAAAGCCTCTGTTCATAATCCTGTTGAAAACAGATCCCTGAACTCATGTAGAGCAATGGATTCAAAATAATTTTCTTAACAAAGGCATCTTGCATATGAAGAGTTCATCCTAAGGCACTGTTTGACCTCTTGGTCTCTCATTATTATCAAGTCATCAGAGGGTCTTTGGAGAGAAAGGGGAAAAGAAACCCCGAGATACAGTTTATTTGTAAAACATACCATGTAGCTTTAAAGCGCATTCACAATGAAAAAAAATCTGTCTGATTTCAGGAAGTCTTACAAAAACAAAGTTAGTACAAATTACAGATTTTGGGTAAAGTGTAAGGGAGTTGAGAAGCGAGGATCTGAAAACAAAAGCTCTCTGAACTTGTATTAGAAAGCAGGGAGCGAAGGGATGTTTTAAACAAACATGTTTGCTTACATATTAGTTTTGTGAATATAATTTCTTTAGGCATGTCTATAATTGCTTGTGAAAAATAGGGCATTGTCATGTCAAAACTGTGACATGTGCCAGTCCATATTTCTGAGGAGCCAGAGGCTAAAATCCCCTCCTGTCTCCTTTCTTTATTTTTTCTAAATTCTTTATTTTTTAAAAGTGAAATTATTTCAGAGTGCTGATCGCTTCGGTTAGTGAATGCTTATTAGGAAGCGAAGTACAACACATGACAGAAGCTCACCCAAACGTTGAATGTATCATTTATATTTTACGACAGTGAATTATATAGAAGAATCTCAAGTAACTTTCAAATCATCAAACTGTAATTAAATATTGCAAAGACTGTCTGAAAATTCTTTAATTTTTAATGAAAGTTAAATATATATTGTCAGCCTACTTGAAGGTGTAGTATTTTAGTGCATGACGCTCAGAACAAATTGGATAATGAAATGATTACTTTTAAATGAAACTGTTGCAGAAGCATACATGTTTCAGCTGGCAAGTAGCTTCTCCATACTCACACACGCATGTTCACACACTCAATAATTGTGAATTCCCAGACTGAAATTACAGCTACTCTGAGGTTTCTGGTGGCAAATTAAAAATCCCACAGAAGCAAAGCTTGAATGAGTTAGGTTCCCTAGATCGTACAGGAAAGTATCTGTGGCTCTTTCCTTATAGTATGCATATATATATATATGTCCATACATATATATATGTGTGGACAAATAAGATTTAACTATATTCTCTTTGTCTCACAATTATAAATTACAAAGTTTTGCACAGCTGTGGATTATTAAGTTAGGTAAGATAAAATAAAATTTATTCTGCAAATCAGACCAAGCTTTCTGTATGTTGGACCACTTGTAGATTTAACTTAAATGTCCCATTAAGCAACATGCATTATATCAGCAGGTAGACGGACAGGGCTTCATGTGCTGAATGCTGTGAATGCTGTGTGTGTAATAAATAGCAGATATTCCTTGTTCTGTGTTTCTTGATCTGAATAAGTCAGGGTTTATCATTGTTTGTGTGACTATGCCTGACTATGAAACTAGTCCACGAGCCTTGCCATAGGTGTAGCACGGGGAGGGCCGTGTGCTGTTACGTGTGTACGTTTTCTCCCGGCTGCGATGCACTATGGGAAGCAGGGCTGGGTAGTGGCGTTACTGAACTAACCACAAATTTTGTCACCGACTACATCCCAGGGCAGGTCTAGGGTGTATGTATTAACTATGCATGCGCTCGCTCAAAACACGAGCTTTTGTTGCACGCGCGCTCCTTGGTGGTCTGGGCTGTGGGACTTCTGAATGGGAAACTCAGTCAGGTTTGGGCTCAAAATACATCGTTTCCAGTTATACCCAGGGTAATGGGCTTGGCCTTTGGTGGTGGCCCCGGAGAAGTGCTGGGTACGATGGTAATTGCCTGCCTTTGAGGAGTCTTGCTCCGACTCTAAAATGCGTGCCCGTTATTTTAAAATTGTAAATACTGCGCATAAATCGTTTATGTTGGGGGAAGTTCTTTTCAGTTAGGGTAACAACACTCAGCGTCAATGCTGTCTTAATTAAATTTTCTTTTATGTTATCTTGGCACCTCATTTTATGTCGGGTTCATATTCCTAATGTGTTCAAAACCCCGTAGGATCCCAAACTTTATAGCTGTTGCTATCTGTAAACCGGCAGCTTCTACTGCAGTAGGTCTGGCGTTAACGGTGATGCATTTTGAAATTGTCTGCAAAATGTGAAATATGTCTGCTCAAATAAAAGCAGAATTTTTAGGCAAGTCTGAGGATTTTAATGTATTTACAGAGAAGAGATGCCTTCCACTTCTTCAGCTGTATTTTCATAAAGTTGAGATATTTCACTATTAGGAAAGATGGAGGAAATAAATCTGAAATACTTGTTCCCCACCCATTTTTCCTTCAGCCTTTCTCATTCATAAGATATAACGGATGGTAATATAGCTCAGGCATCTTAAAAATCATAAGTTTTGCAAGATAGCTATTGTCTATTGTTGAGAACCCTCATGAGTGAAAAATCCTTCCTTCAGACTTGAGCTCTGTTTACGTTTTGCTTTTTTTCAGTACTGTAACTCTGGATGCAAATGGTTTTTCTGTTGCTTTCTCTATGATATTCTCTGATGTATGCAGATATTTGATCAGCTCTCTATTCTGTGCATAGCCTGGCCCTTCTCTGGCAGCTACACGCATGGGAAAAAAATGTTATCAATAAGTTCAGAGGAGCCTCAGCAGACTCAGAGAAATTTCACACAAACATAAAACAAAACCTAACCCCTGTGACGGGGAAAGTTTACATTGCGCCAGATTTTAGCAGCTTTCTTGTTCCTTTGGTGAGATGTCAGAAGCGCAGGTGATTTTAATTTTCTTGTACAGAGAGGAACGGAGAAGTTTGGAATTTGCATGCATGATCAGGACCTGTGTTTGGGAAAATGTAAACTCATCACAGTGGAAAATGTGTTGTTTGGAGTCTGAGGGTGAAAACAAAGCTGAGGATTTTGGAGAGACTGCCTGAGCCAGATGGCCTGGTGCATTCCCAGTCTGGCAGCCCAACTGCTCCCTCCTGTATAATATACAGCCATTTGTTCTGGGATATTTACGCTAGAGCTGTTTCCATGTGAATGTTTGAAAACCATTAAAAATGAACATATTAGGAGAGATAAATTTATTTAATTTGTGTGAATACGTCGATAAGCAAGCTGTGTATCAAAGGCAGGGGGAGACTGGATAAAATAATTAGATGCTACTGAATTGTGCGCTGAGACGCAGCACGAACTAAACGTCCTCTCCTGGGGACCCAGTGCTGTGCTGCTTGTCTGGCATAAACCGGACTGGGAAGGGTAGAAATTCTGCCTGGGCGAGGAGTGAAAAACTTGGGTAATTAGGGGTTAAGCACTCGAAGCGAAATAAATGCAATGCACTGAATTTGCAGCGTTCTCTGTGTAGATATATAGCGGATACAAGCCTAATCCTCGCTGGGTGAAATCCTGGCCCATCTGAAGTCAATTGCAAAACTCCTATTGAATTCGGTGGGGCCAGGATTTTATTTTCTCTCTGTGTGTATGTCTGTATACGTCACTGCAAATCATTTTAGTTCTGTTTTGAAAAGACCCTCATTCTAATGAGTTTTTTTTTCCTCCTTTATTTCAGTAAAGGAGATAGTTTGTTTTGCGAAACAGATGAGGAATTTGAAAGCGAGTGGATTTAGATGCACGGTGGTGATTTCTCTCATTCTGTCCCTCTTTTAAAATCAAGGCTGTGACATAACTGAATACTATAATGGCCATGAGCTCAGTCCTTCAAGCTTGTTTCTCATCCAGCTCAGAGAGCAGGATTGCCTGACTGGCAACTTGATGCTACGAGGCGATTCTGCCCGCAGTTGTACCAGCATAAATCTGGATTTATTCAGGAATAGCTAAGGATGGAATCTGCCTTTAAATCTTTCCAACTTACTTGTCAACTATTTTACTGCTTTATTCTGCCGTCTTTACTCGTGAAAAACTGGTTTAAATGAGAACTGTAGTCTTGGCTTTTATATTACCTCCCTCCCCTTTATTTTATTTTTTATGAACTCTCACTGAAAACTTTTTCAAATTGTTGGATGCACTTGTCTAGAAATGACTGGGATGTGCTCAATTTAGTAATTTTTATGTGTTGGCAAGTAGTGAATTGCATTTGATTTAACTTTTTTATGCAGCTTTATTTAAATGGAAGCGAGGAGTCTTATATTTCGACATTAGTTTTTTGGGGCCTGATTTTGAAATTCATTTGTGCATGAGTGATTGTTACTCACTGAGGCTTCTTGTAGAAAGGTTACTTATGTGAGTAATGGTTTACAAATGTAAGCTGAGTTTTGCGGGGAAATATTTAAGTTCAGGAGAATAAAATCTATTTCAAAATGCTTATGGGATGCACCGAGTCAAAACTACAAGAAGTAAACAAAAAGGAAAAACAAAGTCTATAATTTTCATTTCCTTTGCTGGTGTTTTGTTGTGCAACTCTGATGTGTATTTGAAGGCTTATTTTTAGCTCTGCTGTGGTCTAAGTTTATACACTGTAACTTTCACTTTATCTCTTATTAATGTGATCTCTATTTGACAAAATTGTGATGATGTTCGTGCGGCGGGGACTCCTGCCACAGTCAGCCTGTGTCAAAGCCTGAACGTTAATTAAAAAAAATTAAAAAAATAAATCAGATGGCTTTGTTAAAAGAGTCTCTTTTCAAATCTTAAAGTTAAATATTTTCACAACGGTAACATCGTAGACCCTTCCTGTAAAAATACTTCTGGCAGCTATAAAGATGTGAAACTTTAGCAGTTCCTGTTTCCCTTTTGCAACTAATTGTAGAATTGGTGTTTTAGAGCAGCACCGTTTGAAAGGCGGTAGAGGGTCTGTAACGCTCTCAGGGAGTCACTCATGGGAGTAAACAGCTGGTGCTTTGCACACCCGTTTGCACAAGTATATTAGGAAATAGGAATGGGAGTTGGGGATGAGAAGTGAACTGGGCAATTCCTCCTGCTTCCTAAAACTCCCTAGAAATTCCTGGTGGAATAGGCTGTATGGAAGGACCTGCACTTAACAGTGAGAAACCGCGGTGTGCATCAGTGCAATATTAGTAGTCAAATGCAAACAAAGTGAAAAGCAAATCCTTAACGTAGACGAAGGCTGAAGAATGTCATGCACGCAAAGAAGGGATCACTGACGTTAAACACAACAGACAAGGTGATTATGTACCACAGTGTTGACTCTGTCCGTTCATTATTGCTATTTAGTTGAGTTATTTAAGCGGGTACCTGGAGGTTAAGTAAGCATAGCAGCAGGAAGAGAAGGGGAAGAGAGAGAGGAGGGGAGAAAAGAAAGGTTTTGTGTTCTGCTTGGTCATTTCTACTGCTGCCTTGAATTCACTGGCAACAAGGTAACCCAGGCTGGGCAAATTTATTTTAAGGTTTGAAAGTCTAAGAAGGGGGAGCCAAGCCCAGCAGTCCTCTCTCGGGCACCATGTCATGCTGTGCCAGGTGAGGGGGGACCGGAGGTGTTTGTCTCCACTGACGGCCTCAGGAGCAGATCTGCGCTGCGCTCTCAGAAGCAGATTATTTTTTGATTATTTGCTGATTAGGTCCAACAAGAGCCCTGAGCTTTGCCTGTACCTGGCCGGTCCCACTGCCAGGTACAACCTGTTCTGGGGTTTTCTGGAGTCTTTGCAGCGTCCCTGCTGATCCCGCTGTTGTCAGCTGGTTCCTTTGGTTCCCTGGTTTTGGCTAGAATCTTCATCCCGTCTTTTCCTTTAAGGCACGGGAATGAGGATCTTCTGAATTTGTCCCAGCTCCTGACGTACACCCCCATGCACATCTGTACGGGCAACTTCCAAACCAGCTGTGGCACCTGTGCCACCACTGGGAAAGCATCCCTATGTACTGCATCCAGCAGCTGCCAGGGAAGAGAGGTCCCAGCCTGGGTCAGGGCTTTGCTGGTGGCTGTGCTGTGAGGGCTTTGCATGTATCCCACAGCCACGTTTGTGTCTCCTGCATGTGCTGGGCTCACAGCCTGTGTCCCTCTCTGGTGGGACTGAGGGGCAGAAGCTGGCGATGCTCTGTACCTGGTGCAATGGCACTGGAGGTCTCTGTTCTTTCTCCTCAGCAGCAAAATTATACTGGCTTCCAGGTTGTGGGGAAATGCACGCAGCAAAACTGAAAGGGAATGATTTAAATTAGCAGAGACAACACAGAGCCATTCCTGATATTGTTTATAGAATTGCTAAATCATTTTATAATGCATAATATTAAGATTGAGTACTACTAATATAATGATGTTAAAAAATCGGCTCATGACTCTTCAGATTTGTGTGTCCTGGGAGTCCTGCCTCCGTTGTAGGTATGACACCTCTTACCTTTAACGGGTTATATTTGCAAGGACTGGGAAAGCAGTTCACATGATCTCACTCCATCAAGTATCAAGATACTAATGAGAAAAAAACAAGGTATTTTCCACACTTCCTTATCAGAACGGTCTCATTCCATAAAATATATTTCCTCCATATAACCTATTATTTTTTTTTTTTAACTTTCAAAAACTAATTTAATGTTAGCTTTAGGGATACCTATATCAGATGTCATTTTACCTGCGGGTTTGTTTTCCTGATTTATTCCTAAGTCTGTATTTTAGAGGCTGGCAGGGTCCCACCACGTGTTGAGGGCAGAGCTGATGCTGGGAAGCAGGCTTGTTGATCTGATCCCGGCTGTGCACTGGCACCCTGAACGATTCAGGAACCTCAGTGCCGTCAAAAGTTGTCGTTGCAAAGGCAATTTCTTTTCTGTCTTGATTTGCTGCTGGGGGCAATGGGACAACC
This sequence comes from Aythya marila, assembly GCF_965140915.1. Lineage (NCBI taxonomy): Eukaryota > Metazoa > Chordata > Aves > Anseriformes > Anatidae > Aythya > Aythya marila. Next base: position 11,492,908 of record NC_139055.1, read on the forward strand.
CAGAGCAGATACTGCCCAGCTGCTGGTATTTAGGGGGTGAATCAGCAGTTACAAGCCAGGGCTGTGTGTGTGTGCGGGCAGAAAGCAAAACTCTGTCCGGATCCGATGGAAACTCTCTAGAGCGAGTGGTAACTCTGCTGGTATGTGACGCCGATCCCTCGCCATCGCTCCCGGTCCTGCTGGTGGGAGGGCTGCAAAAATTGACTCTTCTTGAAAGGCGAATGCCCCGTCTTTCCACAGTTTTAACTCAAAGAGTTCTCCCCGTGCTATCTCAGAGTCAAATTTCCCAGGCTGGTTTATCCTCTGTTTGTTTTGGTATCCTCTGGCAGGGCCTGCCTCTCCCTTATTTATATTCCTGCAGCTCCAGAGCTGCTCTCCGGATCGCGAGCTTCGGGGGCAGAATCAGGCCCAAACACTTCCAGGAGCTACCAGGAAAGCGCCTGGGCTGCGCAGTGTGCAGCTTTTGGAATTAAAAATGCATGAGCTCTCTCTTTCTGTCCTTTTTTTTTTTTTTTTTTTTTAAATGAATAGGACCCAAAGTATGCCAAGCCTTGCTGTTGTTTCTTTTTTTTTTTTTTCCTTTTTTCTTTTTTTTTTTTTTTCTTCTCTTTCTTTTAATGCTATTAGGTTTATATTTTATTCTGAATTGAAAAGAAAATTGTGGTTGTCTTGACTACTAAAAAAACCCATCCTACACACAGCTTGAGAGATGTGCAGCGGCGAGGAGGGAATTTAGCTGTACTCAGCTTGTGTTGTTTTCCAACCACAAATCTTAAGCAGGTTCAGCGGTGACGCCGTCTCCCTACCCCGCGACTTAGCTTGCAACGCCGGCTGCGCGCTCAGTTACTGCGATGCCTTTTTTGTTTTCTCCAAACTCCACTTGATGCATAGCTAAAAATGTGTTTTGTTTCTAGGCGATAGTGTATGAAGGCCAAGACAAGAACCCAGAAATGTGCCGAGTTCTGCTCACGCATGAAATAATGTGCAGGTAAGAGCTACCCTGCTTCCAGCTAATTAGTGATGAGAAGATGAATCTGTCTCTCAAAATCTAGGTTGAACCTGCAGCTATTTTAGGACTTAAATTTATCTTTCTTGCATTAAACAATCCCAAAATAACACAGTTCGGTGTGTGTAATTAGCAGCAAGGTCTCAGTCGTCACAGCAGTTTTCAATTTATAAAGAGTTTTCCTTAACAGCATGCTACTGGTTTGCATTTAGACGCCGTAGCCCACGAAAAGTCTCCTCACCAAAATTAAGAGTCAGTTGTAGCCTTTGCCTGTCCCCCCACAATATTCCCCAAAATATGTCCCCAGTAAAATGACAAAGCAGTCAGTTTTGTTTGCCTGTGGATGTGCAGGAGGACGGGCAGCTGGGAGGCTTTTGGGCTGTTGGCTGAGGCTGGGCTGCCCCTCCAGCTGCTCACCCAGTGCCCATGCAGCCTGAGCCAAGCAGGCGATGCTCCCCCAGCCCAGCACTGGCTGTTTTTTGCTTTTCATCAAACTTCCCCAGGCATATCTGGCCCTGCCCTGTGCTCTGTTCCCCTGAACGTTCCCGCCTGGGGCTGGTTGCTTAAATTCAGGACAGTCAAATATCGTCTCCCCCGGGTGCAGCACTTCTGCCGCAGGCAGCTACTTCCTTCTTCTTTCTGGCTGGTAGCAGTAGGTGAAGCCTCTTTTGCTTCCTTCCCGCTGCAGGGAAGGCAGCATCTTCTCAAAGACCCCTCTGACACCTAGGAGAGCTTGACCTTGCAGTCTCATTAAAGTTAGTGGGTGTTTTTGCATGTCTGAAAAACTCATTTGTTACATGTTATTCGATGGCAGAAAATAATTCCCTGGTGGAAGACGAGGGGTTCTTGCATAAGCTCATTGTTACAATCAGTTGTTTTAAGACTGTAAAAATGCCATTGCATGCGTTGTAACTTTTACAAAACACATTTACTAAAAAGGAGTAACTTGAGGGTAAAAACTGGTACCCACTTCTAAGAGAATAAACTTGGATGAGAGTTTCCTGGTGGGGGAGAGTCTTAGACAAAATATTCAGATGGAAACTTCTCTGCTGGTTGATTTTTTTATTATTATTTTTTTTTTTAGTTATGTTTCTTCATTCTTAGGGATCTGCATGTTTGGTCCTTCCCAACAGCTCTCTGATAAAACCCAGCTTGAGGGCAGCTCTCTGCAATGCTGGCAGAGAGGAGGGAGCTGCTCTCCTTGCTTTGCCAGCCTGAGTGAAACCCTACGCAACACCACAACTTGCAGGACTTGAGGGATTTTAGTTTCCATATCCTATTTTTCCAAGCTGCTTCGTTCAGCAGGTTTGGCTTTTTCTGGGAAACCAGAGAGCCCGTTGAGAGCCACCCGAGAGCAGATGGGGACCTCCAAGAGGTGCTGGAGCTGCTGCCGCTGCTGGGAGTGGGGGCGTTGCTTTGCTGAGGACTCCCAGCCAGTTCTCCCTTTCCAAATGGAAACCCAGTCACGCTGACAACCCATAATTGCCCTAAAATTCATTGGCCCAATTAGCACCACTTTCGCACTAGATACCTAGCTAGGAACAATTCATGGAAATATTAAAGGAGGCCCCTGACCTGATAAGGCTGAAGTGCATGCTTTGCTTTTCTCCTGTAAGAAGCCCAGTGAAACAGTGGGTGAAATTAAGCACAAGTGCCTGCGGCGTTGGGGCCTGAATGTGCTCTTAGCCTTGGGTGATGTGCTCTGTTGGCTCTTAGACCACAAAGTTTTAAGGTAGGAATTAATCTGCCTGCAACTCTGGCTGAGCACCCAAACTTAGAAGCAGAGCCTTTGCAGCTTTACATTGTGGTCGTGCCTGGCGGAGAGGAGAGGAGCATCCATCCCTCCCTGCAGCAGCCCCACGGGCCTCCCTGCCAGCACCAGGATGCTCTCACAGAGCCCTTGTGCTGCACCTATGTAATGCATTAATTTTATTACAAATACTTTAGAAACATCAAGAGTAATAAATAAATGGAAACTTTACATAGGAGGCTGAGTTTTAACCAGAAGAGCTACATCAAAGATTTACAGCCGTGTCAATATAGTTTGACTGAGATAAAATTATTTCCGTTCTGGGAACATGGAAAGATGTGCTACGTCATTTGGAGCCGTCTTTCCCTTTATTAAAGCACTTTATGCTTTTTTCGTTCTCGAAATTCGCTTAATCAGGAGCTTTATTCCTCTCCTTGGATTTGTTTACTGCCAGTCCTGGCTTTGTGTTTCATGAGCATAAGGTGGAAGGGTAGCAAAAAAAAATAAAAAAAAATCTGACCACGGTAGGCAAATGTGTGTCTGACGGGGTGGGGGAGATGTATTCAAATTTCTCACAGCTCATATTAGATATTCCCCATTTCCTCTTCTGCCTATACATTTGTAAGAGGGTGCTGTTTGTTTACCAGGCCGCTTGACCCTATTGCACAAATCTGTCATCTATTGTGCTGCTAACACTCTTTTAAATTGCAAATCTGATGCTCTTTAGGGGTCTAGAAGGGGAAAAAAAATCTCTCTCCACACCATTCTGTTTCTCTTGATTTCTTGCCTGTTGTAAGTGGAAGTTGGGATGTGCTGAATTTGCACCAGGGGTGCAAATGCAGCCTCAATTATAAGCATAAAATTAGAGTCTGTTCCCCATTAATCAGCCCAGCTAATTGCTATGCACTACCATTAGCCATATGGTGTGAAAGACAGCTTGCTCTCCCTAAGATGAAATTTCTTCATTTCAGACATGAAATAGTGAGGGCTCTGTATTTTAAAATAGCTTGTTTTAGATATTTAATTTCTAAACAACTTTCAGCAGTGCTTTCTATCAAGGCTAACTGCACAATAAAACTTTGCATTTATGTGACAAAGCTGGGTATTTATAGTATACTCCAACTATGGCACGGATAAGACAAAGAATTCAAATGTACAGGAGCGTCCTGGCTGCGGTAGGGAAGCGGGGCTGAGGTTTGCTTCAGGTGGCTGTTTATTTCAAAGGCTTTCATTGTATTTTGTCAAATATAAAATCTATGCTGTTGGCAAAAATGCTAATAGCTGGGGAGAATTCACAGCCTTGGTGGAATTTATTAGTATTGTAGGAGCATGGGGAGGGACATCTATAGTTAATATTGCCTCAACAATTTCCATTATGAAACCTTCAGTGGCTTACAGCTTTGCCAAACTTAAGCTGTTCTGGCTGAAATGTCCTTTGCAGGGTGTCAGCCCGAGGCTGACTTTCTTTGGAAAGTTTCAGCTAAAATGGTTCAGTGATTTCTGAGAATGAGGTCGGAGTAAAATATGGTTTTTGTCTTTGCAAAATAAAATCTTAACAGCTGTTTTGTCGAGAACCTCCCGCACCTCCGCACTCGGGAGCGAGGAGCCCATTTGGGGCAGGGGCCGCATGGCTGTGGGCTGCAGCCTGCCTCGCCGGGAGCTGCTGCAAGATGTCCCACGCGGACTCGCTAACGACTTGTTAGAGCCTGGCAGCTAAATGATCGGAAAGTCGCATTTGTGCTGGCCACGTGCCATCGCCCCGTAATTTCTCATTGTTCATTGTCCCCGCAGAAAGCCCGAGCGCGCAGATACACAAAGCAGGGCTCCTCTGGGCAGCGATGCTCCTGGCTGCTCTGCCGGCTTGGGGATGGGGAGGTTTTGGGGTGCAGGGTGCCAGGGTGAGGTGGAAAACTCCTGTGTGCCCATAGTGGGGACCAGGTGGCATGGAAAAGGGATGCTCCAGCGTGGGGAAGGGAAAGGGAGGAAGACGATGCGGAGCAAGGCAGCAGGAGGGCAGCAGGTCCCCAGAGCGCTGGGTTACTATTGAGGACTATTTGTTTTAAAAACAAACCAAGCAGTTTTTGCAGTTTTTTATTGTGATCCAGAGTGACATGTTGCCTGAGCCCTGGCTCCCTGTCCCACCCGGGGAGGGACATTCCCGAGAGACAGTCCAGGAGCTGGCAGTTGGAGCCTCTCACTGCACCTTCAGAGCCTGTGGGGAGCTGGAGGACTTCTTGGAGACATGGAGAAACTCCTGGGAGTTTTAAGATTCCTTTGGGGAAAGGATTGAAAAGGTGCTGAACATTTAAGAACTTTTTCAAAATGTTCAGTAAACACTAAAATCCAAAGCTTTCAAAGCAAGTTGAATGATTATGCCATGAGAAGTGATCTAAAACTCAGGGTTTGTGCGATGCCTTGATTTTCTGCATGGAAAAACAAAGGTAGATGAAGCCTGTAATTCTGCTGGTGACAGGGAGGCTACTACTACTAATAAATTAATAAACCTTAGCTTGACTTATTATTTTTAAAAGGCCTTTTGCTCAGGCCTATTGGAGAATCCTCTTGGGGCACCCAAACCAAGCGGAGAGGCCACCCCATGAGCAGCGCCGTGTCCTCCCTGCTCTCCAGGCCAGACTGTCCCCAGCGGCCACCTCGTGGCTCTGTCCCACTCAGGGCTACAGCATCCCTGGCCCCGTCTCCTTTTGGGTCAGCACCCGGGAAGGTGCAGGGGGACGCGGGGGTCCGCCTGGCGCGGCGGGGAGCCTGGGAACCTTCGCTCGCCTGCGTTAGTGTGGCAATTTCTGTCCCTGCAGTCTGCTGGGAGAATGTCAGGACTAGCCCTGATTCGCTTCAGTCACAAGAACTGCATTGTCTTAACTTGTGCCAACTCTGTTTCTAATTACATTTTAATCATTTAAAAATGATTAGCAGTTTTTATTGCCTTGTTTGTGGGTAAATTTTCTCACCCCACACATTCTAGCTGCACTCCAATGACAAGTCCTTTTATAGGCAAAAAAGCCCCCCAAACGTCCACATGACTATTTACCTACAGCATATTTTATTCCTTCCTAAATTTTAATGCTTTCTGGGTGCCAAGGTTCTTGCATTTTTTTGGTGGATCAATTGTGGTATTGTGCTGTAAAATTAAGCAGTTTTTTTTGGCAATCCTAAACAATGTAACTTCCACCGAAATGAAGATACCGCACATGTGTTAACTGTGAAAAGTTTCAGCCCTGAATAGTTGCCTTGAAGCTTTTTGCGGTGAAAAGAATTATGTATTTTCCTCTCTTTGAAAACAATTTTTTTTCTTCTTTTGGAAACCATGTTTAAACAGTCTGTTTTTGTAAAAGCTCACCCCCCCCTTTTTTTTTGTTATCTTTAGTGTGGTTAGTTGCTTTATTGCTAATCTTGGTGGGTAACTGTATATTATTCACTCTATTGTTCAGCAACACAAGAGAACCTTTGTCATACTCCCAACAGGGCTATTTATATAGCATGGCATTTCTGCGGGCTTCTTCCTGCGCTGATGTTCCTCCACCTTTTTGGGAAAAAGAAAATAGTCCACCCGAGCAGGAGGGAAAGTAGCGGGTGGCTGCTGCGGGGTGCACAAAGCCGGCTGCTGACACACGGCGATGTGCAGGCCCTGGGACACTGCTTGAAATGAGCACGGTGCTTCCCAAAGGCATGTGGCACACAGCTGGGGCTCACCAGGAGTTCTGCTGAGCAGCAAAGTGTACCCACGTCTGGCCAGGGAGAGCTGAGGGGGTGGCCCCATGCTCCACCACTTGGTGCCACCACGGGGTGCCGTCCCCATGCCCGGCATCTCTGTTCCTGTCCCAGAGCCCTCACCCTGCAAAAGCCAGGAGCTGGTGTCCAGTTCTCACAACAAAGGCTTGTCCCCAGCCATTTAACATCTCTGTGCAAATGCCGAGCCACCTTCATTCAAAGTCCTAGCCTTAAGGCCAGTGATGGTGCCAGGCTTTGGCAGACAGAGCTGGTGCTTCACGTGCCGGCTTTGCACCCGACCTGCTGCAGGGACCAGCCACAGAACGGTGCTCTCCTGGCACAAACAGACACCAGTGTGCTCCAAAAACCAGGGAAATGGGCAAACTCCCACATAACAGCCTAGTAGTGCTTGCATTTTAGTTCCCCCCTTAGCAGCAATATTTCTTAAAGGGAGAATAATTGTGCTTTTGGATTTCGGGGGGAGGTTTCCCGGCAGCTGAGACTTCAGCTCTGTGTAAAAGTAGGAAAACTGTGCGGCCACATAATGTAAGTGGTAAGCAAAGGTAAAAGCTGTGTTCAGGGAAGAAAAAGCCACCTTATTTTGAGTGCATATCTATATGGGACAACTGTTAAACCCCATTGATAAAAGACCACAAATAGACAGGTCTCCCTGTTTCGGATTATCCTTGAATTATTATTTGTGAAAGGGGCAAAACCCCTCTCTTTTTATATTTTCCATTGTTAACCAGCTGTGCAAGAAGTTAAACACAGTAATTAACCCATATGTGACCTGCTGCATTTGACTGATTTCCAGGCAGGGACGGAGCGGTAACTCTAGCCGGCAATTTGAACCCACCATGTTCGTAATGATGATTTTACAGTGTAATGGTCGCACTAAATCCTTTCACTTTTGCTCTGTAGCCGCTGTTGTGACAAGAAAAGCTGTGGCAACAGAAATGAGACTCCATCAGATCCAGTGATAATTGACAGGTAAGGACTGCTATTGTTTCCTTCGATTTGCTTTTTTTTTTTTTTTTCTTTTCCTCCTCATTATAATGAAACACCTGCCCTGTGTTGCTAATGGGTAAGAATTAGGAGTATATATGGAGGAAATTTTGTTTTTGATACCAAATTAGTTGTGCTTTGCAATTGCGATTGCCATGGAAGGGCCATATGGAGGCTAACGGAGCGACCTGCTCGTTGGAGGGCTCCAGTGCTTGCAACTGATTCATGTGCATAAAGAAGAGATTTTTCTTTCTGACTTTCTGTGGCTCAATTCACATGCTGTGCCAGAGAAGCTTCAGGAATAAAATAATAATAGTTTGTGATTTATGAAATGTGGTTGGGTGCTTATAAATATTTAACTTTTATTTGAAAAATGTTTGAATCATTATCACTTTTAGCTACAGTAGTTCTGTTGGGTGCAATCCATCTACATTTTAAGGTTTTTATTTATGCATAAAAACAGTTAAAAAAAATAGATCTGCAAACTAAGGGGTTTTTCTCCTGTGATTTTCTTTGGTTGGAATACTATTTTGACTGTATTGTCAGTTGATTAATTCGTTTTTGCCCATCTTAATTATTGTGTTTTTAAACAGATCCATATTGCTAATCTGACATCACTGAGTAAATCACTGTAGCACAATACATCTATTTTAGTTGTTCTGAGCCATGTGCAGTTTCTGAGCTTGCAAATTATGCAAAATGGTACCAAATAGTCATTTTTACATTTTAATTGTCAAAAATCATTGTACGAAGCTGTGCGCAATAACCAGGTTATTATGCAGCATTACTCTATAAGAGTTAAATGGCCATGAAGTACTGAATCTGTCTGTCATCAGCTGGGGAAAGCAATACCACTACGCTAATCTGCGCGTACAGGGACCCTGAAAGGAAACTATCTATGCATACAGGAGCGGGAGTATGGAGTGGTGTGCTTCTCCTGGTGTTATTGTCTGAGTTAATGTTTGCTATGTGAGGTTCAAAGCGCCTTCCGTGCCAGCGTGCGTGGTTTTATGACAAAAGGTGAAGGGGTTCGGTGTGCGGAGTGCCAGGCAGGGAGGAGGGGGGTGGCAGAGCCTGGCTGGGCACTGCACTGCTGCAGGCTGCCAGATTGATAGCTCTGGGTTGAATTTGTTAAGAAAGTGCATACATTGGAAGCTTATCGCAGATGTTTTGATTAGCTATAATCAGTAATCCCGAGAATGTTTAAATCTCAGATGTATCTACCTATTTTAACTAGGCATATTTTCATCTTCTGTGAGCATTAGGTAGCACCAGGGAAAGCAGGGGAAAAAAAACCCACTGTGAAATCTGTATAGAGATGTGTTTTATAAGCATGCTGCAGACTTGAACACTATAAACATGGTGTTAGAGTGGCATTTTGAGCGACATGAAAGCTACAAAATTCACATGAATTTTTCATTGTACTGGAAAGTGAGATGTTAAGATGCTAATGGCAGGTTTACGGAAATATTTTGTTTAACTATCTAGTATGCAAAACTGCTAGTTGCAAATCATTTAAAATTATGAAAGCCAGAGATGCTGTCTGTTACATGCTTCTTATAAACAGAGGGAAACTCTTACATGAAAAATCAGACTTAGCTTCCTAGCAGTGATCAATTCATCAGTATTTACATTAATCGATGCAAAAGATTCAAATTCTGAAAATTATATTTAAAACACAACTAAACATGATTTAAAGCTCATCTTACAAGCTTTACCTCACCACCTGCACTAAATCACATTTGGCTGGTGAATGGGTTAAGCTTTTAAGTTCTTCACTTGGTTTTAAATTGTGACTTTGATACAGGAGGTTGATATGACTGTGGTTTGAATAACATTTGATTTTGACCTGTTCCTGTGGGTTGCAGTGGTATAAGAAATTTGACTCAGCAGTACTGTAATTAGCCCTCCCCGTGTTTTTGAAACAGGATTGTGTTACCTGGATTGCATTAGTGTGGCTTCTATTGTTGCCGCTTCGCATCTGTCCCAGTAGGGTACTTAAAACCTTTTCTTGGCCAGGGCTAGTTCAAACAATTTAGGCCAAATAAGTATGTGCTTTATACAGTTAGTGGCTTTAGTGATGCTTCTTGTGACATTTATCCTATTCATTTTTTTCCTCCTTTTTGGTTTGGAAAGGATGAAGCGATCTATGTGGAGCCTTTTTACCTTAAAATGAGTCCGTTAAAATTGTTCTAACACTGAAACGCCTGCACAAGTCAGCACATGTGTTTAGTTGTACTCTATTGTCACTTCTGCATGTGCACAATTTTAAACTATTATGTCAATTGATATGCAAAACCATATTTAGCTATTTTTATTTGCATGTGAGCTTACAGAATTCATTTACCATTTGGGCTAAAGCACTCCCACATGCCTTACAGTCTGATAAAGCCTCGCCTATGGATTTAATCTAGCTCTTGCATCAAATCCTACGAATCCACAGAGTCTGACCTAACATAGAATTTACAATAAAATCTATCTATGGGATTTTTGACATATGTACTTACATGGAAATGCTATCCTCTTCTTACATGCTGGAATACTATTCTGGATTGATTAATTCTCTTTGATGAGGCTAGAGAAACTTGGGATAGAGGGAACTCAGTCTTTGTGGTGGTTTAGTTAACTTGGCGAAGAGGCTCTCTGGCAACTTCAAAGTTACATGTGTTGTGTTCTTTTTCAAACCCTAGATGTATATGAAAAGTAAATCGCATATTTTTATTTAATCAAAATGTGGGATTTAAAAAAAAAAAATCTGTAGTTGCGTTTGAAACAGGATATGACTTTATCCTTTGTAAAATTGCTTTATAGTTTGCCCCATTATAGTATCAGCGGATATAGCAGTGAAAGGGACCTAAAGAAATTTATACTCATAGAGCGATCTAAATTTTCTCTGGAGAACAAAATAAATCTCTTATGCTTATAGAGAGCAGTCATTTCAAGGAAGTTTCTTGGAAACCTGTGTGTGTCTGAATCATCTCCTTAGCATAGCCTGTATATTTTATCACTAATCCAGTTACATGTGTTCAGATGAAGCTCTGATGAACAGGAACTCATTTTAAAAGGGGTATTATTGTCACAATACAAATGCACAATTCCTCCTACAAGTACAGTAGCAGGGCTGTATTGTAATCATACTTAAAGAAAACACAGAGCACTTCCTGTTATTAAATTAAATTCTAGATTGATTTAACATTCAAATTGTAACTCATATTTGAATTTAAAAGGTTTGCAATAAAATTCCTGTGAAGAAATTGAATAAATTGTAGTTTTATTACCACTCTGGATATCCTGGTGTCCTAACCTTTTTCCTTATAGTTATCTTAGTTCAATAAATAAAACCTCATTAGACTATTCCCATTTCAACGAGTTTATTAAATTTTACAGGAGTAATTAGCATAAGCTGTGCTAATTTTTCTGGAAGACTAATGAGAGAGCTTCCTAATTAGGTTTGCTTTGTAAGAATCAGAAAAGATGATAATGACAAAAGTCACATAGGGGAGAAAGTGGGGCTTTAGATTATTCCTTGGTTCAGGAAAGAGGCTCCTCTCTCGCCGTTCTGCTCCAAACTCTTAAACCCAATTTACCACTGTGGGGACCAGTATTTAGTGGTGTTACCCATGCCTGTGGGGGATTCCTTACCTTTTATGGCTGGATCCAGTAAAACAGGAGCCCTATTGACAGATAAAATAGAAATGAGCACCGCAATCCCAAATATAGTGGCGGAAAAGGCTCTGCACTGAGGATCATGCTTTGCTCCCCAACCCTGCACGCCAGGGTGCGATGCTGCAGGGACAAGGGGCTGTGAACAGCCTGTGTGGCAACTGCTGCTCCATCCCAAATCTTGCTTCTTCCCACTGTATGTCAGTAGGCTGATGCTGTGACCTGAAATCGACTTTGCTGAGGTTTACTGATACGGTTGAGACCTACTTCAGGAATTTCTCTCTTGGACAGACTCCCTCCGGCTGGGGTGCAGGATGCTGAGCTTTGTGCGGGAGCTGCCCGGGGACTCTGTGCCCATTACGGGAAGGGCAAGGGGCTCTCCTGGCCCTGGTCTAGCCAAGGCATTGAAGCTCTTCATATGCCAATTCAAGTGCTGCTTCTGAGGAATAAGGCTCCCTCTGGCTTTGCAGAAGTGGCTGATGCATTTCCAATGTGATCAGAGCTCTTGTCAGTGGAGCAGGGGTGGGAACTTACAGACTGCAGGCTGTGATATTCTTTCTGCTTTATTATCAGATGACACGGAGGGGTTTTAATGCACGGCCTGCTGCTGCACGTGTCGGAAAGGCCTGTGCACTTTCGACACCTGCTGTACAGGATGCTCGGCCAGGCCGCCTGTGATCCCTCCCCAGCACATCCACCTGCTGCGGCTACAGAGGGAGCTGGCTTTCCTACAGATGTTTCTGAGATCTTTCAGGCCTTAACCTGACAAATTTTATGTTTGTGGGTAGGATTTCATTGTGCAATGGCATGAAAAGAGGCGTGAATGACTTTCAATGTCTCCGTTTTACTGCTTTACAAGTCATCGCGCAGTGGATTGTATTTTACGGGCCCGATCATCTTTTCATCCTAAATAGCAGGCAGGTGGAAAAGTGACATGCAGGGCTGCATCGCCCTCTCTGCATCCTCCCCCTGAAGGCACTTGTTGGGCGGATGTGGCAATCACTGCCTCCTGCAGCAGCTTTCTGTGCTGAACCCAGCTGTGGTGGGGTGGGGGCAGGTGCTGGTGTCCCGCTCCCCTCCTGGGGACGGGGCTATAGGAGGCTGGGGGCTGCATCCCACCTCAATCCCTGGGCACTGCATGAGGCTTTGTCTCAGAGCTGTGCTGGTGAAACCCTCTGGGCCCCTACAGAGGATGGGCAGAATTTGGCCTGCAGCATTTCGCGTGAGCTCCCGGAGCCTGTGAACCCGTACATTGCTGAGAGGGGAGGGACGCCAGCAAACATCCTCAAGGACTTGGTTATGATTGACGCATCTGAAAAGCATTACCCTAAACATTTCCCACATGACTCAGGCAGCCAAAGGCACTTTGAGACTTCGTGAGATACATGGGAGACTCTGATCAGTAGATGCTTCTCTCACGGTGAATCAGGCCAAAATACTCACACCTCTTCCAAGGCTCCTAATAGTGTCTGTCCTCTTCGTGGTGAAGAAATCACCAGAGCTGGGGATAACTTTGCAAGGGCCCTTGCAAAAATCCCTCTCGGTTTCAGTCTCTGCGGGTTGGCATGTATCTCTGTTGCTTCAAAATTCATTTATTTTGCTCTTGGGGTTGAGTGAACTTGGTCAGGGTCAAAGCAGCTCCCACTTATTGTTTGCTTCATTTCTCCTCCCCCACCCCCGAGTATAGGAATTTTTATATAATTTCAAAACTATTATGCAAAACCTTAATTTGGTCTCAGCTTCACTTCAGGAGGTTTGTGAATTTCTCAGAAAACCTGTTCTGAGTTTTCAGTTTGTTATAAAACCCCAAACCAGGCAAGTTTTATGTGGTTTTGGGTTTCACTGCAAACATTTCACACTACTCTAATAGTTGCTTGCTTCTCTCAGTGATGCCTTTTGAATCTGCAGCTAGCATTTTGGGCTTTATTTCACCATGATCTTATGCCTGATTATTACTATTTAATATGGTGGTGCTGTGACAGGGGCTCCTGTCACACAGGAGGCTCATTGTGCTGGGCACTGTGTGCTCCCCAGGCAGGTCGATGAGCCCATACCTGAAGTGGCTCTCCTGACACAGTTTACAAATTTTTCTGTGGAGAACAAAAAACTTAGTCTTGCATTGAATTTCTGTGGATTAGGGAAGCTGAAGACCGGTTTACTCAGTTGCTTTTGGCAGTGGGCTGTCATCTTTAGTGCCTATCAACAGCTCCTGGGGACAGGGCCAGCTGTGCTTCCCATGCTCTGTCAGTCCAGAGGGGTTATTTGTGTGTGTGTGGGATGTGCTGGACCTGCTGCCTTTGAAGGTGATTGTGAAGACCTCATGAATTTGGGCATGGGCTGGGACATGTTTCCCTTTACTCACAAAGGGTGCTATTTGTGTACTGTGCCTTAATATCAATTCCACCTGTGTCCCAAATCAGGGAGGATGTGCTTGGCGCACAGGCCACCCTGCACAGCTCAGGGTCAGGTTTTCTATTTTCAAGAATGGGGACTTCTTTGGGGAAAAAATACTGGCTTTTTCCTCCTATGGACGTACACACCGTTTCTAGTGTGGGTAAATTTCCTGCCTCATCTTAACACCTGATTTATTTCTGCATTTGCTGCTGCAACGGTAATGCACACATAACTAGCCAAATAAGAGCAATAGGAAAAGGTATTTGCAAAGATCATCCTCAGTTTTAATGCAGATTAGCTAAAATTGTTCTGAATGTGAAACAAGTGTCTTATATCTACTGCAGCATTTACTGGGTGAGAACCTAACCCGCTCTGCTCTGCTGGAGCTCAGGCGTATGAGTGGTTTTCTTCCTGTGAGCAGTCATAAATGTTTGCATGTTCTAGCCACTGAAATGTATTCTTATAAGTAATTGGACACATCTACCAAAATATCTATGCTAAATTCAAGTTTGCTTTTGCCTGCTGAACGTAAATATTTTTAATATAACAACTAATAAAGTTAAAAGAGAGGAAGAAACAATTGTAGGTTTCTGTGTAAATCACAACTGAGATAATTTTCTAGAAATGGATTTTACATTGTCCCTGTAGCAGTAATGGTAAATACTGGTATGAATTTTCTCTGTAGCATCAAGGTGTTTTTTTTTTTTTTTTTTTTTTTTTTTTTTTTTTTTTTTTGGTAACAGTTCTGGAAAAGTACAGAAATCCATACAAAGTTCCCAGTGTTTCCCATTAGCAACTTTACATAGGTAGCTTGTGATCAGAATATATTACTGTATCAAATGAGTGTTTACTTTTTTTTTTTTTTTTTCCTAAAGACAGTATTTTAGAGGTTTTTAAAGCACAACGAATAATTTTCTACCCACTTTTTAAAAATAGTGTTTGGAAATAGGAAATGTGAAAACATATTTTTTTGGTGCAGTTACTATGCGAATTATATGAAATTAGTTATTAAAAGGCTTTATTTCAAGTCACTGAAATTACATACTGGACAGTCGTAAGGTGACCCAGATATAGAGCCTTTCACTGCAGCCACTGAAGCGCTATGAACAGTGCTGTTTTGTCTTTGGTTTCTTGCTGCCTCTAAAGGTGTAGGCAGATGAAGATAACTTTAAAAAGAGCGATTTCTCCAATTACAAGCTTTTGTCCAAGAGAAAAGAGAGATTTTTTATTTTTTTATTTTTTATTTTTTTAGTCTAGCAGCATTCACTATAACAAAATTAAATTCCTTTAATCTGACAAGAAGCCGAGTTTGGCACTGAGCTGGGATTTTTGGACAGAGAGCCAGCAGGAGCTGCTCTGTGCCCCCTGCTGTGATGGGATGGGGTGGTCTGGGACCTGGTGTCCCTGCGTGGTGAGGAGCGGTGTCCCCAGCCCCTGCCTGGTGGTCGGGGCAGGGGGACAGCTGAGCCACAGCCCCCAGCAGGCACCTGGCTGGGTCCAGCCGGCTTTGTACCGATGCAGTGATGTCCAAAGTGGCATTCCTCAACTACGGCATCTTGCTAACCGTCTGAGGCACAATAGTTCTGTAATGTAATATAAAAAGTAATGGTGTTAGCTAACACATCCTTAATAAGATATTGTCCGCTGCTCTGCCATATGCTCCTGAGCAGGCTTTCCCTCTGTGGGGCTTTTGAGTTCTCTCAATAAGATTATTTCAAATACTCTAATCCTGAATCATTGACATGAATACAAAAGCCTAGTGACATCTAATAGATGCCTCTTAGCTTTGCTTTTCCTCTTGTTCCTTTCCTTTTTCTTCTCTTTTTACCTGACAAAAAGCTTACAGACACTTGGGCTCTGTCTCTCAGTACCAGCATGTGGGTCCCCTCGTGAAATATAAAGGAGGAAAAAGGGCTGACATAGGGCTGATAAGCCACAGAGCAAAGGACCATAGATTAAAAGTAAATGCCAGTAAATCCTACCCTGTACACTCAGTTGTTCTTTTATTGTTTTCTTTAACTCTTCCAGTGCCTATACCAGGCCAGAAAGAGATGAAAAATGGGGTTAAAAAAGGTTATGCTGCAATGCCTTAGTGCCGTAGGGTCCAAAAGCCAGCTGCACACTTGTTTTTTTTTGGCTCTCCTCTTCCCTTGACTCTCTCATCAGAGTTGCAAACCGGTTCAGCTAATCACATCATTCAATGGTTAGGTCATTTTTCGAAGATTAATTTTTTTTTCATCTTTTCAAAAAAAAAAAGGGAAAAAAGAGAGAGACCCCAAGTGACGTGATTGTGACCCTGGAAAGTCTAAATATTATCTAAAGTAAATGTTAGGAAGAATTAGTATCCCACTGTGAGTGTCCAGCAGTAAAAAAGGATTTGCTTCTTGTTAGTGCTGTCTCAATGACTGCTGGAGAGAGAAAAGCTGTTCATTTACTGATTCCAGAACTTGGCTTTGGAAAAACTACTTGGTACAGGACACAGCCAGGGGCTATAGTGGGTTAAAAGGAAACTGCGTTCAAAATGTAATCATTTTCCTTAATTTTCTCCATGATTTTGCCGGGAGCCTCTCAGGCTTTCCTGACCAGGATAACTATCCACTTCCACCCAGTTGAGTCAGGTCTTCTCTGTAATCTCCCTGAATATAATCTTTCAGTTGGATTTTTTGGCATCTGCATCACTACATAACCATTGGCTGCCTTCCCAGATGTTAAGTCACTTTGATAAGTGGATGTTAAAAACCACTTTACCTAGCTCAGATTTTGTAGGAAGATGACACAAGAAGAGGAGAAATGTATTCTGTATTCATTATAAAGTTCTTTGCTCTAAAAGAAGAAGAAAATTAGCCACACTCAGAGCTATTAAGACCTGATGTTAGCGTCTCCCCCAGCCTGCTCTGTGCGCCTCTGCATCGCTCGCACGTTCCTGCCTGAGCCAGGATTTGGCCACAGACGTGTGCCTGCCCTGTGGCATGTTTTGGCTGGGGGAGAGAGGAAGGATCTGGACATGTTTTGTGCCCCACTGCCAGTGTCAGGATTTGGTGCTTTTTTGAGAAAAACAAGGGAGTCCCATGCATTACAACGGAGTTCCCTGTGTAGCCTGGGACTTTTCTGGCCTCTGGGGCAGAATTTATTTCTCAAGATGGGGTTTCTGACAGAAACTTTTTTTTTTTTTAATTTATTTTTTTTTTCTCTTGTCTCTTGGTCTTGGGTTTCCGTTGGCACCATGGGCTGGTGCCACTGGTGGGTCTGGAGGCCCTGCTGGGCTGGCCTGGCTTCCACTGATGCTGCAGGAGGGGCTGCACAGCAGTATTGAGAGGCGGCCTTGCCCTAAGGACTTCGGCAGGAAAGGCAAGACCTCGGCTGCACGTGCCTTTTATCTATCTTCTAATCTATCTATCTATACACTTATTTATTTTAAAGCATAGTGAGCTCAACACTAGTTCTGGCATTCTGAAAAATGGAATAAACTGTACCACGGCGTAGGAGGAAAACTCCTCACAAAACTCCATTATGTGTACGCAAATTGTCGTCTTGTATCCTGTGTGGCAGGAGAGAGGAACTTCTCTTTTTCTTTCCAAAGGATTGCCCTGCTGTGACAATGGTAACTTAATTTGTCAGAAATTACAAGAACATTAATACATCATGCCCTAACGCGTCATTAGTGCATTAATACTTTCCGAGTCATCGGAGTTTTTCTAATAAATGCCTTCAAAGTCGGCTGGGCATTCATAAATTTGAGTTTTCAGTATGATAATTGTAATTGAGACACCTATTTTCCGTGATTAATTCTTGGAGTCGGTATATAACAGTCAGTGTTGTTGACATTCGCAGCCACCCGCACTTGAAAGAATAACACGGCGTTAGTTAATATTTGCGTTATTGTAAAGTGGCATGATTTGAAAAAAAAAATACAGGAGACTGTTCTCAGGGAAACAAAAGAGAATTTTGGGAATGCTTTTTGCCATGGAAACACAGTTATCGCTCATTAATCTGTCACGTATGGAACAAGTTCCAGACTACAACACACTTCAGTGCGGCGGCGGTCCCGGGGGCTTCGCCTCCTCGCCTGCGCTCCCTTTAACCTGCCGGCAGTACTGCAGGGGTTAAGGGCTGCAGCCCGCTCCCACAGACCCCATTGTGTGCATGGTTGGCTCCCAAAAAGTGGGGTTCCCCCCAGCTCGGGGCCACCTGAGGGCTGGACCCCACCACCTACCTGCAGGTCCCCAGGCACCCATGGGGTTGGGGGAGCTGACCCCGTGGTGCTGCTCTCCGGCTTTCGGGCACGCGGGTGTCTCCAGGAGGAAGGAAGTTTTTTTTTCCCCTTGGTTTCCAAGATAAGGTGTCATTCATGAGAGCGGCGTGCTGAACTAATCAGGTTAATTGAGAGGCCCTGAATAGCTCTCATTGAGCGGATCCCTCCTTCCTGTTCAAGGCAGATAGTGCAGACGGAGAGATTACAAGTGCTTTAAACTCTTTCTTGCCATCTCTGAATTTCACACCCATTTTGGGATGACGAGGGTCAGAGCATATGTGTGACACAGGGGCTGTACAATTTAGCTTTGCTGGGAGCGAGGTGTTTTATTTTTTTATTTTATTTTTTGTCATCGTAATTATGATTATTTCTTAGCACTGCCAGATCCTCAGATCTGAGCATTTCTCCTGATGCCAGCAATGCCCTACTGATTTACACCAGCTAGGGTGGTGTAAATTGCTCCACCGTTTTTGGAACGATGGAGAGGACTAACCCAGTCGCATGGCTGGCTCTAGATTGACCTGCTCCCAAGTGTTGCTAATATTAAAATTATTTCAGACCTAACTCATGGCAGGGCTGCAGGAAACATTAATTTTAAAAAGATGTTTTCAGTGTTTGAAGCAGATAGCAGTTGGTTTTATTGCTTTTATGGTATCATTTCCCTTTAAACCCTTCTAATCGAAGTGGCTGTACATAATTTTATTCAAGTTTACCAGAATGCGAAAGCATTTCCCTCTGGATGCTCTTGCCAAATTAGGAACATCCAGGCTCCAAACCTCGCTCTAATCTTCCTACTCACCGCAGTCTATTACATTTTCTTTGCAAATATTGTAACCATTAGAGTGCAGGAGAGAGAATTTTCAGGAAAACAAATTCCCCCAAAGTGGAGCCCCCCAGCCCCATTCCCCAAACCAAACTGGTTGCTTGGCTCAATTTAAGCATCAGTGCCTCTGTTGCCCCCTCCCCCCGGCTGCTTTTCCTTGGAAGTTTCAGGAATGACTTTAATTATCTCCACAATCAAATTCTCACTGCTGTCCCTGTGAAAGCGTGTAGTCATGGATTGCTGGGATTATTTTCTTTAGCACTTGGGGATAGAGAAACTGGTTGTTTCAAAATGAGAACCAGCTGGGTTCTCATCGCTGGTGTTTGGAGGGAGCCATGCTGCACACCAGCCCGGCGCTGAGCGCAGCCCTGAACCCAGCCCCCAGATAAGTGCCGTTGAGTTTGCCACATGTTATTATGCAATATTGGGGCTGATTTTGTTTAGTGCATCAATACGCATCTTCGGGGTGGCTGCAGGCAGAGCTCGTGCTAGCGCCTCGCAAAACTTGGTGCAAAAACTTGCCCTGCCAGGGACATTGCTGGGCTCCACCTGCCTAAAATGTATAAAATAAAATTAGCCTCCCGGTAAGAGATATTAGGCATGTGTTCTGCAGATGACAGGTAAGCAGGTAAACTCCTAAAGAGATTGATACAACAAAAGAGGCAGCAGAGAGAACTTCTCTTATCTAACATCTTTTGTTGCCATAGAAGACAAGCTGCAGGGGTGATGCTCTTCCTTTCTTTCCAGCTTGGAGAAATTACTTATTTGTCATACCTTATTAATCTGTTTTAGTGCCAAATTCAATTTGAAATTAGGACCATACATCTAGTCAGAAATTATATGACCTGTGATTTTGGCTGAGTATTTTGTCACAGGGAAAGGTGCAGAAATCTTCATTTGGTTATGAGGATGTAAAATTGGAGATACTTCACTGGATTTAAGGTAGCTGCTCTGGATTTCCATGTTTTTAAGAGACAGAAGAATTCATTCTTTGGAATACAAGAATTTGTATTTATAGTTTACTTACATATTAAAAAGCTGTATAATACAGATATATCTATAAAGTTTCAACATTTAAGGGTTCTCTCACACTGGCACACGTGCAAACAGCCTGTGCTTTGCAGCAAACTGTTGTTGGGATGGTTTACATTTCAAATAGTCTCATAGTGTGACTTTTGAATTTTTGAAATGAAATAGTGACTCAATCGGTAGCTCATGTTGAAAGTCCAGAAAAGAAGTCTTCCAGTTCCTTTATTACAAAGAAAAAAAAGTTTATAGGAAAGGAAATGATTGATTGTTCAGCTTTGAACGGATACTTTTATATGATTTGATTTCTGTAATGCCTGAAATATAATGACTTTGACTCTATTAATATCCCCTTTAGCACAACCAAATTATTTTTTTGAAAGATGAAACCATTTAGCTCTGAACATGCTTAGATCATACCATGACCTAAATATGCTCATGTATCACACATACATTGTTTTAGGGTTTTAGGCTGAAACAAACATTCTGCAGCCACCGTGAATCTAACATTTTATAGGTTTTCAGTTCTGCACTTTCTCCTGCTGATACATTTATTCAGTGTTTCAATTTATTGTCTTATATATATGTATACACATACTCAGTGTGGTTTTGTATTTTTTTTTTTTAATCTGGATTTTCTATATATTTTTTTCCTTTCAACAAATAACTGCTGCATTTCCAGTCACTCAAATTTGGACAGAATTTTACTTCCTGTTTCAAAGGTCAAGGAAAGCTGACCTCAACAGCAGTGTTGAGGCTGCTGAATTATTCATATCATTGACTTTGTGTCAGCTTCCACATTTGTGCAGAGGGATGTTTTATTCATTTATCTCATTTAGGGACCTGCTCTGCACCTGTTTCTACCATTAAGTACCCTGTAATTTGCATTTGATGCTAATTTAGTTTCATATCAGCCTGGTCCCCCCTTGTTAATTTAATTTTCTAAGACCCTTTTCATTACAGTAGAAATGTTTCTCTCTTTAAAGCAAACATCTATACAAGTAATTGTGTAAACTGCCTTTTAAATAATATCTTTTAGAAGATTCCATCGTTTAATTCCTTAATTCCTATAATTAGCCATGGTTTGATTAATGTTTCAAAGGGTTAAATTAAAATGCAGAATTACTCAAATGCATACTTGAATAATTTTCTCTCTGCTGATAACAGTTTCTGCACTGCTGCCTTTATTCTACTCATGATTCTGAATATTACGTGTACTAACAAGCGCTAATTTTCCTTATGTAGTGATTTTATTCTGCTAACCAGTAGCTGTTTTTTAAAATATAATTGTTGGAAACTCCGTATTGCCAGCGAGGCACTTAATTTTTCTTCTGAGGGGCTGTAAACAGCTCAGGAGAGATGCTGCAACAGAGGAGCTGAGCTGGGTTGCTTTCCAGATTGCAGGAAACTTAAAGGGATCCTTTATTTTGCCAACAAGCATCGCTGCTGTGCTCTCACAGACAGTGCAACCAGCTCTGGCTGCTACAGACAATAATTTGGGAATGTTTACAACCGTTGTGGATTTGTTTGTGTAGGTGAAAACGTACATATGCTGTGATCCTGCAGGGCAAAGCCTCACACAACTGCCACCTCCAAGCCCATTTAAGCATTTCCAGTGCAGGAAGACGGCACTGGGGTAAATAAATGTCCGCAGGGCCTACAGTGGGGGACTCAAGTTCCTTCGCTGCCCATGGGTTCATTTAAAACAACCCTGGAGAAAAGCAGCTGTGCTCCAGCATAGAGGCATTTTGGCATTAGCTGTTCTGTCCACCAGAAGGTGACAATCCTGCTCCTCCAAGTCCCTCTGACATCATTGTGAGGCTGGGGAGAGGTGCCTGCAGGTTTGGGCTGAAAAGAGGCTATTCTGTGCCTAGGCTTTTGGGTTGAGCCTGGGGGCTCCCACTGCAAGCAGTGGGTGACTTGGGGCCGGGTCAGAGGCTGGGGCTGGTTGTGATACCCCTAAAGACTGGCTGGTGTTGCTTAATGATGAGCCTGAGACTCTGGCTCTGGTGCTGCTATACTATGAGGATTGCAAATCCAAAATAGGATTTGAAACTAAACCTCTGTTTTTGCCTTGCCCTTGGGATGTTTTGCCTTTACCCTGGTCACAAAGATGCCTTGTGGGCTCTGTGCTGGTGGAGACCCCCAGTGCTGGTGCCAGAGGGTCCAGAGTGGGCTGGTTTGGGAGATGCACCCCAAAGTGCTGCTGGCGTGGGGGCACCAGGGGTGGCTGACCCAGCGGGCATGAAGCTGAGTACCCCCAAACCCTCACCTCTCCGAGCAGCCCCCAAATGCAGGCATTTATAATCGCTCCCCCTTTATTTTATCATATACTCACAATAACAACCTTAGCGTGGGGTATTTCCTGAGTATTAATGACCAGCTGGGGTTAATGGCCCTTGCTTGTGCCTTCAGCCATCAGCTCCTCCCGACTGGTCATTAATTCCCAGGAAAAGCCCTCTGTGGAGGTCATTATTGCTTAATTATCTCCATACACTTTAATGCCAGTTTTGACAATGTACAGTCTCATACTTTGAGTTATAGGTACTTTATAATTCATTAAATAGCTTATCATTAAAACTGCAGATGATCTTGATTATTATTTATTAATGTTTTCCCTTTGATTTTTTTTTTTTTTTTTAAATCTGATGCTCCCATGCTGTAGTAAGGAGGGGACAAATGTAGATGGGGTATGGTGCTGATGCCAAAAACTGTTGTGCTGTGGCTGGCCCTGTCTGGAGGGATCTCCCTGGCTCTGAGACACCCCCTGCCAGCAGCACCAAGGGCTGGGCACCCACACCTGGGCTCTGAGCAGCTGTGTGCTTGGTGAAAGGCTCAGGGCTCAGCTCGTTTAGCTCGTAAGGGCCAGCAGAAAGAGTTGAGAGAGCAGCGATGCGAGGGCTGGAGCTCCCTGTGCCCGCCCTGCGTCATGGAAGCACTGGCAGGATCCACCACGCACTTTTTGGCAGTTCTGGCCTCACCTTTCTTCTCACCCTGGACTTGACATAGACCTAGGGGCAGCCTTGGGAGCCCTTCACAGCTGGGTGAGTTGTTTATGCACTGAGGTCTTTTGGGGTTCATGGTTTGACCCTCTTTTTACCAACAGCATCAGTTCTTTAGTGTGTTTTTATGCACTTAGGTGGCATAGAAACTAAACGGGACAGGCTTATCCCAGGCAGAGGGACTTTAAAGTCTACTTTTTAATAAGAAAGTGCCCTCCTTCCTCCTGGGAGAACCTTATCTTTGTCACTCAGGCGTCTCTCTGAGGGGCATGGCAGCTCCTTGCTGCAGCTGCTCCGGGCCTCGCACCTGCACGAGCAGCACCCCAGGGTGCTGCAGCTGCGCTGGGTGAGCACCCGCGTGCAGCATTGCTGTGCCTTGGGTCCCTGCTCCTGTAATGACCTGTGGGCTATGGCCAGCCAGCTTTCAGTGCCGGAAGGAAAAGCCTGAGGAGCTCTGACACATTCAGGTGCCCTCATTTGGCTAACGCTGACTCTGGGTGAACTTTTCTGGCTTATTTCCCCAGTCATGCAGCCTCCCACCCCTCATGGAGTTCTCCCCTATTTTCTTTTTTCTTTTTTTTTCCCCAGGCTTCACAAGTGAACTGCCTGGGATTACAGGACACTTAACCCTTGTGTTCAGCCCCTCTGAGATTTTGGTGTGCAGGAGCCCTGCAGGATGCGTGGTTTGCACCAGGGGCGATGCCTGAGGTCGGGGGCTCAGGGGCCACAGTGTTGCCCCGTGCCTGGGGCAGATGGCAGCAGCAGCAGCTCTCCATTAGCCTGAAAGCTCTTCTGGGTGTTTGCTCCCCATACGCACTCAACGCTTACGTTTCTGCCACTCTCTGCAGCCCCTGACAGCACCAAGCTGTTTAGACAACAATAATACCGATTTGGAGCTGTTTTCTGTTACCTGCGTCTCTGTCAGCTTTGTGTTTGCTGGAGGAAAAGTTCTGTGTGGATGTGAAACTAGTGGCCTCGCTGAGCTGTGCCATTGCCTTCGGTGGAGGCCAAGATTTCACCCACCGTATTTGCTTTTCTACCTCTGAGCTGCGTGTGTTTACAAAACCTCCTTCTGAACTGCTATAAACCGCCCGAGCAATCTGCCTCCCAGCCCGTGCTGGCCTTCTCCAAAAACCAGTCTGTTTTGATTAAAATCATAATGTCATTTGAAAGCGAGGAAACAAACAAACCCAAAGCCCTATGAAAAGTTTGAAAGCAGCATGTTGCTGCTGAGAAAAATCAAAAAAAAATATAAAAAAATTATCAGCGGGTCTCCTGTTACCACTGTCAGGAAAGTCCAACGGCTTGAAGCTGGTGAAGAGAGCAGCAAGTTAGAGAGGAAAAAAAAAACAACAACAGAGGGCAAAAGGGAGCGATGGTATTTATTTATTTATTTATTTAAGCGCCTAAAAGATTTATGGCAGAGCTAATTTGGGAGCGCACTCTGTTCTAAGTTCCCGCTGTGTGCGCAAAGCCATCGGTGCGTGACGTGGAGGGAGCGGGTGAAGATTTTAGGAGAATGGCAGCAGCCCTGGGAACACGCTGCTGGGTTTTTTCCCCCCCCTCTCTCTTCTCAGTAGTGGCATTGTAGGTAGCCATGAATTAAGGCTCAGATCGCTGTCTCCTCGCTATAAATCCCGGCCGTGGGGCTGTGCTTACTGCGGGCAGGAGGGCACGGGGCGAGGGGCAGGCGCTGGGGGTGGTGTTGTTAGCGACACGTAGCAGAGCTCCTCCTGAACGGAAAAGCGCTGGCTCCAGATTGTCGCCAGCGAAAGCAGAAACAGAAGCCGTGCGTGTGTGGAGAGCTGGCCCTGCCTGCAGCTGGGGATGCGCTCGCTGCCGGCGCGTGGCTTGGGGAGGCAGCGACCGCGTGGGCAGCGTCGCAACGAGCTGCGCCGCGGGCACTTGTGCATCACGACCTCTTCCAATATCTTCTTTCTCTCTTTTCTTTCTTCCTCTCGTTTCTTTCATTCTTTCTCACCCTCTCATCTTTCCTTTTCTCTTTTCTTTCTCTCTCCTTTCTCATTTCTTCTTTCCTCATCTTCTCTCTCCTCTCACTCTCTCCCTTTCTCTAATTGTTCCCTTGCTAAAAGCCAAAGACAGAATTAAAAATGCTGCTTTGGCACTGCGGTTTATGGCATTCTTTGGGGGTGTTTTCTTCTGCACAGTATGTTCTGTATCTTCCTCTTGGATCGTCATCTCTGTGAAAGAGAAAATACTCCTGCTCTCTTAGAAGCTGAGAAGCATGGAAAAATGCTAAGTGTAAGGAACGTATAACACTTTTTCCCTTTCTCAACATCCATATAATTACTGTTAAGCCAAACCAAAAAGCCTCAGGGTTAGAGATCACTAAAGTTTTACATTTCATCGGACAAAAACTGAAGTCAGTACTTAAAAAAAAATAATTGGTGACCAATTATGTGTCACAGACTGTAAAACCAGGCATGATATTTTGCTAGGGAAAAGCAGAGGCATTCAGGTTTGTTACCCTATGGAATATAAAATTAGCTTTATTTACATTTATTTCTTTTCTCCTGCTTTGCGGAGAGCAAACTGAGCTATTAAAACTCTTGATATGTTTGTTTTTCGAAAAGAATAAATAGCGTGCATAAAGAAAGCGTCAGGGGGGAATGTACAGTGATGATGTTGCCTTTTTTTTTTTTTAAGTTTTAATTTCAGGGTGGGAGCACTGGAACTGTGTTGGATGGGAAATGTATTCAGGCAATGAAAGGCTGCATTTGAATGCAGCTTTTTGTTTACATTTTCAGCAAAACCAAGATGACACAGCTGGCCATGTTCAAAGTGAAATAAAAATAGGATTGAATAAATAAATGGTAGTGAAGAATAGTAGTAAATAAAAATGAAATACAGCGAGCGGCATGCTGAGCCTCGTGGAAGGCACCCCTCACCTGGCAGAGTGGGCTCAGGGGACAGGGGCAGCTTGCTGGGGTGGCACTGGGACATGGGGAGAGGCCAGGCAACAGCAGAGCCCTGTCTCCTCCGCACAGCCTCGTCCCCCTG
This sequence comes from Aythya marila, assembly GCF_965140915.1. Lineage (NCBI taxonomy): Eukaryota > Metazoa > Chordata > Aves > Anseriformes > Anatidae > Aythya > Aythya marila. The sequence goes on from NC_139055.1 coordinate 11,518,576, forward strand.
TGCTGCAGCCCCAGGAGCCCTGTTTTGACCAGGTCGGGTGTCATCATGCTGCTGAGAGCAGAACGTTTCCTTGTGTCTCTTGGGGCATAGCGTTGAGTTGAGAAGGGGGAATTTTGGCTGAGGCTCTACCTTTTGTGTTAGCTTCAGGAAAGCTTCTGCCTCCAGAGGAGGAGGCGGCTTGGGTGGATGCCTTTGGGGGAGTTTTGTGTCGTGACCCATGCCCAGTGTCCCGGCACACCTGTAACCCACTGGGGCTCAGCACAGCACTGCCCGGCTGAGTGCCACGTGCAGGCGGAGGAAGAGGAGGGGAGGCAGAGTCCGGGAGGCTGCTGGGGGTGGGAGCCCTGGCAGTGGCAGGCAGACAGACAGAGATAGATAGCAATTAGGATCGAGAAGCAGACTGGGAGATAAGGAGTCACTGAAGATTTACTGGATGTATATGGACAGCAAGAAAGAGCGAGTACATTGGGAGCAGAGAGGGAGGTGTGTACGCACAGTAAATCTCCAGCGATGCCATATCTCTGGCTGCTCCTGCATCCTAATTGCTATCTCCTTGGCTGCCGCTTTCTGGCCCCCAGCCACTTTCTCTCCATTTCTCTTCGTACCTCGGCTACCACCTTGCTGATCCAGGATTAGGTCCCGCAGGCTTATGGCTGGGCAAGGTGCTGGAGCAGAGAGGTTTTCCCAAATCTGCTGTGATTTGAGCTCTGCTTTCTGGGGCCTCTGGTGAACCCTGTGGAACAGATTGGAGCTGGAAATGCCGTGGGCTTGCTGCTCATGCTTGGAATTTGGGGCACAGTTGGGCCATCTGCACTGCTGGGCTGCCCTTGGTGTTTTCCTCACCAACAATAAGACCACAGTGCATCAATGAACCAGGAATCAGTTGGTTACTTTTGTATTTGGGAGAGGAATTTGAGAGGTGTCCCTGACAGCCACCCTGGGGGTGAAAGGCAGCTCCAGGCTGCAGCTCACAGCCCCACGTTAGCAATGATCTCACTGCTCTTAAATTGGCTTTTGGGATCTCTTTCTTCACTCTGGAGCAACCTGGAAATATCTGAGGCTTTGGAAAGAGCTTTCCTCTCCTTGTCAGCATGCATATCCACGTAGTTTCACGTGGGATTTTTCTTGGGTCAAATTCTATTTGCTTTAGCAATGTGAGTAGCCCCAAGGAGCCTCTCACGAGCAGGATTTGCCTCCTTACATCAAAAGATGGTTGTATCTGCAGCGCTGCACTGAACCTTGTGTGGCTCCAACTTGTAAGGATTTCTTTTTCCTGCCAGACAGGAATTAATGCTTCTTTGGAGTATCTTATTCTTTCGTGCGTCTTGGAGATCATCTCTTGATTTGCTCAAACTCACATTAGTGTACCAGTAATGCTTAATTAGAATAGTTCTATATCAAGTAAATATTTTCTTAAATGCATAATTGATTGTGTAGGGAAGGAAGAACTGCAGGAATGGAAATCATACATCATTTCATTATTAATGGCAATGTCTAAATAAAATGCAGACCTTGTCATATTTAATGGATGGCTGAGTCCATTCTGCTTTAAAACACAAACTGTTTTTTTTTTTTTTTTAAAGGTGCCTGCATAATTTCAGCCAGTTTAGGTGGAATTTAATATACCCATAACTGTGTTTGTGTGTGGGGTTAATTTTGTAGAACCTAAAGTAGGTTGTCTCAGTGCAAACTGGTAAGGAAATAGTCTTGGCATAGGGTTGAAAATTAATATTCTCTTAAAAAGATTTTTCCCAGAATAAATTAATTTGGGGATTTTCTTGAAAACAGCATAACACTTAATGAAAGTGGTTTATTTTTTTTCGTATTATATATAAAATTGAAACTGGTGGAGCTGTGCAGATTTACACTCGCTGTAGCTGTGGTCCAAAATGCTACCAAAGAACAAATTCTGCTTCTTGCCATTTTATTAGCTGTGACCTCTGACAAGTGATGCTGAGTCCAGATGCTGGAGAAATGGCCTCAAATGGATGGAGCTGCGGTAGGTGTGAGGGGATGAAAGCCCTAGGCTCCAGCATGGCTGTCTCCTGGGTGCAGTCCCCCTGAGGCTATTAGGGCTCTCATGGAGAAAGGTTTCTTGAGCTGGTTGAATGTTAGAGGCATGGCGTATTTTTTTTTGTCTTATCCCTTGTCTTATGGATTGGCTCCATCAGGGTGGCATTTGAGGCTCCTCAAGCAGAGCTTCCAGACTTTGTCTTGACACCTTGAAAACCAGGAGCAATTTGTTGTATTATCCATTGTGTAAATGCCAGTAATGCCCACATGTTCCCATGATGTGTACAGGTGCCAGACCTGGCACGGGCCAGTTTTCTTCTGGCAGGATGGTTCAGTTTGAAGGACAGCAGTGCCAGGACAGGAAGCAATCAGGGTGTGAGCAATGCAAGGGATGTGAAGCATCCTTGCTGGGGACCACTGCCGGTGGCTCAGGTGACTCCCAGTACCCGCACGTGGTTCCCATCAGTGATGGTGGGCTGGAAGAGGGGAGTGGGGTGATTGCAGCAGAGCGGTGAAATGCCATGGTTTGAAGGAGAACGGCTGCACTTGAAGCATCTTGGCAGCTCCGGGCACATGGTACAGCTGGTGCTTGTGAAAGGATCTCAGGGATTTTGTTCCCCGGCATTTGGCAGGGCTGTTGTGTCTTCCCATCCAGCACAGACCGCAGAGGCCTTTAGATCTGAGCAGTGGAGAACTCCAGCTCTTCTCATCTCTAAATCTTTAAAATATTGCAAATAGTTCATTTGTTTTAAAGCTTTAAACTCAAGCCTTTGATGTTGCTTTTAGGAAGTTAAATAATAAAGCACAGTGTTCTCCAAACGAGGGCTTTTGTCAGAAAACCTTGCTTTACAATGAAAAGAAGGAAAACATAAATAAATGATACTCAAATATTTATAAAGGCGTTCAGCAGATCAAAATGTTTCATTCTGCCTTTATATTGTTGCTTCGTGTCTCCCTGTCTGAGGCTATTTTTTGTTTAAACCATGCGATGTAGAATGTATTTTGTTTCTTATGTCGTTAATTTGCAGTGTTTTACTGAGTCCTTTCTCACAGGGACATCAATAGGGCATTCAAGGGATACATATGGAAATTGGTGAATGTTATTGCTTTGGCTGTCAGCTTTGTGCCTGGCTGCTGTGGATGGCAGGGCTGAGCTCAAAGCAGGAGCTATGAGGCTGATCCAGTGATAATATCAATTATCTGGAGGCTGATTGAGCGTTGTGTTTGTGGATTTCTGTTTGGGCATAGCATGTGCGAGGGACACTCGTGCCCCTGACATGCTTCATGTGCTCCTCCTGCCCAGGGACTAGGGGATTCCCTGCTAATGTCAGTGGTTAGTCCCCAGTTCCAGTCCTCTCCACCCAAAGCAGGAATGTGCCCTGAGCTTGCTGCTGTGAGAAGAGGAATCGGGGGCCCCCCTCTCTGCCTTTTCCCCCTACAAACCTTCTGGACCCATGGGGCACTGTGGTAGAGACCCAAAGAAAAGGGAGTTTTCAGAGAAGGGAATTCCAGAGACTTGTTACTTGCATTTTTTTTTTTTCCCCTCCAAATAAGTAGTTGGGATCACTTCTGTCAGCATCTCAGCTCCTTCAGGTCCTTGTCCCTCCACCTCGCCCATGTATTTCCATCAAGGAGGTATGCTTATTGTGTCATTACATGGAGGAAAATCCTCTTTTTACATCAAGAGGATCTTGGTAAGGCCTTGGAGCTCTGTTGCACTATGAGCATGTGCCACTGAGCAGGAGAGGGAAATACTTTTTTGTACCTTTGCCCACACGGATGTCGATGTGCAAGGTGTGCTATGGAGAAGCACAGCAAAAGGAGGACTCCCGAGGTGTCCGCACACCAGGCAGCAGAGCAGAGGGTGCACAGACCAGGAGGACAGGCCGATAGAAGCAGCACGGTTTAGCAGAAAAGCCAAAGTCACTGTTTGCATTTATAATTTGACTGGCCGGCGGAAGGGACTCAGAAAAGCGTCCTGTGAATCTCTCTGGGGACCTTGAAGAGGTTTTCAGATGTGGTTCTGAATCCAAAGCATTCATTACTTCCTGTGACATGTGACCTCTCTCTAAATTTTTTTTTTTGTTTAATATAAATAAGGCTTATTTATTTATTTAACTATTAGCCAAGTTCTGCATTGTAGGTTAGTAAAAATACCCACAGTCAGTGCTTACTGTTGAGCAACTTTAATTCCGCTAAGACCTAAGTCTGAGTGAGCTGCAGCTTTTGTTCCTGGAAACTCAGAGATTCCTGGGATTCTCACCAGGCAATGAGATTATCTATGTTTTTATGGCTTTGAATTTAACATATTAATTTTCTGCTGCTTGTTGTTAATCGCCACAGTTCAAATGCAAAAATAGATGAAATCCCGTTGTTAAAAGGGAATTTGAAATGGATTTGAAAAGGGGATTTGAAATGGAGAACTCTTGACAAGAGAGTTGACAATGGAGAACTCTATGAAACCCTTTAAAACATAAAGTTATGTTACATTTGTTCTCAGGTATTTTGATTTTTCTTTGTGGATGAGGTGAAAAGAGAAAATGTGAACTGAGACAACATATCGATGGGTAGGGAGAAGAACTGTCCTGAGCCTTCTCATTGCTCATCTGCAGACAATGTTGTCCAGCATTTGCAGAGAAGCTTGTGATTGGGGTGCTTGATTTATTTAGGTGCCCAGCCCTGAGCTTTGTGTGGAGTCCTGAGCTCTGGAGAGGAGATTTCATTCCCACAGTCCATATTTTGCAAATTGCCTCCCAAAGCCAGCAAGCCCCCCGAAGGAGCTGGTTGGAGAGCAGAAGCGGTGACCAACACCCCTCTCACCTAGGGGTGCAGCATAAAGGCCTTCCTGCTGGAGAGACCCCACCTGGACTTCTCCAGGGAGGTGTTTGCTCCCCTGCAGCGCTGCAGTCACTTAATTGAGCATTTGTGTCACTTGCTGGGGAGCAGTGCCACGGCCACGCTGCCTCCTGTGGCGCTGTGATCTGGTGGCTGTGTGGAGCAGCGTGTGCTGGGGATGAGGTCGCAGGGACCTTGACAGGAAGGTGTTTCCAGCAGCAATCACACCATAACGGTGCAAGTAAACCTGCTTCCTGACTTCTGCTTTCTGATAGGGGTGTAAGGCTGCGGGGCTGCTCCGCGGCGCTTGCCACGTGCTTCCCGGCAGGAGCTCATGATGAGATTTCACTCTGTGCCGCTTTCCGCCCTGTTCATAGAGAGGGCTGCCCAAGATCTTGCTGCTCCTGAAAACAGACTTGGCCGTGATGCCGTCAAGTGGCTGTTGTGGCGCTGGCAGGGGCCCTGTGGTGACCCTGCAGAGCCTGGCTGGGCAGCAGAGATGGGGAGGACAGAGGTGGCACCACGGGGAGGTGGCAAAGCATCTCATACGTGTGTGTCCATGTGTCCATCCAGGCTCTGGGGCCACATTACTAGCCAGTAATGTACCCACTGTACCCCAGTGGGCCGGCAAGCAGGAGCCCTGGGCTTGCAGTAAGCTGCAAGAGCACAGCGGGACTCACCCGGCTCCTTCGTGTGAAGGCAGTGGGTGGGTGAGCGTCAGTCTGTCTGCTCTTGGGAGCATCCATCTGTCCTTGGGGGTGTCCATCTGTCCTTAGGGGCGTTCCTCCGCCTCCCCAGTGCCCTGGGGCAGCGTTGCCGTGTGTGTCCTCTCACATTACAGGGCCCTTGCGGTGGCTTCCTTGGCCTGTTATAGCAGAAATAAATAATCATAACAATAGCCCATGTGCCTTCTTGGGAAAATAACAGTTTTCGCATGCAGATACTCAGGAAGTTAAAATTGGCAGCTCTGACTAGTCCTACTGATTTGTCCACACATTTATTCTGAGAAGATGCTTAAATGGAATCAGCTTTCGGCTCTGGCACTCGCAAAATGCAGCCTTCCTACCCCCAGTCATAGCATAAGAGGGGAGGAGATGGGAAATAAGGTCTGGTTCTAAATGAGTGGGAGAAAAATCAGGTATGTGACTCCTCCAATTCAGACGAGGCTGTCTCTTATTGTTTGGCAGTTTGACTGTAGCTTCAGTACATGGGAAAAATTTCTCTTCCAATTACACAGCAGTTTTGTGGTGGCTGAGTGCTATAAATGGGAATGCTTTGCAGCCAAAGATATCTCATTCATAAATCCCACTGTTCCACTCTATAATTTTTCTCTTTTGGATAGATCAGTATTCTGTGGTCATATCAACCACAATCATGCAAGCAAAAATGAGTAGTTAAATATTGTGACAGTCCTATAAGTCTTCCTAAGGCGTTGTGCATAGCACAGTTATTCAAAAGTGTCACATGGGGCACAGAAGGGAATTGACCCTTTACTAATATTTCCAGTAAAGGGTCTTGATAAAAAAATAAAATACCGAGTATATCTGGTCTGGTAGGTCAATTTATAAATTTGACATTAAGTGCCAATATTCTATTACTGTTCAAGTTTATTGCACACATGTTTCACGGACAGACGTGTGCAGGTACACACACCCGTTTGTGCTATAAAACACGGGCATGGTGTGTATGCACTCGTATGTTATCCTTCTACGCTCGCTTACTTTCTACAGCATGTGTTTATGAATTTAACATGACTCTCCCTCTCTATTTGCCGTCCCTGGGAGCACCTCTAGCCAGCAAGCTGAAAAATAAATACGCATCTAAGGAAGCGTTCCCATAAAAGACATAACTGCTGATAGCAGTGCTCCCTGCCCCATCAGCAGTGGCTACCTTATGCCCATCCCATAGGCGAGACCCAGGGCTCCCAGCCCTCCCACAGCCCTGTGCCACCCCTCCACTGGTGGCAATGGGCTGGTCTGGCCAAAATCACGGGGCTGGGCTGGTTTGAGAGGGTTGGGACTGGCAGCGAGCACGAGCCTTGCCAGGTCAGAGCGAAGCCTTTCTCCCTTCCTCACGGGTCCATGTGTGCTTGTGAACGTCTCCAAACGCATCCCTGTGTGCTGGGAGGACGAGGTACGTGTATGCAACCGCATACCTATGTGTGTTTCTGTAGATGTCTGTTTTCTCAAAGCTGCCTGCTGATCAAAAATGCACAGAGTGGTACTTTTGTTTTCAAAACACCCGTAATGGATTTTTCCCCCCACTGGTATCTTCTTTTTTTTTTTTTTTTTTTTTTTTTTTTTTTAAACTTGAGCAGAGCTGTCTGTCTAGAGGTATATATTCACACTGAGAGGTCTAGTTATCCCGTAATAAGCACGTGTAACTCCCATTAGTGTCAATGAGAACTTCACATGCATATCAAAGGGGAGAATAGATTCATATGCTGTGAGAAGGATCTGAAATTCAGATTTATAGTTCATGTTGCGTTTAATGGATAAATTCTTTGGCAGAGAGCTAAAAACTCAGAGGTGTTTATAACATTCCAGGTTCCCTTCCTTTTTAGTTAAAAGCAATAGCAGAATGAAAAATGTAACCACCATTGTGTTGTATTAAAAATGTACATATTTACAGCGAGTACTTTTTTTTTTTTTTTTTTTTTTTTTTTTTTCCCCTTGCTCTTCTGATTTTTCTGTAATGGCTTTCCTGTTTTTAAACACTCGCAGATAGTGACCTCCAGGGTCTCTGAGGGCTGGACACACTTGTGTGGCCAGAGACCAAACTAAAATGAAAGATTAAAGCAATTCTGAAAGATTTCCTGATAGGCCTCTGCCAGCGCTATTTCAGAAAAAAAGTCCCCTGTAATCTGGACCTCAGCCATTTTCCTGGCCACCTCTGTGGGTGTAGAGCAGATAGTAATTTCAGAGCTGCACTCAGAGTTTTTGTGGAACTGTTTATTAAATATTTAAGCTTTTCCTTTTTATTTTTTTTCTCCCCTGCCTCTAATTCAGCCCTGCCGGAATGAAAGCAGGATTTTCTAGAGGATCAAGTGTCCTGAAGAAAATTGAGCATCTTGCTCCTGAAGCAATCCCGGCCCCGAGGGCGTGGGATTTTCACCCGGTTCTGGTTTTACAGGCGGCAGCACTCACATGGGGGAAGGCGTCCCCAGCTCTGGCTGTGCCCCCATGGAAAATCAGTGGTGGGGCTGCAGTGCCATTGTGCTTTGCTTAGGTAGCACTCCATGGAGCCAGAGGACTATAGGTTTTTAATTTTTATTTTTTATTTTTTTTGGGGGGGGCAAAGATCTGGACAGTCATTTTCATGATGTTTGGTGGAGTTGGTTGTAAAGAAGTCACCAGCCAGAAGGGACTGGGAGCTTACTATCACATGTCAGCTACAGCAAGCAAAGACCCTCCAAATAAATTACATTCCAGACACTTTCCCAGTCAGACATACACCTGGCTGTGGGAATGCTGGAGATGGACACAGGTGAGGAGGTCCCAGCGCAGCTTCTCATTGTGGTGGTCAGGCTGGTGGGGGACAGAGGTGCTCAGGTTTGGGAACTGTGGTGGAGCATCAAGGCCAACTGCCCTGGGGTGAGAATGTAGGGCAGGGACCCCAGGCCGCAGTCCCTGGTGTGCCGATAGAGCCTGTCCACTGCCTGCATAGGAGCCATACATCTGCTTCAGCATTTTAATTGGGTTTTAAGTGGAAGCAGTGGCATAAAGTTGTGTAAAAAATTGCATAACAGAAACCACAGCTGATCTTTAAAAACTCCTTTTCAGAGGGAAATAGTGATTATAAATAAGAAGGCAGTTTTATAGCTCAATTACTTTAGTAACTTGATTTAACAGCTTGTTTTTTAAATCTACACCGAACCTAAGATAAAGGATTGATAATGTAATATGTAGAATACATTCAGCATAAAAACTGAAAATCCTACATCACACCATTGAAAGAGAAACATAAATGCAAGCCGAAGTCTACAGTGGTTTTATTTTAACTAGTATAATATAACAACATGACATGCTGTGAAAAATAAATAACTTTTGAAAATGCATTTTCCAGGAATGAAAGTAATATTGAAAAATGACTGAAGTAATCACTTTTGTATGGATTCTGAGAGCAAAAGAGACGAAAAGAATAATTCAGAACTCAATGCAGTGTTATACGAAAGCATATATGGGTTTCATAAAACACACTGCTCGAGATGATGCTGGATATCTGCTCACAGTCAGATGTGGTGAACTTTGAGTGGTACCTTCTTCCGTGAATGGTCTTATTAAAAGTGATGTATCTTGCTATGCACAAAGTCTTTATTCAGCCTTGAAGTGACAGAATCTGACCTGTAGACAGAACACACGAGCTTCTGGACTCTTACTAAATGCCATTTTTGCTTTGATTATCATCGTTTGGAGTGGCACAGGCTGGTTGCATTTGAAATCTTATCTGGTTCCTCTTAGCCTCAATGAGATCAGCATCATGTCTTCACTCTTTATTTTGGAGTTTGATTTCTGCCCCTGAGATCTCTCGTTCTGTTATTTGCATATAGTTTACTGTTATATGTTTCAGCTTAGAGTTCATAATACAGATGGGATGTAATACTGGCAAGTTTTGGAGCATTTACCTGTGGGTTAGATCTTTTGGTTATCGGAGCACTAATGAAACCTGATTTAAGGGCTTGGGTATCTTAGCTTTCTCTCAGCTATTCCAGTGTACATTGTGAATAAATTCCCTAGAAACGGGGGATTTTTTTCTGTTGTGATATGGAGAGCATTTGAATAGCTACAACTCCAGCTTATTCCTATCGATACACTTGAGAAGGTAAACAGACTTGGACTTCAGAGGGATGTCTTATCCAGAGCCCTTTTGAGGGCTTGCAGCACTTATGTTTCCAGCTAAGGACACAAAAAGTCAGGTTCTTATTCGCGTGCTTGAGGCTGGGTAGGACGGCACTAGTTTCAGCATGTTTTCTGTGTGTTTCTGCTACTTTTTTTTGGAAATAGAGATGGTACATCATTTTCAGTTGGTCATATATAAGAAGGAGACATGAGGCAGATGCTTGCTGGGCAAGGAAGATGCTTTTCTTTGCAGGGCTGCTCTCTGTGCTCCCATTTCCACCTGGAAGTCTGGACAGAAAGCTAAAGGGAGGTGACACCTTGGTGGCGATGGCTAGGCAAGGGCTTCTGGTACATGGCACTGGCAAACACCCTGCACAGTGCTTTCCAAATGAAAACCCTCAGATCTTGGACCTAAAATTGCCTTCTTTTGCATTGCCTTGCTTATCTGCAAATTACCACTGGGACCAGACAGGATTTGGGTGGGCAAAGGATGCAGGCGCAGTGCCTAGAGAGTTAAATATATGAAAAAAGTGCTTTATGTGGCTTTATGTTAGTTTTAATTTCCTGGTGGAAAATGCCGTTAATCTCTAGTGTTCTCCCTTACACTGTGTAAAACAGGATATTGTACCTATAGCAATATTAACTCACTTTTATTGAGGAGCTTTTATTTTGGGGGCAAAACAGTGACTCCAGCATTTTATGAAGTTGGTAGCTGTGCACAAGGACTGGCATGAATGGGAATGATTGAATGTCTGTGCTACACTTCTTTGCATCCTGTTAATTATGTTAGTTTTGGGATGGACTTGAAAACCCTATGCTGTGGCAAAATCTGCATTTTTGAAGCTGGAACAAAGGCGTCTGTTTGGTTTGCCTTGCTCCAACCTACAGAGAAGCATTTAAATGAGAGACGCCTGTCATTTTCCTCTTGTGGTGTAACCGTATGTGTAAAACACTGTGCAGGCAAGAGGGGGTTAATTCAATAAAATAAATATAAAATACTCTCCAGGCTGTTGGACAGAGCTGGAAGGGGTCAGAGGTTGCTGAGCTGCTTCACTAGCACACTAATCGATTTGCTGTCAAGGTAGTGGTGCTGGGGTTTCAAGTAAGAGAAGAATTGAGTGCCGCTCGGGCCCAATTTCCATAATTGCTCACTGCCTTTAGTGTACAACCTTTTATGAAACACAAAAAATATATCACTGAATTGTATTGATTAGCCATTGGTCTGAATAATTCACTTAGTATTTATTACCTGACCCTCAGAGGTTAAATAAATCCACTATCTAACTTTGGCTTGTGAGAAATATTACTTATTCATTGAAATGTGAACTGATTATTACACAATAGGAGAGTATCTTTGTTGTTCTTTTTATCTCCTCCTGGAAAACTTCATCCCCGCTGCATCTTAATGGCAACAAGTTAAAAGAAATATTTATTGATAGTGAGGAGCATTTTCCAAAACAAACACTAACACATCCGTACTAGCATAACTTGGCTTTCTTTTATGAAGCCTCTTAGCATCTTTTTCCTTTCTCCTTTTTTTTTTTTTTTTTTTTTTTTTTTTTTTTTTTTTTTTAATTCTCACCCCATAGTTTAGGTCAGCTCTTAGGGTCAAAATTCAAAATCCTCCAAATGGAACTTTTATGCGCAATGGTGAAATGTATTCTTACACAAAGTTTTCCTTGCAAACATCAAGTCTGTGTAACAGCTTCATTGCTTGTGATGGGATCTCAGTCCGTTTTTATAGCACTATTTTTGGATAGCTCCTGAAGGCCATAAATCTTCCCATCATATTAAACACCCTCTGATAATTAAATTCTCAAAGAAAACAGAAACCTTTCCTAACATGAAAAGATAAAATTTAAACCAGTCAACCATGGACAGCTCACTGTCATTACAATAAAAATGATTTCGCATCACCTTAAAATGTTTTGGACATAATCTGCAGGGCATTTTATGGCTTTGTCAAACATTAAGGCAATAATCAATTATTTATCAGAGGATGGTATTTACATATTGCTTTTAGCATAGCTAAACAGCCATTCTTTTGTTGATGAGCTGATATACCTCAAAGACAATAGCGCAGCTCTTAAATTTAATTATATACTCATTTACCATGAGATCTAGTCATCCAGATAAAATTGTTCAGTAGCTTGAAGTATTCCCTCCAAAAAAGATTTCCTAACTTTGTGTAAAGTCTTTCCTCAGTTTCCGGCCTGCATCCTCCAGCATCTCAAAGTATTGTTTTTGAAGTTTGATGGAATTTGTGTTAGGTCAAGAGGAGGAAGCTATGTGAAGCTTGTGAAGCTTTTTTTTTTTTTGGTGTTTTTTTTTTTTTTCTTTTTTTTTTCTTTTTAATGAAATGTAAAGGAAAAACCTAATGTGATCTCAGTGCTACCTTGTTTTGTTGATAGCTATGTGTGTCTGTATCCAGGATCTGGGCTTGTAGTTAGCGGGAGCTTGTAACCCGTGTTCTCGGTGTTATAATACTAAACCTCTTTTCCTGTATCGCATAATGGAAGGAAAAGTCTGTCAGAAAATAATGGGGATATAATATGTACAAGATCCTCTAACGTTTACCCAGGTGGCCAGCTTCCTGAGCCCTGAGCGAACGGTGGCAGCAGCACCGAGCACGTTGCAGACCCCAACTCATCTCAGGGAGCTCGAAGTGTGTCCTGGCCCATCCCTGGGGTAACGCATGCTGCAGAGGGCAGTGGGGGAGCCCGGGCACATGGGGAGGGCCGAGCTGGCTTCCATCCCAACCTCCAGAGGATAATGCGCCTGCTGGAGCGCCTGTGTGCTGCTGGGAAGCGGCTCCGTCTGGCTGTGAGCTCTGCCTTGGGCTCAGAGAGTGGAGCCCACCTCAGTGGGTGTCCACAAGGGCTCAGCAGCAGCCCAGCCATCCTCCTCCTGGGCTGCTCGGTTCAGAGGGGTCATTCCCCATGTCTTAACAGGGGAATAATCCCTGGTGGGAGCTGAGCCTGTGGGTGAAGTTTGCAGAGGGATTTGGCTGCTTCCCAAGTGGCTGCAAGAGGTGGCAGGCATTCATTCCTGTCGTTAGGTGCAGAAATAACCTGCACAAAGTTGGCCTTTGGCTAAACTTCATGCACACAGATGTGTTTATGCACCCAGTTTGCATTAAAGGGGTTTATTCCTTCAAGGGATATCCCAGTGTGTTTTCCTGCTGTTAACTGGTGTCATTGGGATGCTGCCCTACCACATGACAGAGGATTAAGAAATGCATCTTTCTGTGACTGATAGGAAAAGGCAAATTCACCTCTTCCTGTGCTACCATCCGTTTGTTCAGGTAAAAACTTCCTGGCTCGGATGCACAAATCACTAGGAAAATGATCTAAAAAAGTTTATGATGTCATTTCAGGATAATTTTGCTGTGGGTGTTGAAAGAAATATGTTAGCTGAACAGTCTCATTTGGAAAGCTAATTATACAAATAACATTTTAAAGCAAGCTAATGTCATAATAAAGTCCATAAGAACAGGCAAACAATCCATTAATGAGAGGATCCCAAACTGGCAGCTCTGTTCCCTGCAGAAATGGGGTTTGCATTGCAGTTGAAGCCCCAGCCCTGTGCCATCTGGGAACTCTCCTTGTCCCTTGCATCAAAGCCACAATGTCCTGGTCCTGGGTCAGGGCTCTGTGGTCTGCAGTCACCTAGGCTGGTCCATGGTGGGTGTAAAACTCCACTAAAACTCCACCAAAAGTATAATATTTTACAAGTTCAATTAAAACTGGGACTCTCTCTCTCTCTCTCTCCCTCCCTCTCTTTTTTTTTTTTTTTTTTTTTTTTTATATATTTTTCTTCTCTGCCCTCTGTGGAAAAAAAATAAAAAGGAAAAATAAAAATAGAAAAGAAAAGCCTCCCGGCAGTTCAGGGTGAGAGAGGCTGATCCCTGCTCCCAGTTACATTTTAGGAAGGGGCACAGGGAATCTGACTTTCTTCCAGTGCTGCTCCACCCCTAGCAAAACCAAACAAACAAACCAGAGAAAAAACCCCAAAGCGGCTCCCTGCTCAGTGCCACCCGCTGCTGGGGAGGGAGCGGTTCCTTCCAGCTGAGCAGGAGAGGAGCAGGGGTGGAAGGCTGAGAGCAGCCCTCCTACCTTCCTGCCGAGAGCTCCTGCCCGTGCCGCCGCCAGACATGAGATCCTTTCCATCTCCTTTCTCCCAGGAGGCCCTGGATGGGATGGGGCGAGGTGGGGAACGGACCACGCATGCAGGGGATGTGGCCAGCTCCTTGCGACTGCCGCTTTTCCCCCTCACAGGTCGCAATGCATCTGTGTGTTGTTTCATGGGTGATTTCTTTGCCCTGTGTCAGTCGCGATGCTGTGCACTGGTGCGAGATGCCCAAGTCAGGCGTTGCAATTTGGTGCTTTTGTCCACGGAGAAGGGAGGGGAACGCTGTCTGCTTCCCTGCCTCTCCTCCTCCTCGTACACCTTAATGCATCCTGAAGCATACATTTTCTTTTCCTTTTAGGTTGCATTGTACATAACATTTGAAAAGCTCTGTCAAAACAGCTCATATGAGGGGAAAAAGTAATTGTCTTGATATGCGATGATTATCTAAAGCTTAAGCAGCAGCAGAGAGAGGGTTATTTTGTTTGCAATTTAACTAGAAGTGCCCAAGATTTCCCAACTGTTCTATTTTTACAAATGTAAAACTTTCATAAAAGGGTCAGATTTAGGCCCTTGTGTGGGAAACAACTGATACTGCCAGCAACAGGGCAAGATCACTGCTGTGTTGTGGTTTAAATGTCTTATTGCATTCCATGCATTACTGAACTGTATATAGAATGGATGACTCTAAATCTTTAGGACTTTGTGTGAATTAGTAACCTTTTGATTTTTTTTGTTTTAACGTTTATATAATATTTTTAACTCTAGATGTTTGTGACTTCTGTCCTCCCCCCAGTAAATAGCTTGTATCACAGGAAATGTTTGGGGCAGTTACAAACAGCGCTTCGAAATGAAGAGCGCTTTGCTTTTTCGTTTTGGACTCTTATCTTTTTAATATTCTCATCTGGATGGTTTTGGCCCCAAACGAGAAACAAATGGAAAACAGGGAAATTGCCATCAGTACAGAAAATATATAGATTTCATGTGCAGTAATGATGTATCTCAGTAGATTTAGTAAAACTAGAGATGTCACATTCACAGCTGGTTAACATTTTGCACTTGAAGTCCTCATAACATTTGTATATGTTTCAACACTTCTTTTTTTCTATCTTGGGACCATCTGTATTTCTCATATGTGACACTGACTGGGAAGCACAAACTTTCACAGAACCAGCAAATGACTAGTTAGCTCTACCAGATGTCTGTCTCTTCCCACTTTATCACTCTATATGCTATTAAATTGAAATTGGGTGGGGAAACAGTGGACTTCTGAACTAAGAGCCATTCCCCAAAGAAGTTTCAAGAATTTAGTTCCCAGGGTCTTTGCTGCACTTAGAATAGCAATAATAAGGGTGATGAATTTGCATGGAAGGAATACTTTTTTTTCTTTTTTCAATTTAAAATAGATAATCGGAGACTAGTGTAAGCAGGTATTACATCCGCAAGAAAGGCTGTTAAAACTTATTCTCCTAAATTTCAATTTGTCCTCCATGTATTTCTTTGCTCAGCAATGTAGATCTGATCGTGCTTTTCTTTTCTTTTCCTTTTAGTAAAAATTAATTTGTTGTACTGGCTAAGGATAAATGCTTAAAAAACAAAACAACAAACAAACAAACAAATCAAAAAAACAAAACCAAAACACATTTCTCGCTATTTAGGTCCCATTAGAAGGAAAACTAGAGAAATAACCGGTGTTCTCATTGCATCTTTTCAGAGCAACAGTGCCCCAGAAGTTTGTTTTAACTTTCTTGGCTGCTGTTGCTCCATGCAGTGCTTGAGCTGTTTTGCACTGGTGTGTTGATGACACGGATCCTCCTGCATCTGAAGAATCTTGTCATGAATTTTAGTGCAGAGCCAACTATGCAGGCTGGGGGAAAACTCCAACAGACCTAGTAATGAGGATAAACAACAGCTTGGTATTGCACAGTACAGTGTGATGAGTGTCCCCTGAAGATCCAGACCTAAATTCATTACATTTAATCAACCTGCTGAACAACTGAGCTAGACGCCTCAACCTTATGTGCTGCTGCTTTAATTTCCTACTTAGAGCTGAGGTTCAGGGGATGGGTATGACCACTTTGCTGGGAAAATCAAAGCCCCCGTTAAGTGGGAGATCTGTGGGTGTGCCTTTAAAAAGTGGCACGTAATACTTGAAAAGAATATCACAAAGTTGTTCAAATCACATTACTGGCAGCTTTTGGCAAAGGGAAAACTTACTCTTATTTTAAGCTATCCATTGTCAGTAACGAAAGTTAGCAGGAATCTGATTCCATTTTTTACATTCAGACAGACCTGTAAAGACATACTAAGTAGAAAATCCACGGAAAAGAAGAGCCTCCTATAGGAAATCTTGCAGGGTTCAGACGAGGGCAGTTTCATGTGACCTCATAGATTGGATATAAAAAGGCTGCTATTAGTTCCATGTCAGTTCTTATAGCGAATGTTGTGGAGTAATGGAGGGTGTTAAGCTGTCAAATACTGGCAAGGGTTAATAAGGTTAAAGAAGAAGTAACAACCAGGCCAACAATAAAAAATAATAATAATAAAAAAAAACACATGGGTAAATATGCTGTAATAAATAAAGGACGGCATATCAGGGAGGAAACTAGTGTTGTAACTTGGGAGCAAAGCAGCTGCAGAAATGTGAAGCAGGATAATATGAAGTTACATCTCTTGTACTGGTGATATGGCTAACTTCATGCAGCATGTGATGCTGGCTGCATAGCAAAACTGAATTCCACTATTTCCCACAGATATTTGGAAAAAAAAAAAGCTTTGTAGATGAATCCCCCAACTGTTTTAAGTATAAATGAAGGGATGCAAATGAGGGAATAAATGCATACATGAACTAATTAATTAAAAAAGAGAACTTCAGGAACAGGAGCAAAGCACCTGGAGTTAGATATGAACCATGTTTTGACATTGTCCTCTGAGATGGTTTGAGCTTTAGTGCTTTTTTTGCACCTGAATTCTGAAGTACTTTGTACCTATATTATTAAAAAAAAAAAAAAAAAAAAAGAAAAAAGAAAAAAAGAAAAAGGTAGAACTTGAAGCTCACATTACAAATTCTTTCTAGTAGTTTCTAACACTTATCTTAATTTTGACCTGCTAGATCACTGTTAAGGAACTTTAAAGCTTTTTTTTTTTTTTTTTTTTTTAGCAAAAAAAACTGAGTTTTGCTATTCTTTATATACAGGCTCTCCTTCAACCTTAGGCTTCATTTCTGTGCACTCAGTTTTTCTGAGAGATCAGTATTCCATTGTCTAAAGTTAAGGCTGAAGGAAATGTTTGCAGGTGAGAGCTGCAAAAAGGCTTAGCTTTCTTCTATGTGCTCGGTGGGTACTGAGACTTTTGGTGTGATTGCTGGTGGGTCTCACAGCATGTTATTTTGCCTTTTTAAGTAGTGGTGCTCAACCTTTTCACCTGTCTTGTCTGGAAATAAATATTAGTCCAAGGGACCATCCTATGAATTGTTGCCAAAATGTTTTTAATTACAGCCAAGTACCAGCTGCACTAAACTTTAAACTTTTGCTTTTCCTTTTGCTTTTCCCCATTCTACTTCCTCGCCAGAATACCCATGAAAGCATTTAAATTATTTTTGTTTTCCTTAGAACCCTTGGTCAGTCCTCTCATGGTTGCTTGCAGAATACCGACAGTCAGGTGTCAGGTTGAGAATCGATGAGAAAAAATGGAAACAAGAAGGAAATCTTTGGCTGCAAACATAGCTCTGGCTTTTTGGCTGCTGGGTTGGCCAGCAGGCAGGTGATGGTTGATCTCAAATGCTGTTTATTGGAAGAATGAGGCTGCAGACAGCTCTCAGGGGCACCCAGTGTGAGCGGCTCCTTACTGTAGGCAGGGCCCTGCAGAGTGATGGGTATTTTTGGGTATTTTTGCAGCTGTAGGAAGATTCTGCCCCCTTCCCCCCAATTTTTTTGTGAGCCCTTTCTTTGCTTTTGCCAGGGTTCCTGTCCATGGAGACTGATTCGGTGGAAGGGAGTTTCAGTGAGGAAAGAATGAGGAAAAGACCGTGTTTATTTCCTCCGTGAAGGAGCCTGAGGATCTATCTCATTCAAAGACATCTGATTAATAGCCCGACCGAAACAGCGTTGGAAAATGTTCACATCATTTATCAGTTGGGAGGAGGGAACTGAAAGCAAAAAATACGTTTGTTTTCATTTGCTTCCCTTCTCTCCCTCTTCCATCCGTCCTCCTGTCCTCTCATCCTCCCCTTAGGGAAGGAGGGCTGGCGGGGCAGGGACTGGCAGTGGGGAGCAGCCCTTCAGTGCATGGGCTTCCCAAACCCAATTACAGGATGCATTGTTAGTTTTCAGCTGAAAATTGGAACATTTCAGCAAATGGAAAATTTTCTGTCAAGATGTTCTTTTCTGTCCAAAACATTCTTTTCCAGAAAACTGTTTTGAAGAATAAAATTTTAGTTATTTCTGTCCTGGAAAACCTAGCTTGAGGTTCAGATCTGAGCTCCAAGCTGGCCGGTTGCTCCTGGACCTCTTACAATAGTTACACATCTCCCTGTGAGCTGTGCCTATAGGATGCTTGGAGGAGAGCAATATGTTTGTTTTTAATGATGCTGCTGGTTTTCGCTATAAATTTAAACAAAGTGGGCGGTATTGGAACCAGCTGCTAGAATTTTTTGTTTGTTTGTTTTCATGAGAAAAATGGTAACGTACTGCAATAAATTAAACAATGTACATATTTTTACATAGTGCTGTCTCTGTGCGTCTAGCTGCTCGGAAATTACAGAAGCCGAGGGCAGCATTGGGCCCTGTATTCATTTCACACGCACTGAAGTAAAGCGACAAATGTTTCAGAGTAACTGGATTTCCTTTTAAAGTGACACTTTATTTGTGCTTGAAAAATGTAATGAGCCTTCACTAAGAGATTTTTCTGGCTGTGTTCCTTCTTTAATGACCTGCCCTTACAAAATAAGCTAAGGAAAAAAATATAATAAAAATAAAAAAAAAAAGGAGAAAAAAAAAACAAATCCATTTGGTCAACTTCTCTTTTCATTACATGGAGAGCAGCAACACTTTTAGATGGGGAAATAAAACGCAGAGCCTGATAGGTTCCTGTTAATTCTTCAGCACATCCTTAATTAGTGTTTTATGGCTAATCCTCATCATATATCTTAAAGAGTTTCACTTGAGCTGGTTCCCTGCAAGTTTTATTGCATGCAGGATGCTTGGCGTGGTGGTGGGTATGGCTGTGGCCTCAGTGCAGAGGCAGAGCTGCTGATCCTCAGAGATGGCTTGCTGGAGCTCAGTACCCCCAGGCTGCCTTTCCTCTGTGTGCCTGGTGTTAAATTTGGGGAAGCAGCTGGTCACTCTGAGCTCATCCTGCGGGAAGCGGTGGGTGCAGGGGAGTGGTGGCACTGAAGTGTGCTTCGCTGCTGGTTCTGCAGCCTCTAATTGAGCTGCACGACAACACCATTCAGGAACTATCAAAATAAAGCCTTTGAGGAGATTTGTGTTAACAAGTTGGGAAGAAATGGGGCTTTCTTGCAAGTGCGATATGCAGATCAGGTGCCTTTCAGCATCGCAATATTCTGCCCCGTGCTGCAATTGAAATAGCACTGTAAAAAAAAAAAAGCCTCTTTAAAATGCACTGGTACTCTGGTACTCAATGGAAATAGCACTGTAAAAAAAAAGGCCTCTTTAAAATGCACTGGTACTCTGGTACCCTGGATGTGCAGTTTTGGATGTTAACTAAAAACACTAATTTTAGTGCCCTCAGTGTATAAAATACAAGTATTTTACAATTAGCATCAGTAATGGGAGCTGACTAGACTTCTCCCAGTATCTATAATTGAAAAACACTATAGGGTCCATTAAGGCCATTTAAAGTTGCGATGCAGTCTGATGGTATTAAATTATTACAGGGATCACACACGTGGCACTACAAGTTAATGCCCATGAATGCGAGCAGCCACTGTGCATGCTTTTTTGTCAACACTGCAGTACTTCATGACTATCTCAATTGTTTGTGATAATTTAGACTTAATGCTATGTACTTTTTCATGAAATATTACTAATACCCAGCAGAGGGGCTGGGAATTAGCATTTGATTAAAGCCGGCTTGGAAATAAATGCAGTTTGGTGGCCTCTCTCCGTGCCATTCAGCACAAGTTTATTTTCCATTCAGATAACCCACGTGGAAGTGATGGGCTTTTCCTCGGTTTCAAATGATTTTCAGTAATTAAACCCCAGAAGAATGGCTTGCTGCCGTCCCCCCTCTCCCGGCGTTATGAGGACATTTGTCACCTCTCCACCTTTCGGCAGCAGCCGGTGGGGCCCAGCTGAGCGAGGCTGCCGGGGGACGGCCGGTAGGCCTTGCCACCTTCAGGCCACACTCCCCCGGGGAAATCGATCTGCCCGGGAGCCGCGTACAATGTAGATGGAAATGAGACTCTCGATTTTAATTTGCGAAGTAAAAGTTGCAAGGCAGGGTTTGGGAAGGGGAAATCCGAATTGCTTAGCATTTAAGCTGGATGGTGCTGTGCGCTGAGTTAGGAGTAGCCCTGGCAGCAGCCCAGAGTGGGATGCAGTGAGAAACTTCACTGTCTGTCTGTCTGTAACGTGTGGCAGGTCTGAATTAAAAAGGTCTATTTGAAGAAGGGAGAAAGAGGATGAGTTCTCAGTTTTCTCAGTTTTCTGGGCTGTTTCTCAGTTTTCTGGGCTGTTTCCCCTGTGCTGGTGGATCCCATTCTCGTTTTATTATGCTTTTTGTAACGCACACCAAATATTTTGTTAAGAATGTGACAGAAATGTCAGCATAAATAAGTAGGATCAGAGCTCTGCCAAACATATTAAATGGTGCTCCCTGATCAGAACATAGCAGCGAAGCAGAATCTGTGTCGGAGGGAATACCCACAGAACGAGTGAGGAGTACAAACATTAATGAGCCTGATATAAAACATTTTTAAAGCATTTTTATAGTTGCTATAGAAACACCTTGGCCTTCACTCTTGCTAATTAGTTGGATTTTGCACATTTTATATTTGAAAATGCAAATCGGTTTTCATAAATTATTACTTATTTTTCATTTATATTTACAGTACCATTATCCAGATACATGCAGGAAGTCTGAGATATTAATTAGTTATACAACACAAATAAGCATGACATTTATGGTCACAAGACATCTCTTGTTT
The DNA here is from genome assembly GCF_965140915.1 of Aythya marila. Taxonomy (NCBI): domain Eukaryota; kingdom Metazoa; phylum Chordata; class Aves; order Anseriformes; family Anatidae; genus Aythya; species Aythya marila. The sequence continues at coordinate 11,539,558 of NC_139055.1, forward strand.
CAAATATTCGTCTGGTAAATGCTGGGAGGAACTGTGCAAAGATTAATGTGTTTGTGGGAGAATTAGGTAAATATAAATGAATTGGGCCTAATAAGTTTTTAATAAAGTGCATTTTTGGAGCAGGAGAAGAAATAGGATTATTTCTAAGAAATATAAGTCTAAGAAATATAAGTCCATCTTTACATGGCTGTGGAGGGCTAAGGATATCAGTTAGATTTTTCTCTGCTTCTCACCAGTGAACATCAGATGTACATTGGTGCAAGTCCAGGGCAGACCCATGGCCGGGACCAATACACATGGATGAAGACCAGTATGCACGGTCCAGTATGTCACTGGGATGGTGTGTTCAGCCCCATCTCCTCTGCTTCCTAAGGCCTTGTTTGAAGTGTTACACTAGTCAGTGTACCTTTCTGATTTTGTATGCGGTACTCCAGGAAATACTCCAAATTCTTCAAATAAAATACACAGAAGCCTTTCTCTAAATTTTTTCATTTGCTAAATACCCTGTTTGAGTCAGTGAGGGCAGAGCTGAGGAGAAGGCTGCAATGACCTGGCTGTGCTGGTGTGTCAGGATGTGCAGATTCCCCCATGTGCTATGGACGTATTTCTGGAGGTTATCTGGAAATTCAGTCCTTCTTGTCCTTTTTTGATCTGTGGATTTAGCATACGAGCAAAAACCTTTTTGGCACGGTGGTCTGGTGGATTTTTTTTATAGCACTTCACTAATTTTACTGTATTGCTTTAGTGATAATCAAGAATAACCGATTTTTCTGAGTCTGCCGTTCCATGTAAATCTGTATTTTTCCACATGATGGATGTTCAATAGTTGTAGGAAGACATTTAAATAACTGAGAAATGTGGTTTATTCATGTTATCTTGCTAATCAGTGGCTTCCTTAAATGCGTGTGCTCCGGACGGCACGCACTAGGGTTTAAATGAGTTTATTAGCTGAGAATATGAACAGTGTGTTCGAATATAGTTGAATATATTTAAACCATATAAATAAAATAGTAACCAGATTTACTTTATGTGTTGCAATGAAAAAGGGCAAAAGTTTGGAAAAAAGCTTCTTTTCTCTTTTGGAAATTGAAACCGCTGCTAGCCGCGTACTCATGCACATATGCTTTGTGTCGTCAGTAACAAGAACGCTGCGGTGAGCGGATACCAAAGTGCTGCAGACAATGCTAATGGAACAGCTCCTCGATCTAAAAACATTTTTGTTGGCTATTTGATACTTGAAATGCCATCAGACAGCCAATCTGAAAAGGAAAAAAATTACATTTCTGATATGTTACATTGTGTTAAATTGGATTCTGTTGTCATGCCATGTACTGCTGTGTCATTTCATGTATTGACTTTTAACCAGCTGGAACTGCGTCGTCTTCAGAGATTGCAAAGTGACAAAACCTGACCTGTGTTATCGTTAGAGCAGTTGCTGTTCTCTTTTGGGGGGGTCTGGAAAGTGGAGGAGGAATTCACTCCTAAGTATTTATGGAGCAAGACCTATGAATATGGAGTGCATTTTTATGCTGATTGCTGTCTTTCCTGCCAAGTGAAAGACCAGTGCCTGTGTAAGCAAGGTGGGAAGAGAGCTGCACAAACACATGTCCTGGTCTTGCAAAGTGAGTCTGAGCAGAGGAGGACAGGGGGAAACATGGGGAGGGATTTTCTGCTGTGGGGTTGTATGAGTCTAGAAGTGAGCTGCCAAACTTTTTGCTCCGAGTTCTTCCTGCAGCATCTTCTCCTCCTATTCTTCTACATGCAGCATTCATCCAGTCGATGAGGTGGTAGATGGCTAGATTGCATTCACCCTAAAGTTTGGTACGTCTCTGCTGTGCTGGTGGGTGTTCCAGTGCGATGGGTGGCTGAGCATCTGCAGAGACAGCTGGCTCTGCTTTACGCGGCTTGAGGCGTGGGCTAAAACGGGGAGAAGAATTTCATCCCTTTTAATGAGCTCCAAAAAAGTGTCACTGCATAGAAATAACAGTGATAAGGCCATCAGAAATGCTTAAGTAGACAATGATACATTTTAACTCCTCAAAAAAAAAAAAAAAAAAAAGGCATAAAAATAAAAGTTCAGTGGCTTCTGTATGACTGAGGCAACTTCTGTGAGCAACATGCATGACATATGGTAATTTTTGAATATAAACACAGAAAGAGTTAAAAAATGAAATTTAAGGCACAGTTCAGAGAGAACTCAAGAAAGACAGTGTGCACCAGTCTGCAGCTCAACACAAGGACTGGTTTGCCAAGACGTTGCTGCATTGGTAATTCTCTCTGGAGCAGACAGGCTGTTCCTTGTAACAGTGGCCGGCATTTCAGCTCCAAACTGGGAGAAGGGGCGAGAGGATAGTTTTTGTATTTGGTGTTTTCTTTTTATGGACATTGCCTCTTCTGCTCTTCAGCTCCTAAAAATGTTTTCGTTTTTGGGGACGAATAAAGCAAATGTCTTTGTATTTTTTTTTTTTGTGTGTGTGTGTGTTTCTCCCCCAGTATTTTTTCAGTAAGAAAGGCAGGGGACAAAATGAAGTAAAATGCAGAAGTTTTCCTTTCCAATTTCTTTGCCAAAATTGAGGTAATGAAATCACTAGTGCTCTTGGGATTTCTCTCGCTCCCTCTCTCGAATTTTGGTATTTGTGACATTTGCTCCTCTTATGATGAAATGCTCCTAAAAAGTCCCACACTGAAAATGTCAATAAACAAAGCAATAAAAGAAGGAGGGAATGGTAACAAAAAGGCATTGTTTTCGGTATGTGGTGAACAACAGGCTGCAACGACAAGTTCTCGAAATAGACCCCATCCTTCAGGACACGGCCCTGATACCTCTGTTGCACAGGATAAATTAAATCGCCAGGCATTCACCGGTCCCCAAACCCACCAAAGCAAACACGCTCTTGATTTCAGGGCTGTCATCGGTGCCGGGAAGGCCCTTGCAGGATCACAAAACAAATCGAGCAGTGGAGGGCTTCCGGGCAGCCAGCTAACAAAAATATACTCTGGGAGGATGCAGTCCGCTGAGCTCGGCGTCCGACGCAGCAGTGGGCTGCAAACCTGGGCTTCCGCTGCAGCGCTTCGCCCCACATCTGGAGGGGCCGTGACAATCAGTGTCAGACCGTTTTAGAAATCAGATACTCTGGGTATCAGGAAGTTGATTCGACTTCCACTTCCTTAGCAAAACACGCATTAATATTTCAGGTTCTCTTTTATAAAGCCGTGTTCTGTCCCGAGCACAGGCTGAAATTATGCGCTGGGAACAGGCACTGGGATGGAGCGGGGGTGCGCGCTGATTTCGGGCCATTTTTAAAAAGTGCAAGCTAATTGAATCCTGCTGGTTTGTTAGTGTTCTTTGACAGCTTTATATAAGTACTAAATAATATTTATAAAATAGATATATATGTCTGGATAGGCATACACACACCTACAGAAAGGAGGAAAAAAATCTATAAAACATTTCCACACTCAGTTAGAAGAAAAATCATGTTTATTATGCTTGGTTCTATGCTGTGTTTAGCATCTTTCTTCAATTAGATGACCAGATGACACGGATCTTCCTGTTACTTTCAGTAAGCACAAGCTTTACTACCAAGGTTGGACATTTTGCTTTCCCTTTTTGAAAGACAGTTTCCCTTTAAAAAAAACAACTTATTTTATTGTAACAGATTAATAGGGTGCCACAAAACTGATAATGTGATCCTGAATGCCGTGTGGAATTCCAGTTCTAATCCAAAAGCCTCATTTTTCTTACATTAAAAAATATTTTTTGTTTCTGAAAGTTTCTTTTATTTTCCTTTTAAATGCTGCTGGGATAAAAAAAACAAACAAAAAAACCCAAAAAACACACAAACAAAAAACAAAAACCACCAACAACAGAAAATAGTTGTTTAGGAGCTTTGCTGATTCAGTGTGAATAATCTTTAAATAATCTTTTTTTTCCTTTCTTTCTTTCTTTATTTTTTTTTTCAAACAAACAGTCTGTATATGTTAATGTTGGTTATCTGAAGTTTCATGGTCAACAGATGTTCAGTGGAATAATATGCAAAGGTTTAAATTCAGGCACTGAACATTTTTCAAGGGGAGTTTACCTTGTGGATGCAGACATGTCTTATTAGAAATGCTAAATCCTTTCCCCCCCTAACCCCCCTCCCCCAGCACTTTAATCAGAAAGTGATGTAAATGTGACAAATATACTCCTGTATACCAATATTTAAAACAACAAGCATAACTTTTGACAGCTGTCTACCGAAGTGCTCCCACCTGTGGATAAAACACAACACTAAACCCCTTTGTCTCTACCCAAAATTGGACCTAGGCAAGTAGCTGAGTCCTAAACTCAATGCCCTCACTGATGGGCTGATGGTCAAAGAGCATTCCAGCGCTGGGAGCCATGGACCCAAAATGACCAGTTTCTTAGCCCCAGCTGCTCATATCTGGGCACAGTTAACCAGAGAGCAACAGCAGATCCCAAATTATAGGGCTGAAAGATTGAGGGCGACAGTGAGTCCCTGGGTGCTCAGCCCAGGGATCCCTGGCAGAGGTTTGCAGGGGACGGTCTGTGGATGCTGCTGGAGCACTTCCAAAAATGATGTGCTAATGCAACCCCTGGAGGAGCGTCTTGAGGTGAACAGGAGGGGAGAAGGAAAGGCTGCCCTGTGCTTCCAGGTGGTCTCAAATTAATATTAGAAAAAGGGATGTAGTGGGTATTTAGGGCATTTATTTAATAAGCGGCTAGAGAGGGAAAACAGATTTGAAAGTTGGCATGGCTTTTATTTTCAGTACAAGCTGGCTTACTGTTCCCTTTAGCTCATGTTTAGCAGCTGTAATTGTTGCCTGTTACTCTTGGTGTGAACAGTCTAGATCACAAAAGCTTTGTTTTCAAAATCGATCAGTTGTTTGGTCCATATCCATCCATCAGTCCACCCACCCATTCTCAGAGACGCACACCTTCTTAGCACCAGACCTTCTGTGAATTTGGGATGTGCTGCAGCAGGGAGGAGCCGGGGCAGGCCCAGGACAGCTGTGTGGATGGCACATCACCCGCTGAGCTGCACAGCCCCAGCCCACACGCTGCTCCCCCAGCCCTGAGCATCACCCTGCAGGGACCGGGAGTGGTTGCCAGCTCAGCTCCCAGTCTATCAGCTGCGACCCATCAGCCACAAACAAGGGGCAGTTGGCAGTGCTTAAAATTTATAATTTTTTCCCTTGGGAAGAAGCTGACATGCAAACCTACCTACAGAGCCTGGGTTTGCTGCCGATGCTTTACCTGGATGCTGAACCGGGCTTCTAATTGGTTTCCCCCAGCCTATTTTCCAAGTGTAATAAATGGTTTGGGGTGCTGAGCAAGTGTGTGTTGTTATTGCTAGGGACATCACTGTGATTTTCCAAGGAGGCTGAAGGGGTTAGGTTCCCAGGTCCTTTAAAAGTGTCAGACTAAGCCCGTTGTGCTACCAAGCTGTAAATCAGCAACTGAAAAAGCAGTGTGTATGTGTGTGTGTGCGAGACCCCTTCTGTGTGTCTTTGTGAGCAGGCTGAATCTTTAATGCAAGGAGAGGAAGGGGTTTTCTGTAGGTGAATATAAAAGAAACATTGAGGTTCTTTGGAGGTGGCATCCTGGAGATAGTTATATGGGAAAAGTCAGACACAGCCTAGGGGTGCATCTTTATTTTATTTATTTGTTCATTTGGCCTGGAGCTGGACTCATCATATGATTGCAGCTGCTGTAAAACCTATGTAGGGGCCAGTACTGCAAAGGACAACTGAGTGCCTCTTTGTGAATTCTCTGAGCATTCAGGGAATAATTTAATAAATAGGCTGAGAAAGCCATCACTTCGTAGGTTTCTAAAATGACGCTTTTCCCTATCATTTTTATCTTAACCATTTTCTATTAACATTTTCTAAGAGCAAAGTTAGGGCCACTGAATAATTTTGCTTTTAGAAGACAGGAGTCCTTTTAATAGAAGAAATTGTAGCTCTGGAATGGTTTGTGCATTGTAGGGCTTGCTTTTCCTTTACGTCTTATGCCTGCATTCTCAGTGCAGAGGGTTTTGATGAGTGAATCTTTGCTGGAAGGGGACAGTGGATATGCTATGAGGCCCAGGACTCTGGAGATGTCCTCTTATGCCTGCTCTAGTTTTTCTGCTAGGCTGCAGATGGTTGCCCTCAGGTTTTCCTGAGAAAATCATAGGATTTTAGATGCCAGCTTCTTCTGAAAAGATGAAGAACTCAAAGCACTGAGAACTGCCAAAGGCTTGAGGTGGCTGCTGTGCCCAAGCACTTGGAAATCTGTCCCTGGATTCATCCCTATCTCCAGGCTGATGTCCTGGAGTGGGCCCACCCCAACCACACACCTCACTGCTGGATCCATAAGTTCATAGGTGCAAGACCGGTAGTGACCCATGTCCAGACCAGTTTTTTCCTTACAAACCAGGAATGCTGTGCTTAAAATTTTAAACCAGCCCCAAATACTTGATTTCCCAGCTGTGTTCAGCTTGCATAGGAATGTTACCATGTAAGTAGCCTGTCCCCAGCAACCTTCCTTAATGAAGGAAATTTCTTTTTTGTTGTTAAAAGAGACATTTTATTTTCATTGACACATATTTTCCTCTTCAAGGTATGAATGTTCCATTTTATGCTCTTTCTGTTTTATTTGGTTTATGTACTCCCTCAGGTATCAAAGCAATGGCCATTTGGTCATTCGGGGGGAAAAATGCATTTAACAAATGCTTTTCTGACCCATATCTTGCTTTGCTCTCAGACAGCACTCTGCTCTCTTCCTCACACAAAGCAACCCAAATTTCATAAACAAAATGTAAGATTTTCATGACATAAAGTTGCAAATTGTGTTGTCATCCAGATTATTGATGTTATTTTTGAGGTGGTGTAGCTACAGGCATTGAACAGGGCAATCTGCCTTTAAGACAATGTGAAATACCCCTTTAAATTAAAAATACTCAGCACAGAAAGTTCTGTCACATTTCTTAAAAGCCTGCTGACGAATAGCTTTACACTGGGAAATGGCTTCCTAAGCATGTCTGGTTGTGTCTGTCTCTATATCTGAAAATGGGGATATTTTATTTTAGCAAAGATTCCCAAGAGATCTGCTTGTCTCTTGCTCTTTACCCCTGCTCGCTCTTGATTTGCGTGGTGATGAGTGCCATGATGCTTTATGGCATTGATGGTATCTTATTTAGCAGTCTCGTTGCTTGGTTCTTATAATTGTGCAAAAATTGTACTGGCACTGGTCATTTTAGAGCATATTATATTCCCAACGCCCAAATAGAGTTGATAGAAAATGATATCGTCCTATGGCATTTGAAGGGGCTTCTCCCTGGCAGTGGTGTTCAGAAGACCTGCAACTTTGGACAGATACACAATGGTTGTAAGAGACCTGCGTTCACTGCTCCTTTTTCCTGGTTATGAGAAAGTAAGAAAGAAGCCAACTTTGATGGTTTTTCTGTCATTAATTTTCAATGAGAATATGATTACGCTTTAATTGATGAGCTCTCCTGTGAAATTTCATGGCACAGATAATAAGGCTAACAGGTATCTTCCTGACCTGGGGAAAGAACAGACTTTCCCTGTGTATAACCACAGTGCTAATGACACTTAATAGAGAAGATCATTTCACCTTTTCCTTTTTTTTTTTTTTTCCAAATTCTTCTCCATCACTCACCAGGGACCACGCTGTCAGGGAATGTGTACAGCTTCATATATTTTTCAAGATATGCTTGCTACCTGTGTGATAAGCCTCATTTTATGCCCCATATTAGGCCCTCTTGCAGCGCGGGTGTTATTTGTTGTCTGGCCCTGGATTATCTTGGAGCAGGCACTTCCGCGATGCTGTGGTTTGGTGATTATTGTTCTTGACATTTTTCTCCGTGGAAAAAGAAGAAACTTCCTTGTGACTGCATTTTGCTGTTCCAGGCGTATGCACTGCACAGCATCTTTACTATCTACTGATACCCTTTCTGAGGTTAATCTATTGTAAAATTAGATTGTAAAAATGGACACAGTTACCACATTTACATGCCAGCACCGAAGAACTCGTGGAATAATTCAAACACTGTACAATTCCTTTTGCAGAAATCACTGCAAAATTCATTTGTAAGTGACATGTAAACCATGCAAATTAGCATGGATTCTTCCTCAGTTCAATTCATCTTTCAGAGGTTGTTACCCTTCCCAATCTGATTGCTTTAAGAACACAGATTGTCTTCTCTTGATGGTGAAACTGCTTTAATCCCCTTTTCCAAAGGTCAACTAATCTCCAGTCTTAAGTGCAATAGATGCAAATACAGTTCTCTTGCAATGTTCCTTCTAATTTAATTCTCTCCTAAGCTTTCATGTATAAACCTAGTAATGGATCAAGTTTGGAAGGGGTCAAAAGGTTTCTGTTCCAGTAAAATTTAAATTGACATTGCATACTGATAATGGTTTGCTCTCCTTTACTATAAACACTAGCTACTACTCTATTGGCATATCATTTTGTGCAAAAACATGACTCTAAACTGCAGCAGATCATACTCTTGGTTTTCTTGCAAAAAATGAGTGCCCGCAACCTGCGATACAAGAGAGGCAAAAATGCATCATTTTTAATTCACAGTTCTTATGCAGCATCTTTGGCCTACTTGTTTTATTCCATCATCCCTAATTGCATTTAGAAACTGAAAAATGGTGCAGATCGCACACAAATATAAAATTAATAATTAATTACCTGCCCATTGCTGAGACCTAAATAAAGGCCAAAATATGATTTTTCCTTTGCAGCCTACTGGAAAAAAAGGCTCAGTATTAACCAGCTGTAGGTAGAATATTTTTTTTTTTTCCCCCCTTTGGCACAGAAACACCACATCTTTAAAAGAGGGCCCCATCTAGTATTGGATTGACTATAGACAGGAGAGTGACAAACACATTGTGAAATATTGACAAGGGCTTCTTGGTAGGCGGAACATGCCTGTGACGTCCCACTGAGCTAGGCCACGCTTTCCTGTTAAATTCGAAAGAGGGCTGGTGTTATCAGCGAGGAACACTTACGGGATTTGATTGATAAATTTACTGCTCTTGTGGATAACCCCGTCCTTTTGTGTAGGACTGGCAGAGTGTCAGGACTGGGTCTTGACAGACACCAGAACATATGTCCGGCCTAATTTGCTGTGAGGGCCAGGGAGCCGGGGTATTGTCAGGCACCAGCCCGCCGTGACATGGAGCAGGAGGCTGTGCTTTGCTGGGTGGCACTGCTCCTTGAAGCCAGCCTTTCCTATTGCTGCTCTGTGTGACTTCGTGATGTACTGAAAGTGCTGCATGGTTATTAATGGAGTGCGTGGAGGGGCACAGCAATAAAGGATGGGGTTATTGATTAGCTTGTCTTTTAAGTGGAGTTGTACAGAGCTTACAGCTTCATGCAAGGAACTTAAAATATTTTGTCTTCTAACCTTGTCAGACTTTCTGGGCTGCTTTTTCTGCAGTGGAATCAAGGAAGATGTGCTGATGTGGTGGCCGTATTGGGCCCCAGTGCAATTCTTGCTGGTGGGCTGCCCACATGCTGGGAAACCCTGATGTTTCTGAAATAAAATAGGGTACAGAGCATCAGATTCTAGCATGTGGATTGCACTCTGTGTGTGTGTGTTTTCAACCAAAGCAGATGAGGGTGGGAACTAAACAAGGCACGGCACTCTTGGAGGATGTTTTACTTTTCAGAATGCCCCAGAACTGGAGCTGTGGTGGGGGAAAGGTGGCCACGGGCCCCTCTGCCTGTCCTCCGTGGCTCTCCTGGGTGTGCTGCGGGGTGGGAGCTGGGGCTGGCCGGAGCTCGAGCTGCACGGTGCTGCCCTTTGTTCCCCACCGCCTAAGGGGAACGGCTGGCAAACTTCAGTGAGCGTCTGGCGTTAGGTTTGCAAAAAGGAAAAAAAAAAAAGGAAAAAAAAAAAAAAAAAAAAAAAGAAAAAAAAAAAAAAGAAGGGGAAAGAGAAAGGCACGGAACAATCCAAATGTGCCCTGCCAGCCTGAAATAGCTCGCCACAGGTTTGAAATCCATTTCCCACAATGGTAAGAATTAAAAAGCCACAAAAGCCGACCTGTACATTTGTGCTGTATGAGGATTGCTGATACACAGCAGAGCTGTCATTTTAGGAGGAAATCATCCATCATCTGCCTGCTAGTCCCCAATAATCACCTTCTATTACAGTCAGATTGAATCTTCAATCTGTGGCATAATGCCAGTTTTTCCACAGTTCTCAGTTTCCTGTTCTTTACAGAGGTATTCAAAATAATTTGCCATTCAACTCTACAAATGTAGCACTTGCCGAGAATATTAGTATTGTTAGCGTGTTGCTTCTAAAGAAAATCTGTGCCAAAGCCTAATTTGCTGAATTCATCATTGGTCACCCATTTACATTCCTCTCCCCTTTTTCCCCCCCACGCCCAGTTACGATTTTGTAATCGCTGTTGTTGTTGTTGTGTTTCATACACACTGATGCAATGTACAATTTGAAAAAGATGTTGAGCAATGATTCTATCGCTAACGATGTAAGCAATGACCTGATTAGAAAGACTCCATCAAGCAGAAAGCTAAGGGTGCCAGCGCAAGGAAAAGTCATGGAGAGGAAATGTGTAGTGAAAATGGCAAATGGTAAGGCAGAGTTTAGGACAGGCTTTATGGTGTCTCCCTCCCCTCTCATAGTTTGCCTATGGGAATATAGAGAAGACAACAGGGACGTCCAACTTCACAAATATCTCAGAGATTCATGAGCAGCCAAAATGCCATGAGCTGTATTTGGGGGGCACTGGGGACCCAAGAAAACTTACCCAGCTTTTAAATACTTCAAATGTATTGGAATTTTCATGATTTTTCCCTTCTCCCCAGCAGGAATTAAGATGCAGCCTTGTGCTAAATTGAATCTCTGCCTATCTTTTGCAGCGCTTCTGATTGCCTCTGCTTTTCACATGTCATTTTAGTCTTCACCAAATAGATTTTTTTTAGCTTTTGCACAAAATTGAAGTACTGTATTAAAGCAGAAGCCTTTAGGGCATACCATTGTTTTTTTTGCTTTTGGAAAATAAATAATAGTAAAATTTAATTACTATACCTACTACTTAAGTAAAGTTTTGGTTCCCATATCCAAAGTCCAATTTCCTACTTTGTGGTTAAAGCTCCAGTATATTTTGAGGGCAGTGTACTGTTACATGCTTGAATTCAGCAAAGGAAAATAGGAAATAATTCACTCTGGCTTGAAAAGGGTGGGGATTTCTTTGTTTCTTTTTATATTTATTCAGGAAAAGCTGACAATCGTCCCACATTAATGAACAACACCATCAATCAAAGTGCTGACAATGAGCGGAAAAGCGAGGTAGATGTCAGACTGACGGCATATTGCTTTTTTCAGCTAGGCCAGGGCTGTTTATAGCACTTTTCACTGGCAAAACTCTGGCTGCAACTAGACAGGAATAGAAAGCAGAATCAGAAATTGCGTGCGGAAAGTTGCTCCTGTGCTTTGTAATTCGAAGTTAGCATTGAAATCCAGCCACCGCAGCATTGTTTTCGAGGTTTTGCTGTGCAAGTTGGCTGTCTTCTTGATACCTCCTGGTGAAGAGATGATGCACCTTGCTTCAGAGCAGCTCACCTGAGGGCTGCAGCACCTTGTGAACAGAGCAGAAATGAAAATATCACTTGGGTCATGATCCAGTCTCTCCCTGGTGTCCCCTTATGAAGGCAGAAAATCTCTTGCCCCTTTTCCATGGGGCAGTTTATCTTCCCCATGGACATCTTTTTCTTTCCTTTCTCATCTTTCTGGGCAACTTGCTTCCAGCAGAGATAAGCTGCCGGATTCCCCCTCCCAGGGGGAGGTGGTGGTAACGAGAGCAGGGTGATGAGCCACCTGACGTACGGAGGATGGAGGGATGTAGATACCCAGAGCCAGCCGGCAGGATGTCCTGGGACCCAGACCACCGTGGGAATAAAAGCAGTCACCTAACATAGAAGGAGAACATTTTGACCACTGCCCCGTGTCAACTCATCTTCACCCACACTTGCTCTGTCTGGAGGACATGGGTCACCTCTGCCATCTCTTCAATAGCCACCTAGATGCCTGTACTAGGGCTCTCTCTTTCTTCAGGACCTATCGTTCAAAACCCAGGTCCCCATCTTTCTCCTTTCCTGGATGAACCAAGGCCAACTTCTGCTTCAAGGCTTGGTCCAACAGTGCCTGCAGCTCCTGTCTAGCCGCTGGGGATGTGTTATTCAGCAGTGCAGGGCTGGGGCTGCATGGCAGTGAATCAAGCCCCATTTTCCTTAAACCTTTACAGAAACAACTATGTTATTGGAAATCACTTGAGTCATTGCCCCGCTGTACGACCTCGGGCAAGTCATTTCCCCTCTCTGTGCTGCCGTTTCAGCCCTCACCCTGCATCTGTCTGCTCGCCATAAGCTGTAAGATCATCAGGGCAGGGCTCTGCACTTGGGCACGAACACAAGATAAAACAGAGGCTTCTGGCTCAAGAAATGGAGGAGGGAGTGGTGAATACAAAACCCAGGAATGTTTCAGTCATTTTGGCTTTGAGAATTTCATAAGAAAACAGTTTTGCCTACTTCTCTGCTGATGTGTGGGAAAACTTTTATTGAACTTTTTCATTTTTGAAACATCTGAGAGTTTTGAGTTTCCCTTAATTGTCTCTTTCCCACCCTCACTCAGCACAGAGAAAGAGGAGGAAAATGGGGAAAAATGATTAAACTGAAAAATAATGTCGGAGGGCGTCAGAACTTAATGTTTCCTTTTAATGCTTTGGAACTTTCCAAAGACAAGGAAGTCATGAAAAGTTGGAGCAGCAATTAAAAACAAATAATAATAAAAAAAAGAGTCCCATAGAAGGGTTTTCATAGAAGGATCTGAAGATTCAGGAGCTTTAAATAGGAGATTTTTACAGCTGTTTCCCTTCCTCTGCATTTTCAGTGGAAGAGCTTAACACAACCTCAGGGTAGGAGGTGTCTCCTGTGACCGGAGCATCCCAGCAGGGACAGCTGGTTCAGCTGGCCAGGTTTTGGCCAGTATCTCCTTTACTAAATACCTTTTGGTCTCACATGGCATTATATGATGCCTTCTGCCCCATGAGGGGCAGATGATGCCTGGGTGAGGGTTTGCATCCCCAAATCCAGCCCTGCATTGCTCTGGCCACACTGCAGGGTGTGAGGTTATAGCCGCATTGCCGTGGGACTGTGATTGGCTTTCCTGAGGCATAATAGAACTTTATTTTTTAAAATTATTTTTATTTTTTTCTGTTGTCCAGAGCCCTGTACCTTAGAAAAGAATAGCAGATCACCTTTCTGGAGCCTTGCTCCTTTCTGCTGAGACACGCTGTGTGTCTTCACCAGGGTCAGCTGCAGGTAGTGGCTTACAGGGGGCGTAGGATGAATGCACTGATGCCGCATCTGGTACGCTGAAAAGCTCATAGTAGGGTGGAAGTGGGTGGAAATACTGACTCCGTTGAGCTTAGGGAAACAGCTGCCCTCGCATCTCCTTCATCATCTGAAACAAATGAAAACTGGGCCGATAAAATTCATGATGCTATTCCCAGCTGTTTTGTTTAAAGGAAAGTTTCCTTACGTGCAAACTAACTGAAAACTAGAGATGTAATTGCTACAAAATGTAACAGTATCTAGCGAAAATTACAGCTACTCGATGAAATATATATTTTCTCAGCATCAGCATAAAAGAAAGAACATTCTCATCCAGAAATGGTATGTAAATAAATAAACTGTAATTGGTTTGACAATGCCCCTTTTCCTGGCAGTGCCAAGAATCCTAGCATTGTAATTACACAGTTCTGGGCAGACATGTGGTTTCCATTAAGAAAGACTTGTGATTGACTGAGTTCATGAGGCATGTCAGAAAAAACACATCAATGTCTTTATAAAATGAAAAAATAGATCCAAACTTACTTCCAACTTCATGAGAAATGTGCATTTGTAAATACTCTGAACACAGTACAAGAAATAGAAGTAAAGCAAGTCACTATCAGGAAAACTTGCCAAATTCATGTTGGAATATAAACTTAGACAACCAAGTGCACTTTTGTAAGGCGAAGAAACTTGTTCTTTCATTTTTGGTGAGCATTTAAAGTTTTCCTAACCATTTTTTTTCCTGTTGTTTCTATTCAGCAGTGTAATAATTGAAAATGTTTCCAATAAAAATGAAAACGATATTCTACCACATTTTGTTTTACCTACATCACACAAGAGCACTTAAAGCTAAGACGCAAGCTTTAAGAGCAAAGAACTGCAAGTAGTTATTATTCTGTAAGGAAGGAAAGCTGGCTAGTTAGGTAAGGGAAAATTTTATCTAAGAGTATTTTAAACTAAAATTCTAATGACTTGTTTTAATCACTTAAAGTGACTAAAATGTTGGATAGTTTATTTTCTGCCTTAGCATAAATACTTTTAAAATGACAAACATTTTAGGATGCTGCCAAATACTGTCATCTCTTGGCAACCTTAACATTTTATGCTAGATGTATTTTTCTTGACAACAAAACAATTCAGTCTGTTTCTCCTCTCCCCCCTCCTTGAAAAACAGCAGTGGCAAATACAGGGTGTTTTTAAATGGACTGTATATGTGATGACTTTTTAATAGATAAATTCAGATTCAAAATGTAGTCATTTTAAAAAGAAAACTTTTGGGGTCATTAGCTGTGCCCTTTTACAATTGTGCTAAATAATAACATTTCTTTCTTGACCCCTCCCAATATAACTTGAAAAAAATTATTTTTTCTGTGACAAGGAACATTGCTTTTATGGCTAGGTCACTGCCCAGTGAAGCTAGCTGTCCTGTGTGTGACTCATGGCTCTGCCACAGGCTTCTGGCATGGATGCAGGCAAGTCATTGAATTTTTTTGTGCCTCCACCTCATTGCTATGAGGTTAAAATCCACTAATCACTGTGAAGTGCTTGCATGGCATAGTGGTGAGGATCAGAGAAATACCTAGAAAGATACGCAAAGTCTAGCAAGGGATTTAAATTGTGTGCTGTCTGCAAAGTTTTCTAACACTTTTTAAACTTTTCCAAATACTTTTAAACTTTTTAATCTTTAAATTCTTAAGAAATGTTGAACTGGCAGCAGACACTATTCTGTTCAGTAACTCTAGACAATGGTAACAAGGCAAAAGTATAGATATGGTCTAAGCCACTAAGGCTTAGCCCCTGCTCCCATTCCTGCACTGAGAGTTAAGTCATATACATACAAATTTCCTAGTTTTTCAGGAAGATTTAGCAGAGAAGCGGTAGCAAATTTCTAAAGTTTATGGGGCAAAATTTCTTGTAGGAAAACAAGTGTAAATCTTATGGCTCAGGACAATGAGCACCCTATCACCTTCAAATAACTTTGGAGCTTGGTCAGTGTATCAATGGGCAATTCTAGCTTATTTCTTGCTTTCTAAAGTTAATTTGGAAATGTGAATTATTTAAATCATTCTCTTTGGAGTTGTCATGCCATAAAGCCTAGAAGCTGGACAAAAGGGCTTGCCTGTCACCTTTGACAAACCAGCCACTGCTATTAAATTTTGTCCCAGCAAACAACACTGTCTCATAGTATTGACTTTTCCTATGTGATTTAAGAAATGGCAGGAACCACACTCTCCATTTTGAAGTGGCTCCTCCAGAACAAACTTCTCAGGGAAGAGAAACTATGGACTTTCCTCAAATGATCGCATGCCACAAAAGTCCATGTTTGCTTGTAGGCTTCAGTTTGTATACATGCCATATTAAGAACTGCTTTTGTAAATAAGCTTTTAGGTAGTGTGCTTAGGGAAATGATGTTTTGCAGAGGATGCATGCAAATTGTGGAGATCCACATCTGAATTTCTGATCCTGGCATTGAATTTATAAATCACAGCAATCTGTGCAGAATACCTAAATGTGTCATTGGCTCGTCACCTCGACCTGAGTGACAAAAGGAGCATTTCTACTCACTTTGTTCCTTGGAACAGGCTCTGAGTTTTAAAGCACATGTTCAATGTGAAAGTAGATTGGAAAAATCCCCATCTTCAGTTTCTCATATGCAGTCTTTCAGAGGGGAATAATAGCAGTGGGGGGCCCGAAGGAGTTGGGGAGGTTTTGAGCACCCACCAATTGCAGAACCACTCTCTTCATCTTAGTGTGATGAGCGGAGTCCTTGCATATTTTATTAAAAATTCATTTTATGGAAAGAATATTTCGTTCATAGTTTCTCATAGTACAGTTTCATTATACTGTGCTTTTCTGCTCTGTATATAGTAATAGTATTAGTGATCAGCCCTATTAGCAAGGTTTCAAAAGAACAATTGTGTCTCTGTAAAGCCTTGAAAAAGCAGTTAAAAATAAAACTTCCAGACTGATTACAAAATCAGCACTGTGCAGATGACAAGAGATGTCTTGCTGGAGTCTGATTTTTGCTGTGAGACTATTCTCTTGTTTTTGGAGTTGGAAAGACATAAGGACATTAGACTACATAAAGTCTAGAAAGCTTAAAGCTACCTATTTTTGCAAAGAACAGTTTGACATGAATGATTTTTGAGTAGAGGGCTTGGCTTAATCCTCCATTTTTCTAGGTTCAGTGCCAACCCCTGCCATTGGGATGAGGTGGCCAGGGCTGAACACAAGCACAGCTGAACACAGTCATCTACTATGTGTCCAGTGCATGAGTGATCCCATGGGAATCAGTGAGGGCAAGAGAGGAAGGAATGAGACTTTTTGCATTTCCTCTATGTTCAAGAAGTTTGTGGCAGAGTGGACTTCCTGGTGGCAATAACACAGTTGGAGCCTTTTTCTTCTTTTTGCCTTGTCTGTGATAAGGGCCCTAAAGCTCTGCCATGTGGACAGAGGGAGAGGAAAGGCGGATTGCCGGTGTGAAATCTGTGCGTGAAATGGGGGGATAACTCGCAACTACCGTCAAGAATCTGGCAATCCTCACTCTTGTTATAGGCTTCACAAAGCTTTAGGGAGACCTGACCACCTCAGAGTAGCTGCTGTGAGAGCAGTGCGTCCCCTAGGAGCTCCTCCACATAAAATTTGGAGCAGCGTGAGCTGTGATCCAGGATTTCCACCCTGAGGAGCTGCAAGGGGTGGTTTCTGATGCCAGACAGCTGTGTGGCTGCTGATCCAGCTGCACTGCATTTGGGGAAAGGAAATTCAGGACTCAGTACCACAGGAGCAGGCTTTTAAAAGCATTGGATGCTTGGGGCTGAGCTTCCTTATGCTTCTTCAGCATTGCTCTACCAGGCAGCTACACCTCTGCTGGGGTGATTTTGCTAGCCTGTCCGTTCACAGCTCTGGAGATGATGACTAAGATGTTAAATGCTGTGTTAATGAGTAATCCAGTGCCTGCCAAATTCACAAAAATGTGATCTTAGATGCTCTGCAGGAGCTGCTTTTCCATTGCTTTGAAAGGAAAGTTAAGCACCTAAACTGAAGTTTAGGTATCTAAATACCTTTGTTGATCTTGGCTCAAAGCAAGTCACTCAAGCGGTTTTGAATATGATATCCATAATGTATCACTTTGCTTCTTGTTTAAATATTTATGGAGAAGACTCGGGGTGAGGCAAGGGGGTGATAAGGCTGACTGTAAAATGAGAGAGGACATTGGACTCTTTCTGATGTCACTGCAGATGAGTCACATCTCCACATTATGACTAGTCTTACAGTGGCTTATGAGCCTTCCCAGTTTAAAAGGAACATTTTCAAAATATTTTTAAAGTCTTTAAAATACCTGGAGAAGTTCAGGAGACAGCTTTTTATTATTAGCATTATTTATTTATTTTTATTATCACTATTCAGCAGGGAATTGGACAGGTTCTCACATGCTGGTTGTACTGCCAGAAACACATGTTCCCTGATGGAATACCTGAAGCCCTCTAGAAGGGGAGGATTCAGGGAGTTTAAGCTGCTGGAAACTTCTCTTTTGAGGCAGATAAGAAACCCCTAAGTTTCATAGGGAAAAAACAACACAAACAACACACACCTGAATGATCTGAGATTTCTCCCCATGGATTCACTACTTCTCTATTTTACTTTTCTTTTGGATGCCTCAAGGAGATTAACCTGCTGGGGAATCTGTCCTCCCACCCATGCACTGTGGTCCCTTTGCCTGAATGGCTCCATGTTGTTGCATCCACATGATAATTAACTGTGCCTTCAAAGAGTATTGAAGATAAGTAGTCTTCAAGCCTACTGCTTAATTACTTTAGTTTTGTCTCTTTGCTCCCCATCTCTGTGCAGTCTGTATTATTCACTGTTATTGGAAATAGATTCCTTGAGTTGTAGCTGCCGAGTGGTTTAGGTTGTACTCTAAGATGGTTTTAGTAAAAATGTACAGTCAATGACACTTTTAGGGAGGCTAATAAATGAATCTTTTCAGAAAGCACATTTATGTACAGAAAAAATCTTTTTTATTTTATTTTATTTTATTTTATTTTATTTTATTTTATTTTATTTTATTTTATTTTATTTTATTTTATTTTATTTTATTTTTTTTATTTTATTATCAAAACTTTCAATTTCCAGAAAATATAACCAAGTAGGAGACAAAATTTTTTTTGAGTGAAACTGCCAAATGGAGTGCCTGTCTTCTTTAAATACCTGTCTTGAAAAAGCAATATTCTTACATTTAGAAAAAACAAACAAACAAACAAACAAAAAAACGACAATGGGGGTTAGAGTAATGCAATTGTGGAGTCTAGGTCTATGTTCCCCTTCTGAGGAAAAACGGGGTTATGGAAATCCTCCTAATGAGGTGAACATGTTCTAATGCATATTAGATTTTTTTTTTTTTAATAGTTAAGCTATTATTGCAGACTACTTTAATAATTTGAAATAAGATGTGATTGTTTTCTGCCTGTTGGACTTCCCCCTGCAGTTCCAGCCACACCTTACTGCTTAAACTGTCCCATTTCTTGTAATGTGAGCAACATTCTAAAATAATAATAGCATGCAATATCCCACCCCAAAATACGTACATTTTTTATGCATACAGATGGGATATATGCACCTAAAGTGAAATTAACGTGTGTGCTGCTGTGGGTCTATGTTTGCTATGTAGAGTCTTTGATGTTACAGAATAGAAATAATATGGTATTTAAAATGGAAATGGCATGGTGATACATTTGCAGGTAACATTTGACTTTGTTATTTCCTAGGAGAATCTGGGTGCATTATGATGCCTCTAATGTATGTGTATTCTAATAGTAATGCATGCTACAGTGATAATCTCCTGTACCAAAACAAATAACACATATTAGAATACAGAACTCAAATTTTTTTATGGTTGTTAGGTAAAGCAATTTTCAAATTAGTTTTTAATGAGTTCTAATATTTTAATACAACACAAATTTTCAAGTTAGAGGTGCTTTTTTAGTTTTTCTTTTTGTTGTTTTTTTAGACAATAGGATACAATATTACTTCACGGGATAACATTTAATTAAAATATACTAATTTATGTATTTGTTTATTAGTTTTATCCCTAAAGCAGCAAAAACCTCTGTGTGATTTTTATGAAAAATGTAAATGAGGGCTTTGGCATCACTAATAAAGTGGAATTAGCATACATTTAAAAAATGGGTTGTTTCACTTTAATAACATTTATAGCGATAACTCTAAAGGTGCTGCTTTGGTTGGGAGTGCACTGAGCTTGCACTGAGGCAGGGGAGGACCAGATTTTGATGCTGTGGTTTATCTTCTACTCAGCACAGCCCTGTGCTCCTCTGTTTGTTGCATCCTGGGCTTTGAGGTGGTGCAGCACTGATATACACCGTTGATTTACCCCATGGGTGGCAGCTTGGGGTGGTAGTGGGAATGTGGCTTGTTTAGGCCAGAGCTTTAGCTGAGGCAGGATCAGGCTGCTCTGGGAATAACCGTCCATTTTCCTAATTTCCTTTTTGGCTTTATTAGGTTTTACCTGATGAGGTCTTGTCAAAAAAAAAAAAAAAAAAAAAAGTTTCCTCTTATTACTTCAAGTGTATGAAGAGTTGCAAGGAGAAAGCCCAGCTGGTCCTGAGACAGACAAAATTTCCACTAGAGTTTATAGTAACTCTGTTTGAGAAAGGATTGTTAAGATCAGGCCTCAAATTTTTCTCCTGTGATATAATGCGTCACTGCAAGACAAACAGGGTTGCTGGCAATCTGCTAATGAGACTCTTTGTGTTTGTGTGGCTTTGTTGTTTTAATCATAAGTATTTTTACAAGACCCTGTAGCTTGCTGTGGGCTTGATCTGTGGTGTCAGCAAGGGTTGTGCTCTGTGGGGCTGGCAATGGTAGGCCCGACCTGCGTGTCTGTGCTCAGAGAGGTGTGGACTGGGCTCCTCTGGGCTCCCACTGAGTGGTTTGTGCTTCTGGGGGGCTTTTTGTACCCATATATCAGAAATTAAAACAAGTATCCCCTTTCTCCTTCTCTTAGGCCCTCATCTGTTCCTTATCTTGCTTACAGAAATAATAAAATTGAAATATAGGAAGGCAAATAGTTTCAGAAACGTTTTGAAAGCATAATGCCGAGCATTGCTTTTGGCAACTGAAATACAAAAGCTCCTGTGGGGCCGTGTTGTGATGGCTGGTGCAGGGATTTCAGTAGCGGGAGCACCTGCCTCTCTGTGGGACATGGCCACCATGTCCTTCACGTGCACCTCCTGGGCGTTTGCAGGCCCCTGTCAGCCTGAGTGCACACCTTCCCGACAGAAAACTCTCCCCAAACCCACCCAGCTGCTTCCTCCCCATCCTTCCTCTGTCACTTATTTAGTTTCACACTTCTTCACTTCAGTGCCTGCGCCGGGGCTGTTTGCTAATGAGCTGCCCCAAAACACAAGGTCTTGGGGGAAAAAGGGTGAGTTTTGTACAGAGGCTGCTCAGGGCAGTGAGGGCGGTCAGAGGCCTTAGGGCCTGGCTCGAGGCATGGCTGCAGAGGGATGAACTTGTGTGTGCTCTTGTGCAAGCCCTTCCCTTACCGTCTTTGGAGTAGTGACAGCAATGTTGGCTGAGGTGGCTCATGCCTCATTCACAGCAACTTTAAAGAAATTAACCCTGTTTTTTATTGTTAGGACTGTATTCTCTCTTCTCTTCTCTTCTCTTCTCTTCTCTTCTCTTCTCTTCTCTTCTCTTCTCTTCTCTTCTCTTCTCTTCTCTTCTCTTCTCTTCTCTTCTCTTCTCTTCTCTTCTCTTCTCTTCTCTTCTCTTCTCTTCTCTTCTCTTCTCTTCTCTTCTCTTCTCTTCTCTTCTCTTCTCTTCTCTTCTCTTCTCTTCTCTTCTCTTCTCTTCTCTTCTCTTCTCTTCTCTTCTCTTCTCTTCTCTTCTCTTCTCCCCTGCCTCTCCCCACCCCCCCCCCAAAATATATATATATATTTTTTTTTCAATTATCCACGTCATCAAAATGTTTTAATGAGGAAATCCCGACTGCAGGAAGGTCAGGAGATGAAAAGCAGAGCTGATTTTGAAAATAACGCCCAGTTTTACTGTGCGGCCAACTCCCAGTGCGTTTTGAGATGAAAGGGAAAGGAAAGCTTCACAGCGTTTAAGCAATAAAAGTGCTACAAGGAAAAGCTCTTTCATATTCTTTAGCTGGCATAACGGGGTGATATGTATGGGGGAAAAAAAGCAAACAATTTCTTCAAAGCAGTGGAGGATGTAAAATGTAACACAGGCAGAATCGATACTCACCAGATAGATGTATATATGTGTGACTTTGTTATGTATACCCATAAGCAGATGCAGGGCCTGATTCTTCAGGCATGTTATGCAAATCAGGGACTCTTTTATCATTAACAGTTGAGATAATCATAAATTGGACTGATTAAGCACATGGTTAAATCTGAGCAGGATTTAGTTCACATACTTATTCCAATGTTCCTATATAAGCCTATACTCCATCAGTGCAAAAACAAATTACCCTAATGTGACATTAATATCTATTTGCTACCATCTGAGATCTTTTAAAATGGTATTTAATTTCTTAATATTCTGAGACTTTTTTCCTTAAAAATTTCATGTATCATTAAAAAAAAAAAAGTCTAGTCTAAGTCACAAATGCATCCTTTTTCTCATGTATATTTGATACCAGGCTCCAGTCTAATCTGATAAAGTGCACTTTGCCTGTGGTGTCTTACAATAAGCTGGCTGCATTAGTGCCGGGAAAAATCAATACCGATTTATAATTTACCATCGCAAAAACCTATCACTTTTTATGACCCTCCATCCTGGCTCATTAATATTACATTAAAACACACACACACACACACACCACTGCAACAGGGTGAAATTGTAAGCTTGTCAGGTTTGCAGTCATAAAGAATGCTTTAATTGGTCTTAGTTTGGGAATTCAGCATTAGATTTTGTTTATTTGTTTGATTATTTTTTTTTAATATTCCTTGCTTTTGGTGGATTTAAAAAAAATGCAACTTAGCAATATATTGATTTCTCATCCATTTGGTTTTCTTTCTCCCTCTTTCTCCCTCTTTCTCCCTCTTTCTCCCTCTTTCCCTTTCTCTCCATGATGACATGGTTTTCAAACAATGACCATCTTCTTAAAACTTCAGCAAGGTTAGGTAATGCATACAGAGATGTTAACTGTTTGGATGTTATCATCTCCAGTCAAGAGTGCAAAGTATAACTGGTTCTACCCACTGGAAACATATTTCTTTATCTCTGTTGGTTGGATTTTTGTTTGTTTGTTGGCATTTCAACAGTTTGTTTTTGGGCAACATGTAGAAATCAAATCAGTGTATGTTATATTGCTTGTCTCTCTCATAAAATGCTTGCCTTTCATGAACTGGCAGGAGCAAAGTGAATCAGTTGTATGTTGTTGGCCCAATCCTGTGGAGTGCCAATGGCCAAGTGCAGTGCACAGAGCACCAGGATCTCCAGCTGATGTCAGTGGACCTAATAACTTCCTCTCTCTGGTGTGCGGGAGGATGACATGGTCTGTGAGATGTAGAACCAATGGTGAATTCAATTTTTTCTTACATATTTTAGAAAACAAAACAAAACACAAAAATCATAACAAACCAAAACAATGCTTCACTCCCTGCAAAGAAAATTAAAACAGTTTCATACTCATATGTTTTTAGACTCCAGAACTCCCTATATCTAAATTCTTTCCAGATAATGTCAAAAATAATGATGTCAGTGTTTATATTGGCAATGGAAAGGTGTTCTTTATTTATTTCATACTATTCCCAGGGATTTTTTTTTCTTACTAATATCATGGAGATTTGATCCTAACAAGATGCTTTGCTCACTTTTCTTGCAGCATAAGAGGTTAAGGAATAAATAGGTAAATGGTGTGTTAACACAGAAACAAAAAAAAAATAAAAAAAAATATTGGAAATTCAGTGTGTTCTCAAGTGTGCAGTAGATCCACACCATGCAGCAAGTACATGTCGTGATTGGGTTTTTAAAAGACGTTCGCCTCCCCACTGACTGACAGGGCCTATTGATTTTTTAGGTTTCTGCCGTCATCAGTTTTCAGCCTCGCAGCGGCCATATGTCGAGGTCAGGGCGCGCGGGGGCTCAGGCAGGCAGCCTTCGCCACAGCCAAAAGTGAAGGGCCGCTGAAAGAAAATCAATCATGTCATAAGTGGGAAGCATCAAAAATTTTCCCCCTGTATGGCCGAGGCCCATCAGGCTGTCTCCACTCCGCAGCGAAGGTTAGGCATCTGTCAAGCCAGGCTAGGTGAAAAGTATTAGAAATGCCAGTTAACCCATGGTACGGCAGAGTGAAGCCACACTTCCCCTGCCTTTGTTTGCCCAATGCGTGTGACAAGGTTAGCATTTTCACTTAATTTCTGAGACTAGATAGCCTTTCCCACCTTGGTTAATCTGCAGAATATACTCCGCTGGCTCAATTTTGGCGACTGGTGCCAAAATGCACAGGAGTTGGGCTGGGCACAGGCACATGCGTGTAAAAATTTTATGCATATGGCATGGATGTTTTACTTTCTTCTGGGAAGTCAGCTTGATCCTGTGTTCATAAGGTCCCCTAATGTGCTTCTGAAATGAAGCATCCCAGAGAGCAGAACGTGCAAGTTTTTTTTTTTTTTTTTTTGTTGTTAACCCCCCCCCCTTTTATTTTATTTTATTATTTTTTTTAATGATAAAATGGTTTGCCCCTGCCCTGCACTGATCTGGATTTTGCTTGACTCTTGTTTCAGAATATCTTCACTGAATTGACAGTAAATATTTCCATTGTTCCACTAATTGGAGAAAATATATTTCATGCACTCTGTGAAAGTATACTGCTGTGCTGTATGATTTTAATCTTTCTCCTCCTTGTTCCATTTAAAATCCATACAATTAGATTGTGCAATTATGCTAAATAATCGATCTTCTGTATCTTGTTTGCCACTTACATGATGCCTCTTGCAGAGAGGAAAACATATCTGAGTATGTCCACTAAATTTGAAATACTGATTTGGTAATACACTGGGATATTTAAGATTATGTTGGCCATCTTTCAAGCTTTCTGATTGCTGATCATGTGCCCTGAGGAATATTGCACTAGGCTATGGATAATAGAGTGTGTGTGGATTTATTGTTAAGCAATTAGGCAAAAAGAAAAAACAAATTTATCAGTACGAGAACGGGAGCACAGCCTCATTATTTTCATTCTGGAGGAGAAGCAGTGCTAGTTTCAATAAAGGTAGATTTGCTTACTTAAGAAAAAAATATGATAAACTAAACCCACACAAACAAACGTATTTTCCTGATTTGAGACCAGTTATCTATCTCATCTCTGTGTGCCAGTCTTACTGACTTTACTGAACACCCCTCTTCCACGAGCGATGCTGCCGACCGAAACTCCTGAGGGCAGTCTTCCCACGGGTGCTGGTCTATACACAGCAGGTGGTCCCAAGGTGATGGGATGGGGCTGTGAATTGGGCTGGATGCTGACCTGCAGCTCACCACTTTGGAGTTGTCTTCTGCTGCCTGACCCAAGATGTATACTTCCTAATAAATGTTTTAGCTCTCCACGCTCCAATGATTACACTCTCCATTGAATACAGATAAAAAGACAAAATGTTTCTTTAATCAGTACTGTGATGTGAGACCGTTAAGGTAATAGTGCTTGAAACTATTAGAATCTTGAAGATATTGACTGGCTTGCTTTTGGCATCGCAATTATAATTACATTTTTAGGCTGCATTATATGGTTTTATAGTAGTTATTCTAACACAGAAGGCTTCCCTGTCCAGAGTCCTAACTGGAGGGAGACACACAGGAGAAGAAATTTTACAGTCTGAGCTGTAGGTGTAGCTAGAAGATGACCTAATTGGGACTGATATAATTTAGTTTGAAAGTGTGCAAGGAAATCCAGGTCATCTCTCTGGAATCCACAGTGAAAAAGCATAGACAGATTTGAGAGGGAAAAAAGTGTTTGAAACCCTCCTCAAAGTGTATTTTAAGCTCTTGGAGCATTATGGGGAAGACTGGCTACAAAAACTGTCTTTTGTGAATTTAAGCCAGATAGGCTGCTTCTGGCCAAAGAAGTCTCCCCTCTGCAGGTGCATGGCCCCCCAGTCCCTTGGAAGAGAGAGGAGAAGTTCACCAGGCCTGCAGGCGCAGAGCACTCCAAATTTTGTCTGCTAACACCAGTTGTCCTGGCTTGCAGGCGTAGAGAATTGAAGTCTGGAAGAGACCACGGGTGAGACATCTGACCTTCAGCTCAGCCCTTTTCAGGGACAGTCACCGCTTCACTCCCCCATCTGCCCGGAACCTAAACAGGCTGTCTCTTAGGAGGGTGAGGGTATTTCAGTGGTAGGTCAGCTGGACCCCTCATGTGAATACATATTCACAGTGACTCCAGCAGGGTGATTTCCACAATTGTACACCAGTAGTGGCCACCTCCTCACCAGTGGCAATACACTAATGTAAGGAGAGGATCAGGCACAGAAAATCTTACTGTACTGACTTACAGATATCGAACTAAGAAGTTACCATAGCTTCCATAAGAAGTTCAAGAACTGTCCTGTCTGTCTTTCAAAATTTGAATCTATTTAAACAAGGATCAAAATGGTTTAAATGTGTTGTTTTAGGCATTTGCACTATTTTAGTTAAACTAATGCCTCTTGTAGTATTGGCTGGCTTATTGTAAGGTTGGATTTGCTGACATATTTACAAGATACGGTACAAACCATGTCTGCTAGCTTTTAGTTGATATTCAATTCCAGTTATTAAATAAAAAAGTGTGGCACCTAACATTTTAGGATGGCACCTAACATTTTAGAACTGATTTAGATTTGGTGCTGTGACCAGTGCTCTCACACTGTGCTTAGAGCAGTGTTATAATTACAGCCCCTTGCTGTCCTGGACATTTGGATTTCTGGATTTTCTAAGCAGAGCAAAGTTTTGTCACTGGAAGGCTGTGTGGAGTGAGGACCATTCTTAGTGCTTCAACTGGAGTCTGATTCATGTGTAAGGAAATAGTTGACTCTGCACCCCCAAGTTTCATTCTGGGCACAATCTTTTCTTCCCAAGTGAGAATTGACGTACTGAGATAACAGAAGTCAAAAGCAGTATCTCAAAGGCATCTGGTAGCACCAGTTATGGTTCCTGGAATCTGTGCTGGGTGTGTATATGTGTGTGTGGGGTTGTGCATACATGTGCAGAACTTGCTATTTGCTTCAGGATTTTTTGTGCAGCCACAACTATTTTGTTCTGTGAGGGTCTTTATCCCTTCCATAATTTTCTCTTGGGGGTTTGCTGTATTCTGACTTTGAAGACAGATCGGTTAATGTCTCTGCTGCTGTGCTTTGAAGATACGAAGCACCACGCAGTTGTTATCACTATGATTAAGAGTAATCAGTTGGAGAACATTTCTAAGGAGCAGGAACTGGTCCCTTCATTCTGACGTGGACGGGCTCCCTTTGCTGTCTGCTCTGCCTTTCACTTTCTTTCCTTTTAAATCATTAGTTTGTGGTATGGACCAGTGTGTGGGCTGTCTGCCTAACAGGCACAGGAGAAGACTAAGAGCCCCAGCTATTTAAACTCAAGATGCTCTTGTGCAGGAATTTACAGCATTTACCCAGGGTAGCTGTCAGGTCTGCAGCTCCTGCTCACCCAAATTGACCTTTTCATTTCTTTTATTTCCTTCATAGCTGGCGTCTCATATTGCAGCACTTTGCAGGAGCAGTGCTTTCCCTTGAGCTGAGAATTAACCCCCCTGGCCCAAACTCCCTGCAAATTTTGGAGCTTCCCCTCACTACCCTGCTGCCAGGACTGGGGCTCCTCTGTGCCTGAGCAACTTAGGCATTAGTCCTGTGGACACTCTCCCATCTTCTCAGCTCCCTTTTCCATTTCCTTTCTGTCTTCCACTTCTACTTCCTTTCCTCCTTTTTCCCCTTTCTCATTTTGCCTGCTCCAAACTCCATTTCAGCCCTATTAAAACAATAAATTCTGATAGCTCCATAGAAGCTGTTTAAGATCTCTTGGGCCAAGAAAAAAAAATCCTTTTTAACAAAAAAAGTCCCTGCATACAGATTTACAAACTACATTTCACATCCATTATGGCCTTTTGGGTAAATAGTGTTCATTTAAAAAAAAAAAAAAAGTCTTTATAATACATATTTTAAAACTGTTTTAAATATGATTTTTTATGGTAGACAATGATGGGTTCTGAAGAGCCATTATGATTTATCAGGGAAATCGCATACTTTTATTTTTTTTTAAATTGTCTTTTAAATACACATTCTGGAGTTGTTGCAACTATGATGCATTTCTAGTGGAGGGGATTTATTTTCTTCAGTATTTCCTTTCCCCCCTACTAACATGTAAGAAATGAGCATTTCTACATGCTTGACTCTTTCTAAAACAGAATGTGATGGTCTGTTTAAATGGTCAAAGCTTGGAAACTCCACGTTTAGGGTGTAATTTGCTTTTCTAAAATAGTCCATTATAAAGGACTGTTGATGTGTAACTCTTTCCTGAGACAGCCTCCCCATATTGCAAGACGTTAACCCTGTCTTGCAACAGCTTGGTACTACAGATGATGTAAGAGGCAACATCTTAGTATTTTTTGGACTATTGTTGGTGTTCATTGATCAGAAAGGCTGAGTAGGAACTTGTCTGCATTGACATGTTATTTCCTTGTAACATAAGGTGTGAAAAAGGCCTAGAGAGCCACCACAACTTTGTGTGGACATTTCCACAAGCAGGATGTTCACCTGAGGGGCTCTTTCAGCCAGCTTCTTGGCATATACAGACCCTCTTATTCTTGTACTCCAAAAGTCAGGACAATTCCTGAGAGCTACTGGAGAGTGCCTGTTCTTCAGCAACCTATGGTGAGGGTCTAAGTAGGGATGGATTTATCATCTGACTGAAGCTGGTTCAATAGAAAGCATGATTTGAATGCAGACTCTAGGTGTTGCTTTCATTAGAGTCAGAAATGGGATTAGCTGAACGGAAATGTCCACAGGGAGTGGGGAGAGGAGAAAGCTTCTACTGTGTGAGATGTCCTCAATTACACAGATACCTTCCGGCCAGCACCACGCTCACCACCACATGTGAGAAGGGGTTGTATCTTTTCCAAATTTTGCTGGTGGAAAGAAGTAGCAATGCAAAGAAACTGGAGAAGGTGAAATATTTGTACTGTGATCACGTCTGGGACCCCAGTTGAGCACTGAAGCCCTGGTGTGCCAGACACTGTACAAGCAGAGAGCAGATGTGGCAGGTGTCCTGGCACTGGTGACTGCTGCATGTTTCAGCGGTGTCACTGGGGGACTGCAAACTGTAAGAGCAAGGCTCACAAAATATACAGGAAACCATGATCCATACAAGAATAATTCATGGGAAAAGCATATTTTCTTAGTTTACAAGCAGCTATCTGTGAAATGAGATAATTGCCTATTATGTGATAGATCTGTGCAATAAAGCTAACATTATGTGCATTTGAACAGTTAATAATTGGACTTACTGAAGACTGAGGTGTTTGTGCTGTAATAGATAACTGGGTTAAAGAAAAGTTATTCTGAGAAGTAGACTAGTTTTTGTCTAGGATGTTGGATGTTTGCAAAGCTACCGAAAATTATTCTTCACAAAGGTAAGTATTGACAGTACAGAATAGAATGGATGAGGAATTAAGGATGTATGTACTGAAAGAGTAGGACAGAATACAAAGATAAATTAAAAATTAGATATGCTTTTGCAATCAGTGTAGAAGTGATTGCAAGACAACAGAAGGACATCTGATATAATGTGGCAGCAGCATGTATGCATGTTATCCTGCACTAATTCTGCAGTGAATTTCCAAAGAACTTGTTCATGGCCATTTCGGAAACAAAATGTGAAGATGAGGACGATGCAGGATGTGAGCATTCAATGGAATCAATAAGGTGTTTCCTAAGTAGGGTTCTGTAAAGTTGAAGACATGCGTCAAACACTGCAAGGCTGGGAAAAGTCATCTCATTTTTAGAAAGCTAAACTGAATTGTTGTGCAGCACAGCGAGTTACTTGGAAATACATTTCCAGGTAAATTGACATTAGATAATCTATATTTCACAAACAGCTTATTTTAGTAGTTCCCTTTGACATGACAGGTCAAGAATGTGGAGCTCAAGCACTGGCTTTCATATTGGCCAGCTGAAAAATCAGTATATGTTGCACGGTGTTCAACCTGAAAAGAAATGAAGCTTGGGAGGAGTCCAAAAGATTGCATGATGCTCTTCTAATACAGTTTGTCTTGAAAAGTTTCATCATGGTTGCAAGTCTGGAGGCTTGTCAACAAACAAGTGCTGTGTTGGTAACATCTCATGGTTCTTCAGAGTACCACCTAATGGTCCCGCAGAGAAGCATGCACGCATGTACGCACATAGGAAAACGTGCAGAGAAGATGCAGTGTGGTGACGAATGCTCAAAGGGGGCTCTCCTGGTAGGTGGGCACATTAAGAAGCAGCAGTTGGCAGACTTCCTCTGGTAACAGCCACAGTGTTTGCTCCACAGCCCAGCACCCTGACCTCATTTTGGCATCAGCCCAATCCCACCCAGCCCGAGCAGGATGCGGTTGGCTCCAGCTCCCGACCCTCAAGGTGGAAGCAAAGCCTGGCAGCCCGCTAGTGGCAGCGCAGTGGCCGAGGTTGGGCGCGCCAACAGGTTTCCCTAGGGTTGACTTACGGTGTTCCCCTCCGAGCCTCAGAAAACCCAGTTTTCTTTCAGGCCATGCCAGCTCTGATTGCCAGGGCTGTGGGATTCATTTTAACTGGTAGCAGGGGATGTAAAGGGAGGGGGCATGGCACCTCTGCGGGGCCTTATGATCTGCAGTGAGGTTTCTCATGGTACATTCCTGCACCCCCAAATGCCTCCCACTAGGGAAGAGCAACCCAGATTTCACTAGCTGAGTTCTTGCTTCCTGCGGGATCTCTGAGGAAAGTAG
Organism: Aythya marila; assembly: GCF_965140915.1. NCBI lineage: Eukaryota > Metazoa > Chordata > Aves > Anseriformes > Anatidae > Aythya > Aythya marila. The sequence goes on from NC_139055.1 coordinate 11,569,917, forward strand.
CAGTCAAACCTTGTAGCTTTTTATGTACCTTGCAGAGTTTCCATCATGAAAGTAACTTCCTAAAACACTGCGCGTGTCATCGGCAGTGACCAGGGCAGCTGAAATGCAATGCAGCCACACACTGCAAGATTACTTATGAGACACCCTACGCTTGCAGAATAAACTATCACAATACTACATACGACAGGTAATAAATAATTGTGCCAGTGACCTTGAAAATTAATATTGTTTGTTATTCCTGTAAACAAACTGAGTTTCCTTTCCTTATTATATTTTGTATGGTAATTTGGCATAAACACTCCTTTTCACATAATTTCCCCAGTTGACTTTTGTCTCCTTGGCAATTTCCGGCTTTAATAAAGAAAACCTAATTAAGAAGGAGCTGTTGATTGGTTTGCTAGTGTAATTAACACAGGTGATGCTAATGAGTTTCAATGAAACCAATGGTTTATAGGGAAAAATAAACAGAGTTGCGCTGCATATGGTGTGAGTGATATCTGCACTTTGGGAAGATATTATTGTGATTTTCAAGCCTCATGTGAGTGGTTTGCGAATGTGGGAGGGGGAGATAAAATGTTTTATAAGATTCATTAGTGGTGTTAGACCAAGTTGAATAAGCTTCACAGCTTGGGTATATTAAAAATCTTTTTTTTTTTTCTTTTTCTTTTTTTTTTTTTTTTTTTTTTCCTGACCTTAGTAATAGCGTGCAAATTTTTGTCTTTCCAAGGAAAGGAAGAAATGTTAACTTTTTGCTGTTTTGCCCATGTTAAATCTGCAGCATGATCAATGCAGTGTGTGCAGTGAGCCCTGGCACTGGGAGCCGAGTGGGCCACCAGCCTCCTGAGAGTAGGGGATGCGTGGGGGTCACCCCACTTTCCCTGCTCTCTGCCTACTCTCTGTGCAAAATAGAAAGGTATAGAGCTATACGAGGTGCTTGTGTTTTCTGTGATTTCCTTGTTGTCACCTCAGGCAGTTCTCCGTATTTTTTTTTTTCTTGACTATGGGAGCAGATTTTGCCCTATATATTTAAGTCAACAGAAAATGTGAAATCTCTGGCAGTGTGGGAAAGTGCAGTGGGAGATTCAGAATTTCTGCTAGAAATACAAACACTGTAATGGCGTGCTGATACTGCTTCTGTGCTGCAGTTTCTTTAGGAAGAACCGCTTGCTTTTGTAATAATACTGACAGCATTTTATAGTTAGTCTGTACTTTTAAGAGGCATTTGTTGATTCCTAATTTACATAGCTTTCGTTCTGCAAGGTAAAATGGTTGTGCTTTATATTTTAAGGATGTGCTCTCTTGCTCATTCTTATCCTTTCTGTACATCTCCCTTTTATTTGTTTTTTCTCTTTTCTTTTCATTTTCGACTCATTTTTCATCATGATGTAGTTAATTCTTTTTTTCAGCTTGTGCTACACTTTGTCTTGTCTATTGCTATGTGACAGAAAAGCCAGAGACATTCCATGTCTGGCAGTACACCTCCAGGGACATCTTTTGAACTCTCATAATTTGTATTTATTGCCACCCACTTTGTAAGTTCACAGTTTAATTTGCCAGCAGTGGCAGTGTTAGGCCGACACAGTAAAACAAGATAACGTTAAAATGTCAGAACGAGAGGGGGCATGAATGATGCATTACCCACTGCTAGAACTTGCACTTGTCATGCCTTTCCACCAAAGTGATGTTAACTACCTTTTGAGAGCCTTATCTGACTGGTATTACTCAGAAATAGGATCATTAGTTCACTGCTCTGATTAGAAGGTTGCTATGGTTGATTAACTCTTCTGGAACTGGGATCACGGTGGGAACATAACATGAATCACACTGGATTATGCATCTAGAACTAATTTTATAATAATTTTTTGCATTTTTTATAGTTGTTTACATGTGTATTTCCTTAATTCAATCCTGGGCTGGCAGAACTGAGGGTAGATGGAAAAATTTAAATACATTTTAATGGAAACGTTCAAGGTAGATTTCAGTTGACCTGTTTCTCCTTCAGCACAGCATGTTAACAGTGACCTGTTATGCAAATTACTATAAAATCAGGAAAAACTGCAATTTGATGTGGTTTCTAGAGTTGCACAGATAGTGTTAGTTAAAGACTCAGTAGAGAGTGACAGCCAAAATCAGTTTCTTGTGCTGGGTGCAGAAGGATGGGTTGCTTACTAGTATTGTGGCTCTCTGGAAAAGCTCACCCGGGTGGTGGGCATAAGGGGGTTCCTGTAAAAGGGACATCATGGTGACCATCTGATGGATGGTGCTGTTTTTTCCTGTGTTTCTAAAATGCTTCCTTCTGAACATTTTGCTGAATTTGAAAAATGAGTGGAAATTAACACGTTGCAATTTTTTTTTTTTTTTTTAAATAAAATTAAAAATTGCTGTAGCAATATCCCCATAACCAATGTAGGAGTTCATTTCTGAATGTTGTTCCTTTGGCTCCTTCACTGTAGGGACTCCTTGCCCATTATGACTCCAGGTACCTTAATGGACAACTAACATTAGTGTTATGCTAAAAAAAAAAAATAAAAATAATCCTTGTGATGTGGACATTAGCAAAGGTGCATTAGCAAGAGTAATGTCTCCTAGCCCAGAAAGTACATCTGCACAAGACCGCTCTTTATAATTTCAGTGCTTCCTCCTATATGCAAACAGTTTTCTGTATCGGTCTATCTGATACAGGCAATTTCAGACTGAGTTCAGGCAGCACACCTAAAGACCTGACTGAAATACCTAATCCTCTCCTGATTTCATGCAAAATGGCTCTGATCCAATAGTCTTCGTAGTCGAGGAGAGCTGGATCAGGTCCTAAAAGATGAAGGGCCAAGATGGATACAATTTAATTGAGTGAGTAGCACGACTGATTCCTACAGTTACATATTCAAGTAAAACAAGGAGGCTTTGGACAAAAACTAGCTGAAAAATATGGTTTGAAAAATACAATGACACTGTTGACTTTAGAGAGTAGATTTTTGGCTGCTGAAGAGGAGATTTTCTTTAATGATACAAATTAAAGATGGCTCTGTACCAGAAACGTGTTTTAATGAAGTTAAGGCATTTTGAGGCAGAACTTAGTTGCCTTCTGGGGGGTGGGGGGAAACATGACATACTAGAGATAAGTCCAAATTTTACATGCCTTACTCAGATCTTCCTCAGACAGTGAAGAAAGAATTACTCAGACTTCGGCCATGACTTTATGGGGACTGTTCACAAGAGGACAGTTCTCAGAACTGGTTCACTGGTTATAGTTGGCATTTTCATAGACAGGGATCCACCACCATCCCCTTTTTGCTGGGTTTAAAAGGCAACCTTTAGAGAAATCAGCAATTGATGGATCTTTTCTGGCTACATTAAAGTCAACTACAGTGTAAAGGAGTTGGTGTTCTGCACGGCTTGTCTTACTAAGAGTTGAAAAAACAATTTAACTCCTACCTGTAGCTAAAACAAGCCCCAAGAATACACAGCTGCAATTCAGGAGTGGTGAAGCACATAGATTTGTAACAGTTGCATGAAGAGTAGGGATGGAGTATGGTTTGGTTTTCCAATCCTGGTGCTTCTGGTTTTGAGGGTGGTGGTTTGGTAGGATGCTGCAATCCTTTTTGTGGATTGCACTTGAATGACAGTATCCATACCAGCTTTCTTTTTTTTTTTTTTTTTTTTTTCCTCTCTCTGTGGAACTGAGTCCATAGTATGCAGCTTACAAGTCTGGTATTTTAAAAAATTAACTTCTTTAATATAATAGGTTCTCTCCGGCTTTTAAAAAAAATATCCAGGCTGCCTTTTGGAAACGGTAGAGTATTTAAAAGACCTTTATTTCTATGAAAGTCTAAATGACTTTCTGTATGAAAGTGTTACATTTTTTGGATCCATTTTAAATAAGTGTCGAGAAAAGGCTATAAGGGCAGAGCTGATGTCTTAGGCTTACAAGAAAGACCTGAAATCTTTCCTACTCATGGCTAAGGTTCTTTGGGGACCAGAAGATCTGTCTGTCCTTGCAAAACAATTATTGCACCTGAATTACCACGCTGCTCAGCAGCCCCTTTCTCTGAGCTGTCTTCTTGCTGCACTTCCTGCATTGCCGAAGTATTCTCATGTCTCGTGTCATGTGAGAAAGAAAGAACAAAAAAGAAAGTATCACCAATTTTTGCCTACCTTTTTTTTTGCTGTGAGCCAAGGCTTTTGCAGCACCATTAGGATGTAGATTATCATATTTAAAACCTGTGATGACACCATTGTACCCATCTGAATGATTAATCTGCTCATTAAAAGAGTGCCGATGGGCTAGTCTAATTGGAACATGGATCTTCTTAAAGGACGTTGCAGGGTCGGGAATAGGAAATATTACTCATAACATAAAGTAGGGATTAATTATGCTACTAAATACTACTGTGTGAAATTTACATACGGGTCTGGTCATTGGCGAGGGGTTAGGAAAAGTGTAAGCACCCCATTTTTATAACCTTAAAAACGTAGGTGGTACATCTGTGGCAAATCTTAACCCCTTGCTATTTCAAAGGTAAGAACAGCTCAGATGCCATGGGAGGGGCAGGAACAGAGCTTCATACCAATTAATTACCACTGCTTAAGTCGCAGTGCTTTCCCATGTGCGGATCGTGTGGTACCAGCAGTGGTTTCTGTGTGGATGCCTGTGAAACGCAGCCCTCCAGCTGTGTTATCACAGTGCACAGTGGTGGAGTGCTGGGGGGCAATGGGGCGAAAGGGGGCCTGTCCCCCCTTGGATTGCTTTCTGGGATTGCACTGGCAGTGTGAGTGCTTTGGCCGCAGCTCTAGCTTGGAAGCAGGATTAATCATTTGATTGCAGGAAACAGGCATTGTTGCTCCAGTCTGTGATGGTAAATTTTGCTGCTTCTTGAGTAGTTTTTGGCAGCTGCGTTAGGCAGCATTATTCAGTTGCACGGGTGGCTTTTACTGTGTGTGTCTGTCTCCCCGTTGCTGCTGCTGGGAGGCTGCTTTAGCTGTGATTTAGCTCTGCTTTTCCTGAACCATCTTAGGCCGATGCTCTTGATTGGTAACTTTAAGCCCTTATGGCAATGTGGGCTGTCTGCTCTTTTGGCATCAGCAGGTGTCTTTATCCTGTCGTTGCACTGTCAAGGTGACCTTACTGGCAGTCTGGGCAGAGGTCTGGGAATAGGTGGGGTTTGTGCAGTTTGCAAGTTGGGAAAAGAAAGTGAGTATTGCAGATGAACCACCTGTTACTTCAGTTTTAATCTAAAATCCACCTGGGATATTTTGATGGATTTTGTACCCTCTGTAGAGTGATGAGCTATTTTATTGAGATTTTACAGGTGAGATGAAACCCTTTCTTCAAAGAGCTCTGTATTTAAGCCAGTACCCTTTACCAGATTTCACATTGCCTGAATCCCTGGGCAGTTCCCCATCCACCAGATCTTTCCCTTTGAATATTAATTGACACTGAAGCTAATCCTTTAGAAATCACTTTTTTTTTTTTTTCCCAAGTTATTTCCTAAACCTAGCAGGATCACCCTTTCTCTAATGTATGAGTGTTTTGAGGACATTTTATGCATCTTAAAATTGGAGGAAACCAATATGGTTTGTGTCCTTAGTGAAAAGTCCCTTGAATTTAAAGGAATAATTCCTCAAAAGTTTGTTTTAAACCACTTTATAGAACCCTAAAGAATTTGAGGATCGCCCATTAGAGAAACAATTCAATAACTATCTTTTTTTCCTAGCTAATTTAAACCATGATATCTTAATGTCCTGTAAGAGTTAAAGACCCAGCAAACCCTTTTGCAGAGAGGAAATTTCACTGAAATACAAGGGGGTCTATTTGGCAGGGGTGGTGGTCCATGTATTTGGGAAATTTGGATTTGTGTGTAGCTAAATGTATAAGCATTTCTGTGATTCATTACTCCAGTATCTGGTCACTGCATAAACACCCAGTGGCTTATACTTGTAGTGATGAAACCCAGGATTACTTTCCCAGTTTTACAGCTGGAGGAAATGAAGCAGGGCAGGGCTTGAATCACTTCTGTGAGGTTACAGATGAGTTTGTAGCAGAGCTGTGAAAAGTGAATCTGGCTATTGAGCATCTCTGTGTATTTGGTGAGCCGCTTTCCCTCTCTAGAGCTACGCAAGTGTTTAAGTGTTTTGTTGGATTGGGGCCTGGATGCTTTTAGGTTTGTTTTGAGAGCTGTTGTTTATTTTAAAGCACTTTCCCCTGCTAATTTACAGGTCTGTTCTTGAGATCCGCTATGGAAAGCCCTACCTTATGGAAAGGGCTTGTGTGTGTCAGAAGACAATGAAAGACCTTCAGGAGCCACTCTCTGATAAAAGCTCTTGGGGATGGAAAGATGGAAGAGGTTGCTTATCAATCAGCATGGGTAGATTGTCCCCTAAAATGGTTTTCTCCCCAGATTGATCTCAGATTGTCTGAGGGCTGGTTCTTACCAAAGACACAGCCTGTGGAGGCAGGGGTCCAGCCAGCTAACCAGATGGCCAGGATTCACTGAGCATGCTTGTGGTGCAAAGCCTCTGGCAGCCCACCAGTGATTATATATAGCAATTTGCTTAGGGGATGGAGATGGGGGAATACCAAGTTTTTCATTGGCCATCAGAGTGGGAGCTGTTAAAATTTTTGGCTTTGTAATTTCATTTGGCCTCCCTAGTGGTGGAAGCTGCTATCCCTGTGGAAGCTATTTTCAGTTTTTATTTTTATTTTCAATAGAAGAGCCATTAGAAGGAAACTATGAGAGTTTTTCTTTAAAAATAGTCTGTTGGGATGTTGTAAGTGATGTTTGGCAAAATGATCCTTGTATGCAGGATTCTTCTGTAAGTAATGAGATCACTTGGATCAGCATGGGAAAATAGGATAATCCACTTCTATAGTAAGTGAAAGCTCTGATGCAAAGCATGAGTGAGCTCGTGAAATATGTCACTGTATGTTTAGCCTCTGTTGCCTATAATAACCTTGTACTTGGTTCCTAATAGTTGTAAAGAACAAAGCAATGCTAAAAACAAGTGTTCCTGACATATTTGTCAGTGTTTCAGTGAACCCTGATGCTATATGTCATTGACTTGCTGCTAAGACAAAGAAAATCTTTTTTTTCTTTTCTTTCTTCCTTCCCGTTTTTCCATTTTTTTTTTCTTTTTTCTCCTCTTTTTAATGACTGTGTGAGATAGCGGCTGCATTTATTGATGGGCTATGTTGTTGACAATGTTGTTTACATATTTGGAGTGACGCCGCCCCTCAAGCTGCTACAAGCTTATCAAATCACTTTAACTAACTCCCATGCTACCATCAACATTAGTCCAAATCTGTCACAACTGGCAACCTTCACTGTTTGTTTGAAAAGATGGTTAACAGGTTTGAGCATCATCAGAATTGCAAGGCATAAGCAAATAAGATTATTACACGCAGAGTGTATTGTTAGATACACTAAATGGATGTATCACACAGGCCATGTATTAAACTCTTTGAATGTTTTATTAATAATGACACTCCCATGTGCTTTTTTGTTTCCATGAAAATGGTTTTCAATCCAGTTGCTTACTTTTGAATGGGTAGATGTGCACGTATATGTGGATATTAGAAATAACTAAGGCATTTTTTCATTATAAATGAAAATCCCCAGTTTTTCAGGGCTATGAAGATAAGAGTCTCAGAGAAGAAAAGGGATAAAATTATACACGAGTTAGGCTAGGGTTAAATAAAAAGTCTATCCTTGACAAGGACCCAATTTAAAGCAAAAAGTTTAACTCCCATACTGCACTAACCCAGACAAAACACCTTCCGTGGCCTTTGTGTGACGTGGAAGGTGAACATAGAGCATCTTCTGTGATATTGCCCTCTCTGGCTTACAAAGTGTATTAAGTTACGTGAATGGAGAAAGTTTTGAAACAGGCCTTAGAGTTTGACATAATATCTCGCAGTTGGAACTGGTGCTTATTACAGTGAATACTTTTTTTTTTTTTCATGTCCATAAAAGCGATTGGGTGACTGTTAGCGAAGCCGTGATATTGGCAGTCTGTGCCTTGACCTGGGATCTGATACTCTTCCCAGGGGTTCTTGCTTAGGAATGCTTATGGCAGCAATGCTGCTAATCCCGTACCAAGAGGCAAAATACCGCTGGCTTTTGTCTCGATGTTAATCAAAAAGTAGTCTGGAGGGCTAGGTGGTCTGCCTTGTCCCAGAATGGTGGGGAAGTCATCTGTCATCGTATTGAAAATGCCAGCAACATGAAGGTGATCTGAACTCCGTGTGATGTGGGCGTCATCCCATAGCTGATCCCTGAATTTAAAGGTGTGGCAAAGCAACCGGTGCTGCAAATTAGAGCCATCCGATTTGCATGGATTAACGAGGGAAGGTCATAGCCTGGTGACAGGTCAGGGGTGCCCCTAGGGATTGAAGGAAAACTTTGATTCTTCCTTTTTTTCCTTTCCATGAAGTAATCGTGCTGTTCTATTGTAAAAAGAGCTCTGTTACTTATAAAGGAAAGCTTGTCATTTAAATTCATCCAAGTTAGGACACCACTGAGCACTGTCAGATGTCAATCACAATACAGCAGGGAAATGTTTTTCAACAGATTTCTACCTTCATTTTTCCGTAACACAGAGCGGTAGCATAAAGGAGGTCTCTGAATGTACTTCTTAGGGTTAGATTTTATTTTATTTTTTTTTATCTGCAAAGGACAGTTTTTGAAGGTATGTAGTAAAGAATCATGGTCATTTCTGTGACAGGGAGGGAGGACAGTGAGGTGAACGTTGTTTATAATATCTTTTCCATTTGGGGGTGTTAGTGGAAGGATTTTTGTGTGTGCTGAAGCTGACATTCTTTCTCAGTGCAATTGTGGATTGTGTCTCCACGGCAGAAGTTGCTTTGAAATATTTTGGCTGAAGCCTTGGGGTCTGTTCTTTTCACCAAACCTCTTTCACCTCTGTGCTGCTGTCCTACATTTTTGTCCAAGCCTTGTGGAGATTGAATGTTCGCCCTACCTGACATCTGCTCAGGAATGAGATTTTGTACTCTGGCCAGTTCTGGCAGAAACATCAATTTGATGCCCTTGTCATCGGTTTCATAGGGAAGCTGGGGACTGCATGATTTTTAACACTGAGCTCCAGTGACCTGCCAAGCTTCCTGCTGGGGTATTTGGGAGTGCTTGGCTGGCCAAGGATTTAGGAGATAGGAAAAGTTATTCCTTTTTTTCCCCTCTTTTTATTTCTGCAAATGCTCAGTAAGTTTATTTCAATCTGACTTCTCAATATCTGTAATCATAGAAAATCACAATAATATTTACAGAGAAAAGTCTCTTTGAGCTGCCGCATCCTCTACAAACTATTGTTGCAGTTTGCTAAGCCTGCTGTTCTTGAAGATTGCAGTTTGTCTGACGGCTACTGTGTAGGTCAAGGCTTTTTCTCTTGGAAGTGACATAAGACCACGCTGGCATTTGCCCCTAGGAATGAGAGAGGAGGACTGTGTCCATACGGCTCCCAGTCATGTTAAGCAAAGAGCAGATGCTGGACTTGTGAGCAGCTTGGTGGCTGAAGACCAACTACAGGGGAGCTTCTGGCAGCTACTGGGGCCACCAGTGCCAGTAGGCGTCACTACTGTCAGTCAATGGCGATTTCTGCAGAGCACCGTCATTCACTGGTTGGCTCTTCTTGCTCTGAGAGCTGCTAAGTGAAACACCTTCCTGGCAAGGAGTAAATAAAGAGATGTGCATAAACGTAGCTCACTGTTTAAAATATTATTGCAAGCATATGTGTTTTTTTAAATTAGCATTTTCTTAACCCAGCTGATTCTTTCCAGATCCTGCATAAGTCCTTTTTTTTTTGGCCTTAAGTAAACCTATGTGTTTATTTAGATATGAAAGGATTTTAGGCTTGCAAGACTTGGGATCAACCATGCATTGATCTAAACATTTACTGTGTAGCAGGCAGTTGGACACAGAATACCCTGAGAAAATGATGTTTAATCATGTGGAAAATTTTGCCATTTGCATCAGCACAATGATACATAGATAAGTGTACTTTCAGTTCCTCAAACAAAATAAATGCTGTAACTAAATGCTTTATGAAGTTGAACATCATATTGTACACAACTTCACTGCGAGGCTATTAGAAAAAACACTGTGAAAATCCCCTATTATGCAAAAAGGTGCATGCAATATTTCCTGAGTAAAATGAGATACAGTAAGAGGTATAACTTCATGGCTCTCTCTTTCCTTCCATTAGCTTTTTGTTTACAGAAATTAGGTGAAGTACCCAAGCATAAATCTGCTTGGAATTGAGACGGCACTTGGGATCAACAGTAGATGTAAGTGGCTATCTTGAGTCAATGAGACCATTCACCTGTTCAAATTTATGAGCATAAAGACTGGCATGTCTTAATTGCACTGCACCTTGCCGAATGTGTGTCCAACACTACAATTTTCACCCCCTGCTATCCAGGCTGGTGCAATCCAAGGTATTTCACAGCTATTTGTGCTGGGCTGGTAGCTCTTAATGGATTTTATTTCAGGTACCAGCTTCTAAAAGAAAAGTTTATGAAGAGTTGAGGTGTCACAAATGTATACCACAACGGGAGCTTGGGAACACTGGGAAGAGATTTGTTTTCCCAGCATATCTTTGTGGGGCAAATTCAGCTCCATGGAGAAAACCTGCTTTGACACTGTCAGAGAAAAGTGCTGTCTTTATTTAAAATAATAGTGTTGAATCAGTGTTAGGAAGAGTAGTATTGAGTCATAAAAACTAATTATCACTGTTCAAAACATTCTCAAATACACTTAAGTGGAGGTTTGTTGCATAAACACACAATTAAAGAAAGAATTTGTGATGGATGCAGGGATACGCAGCTCACAGACTTACTGTTTACTGGTGCAGTTAACAGATGGGTAGGCCAACTGATCCACAGATGTGCAGCTTATAAATATAAACTAACGTCTTACTAGTGATGTATATCTGCAAGTGGCAACAAATTACTTTCTCTTTAACTCTTGGCTGTATGGTGAAGTAGACTTTGACAACAGAACCATCTTTAGAGCTGGTGGATAACAATTAACAAAAATACATTGCCTTCCCTAAATCTCAGGGTACACTGCTGTGAAGTAGTGGTAGGACCAGTCTTTAAAAGGTGTGTGTGTGTATATATATATATTTTTTTTTTTTTTGGCAGGGCATGTCCAAGTACAGTATGCTAAAGCATATCTCAGGTATTTTGACTCCTAACAAGGGCCACAACACTTTGTTGCCTTGGCTTTCTTTGAGAAGATGAGAGCAGTGGAAAAGGAGGGAAACGCTGACTCTTTCCATGTTCCCCCAATTTTTTTTTTTTTTTTTTTTTTTAGTTAATAAACCCCTGTTCATCTACAAACCCAGTGCACTGATGAAAATACAGAGTTAAGGGGGTGGGGCCGTATTCCATTATTTTATTTGCTCTTTAAATAATTTAGTTGCAAAAAAATCTGAAGGCTGTTTTAGCAGTAATTAATAATTCATTAATGACATGCTAATTGCATGGTACCTTTGAATATTTAACAAAACGCAAAAACAATCACTGTAGTTATGTTTTTAATGTAGGAAGAGATCCCTTACTACATTACTTCTTTTGTGGAAAAAAAATAGCCCTCTTTTTCGAGGGACTAGGGAAAGTCATAGTAGTGGCCTACTTTCTATTCACTCTCTTCAGTCACCCTTTGTACAGTGGAATATAATGTCCTTATCTAGACTTAACAATTGACAGGGTGGCAATCCCTTGACTTTTGTCCAAATGATTTCTCAACAAAAATGGGTTAATTATCGCTCTCCGTAGCTTTTTGAATAACAAAAGGCCATGGTTCCTTTTCTTCTTTTCTTTCCTATTTACTGTATGGAAGCCTTTGAAATGCGATAGTTTAATCGGTGACACCTTCTAACCGGGGATTTCTGAGTGCTGGAGCTCTCTGCAATGAGCTCATATTGCTGTGTGCGAACATTACCATGATTAGGAGATATGACCTTTATTATGCCAAAGCCACCCTGGACTTTAAGGATGAAAATAAAACTCCTCCAAACCTCTTCACGCGCTGAAGTAGGTTTGGATTGTTTCACCTAATAAAAGCCAAGCAGTGTGCTAACAATGCCCTCTTAATACACAGACTCTGAGCTACGCTCTCTTGACCAGCTTGTTAAAAATATTAATTGTTGGCTACACCTCACAACTGAGCTTTGAGTGTATTTAAGTGAACAAGACAGAGACTTTTAAACCTTTTTCTTTTCGAGAACTAGCTTGGAGATCTTGCTATTATGCAACAGATTTCAGTAACCTGGCTGGCTGTTTCTTTTCAAATATTTTGTTTTGTTTGTGCAAAATATTGGGCGATAGTCAACAGCATTTAGAGTCACTGTCCTTGCTTTTGCTCTACTCTGTTTCCTCAGCTTGAAGATAAGTGACATAGACGCTATTCTAATTTGCATCCTATAGCCTAGATTTTGTTCTCCTTTCTAATTAGTTGGTAACTCCCATTAACGCTAATAGTACTTACAAATATGCATCAGTGAGAGAATAGATCCCAGTAAATCTGAGCATTATTAGGGCGATGCAAAATTAGCATGTAGGATACTTCAAGCTCATGCTGAATTTTATAGCTTGGCTAGCTATAAAGGAGTAGAAATGTATTCAGAGACAAGATGAGGGAAAATCAGAAGTACTTAACTAGAAGAAATAGGAATGCTCATGCATCCTACATCTGATTGTCTTTCCAAATACTCCTTCAATTGAAGTAATGTAATTGTTTCAGAGCTGGCTTGAGTCCCTCTCCATCTTTGTTGTGCTGTTTGGAGGATTCTTCTGGCATCTGTGGCCAGCCTTGTAACTGCAGACTGGGCAGGTCTGGCCCTGATCTTGCTTTCTGCTCCCTTGCTATGGAGAAGAAGCAGCATGACAGGCTCTTCTCTCCCCTGTTCCCCTTACATTTATGAGATTGGATCCAATGGCAGATAAGTAATATAACTTATTACCTGGGTGTTCTTTATTCCTTCTTCTAGGGGAAACATCTGTCCTGTGCATGCCTAAAAGCATATGGATTAAAAAGTCAGGGAATATATGACAATGAGCTGGGGAGGGAAGTCCACCTGTGCTCAGGAGCTTTGACAGGTACCATTGGTACCACCTGCAGCATCTGCTACCCAGATGGGGGTAATGATTCCATGCAACACCAACCTGAGTGTTAAAGTGCAAACATGTCCTTGGGAGTAGTTTCCTCTTTTTTTTTTTTTTTTTTTTTTTTAATTAGATATGCCTATTTTTGGCTGCACAACACCAGCTCCTAAGTAAAATTTCTTTGTCAGCCTCATGCGTATAAAATACGTGGAAACTTATGCAGATGAAGCAGGGTCATGATAAAGCAATGATGTGCCATCCCAGACAAAATATTCTAATCTGCCCTTTTGTTATTTATTAATTGGCATCACCGAAGATGCAACTTCTGTTCTGTTAGGACACTTTACTTTACAATACAGATAAAAAGATGTTCACTGAGATGATGATTGACAGGTTAATTTGAGGACAAAAAAAAAGAGGACAAAGCAAGGAGAGGTAGGATGTAAAAGGGAAATAGGAATAGCTGCTAAGAAAAAGTTGGTCTGAAGCTCGTGCATAGCATGAAGAAACTTTTTTTTTTTTTTTTTTTCCAAATAAGGACCCTTCTTTAGGGTCAGACAGGAAGGATGGTCCATGTTACTGATAGGTCCATGTTACTGATACTGTGGCAGAACAAGCAGAGATGGACTAGTGGCAGGTACTGGTTGGTGTCACGGGTGAAAAGTGTGTACGTGTGGAGGGGTAAAGTGACTAGAAGCAGATAAGTCTGGCATCCTGCAATAATACATAATTTACATCTGCAAGAGAACAGTGGAAAAGAGAAGAAATAAAAATTAAAGGACGTCAACACACTGGCATCATGCAGCCAAACCTAAGCTTTGTGGCAGGGCACAGTCCATGAACTCAGCTCTAGTTTTGCATCAGACCTCTTGCTGATGAAGTACTGGAGAGTTATTTTGGATATAAAGGGGGGTGGTACCCCCATTTTGCAAGGACTGAGTGTATTGCCACTGAGCACAAATTGTCCTCACGTTGCACTGTGTCAGAGCAGTGCAAAATAGAGCTATTTTACCACTTCCACCCACTTACTTCTGGTTTCTGAATGAATTACACCTGATGTGTAATTTACAATGATGTGTTGGTTACACAGCTACTCCCATCACTCAATAGCACACTTCTGCCACTGTATTGAAAGGCTGAGGCCATGAGGTGCTTTGGTTGCATAGGTGTAAAGGAAATGGGAATGTGGTCAACTTTACCCTGTAAGGACACTTTTGTTGCAAATGTGACTTTTAATACCAAATGGCAATTAAATGCCAGCTTTGGATTCCTGACTGCAATTAAGTGTTTGGATTATGAATTCATATTTGAGAAATTTTGTGGCATTAAATATAATAAACTAAGTGAGGGGAAGGAGCAGGAAATGAGGGGGGAAAAGGTCCTGTTGAAACATATTCAGACATGACATTTCCTTATGTCGATAACCATCAAGGGCTTTGCTTCTCCATCCATAAAGACAAGAATGCCACCTGTCAATCAAAGCGAGGGTCACAACAATAGATCATGAAAGAATGAAACAAAAAATGTCGTCTTGCTTTGGAAAAACATCGGCTGCTTTTTTGGCAGCTGATAATATTTATAGTGCCCACATCCAAGCACAAAGCATATAGGTAGTGTGTAGCTTATATTATGATGCTTCATTTCCTTTTAAAATTGTATTCACCCAGTGGGGGAAATTATACAAATAAGGCATTTCAAGCCACTGAAGCATGACCCATTTGTAAGAGTTATTTTAAAATGCTAGGTTCTTATTTTTGGTCTTCTCAGTCACAGTATCTTAGCCCTTTATCAGTATCAAATACTTGGTTTAAAGTAAAATCTACTTTTTGCTAGACTACAGAGAAGTTCTTTGGTTGCAGTGTTACAATCCTTATTTATAAGAGTTTCTAGCACTTATGGTTCAGAAAAACAAATAAAAAAACTTAAAAATCATCTTTAATTTTGGGAAAAAAAGTCTTCTCCAAGCTTTGACATTTAGCTCTTCATGATTTTTAAAACCATTTTCATTACAGGCAAGCACTGTTCGCACAAAATGCATGCGGAGTCTAAGCTATTGGTATTAGTACTGCAGCTGCACTAGTTACCAACTTGATATGGTATAATATTATTTTGCCTTTGACTTGCATGCAGTAAAGTCACTGGTAACTGTGGAAATGGAGCACAGTTACTGTGCAACATAGATCTTAACATTTGAATATAAATAAAATAAAAAAACACGACTAGTGAATGTGTCGATGTATGTTTCCTATTTGGAAGCTTTTCCCATCCATAATAATTTGAATTTCTTCATGTTGGCATCCTTTAATATTCTGATTCGATTCTGGATTCCTGGGCTATGCACTAGCTTTTGCTACATGGACACCAAGCACCAGAAAGGGCCAAACCTAATCTTGTATCATAAGCTTCAGCTTTAAATATCAAAACCAGTGTCAATATAGTCCAAATGATATCAAACAGCATAACTTTTACAGTTCAGTAAAAATCTGACCATAGTTCGTGAATGCAAATGGCATCCTGTCTTTTGCAAGCTGAGAACATGACAGGAAGTTGAGAGAAAATAAAACTTAAAAATGAGGGACAGGAAATTAAGACACAAAGAAATTAGATGGACGCAAGCTGTGCATTCCTCTGGCCTGGGACTGGACATTGACATTCTTTTGAGGGATGCATTTGAATTTCTGAGAGGACTTGCCATGAGTGGTACCATATCCTTTTAAGAGCTGTGCGTTTTTGAACATATATCTGATACAGTAGGCTTCTGGGAGTGGGGTCATAAGAGCTTTGGCATGAACAACTGGTTCCAGAGCTCTTTGGAAAGGCTTGACCCTGCCAGCCAAGGTCAGTAGTGTTGACTGGAAAAACAAGAATTACAAAAAGGTGAAGGTTTCCCATTTAACTGTCTTTTGCTTTTGGAGGAAAACTTTTTTTTTTTTTTTAAATGAAAATATAATTTCAAGACTATGAACATAGATCACACCTTTGTGATAGTAAACTGCCCTGGAGCACAGTTCATCATGACTCTAGTCTTTGCTGTGCCTAAGATCAAGGATTTGAATCCAGCTCTTAAGCATTTTGCACTGCAGTTCTCAGCCCCATAACTCTTCTAAACAGAGTGCCATGTTATTGCTTCAAAGATCTTTGTCCAAGATATGAAAAATTTGAAGAAAGATTTGCAAGAAGTGCCATCAAGAAATGTTCACTCAATGTGAAACACTAGCGATCAGTTAAGAATCTCTGACGTGCATTTTGAATATCTGGTGCACGTCGAATGACTGAGGCTCCCTTGACTCTAGTAGGACTGTCTACACTGTGAGGCAGTTTTGTGCTCTGCCTCATTCTTGGGGATCATACTATGGACATGATCCGTGTGTATGTCAGGACAAAACCTCAACATACATTGCTTTCCTATGGGCAAATGGAGCAGCAGATGGATGCTCCTATGAGTCTTTAGTTCTGATGACCATGGGATAAGGCGTGTAGACTGTCTTCCCACAGCTGGATGTAGCTGGTGTGCATCCTGCAAGCAGACTGCATTATATTTCCTCTATAGTGCTGCACAACCATTGAGCTGCAGTCAGAGTTGAGGATAAAGATACCACAGTCTTTTTCTGAGAACTTTTCTCATTGGCTCCAACATTACTTAAGAGTTCATATATCAAGGCCTCCATTCTCATAAAATGGTTGTTTGACATTTTTAGTTGTAAAAGAAATCTACAAATTCAATTAGTATCCCTAGAAAAATAAGCTGCAGAGTTGTAGGCATTCATTTATCTGACACTTTACCTATTTTTCCCATGAATGTCTTTGAATGTTTTGGTCATTTTCTCTCATCTCCCTCTAATTTTCCAATACCACTTCTCTAACCTTGTTGTTTGGGGATAGCGTAGTGCTGTAGGTACACACCCATCGGTGCCATTTCATCATCATGTGGCACCTTTGTACATCTGGCTCCAACTCACTGATCGTTTTGTAGCCATATTGCATGTTTAATTTGCTGTCCACCAGCAGTACAGGGACCTTACAGCATCTCACAAGTTCCTCTGGAAGTCATCACATTGACAGTTGTTCCAGGTGCATGCATGCATCAATTGTCCTTCAGAAAATGTTACGACGTATACCATATGGGATGGATTTGCTAGCTGTTACCATTGAGAGCTTTTAGTTATCGGTATCATGCATGATCTGGAGTTGTGCTTCTCTTAGTATTTCTTTTTTTCAAGTCCACCTTATTGGCCTTATTAGGAGCTATTGCTAATGCAAATCAGTCACTTTTCAGGAAGGTACTGGAAAGGACTGGCACAGAACGAGCCCTGAGAATTAGCGGTAAGCCTTTTCCCATAGCTGTCGTCATCTCTTGTGTTACAGTACATGATGTAAGTTCACATTTGAGGCTGCGATGTGTCAAATATAAGCTAAGTAAAGAGCAGAACCAGAATTGGCCTTATTTGTATGATTTTGGCCACAGAGGTGGATCTACTCACATGAGCAGAGCAATGTGCTAGAAGTCAGCTATAAATGACTAAACTTCTGCTCTTTGAATATGTGGTTTGGACACCCCAGTGACGCTGCCTCCAGTGGTGCTTTCCTCTCTGCAGTGACTAAACAGAGTGTCACCTTTCTCAGAGAATCTGAATGTGCCTATAATCACATGGGGGGAGGGAGAAACCAGCGGGGCATTTTCTTGGTCGACATCTCATGTTTGCATTCAGGCTGAAATCCTGTCTCCTCTGTGACCTATGGTTACTGCGTGTGGGGGAGAAGAGCAGACTGTGTTGAGCGCACCTCTGTGCTGGGAGGCAATGCTTTTCTCCCTTTTTGGTAGGGTGGGGGCAGTGGGTAGAGGTGAGACTGGAGGGGAGCCAAGCAATGGCTAGAGGGTGTTTGGCCTTCAGAGGCAATGGCTGAAGCTCTCTTGAGTGCTTGTGGATGTCAACTGCACCTCTGCTCCATCAGGTTTTGTGCCATGCATGTGTGTGATTTTTTTCTCCAGTCTATTCTGTAGAGATTGAGTACATGACTTTAATACAATAAGTGAGGTTCACATCAAGGGGTTTTAAAAACTTTTCAGTGATTTGGAGATGCCCTTGGAATGTCTGATACAACACTGTTATTGTTGTTTTACCATCAGCATCCTGAAATGGAACAGATGAATGTTTATTACAAGCAAGGGTATGGTTCAGACCAGTGAGAGCAGGTGCCAAAGGTTTTGCTCTTCTACTCAAGAGTCTGCTGCCAAGTCTTGGCAATGGTGACATTCATCTTGAAGCCGTCAATGACATTTATGTGCAAGAAGGCCATATGTGTTTGATGTGGAGTTAGGGGAAAGTTGCTAAAAGTCACAAGGCTGCTGACCAGTGACCTGAAGACTCATCTTCAGTGTCCTGCTTTGCCAGGATACCTTCTTTACACACAGCTTCCCCAGCACTCAGTTTCTTATCAATAAAATAGGAAGAGTAGCCCTTCTCTACTAACTGCTAGGTACTAAAATTGGCAGTGGCACTGCTCTTAAATAGGTCTGGTGGGGAAATTTTAAGCACCATGGGAAGCGTAGGTAGGTACATCCTCTGGTTTTCAAGAAAAATGTGTCAGAGCTCGGATACCACAGTGCTGTGTCTCACGAGGAAACTCCTAACCTGCAGAGGGCAGATAAGGGATAGAATGGGATGTCCTCTCCCACTGGGAAGGTTGACACCAGGATGGGTACTTCAGGAAGGCTGTGGGACAATGCATCTCCAAGCATTGCTTACAGGCATTTTGTGAAGCCAGTGGAAACCTTTTGGAGATGCAAACTAGTAATTTCTAGGTGTAGTTCTTCCTAACATTTTGTATTAGGTGGGATAAGGTTTTGTTTCATCTCTTAAATTTGTAGAGAAGTATTCTTGGTTGAGAAGGTGTCTGTGATTTCATACAAAGCATAAATTCAGCAAGTGGCTAATCTGCAGAAAGAAACTAATGCCTGCTTTAAAAAGGTACAATTTTGGCAACCCAACCTATTGACCTTCTAACTTTGGACTGCCAAGACTGCTTGCTCAGTACATCTGTTTCTCTATGCTTTTGCCTGTAATTATGTTGTCCTCTGCAGTTACGATAGTGGTTTATCCTGCTTTAGAAATGTTATGTTTTGAGGTTAACTTTCCCAGGGGGTATGTTTCTTTCTTTCTTTTTTTTTTTTTTTTTTTCCTTTCTTCTTTTTGTCACAGCAAACAAAACATAAAATCCCACTCGGGAAACAGAAGCCAGTAAGAAATCTATTAGAAAGAGTTAAAGCACCTTGCACTGAGGGGATGCGTCTGTCAATGGGAAATACTGTATAATGTGGTTACTTGAAAATGGCAAATAGTCCTGCATCTTATTGAATGAAAAAGGACAAATGTCACAGAGCTTGATGGAAAAATAAAGATAAGGTTAGGGGTCATGTGACCCAGACGTGTCCCCTGCTGTCCGCATGAAGGGCGGCTCTCCCCGCATCTTGCTACGATTCCTGGTTTTTGCTCTGTGTGAACAAAATGATGATTTATGGCTCCTGCCTTGGGGGTGGGTGGGTGAGTTTTCAGGCAATTTCTAATTCCCTCCTTCTGGCTGTAAACCAAAAATTATTTTTGTGTCTTACAAACAAGCTGCAATCGTTGGATGGTGCCTTTGTGGATATTATTTCTAAAAATGACTTTAGGGACTGTTTAAATTCCTTATTAAATATCTAGTGCTGCCCCACTGAAATCAAGTTTTGCCATTGCCTCCAAGGAGTTAGGATAAAACACCTACCTCCAGTGTATTCACATTACAGTGTTAGATAAAAGGAGGTATTAACTGTGGAGAGTGAGTGACTTGCGCCATGAGAAACAAATCGTATTCCCGAGATGGAGCATCTTTCTGCAACATCGCATCAGGGAATGCTGTGCTCTTTGGGTTGTCCAAAGGCTTTGCTCTGAGCAACAGATACAAATGGCCATGGCTGCCTTTGTCACCCTGAAGGGAAGGGCCGAAGGACAAGGTGAATTTGGTGACTTTGGTGACTCAGTCAAGCTAATGCTGGTTAAGCTTAAGCATTCTCCCTCCAACCTGATGGAAAGCAATATAGGATGGGCCAGTTGTTTAAAATGGGATCTGACTAGAGACCAAAGCTTTGAATGGCAGCTCTAAATTTGAACTCTAAAGATTTCCAGTATTATGCCTGCATGTGCCATGCTGTATTTCGCTTAGCAGTTGAGTAGTGTCCAAATGCTATTTATTGAAAACAGTGGACTTTTTCCACTGTGAAATATTTTGTGGTGCTTTGGCTTTACTGAATAATTTGAAGTTTGTTTGGTTTGCCTCATCTGACTCTTATTTTTTTTTTTCTTAGAAACTGATTTTTAAAAAAATTTAATTTAAAACAAATTATTGCCTCTATTCTGTAGTGAAGAAAAGATTTTTCCCATAAAGTTCACTTTCCTAGTTTTTGGTTTCATGCTAATCTAAATAAGGGAAACTTTTTATAATCTTAGAACTGTAGTAGTTTAAAAAGAACATATTCACTGTAAATACTAGCTATATTTTTACTGGCCATAGAATTAACATGTACTTAGTTCCTTATTTTTCAGCGTACAAGAGCAGAGAAGTAACATTTTGACCTTTTTCTTAATCATATGAGTGAATTTTGGAGTTTGAAGTGGGTTGCCAGGAAGTACTGTGGTCTATATTATATTCTGAGTAAAGCTGAATATCCGTGTCTTTAACCTACTGCAAGGCTGTAGGACAGACGAAGCACATGTAGTGTGCTTACTGCTCCATTACTCTGTTGAGATTATTTAAGTCACCTGCTGTTGTGAGCACGGTTCTGGAAAATGAATTTAAGATTAGTATGTTAGTTTCTGAAGTCTGAAATACAGTTGTCAAGAAATCAAACAGTTTGAGGACAGATCCACCCAGACATTGCACTGGCATAAATGGTGCCTATTAAACAACCCCTGCCTCTATTAAAGAAAGATCTAGCACTCTGAATTCTTGCTCCACTTTCTTCCAAATTGTATATGCATGAGTATACATATACACTAGCACTGTTTTGCAGGTTTAGGTGTGTGTGTGTGTGTGTGTTTTATGCATTTTGTAGGGTCAGTATCTTATAAAAAACATTTCCAGGTCTGTGTGTGTGTGTTCAGATGTGGGACTAAAATAATATTCCTACACAGCCAAATTATCAGTGCAGAGCAGCAAGGCTTCTAAACTGCTCTTAGTTTGGGCCCAAAGACGACTGTGTTTCTTCCACCTCGTTCAGCTGCTACCATGAAAGATGCAACCTCTCCTTACAACCTACGCCTTACTATAACCTTAGCCCATCGTGATCACATCTTTACAACACTTTGATTCATTTAGTCATACTATTAACTGTACAACTGGTTTACATATATTTTACAAGATGGAAATGATTCATACAAGCTGTTTCATTAGGACTTGTAAAATAGGCTGCAAGCAGAATTTCAGGATGCACTTGTGAATGGATCAGTGATCAGAAAAGCAGGGCTACACTCATCATAACCGAGTTGGTTAGTCAAAGCTCGCTATTTCTGAACAACGAAAAAACCCACCTTAAAACTACAGCTCATGCTACATTTCCTTCTTAAGGGATAGTTTTAGATGCAAATTCATTTACAGAGGTAGATGAGATGAAATGTGCGACAGACACACCTGACTAACTCACATTTTGTATCTCTAACACTCAAAAGTACAATGCTTATGGTAATGAATTTTATCTATTACAAGGGAAAACAATCACCTTTGATGACATTATAGAATAAACACATTTAACAGCATGCTGAATTGCTGAAGTATCATTTTCAACGACCTCATTAGTGTCACTTAATTAAAACTTCCTGCTCTTGACTTTGATGCTGGTGCAGGCAAAAACACAGAGGGAATTGAACAAACAACTAAAAAGGGAGGGGTATCTTCTAGTGATAAATAGCAGTAGTTGCTAATGAAACCAAATTATGTACCTTTTTCCTGCAACTCCGATAAAATAATATGAAACACACAGCAACTTTGCATCAAACAAATTAATCAGCCGTCAGCAGATTCGCCTGATAATAATCTCCTGCCCTTATTGATAATTTAAGGAAAAAAAAGTTGTTTTTTTCTGTACACAATCATTAGGTTGGTGATAATTAAAGTTTCAGCTTCAGAAATGCCATAATAACCGTTAATTAGCAGGATGCTATTTTCAACATAATTTGCTAATTAGGGAGGGAGCTTATATAGTGTACATTCCTAATTATGAAAGGGTCTCGTGCTGTAGACTCATGTGACTGGAGTGTAAATGACACCATTACAGGGGTCCAGGCAAACTTTAATTATTTATTTTAAAAATATATTTTATTCAGAAATATTTAGCCAATTTAAGTATGCAGACTAACTGCCTTCCCTCAAATCCCTGTCCCCGCACTGGCACGTTTTACCCATCATATGCAACATGCCAAGTATTTTGTTGGATAATCTCCACTAATTTCAATAAAATTAAGCTGGCAGAAAACTTAGCTCGATATATTTCCTTCATGTGGTTAGAGGACAGGGGCCAAATATTACATTGATTGCTGTGTTCTGATGTTCTAATTTCAGGGCAGAAATTGTGTACCTGCTGTTTGAATAGGATAAATTTGTTTCTCTGTCAGACCCAGTCCTTAGTACAGGACACAGAAACACAACCACCGTTTCTACCCCATTTGACCAAGGTGCTTCAATGTCAGATATAAGACTTTTTCTCTAATTTTTAAGGAATAAAACACCTTTAATATAATTTCAGAAATAGATCTTTATTAAATACCTTTTTTAAAGAGAGGCAAGTGCTACAGTATGAAAGATGGTGCTAAGGTAAGAGGCAAAATACAATTAATAGAGATGAATGTTGTAGCAAGCTCTATATGCAGAACTGTCCCATTGCCCTATAATTTACTTCATAGCCTTAAAATTAAGCACGTGTTTAGTTTCAGGATCTCGGCTCATAAATGTATTACATGTAATCTGTACGTACCTATTTTTGTAATTATATAGATTTGTATTATATATATGCATCTGGAAATATATACATACATAAATATACCTAAAAGCAGTCATGTGCATAAACCATATACACGTGTATTTTTAAGAGTGTGTATGTATATAAAATTTTTAATTTACCTTTACACCAATGCAAAACCAAAACGACACTGTCACCCACAGATATATATTCTTGCTTTCTGAATTGTAATAGTTTTTCTTTGAACTGTTTTACCTTGTTTCAAATAAAACTATATTTCTCTTTCCCTTTAAAAGAAATGAAAACTTAATTCAATAATAAATGAGCTCCAGCTCGGCATAAGAGTCACTTAACTTAAATCTTTTTGTAGAGGTTCCCACTTAAGCAGCTTGAAAGACAGTAAATCACGTTGGGGAGCGGACATCCCAGCTTCATTGCCACACTGCGAAGTGCTGAATTAATGGCCATCTCTTTAGAATGTATGGATGTGCCTCCCAGCTGCCGGGCCTGACAGTGTTATAGCTCAATTAATGTGATTTTGATGTAATTGCAGATAGGGAACATACCGCCTAAAAATTATATTTTTTTCCATAAGAATTATATTTTATCATCCAGATGTGGGGATGAATATGCTAAGTAACGAGACTTCTATCTATTTTTATTTTCTAGTAACCTATTTAACAGAATTATGTGGTTTAGTTGCTGCCAGTTGCCACTGCTCAAAGGTCTGCAAGGAAGGCAAAACAGTGTTATGGTTGCTTAGTCTGCTCGTGTCAACTGATTTTGTTGTGTTATGAAGCAGTGGTCATGAGATGCTGTAGGAATGTCTTGTTGGTTTAAAGCAAGCAGGAAGATACCAGAGGTATTTTTGTTCTAGATGCAAGCATTAGATACTGTGATTCTGCTAGATTCACTTGTTGACCACACACAAAACGTCTCTGCTTCCCTTTGAATCGCAAAAGAGGAAGGTAGGGAAGCTTTTCAGATTATTTTTTTAAGCGTGCAGGGCAAAGAGATGGAGAAAGAAGATGCAGAAAGGGTTACTGCAGTGAGGTTATAAGGGACAAAACACTTTAGACTCTGAGCCTTCTGGGGCAGAGGTTATCTTTTCTGTGCCCAGACAGGAAGGTTACAGGAAGTTACAAGGATCAGTGATGGTTGATTGCTGGATAGCCCTATTGCTTTTGAGGTAGAGGAAAGGTAAAAATGAATTCCTATTCACAGAAATTTGTGTCTTCGTGCTTACTCATATTTTATTTAAAACCACATGCACAAGCATTTGCATTAAGGAGACAGAATAAAGTACATGCAGAATAAACACATGAGACTGAACAGGTAAAAGCCATACCCAAACTAGGAGACTGAACCAGCAGACATCATAACAGATTTAGTAAAGTATCTGGTATCAAATTCAGGCTTCTCCCCTCAGGTGAGCTCTGAGCTGATCAGTAATGCTCCTGCTGCTTGGTTTTGAAGGCTGTTCGAGATGCATGTATCCCTCTCTGATCTCAGTATAACAAATACAAAGGTGTCCTCTTATTATAGAGTCAAAAAACATGGACTCAGGTATGAGAAATAACAGGAGCTGACCCATTTGGTTTATCCCCTTTTAACAGGTATTTGTTTGGTTTGTTTGCTATAATTTCAGACAGTCTTATTGGCATTACACTCCACAATAACCCCTGTACTTCGCTTGTCTATCAGCCACCACTTGCTAGTCAAAGCGTGGGGATTTGCACAGCACCTAAAATTCGTTGTCGGTAACTTTTGCGACTGTAAATCCCCGTGGCTCTGATCAGCCTCTATGGTGTCTCAGCTCCTATAGGCTCCAGGACTTTGATTTCTTGTGATGTCTACAGCAAATATGTTGAAAGGACTGGCTTCTCATCTACTTCAGCAATGACAAATCCCCTGATATACCCTTGAAACACAATTTTCAAGGTACTTAACCACCCAGTACTTTCAGAACATTTCATTTCAGATAAGTTCTCTGTTTAATGCAAGTAGAGCCTTATACAGTGTCTGATTTTACACAGAGCTTTCATGGGAGATGGACCAAGGTTCCACTCTTCCTTGTTTCTTGGTACGCCTCTTTCACATGCCACAGTGGGAGTGGAGGAAAAAAGGATTTGTGAGGAAAAAATAAAAAGCACAGAACAGGAATGTGATTGTGAAACCTCAACAGTTGGCAGGGAGTCAAACTGTAAATCCCAAAGCCTCGTTTTGTATGTGTACTTTTAAGCTGGCTGCTTGACGATATCCTTTCACTACCTGAATAGGACACAGTAAATTAATGTGGAGATATCTTGTCTTCTAATATCCCAACTCCAGGGCAGTTATTAAGGGATGATATCCAGCTTCCAATGTACTTATTAACAATAATGTGGCAATCTTTAATATTTTATCTCACGTTAATACCTTTACTTCCCATTTTAAGCGTTTGCCCTCACCCTGTGAGGCCTCAGGGGCTGAATAGGGGCGAGGAAGCCTGTGGGCAAGTTGGTCTGTGCCCACGTTTATCATCTCTTTTCTTATCCAGAAACACTTCAAGACTGTATAAACCCCACCCGCCCTCGCCACCGCGGGTGTCTGGCGTTGGAGGGACAACAGAAACGCCTGGGTGGTGTTTTTTGTTTTAGTGTGTGTGGGGAACTTTTTTGTGTTCGGGGACCCGGCCCTGGCCGGGGAGCTGGCGGGCGCAGTGCGCGGAGGAGGCCGCAAGGTGGCAGCGCACTGCGGTTTCGCGCCACCGCAGCTGCCCCATTGGCCGCGGGGACCGGAACCTTCCGCCGGAGCCTGGCTGAGGCGCCATGTTGTGGCGACCCCCTCGCCTGGTGTCAGAGCCTTTTTAGTACGCTAACATGCCTTTGTTCAGGCAGTTCCTTCATTTTCCCTCACTCCAACGCCCATCTTTTACTTTTGTTTGTTCCACAGAAAGCATAAGTGGTCTCTGTGCCACGGCAGATTCCCTGTGGTGTTTTCAGGGTCTTCTCATAAGTCCCTGAGCACCACGCAGGTGGTGGCTCTGTCATAGGGGTGCAGTAGGGGGCACCGTGTGGCCCTACCCAGAAGAGAAAAAGATGTGGA
Source organism: Aythya marila (assembly GCF_965140915.1). Lineage (NCBI taxonomy): Eukaryota > Metazoa > Chordata > Aves > Anseriformes > Anatidae > Aythya > Aythya marila. Next base: position 11,596,109 of record NC_139055.1, read on the forward strand.
GAAATCCTACATATAGCCACCACACGCTCAAGGCAGGGGCGAGTGAGTAAAAGATGATGTCTGGCACAGACAAAAGTCAGGGCAGGCAGCCAGCATGGCCCGGTGCGCTGTCACCTGCTTTGGATCCATGTGCTCAAAAGGTAATTCACACAATTCATCAGTTGGGTAAGCACAGCTGATGCAGATGTGAGGTATCAAGTGCAAACCACAACAATGGCACACTGCATTGAGGTTTCAGGAGCTGGCTTGTGGTGTTTCCTTAAGGAAAAAAAAAAAAAAAAGTGCCTGAATGGCTCCTGTAAAGTATGTAAACTTGTTCTTGGCTAATACAGACTGTCCTGGCAAATGGGGACAGGTAATCAGGTAGAGATACACCTGCCAAGATGCTGTTGTCACTGGAGAGTTCCTAGCTAGCCAGATCCGTTGCTTTTTTGGCAAGTTGCTGTTGGCCAAGCACCTGAGGTTGCCATGTTGGCCTAGCAAGTTGGATCTTGTGTGAACTCTTTGTGACTTTCATTCACTCGCTATTACCCTCCATCAACAGTAGAGAAATTTCAGATTTTGCTAACACTTTGAGTAATGAAACAGATGCTGGTAGAGTTTAGTAGTGTTAGCTATGGCCGTAAATCAAAATATGGTTTAAAACCTCAGTTTTGATATCTAGGCATACCGAGTTGTCCTCTTGCCTTCCTATTTTTTACATGTGAAAAAAGTGTGAAGGTTTTTGTGATTTTACTTGGTTTAGCTTGGTAACATAGCCTGAAAAGAAGACCACTGCACGAAGGCTAAATTTTATTATTAAGCTTGATTATTAACTTGTGCATTCATCGCTGCAGCAACAGAAAAAAAAAAGTCATTGTGTAATTGCCATTCCTTTCTACCACAGACTTTTTAGAATTCCAGCCTTGTTCAAACTGGTTGGATTTTCTTCAACCAGTTCTTTGGAGTGAGAAAAAAGCTTGACATGTTTTAACCCAAGGCTCTTCTGGGACAGTTGTAACTCACTAAAAATACAGTTTCACATGAGCACTGTTTTAAGACTAGATTACACACGATGCTGCCAGTTATATTGTGGGCTGTGTCAGATGAAATACACTGACAAAAGCCAGAAATGGTCGTTTCAAAAATTTTCATTTCTTAGCTATTAGCAATTTGCATAGAATGACAGGAAAAAAAAAAAAAAGATGCCTATCATGAAAACAAAACTGGGTCCTCTCCAGAGACTCTGATATACTTCATGATTTACTCAGCTGCAGGTTTTCATTTTTTCCCCACCACTTTCCATAAGCACATGCAACCAAACTTCACATTTCCCAACATTCTGCTTTGATTGTTTCTAGTCCCTAATGCAATGTATGTATGTAAATCTTGAGAGCCTTAGCAATTTAGCTTCTTCAACCCCTTGTTGTTTCAAGAGCTATATTTTACCCTGACATTTTCATTATGGGACATAGAAGATCTTATTTGTCATTGTTTGGTAATATTGGTCATTATTATACCTCTTGTTTGGTATATACTTTGAAGGCCAAACCGTTGAGAACGTATAGGTTTTCATAAGACAATGAAGAGGTGATCCATTTCTGTAAAAATGGCTTGAAGTGTTTTTTGACAGGGAACTGTACGAAAACTTGTTTTTTGGGGAAATTCCAGCAAAGAGTTGATTGTGACCTCTGATGCTCTGTAGTGTCAAGGACAGATGGGAAGATGGTATGAATCAATATATGTCAAACGCACAGATGGTACAGTCATGCCGTGTCCATATCCTGATCTTCTATCCCTCTGAAACAGAAATTAATAATCCCTTCATTATAGGCAATAGCTGCCAACCAGCTGAAAGATCAGACTGAGTCTTAGGGCGAAATTCTCTGCAAGGTTTCTTTGCAAGAAAGAAACTTGACTGAGTATTGACTTTAAAAAGTGGACTTGGGATTGATAAAACCTCTCTGGGCACAGGATGTCCCTAAATGTAGAAGGGCTATAAGGCAGTCTGCTGCGAGGAGTGGAGGGAACACAGCACTGGCTGTGGAACATTGGCACAGGAGAAGATTTGGGGCAGGGTGGCCCATTGGGTGACAGACCCACCTTGGCTGCTGGAGAGGTTCTCAGGCCTTAGGGCAAAGGCTGTGGTGGTAACTCTGCTGCACCTGCAGGCAGTCTGTTACTGAGGTGGTCGTACCTCTAACACGTGCCGAATGGCCAGGGGCATTTGTTGGGTTTTAATGCCCTCTACAAGTTGATTGCAACATATGGCTTTTGGAAATAAAATCCAGGTAACTTGGGACCTTTGTCTGATAACCAGGTCCCCACCAGGAGATGATAGTGCTGCATTTGCAGTTTTATCGTGCTTTTCCAAAAGGCCGTGCTTCTGTAGACAAGCAGTCACTTGAGAATTGCAGTTAATTGCTGTTTATGCCTGTCTGTTTTTTAAAGTTTGTAATCCCTACAGCTATGGAGAAAACGAAGCAAACCTTAAACAAACAAACAAAAAACGACTCTTTAGGCGTAAAAGAGCAGAGGGCTGTCTTAGCTGTCCAGTTGCTAAAGTTTCAGAGTACAATCCAGCAATGGTGTCAGGTGTGGGAGCACTGCCTGACAGTGTCTGTGAAGTAGAAGCCAAATGAAATGGGCTGAGGTGGCTTGCATGCTCGCTTGGGGAACTCTTACTGTGTAAGTTTTGTACATTGCACTGTTCAGTGGGAGAGGACTGGTTCGGCCTTGTCTTTGCTTGTTTGCAAACAAGGCCTGATATTATTAAAGACCACAGTTTGAAGGAGAATATGTCACATAGTCAGCTACTGCAGCCCACCAAAACGAGTATTGGCACGCCTGCACAGGCTTCACTGGTAATGATGAATTCTGTATTCACCACATGGACTAATTAATGCACTATAACATCTCCCAGTGCAATTTGCAAGTCACAGATTGCATTAGGTGATACAAATGACTCATTTGTGAACCTGAAGGATGACCTTTGGCAGGACTAACTTCTGACCTAAGAAATATTAAAGAAAGGTTATTTCACCTTGCCATTGTCTCCAAATGCCAAAATAGCCCAATTAAAAACCTTGACATGGAACCATAGGAGCAGATGCGAGTCCTAAAGGGCATTAATTATTTTCAGTGTCAGCTGGTTGTATAACTAAGGCCAAATGAGAGTTTGGAAAGCTATTATGCCCCTGTCTTACATGCATTGGGTCTAAGGTTTGAATTGAAAATAGTATGTGGTTTTCGTTTGGGTAAGATACATCGCACATGAGGGCAGGTTGTCCCAGTGAGATGCGTGAGCTACCTTTCTATATGATAACCATTAGATAATCTTTAAAAATGTGCCCCTTCAGTAATAATAATCCATCACAGCTTCAATATTTATGAAATAATCATTAGTCACCATGCTGCGAGGTCGAAATCCTGTGCATATGTTCAGCATTGTTTCCTTGTGTGCTGTTCTCACCCTCCCTCCCTGGCCACTGATCTTGTGTGTGCGCTTTTTTCCAAATGCAGTGACAGATGAAGATATTGCACCAAAACTAAGTTCCCATATGGCTAATTTCTACATTTGTTTTAACAACACACAGATTTAAAACAAATGAAAACACAAAGACTTGAGTAATCTTGGCGTTCTTTCCAGTGCTCTGTAATTTCTTCCTCCAGGTGGGCTTTTATTGACACATACTGAAATGCCTTGATGTGTCTTAAAAAAGAAACTAGTCAGACCATAATTCACTCAAAGAGTTTCATTTGTTTGGGGCAAAGTCTTGTAGTAACGCTCACCCTATTTCAACCTTCCTTTCCCAACCTCAACAGTTTGAAGGAGATCCATTTTCTTAGCTGAGCAAGCAATGAAGAAAAAAAAAAAAATATTTAAGGAGCATGAATAAACAAGTGTGTTATTTACATCCATATCCAGAAGGGTTTATGCCACTAATACCTGCATTGGAATCATTTTTTTTATTTTCCATTTCCCCTTGCCATGGTTGTTTCAGTGTTAGTCACCAAGAAGAGCAAATGATAATGGGTCTTGGATGCCATGATAATAGGCAGAAAATAAGAATAGATAGGTTATATTTGATAGAATGGTTACCGATATCACCCAAGGGAAAAACTTCCAAACTTCAGTTATTTTCCTAACAGATATTTTTTCTTACCTGCTGAGGATTGCTCTTTGCCATCACAATTCTAAACCTTTACCAGGAGAATATTACATTTATACTTCCCGCTCATGTGAGGGAGAATTAAATAGAAGCATTTTTCTGTCCAACGCGTTGGTATGTTCAGCTACTTCTCTAATGTGGCTGCCAGTGGTTTTACTGGATGGTTCAGCCTTACTGCACCTCAGAACCTAGCCCTATATTAAATGAAGCTATGTTGTGTTGATGAAGAAAACAAAAGATTGCACTAGGAGACTTTAGCTGCACTTCAGCTGAAGTGTTTCCTCATTTAGATGGCCTTTATGGCTCGTATGAAATCATGAAGAGCTTGCACTCCTTGCCTGTAGTAGAAGATACTACAGTCTCAGAATAGAAGACTTTCCCACTCGTTGTTAGGGTAGTGTTTACTTGCCCAGACTATCATCACTGAGCCTTCATAAATCTGGATGGATAATGCTAGTTGGTCTCCTGCTTTATAGAGTGGTAGATTTCTAGGGGAAAGGGAAGTATGGTCTTGTGGTCTAGTCACAGGACTTCTTAACTTCACTGTTTGCATTGTATTATTAGCCTTGCTGTAGTCACATGGTGAGTAGTTAGAAGCATCTTACTGCCTCATTTATCCTGTTCCTAAATTGGAGTAATAATACTCACTGAGAGTCCCTGAAGTGATTGCTGGATTCTCAAAGAACGTCTCTTCTTAAGATCAGGGACAAATGTTTATGAAACTTAGAGGATAATGAAAAAGGGCATGATGGAGTTGCATGTAATTTCCACATCCCAATGAGGAATGAAGTCAGTGACATAAATTTAACCTTTTCTTATGTTCACATGCATGACTGATAATTCAGCACTTCCTTATGCAAGTCTGATGGGTCTTACTGCTTGCAAAGGATGCTTTTCCCTAGCCATGGTGAAAGCAGCAATTTAAAAAACAAAAATAACAATAAAAACAACAACAAAAAATAGAAGTTTAAAAGGGCAATGAAGGGAATGCAGGAACAGATGCGAGAAGAATATAGCTTTGAAATAAATTTGTTCCATGAATAGTGGAAGTAATGAAACTAAACCCTGTTTTTCTACAGATTTGTATTGTTTCTTGTGCTCCTTTATCACAATAACTCCATTCATCATGTCCCCTTGTCACCATAATGTTCTTTGATCACTGACATAGCCTTTATAGCCCGTACTCCAATATTCTCACTACTTTCCTATGAACCAGTTCCCCTGCAAACATCCAGTCCTTTCCTGCCTGCCTTTGTATCGGTCCCTTAACTGCACATCTCGTACCCTGTGCTCCCTTTGGGCTGAGCTGTACTGGGATACATTTGCCGCTTACGTGCTTGAGTTGTACTTGTTCCTTTCACAGATGAGCTTCCTTCTTTTTCTACAAATGTATACGTTTTCACGAAAATACCTTAACTTTTTGAGCCTCATATCGTGAATGGACAAGGGGTTAAAATTATTCGGGGGAGGGACTCATGAGTAGACAATGTGATCTCATAGATCCTCGTTTCCTTAGGAAATGAGCCTAAAAAAATGTCCTGATTGCCTCAGGGGAAGAAGACAGGAAACTGGCCTACTAGCCAATTATGGCATTGTTTTCTTTATAATGTGGTTTATTTGCCACACTGATGAACACTATTCCAATATCAGAACAAAAGTGTATGGGTATATCTGACTCTGCTCAACATTGAAGTAACTTTTAATTGCAATCTTTTCTTGTTGAAACAGGCTACAATGGCTATGTAGGAATATTGGTGAGCTCAATTCTGCCTTGGCACCGTGTCTAATAATGTCTACCTAGAACAACACCTGTGGTTTGGAGCACTGCAGTTTCAAAAAGCCTTTCCCAGATGCTTGTACTTCTGAGAAACATTGCCTCTTGCGTCAAAAAGCTCTACATTAGACAAGATGTGAACATTATTAGAAACTTTGATTAAGAAATGGGGTATTGTTCTTGAGTATGTGCACACATATATTTTACTCCAAGTTGTGGCCTTGTTGTAGGTAGTGCTGGTGCCTTGGTGATTAGAGCATATGCATTTGACATTTAGCAGAAATTTAGTCCCTAGGTTGCAAAGTGTCTTTCAGTGATTTGTTGAAAATCTGTTTTGAGTTCTCAGAGCAGTAATGGTTTAAAAACATACCTTGCTCAGGCCCACTGGCTTTTGTTATACAATAGCAGGCTCTTACAAACGATCTCCCAGAATCCACTGGCACCGTGCCTGTGTTCAGACGAAGGGTAGTTTCGTTCAGCATGTGATTTCACCATTTTAAACTTGGGTTGTTTTGCAAAATATAAAAGGCCGGATTGCATTGGATTCCAATTATACCGTGTGGGTGTATCCAGGATGTGCTGTATCAGGATGTTTAGAAAGAGATCACACTCTGAAGTTACATTTAGAATTGTTCCATTGGCTGCATGAGGGCGATACGGAATAATTCTGTACGATAAACGCCGTATGCAATAGACACGTTATGACATAGTTCCATAAGAGACATAAATGACGCATATGGGATGAGGCTTGGTTGAGGGCAAAATCAAGAACTGCCCTTCTGATTCACCCTACCCATCTCATGGGCAGGTAGCGTGGCTGGCTGAACTTCTCTCTCAAAAACTAAGCTGATTTGGGAAACTTTTTGGATATTTGATATTTTTACTAATGTTCACCTATACACTCACATTTGGGATAATTAAATAGATTATCAGAGCTGCAGCCTGTTGGTGTACTGATTTAAAATGCCATTATGAGCAACTTCTGCATTGGATTACATCCTCCCTGACCCCCGAAGTTAATGGAATTACAGTGGGAAAGGAGCATCAGCCCAGAGGTGTGGCCTTCAGACATCTTCCTCATCAGTGGCAGAATGATATTGATGTCAATGAACATGTGGGTTGAGGGAAGTGATGGCTCAGAGTTTTTTTTTTTTTTTTTTTTTTTCTTGGGCGTGTAGTCTTTTTTTTTTTTTTTTCCCCACCAATGAGTTTTCTTATAGAATTGAAACCGATGCATTAACATTCTCCTGCTTTCAATTAGCCAAAGCACATTTAAAGGAAAATATGGCGGCCAATCCCAAGGTTGATGATAGGAAGCAAAGAGATGGAAAACCAGGTGTAGTGGGTGCCGTTTTTTAAAACAGTGGAAATAAAACATAAAATTGTGCCTGTGGTACATTATATAAAAATGTGTTCCACCTGGCTTGCATTGTCCCTTTCGTGCATTTATTGTGTGAACATTTTTTCCCTCTCTGGAAGCAGCTGGAAAGTGTAAATTTCAGGTTTAAGTAGGTGTATGTTGTTGCCTGTGGATCTTTTTTTCTCTGAGAGCTGATAATGGCATGGCTGTATTTTGGAGAAGGCTATCACGACCAAAGTAGTGCTTATCACCCCACTGCACTGTCCCTTTAAATAAAGCATGCAGAGTTCACTTTCTGAAGTTCATTAGCTTGTGTTATCAATAATTTAGGATAATATTCCAGTGGTGCCTAAGTGCCTGGACCACCTTATTTTCCCTGTCAGCTTTCTCATACCCTAGCAGTCCAGTGAACTTGATAAGTGTCCCATCATCCTGTTAATCAAATTACTTATGAACCAAAATTGACAGTTTTCATTAATTATAAAGGATTATTCTAATTGCAATTCAAATTTATTCATTTAGAACAGACGGCATTCAGTAATATTTCAGGAAATTTGCATATTAAATGGAGAGGGTCGTCCATTAAGTATGGTAATGTATGCATATTTCCTTATTTTTAACTTCTGGGCCATATGCACTGCTGCTACTTCAGCAGGTGAAAAACCAGAACGTGCTTAATTTGTTCAACAAACACAGGGGCCATCGCACATCTTTTGGCACTAACCACCATTGTCCTTCTTCCTTTCTGTTCCTCCCTCTCTCACTTCCGAAATAACTTGTATCCTTCGAAGAAACTTTTGATAAGGCAGTTTTTCAATAAATAGATAAATTAGATATATATTTTAAAAAATGGTAGGCACAGCTGGTTGGGGTTGATTGAAATGTTTTGCCATCGAAGCTGTGTTCATTAATTTCTTCAAGATGCTGAAGCAGGCATTAAGGATGCCTGCTGGAGTCCTTCCCAGTGTCATGTGGAACAGCGAGGGGGCTAATCGTCAGCCTTGTAACATCAACTGGTTACCCCCCTCGTGCGATATGAACCTTTCCCCTCCAGTGAAAAATGAACCTGTCTGAGACAAAAGCACAAACTATGCATGCAATGAGACAATGTCATTATTCAAACCTATATAAGGCTGTGCTCCCAGATCATTAAGAATCATATCTTCATGATATTAATAAGCGCCTACCTTAAATCTATTGCTAAAGTTACGTGCAGGTATATTTATATCTGTCCCTTTATTGATGGTATTCGAGATTAGGAATACGAAAGCCGGTGCACTGGGGTCTAGCTCACGACTGACTTTCAAACTGTTCAGCTGCTTCTGCACCTAAGGTGAAAACTGTCTTGTCATGCATCACATGATCCAGACAGCAATAGTTTAGTTAACACACCCAGAAATTATTGCCAACTTGTCTTAACGATTTTAGTAAAACATCTGTCATCTCATTCATCTTAAAAGAAAAAAAATATATATATATGTATAAAATTCTTCCAAAAAATCCATTGCTCATTTAACTTGTTTCTAAGCAGGTTTCTGTCATTTTTCTGAAGTGAAAATCTTTCGTGTTTCAATTTGCAAATATTTTATTTTTGTTGGACACGTTTACTTCAGGCTGTTTATATATCATGTTAAATTATTTTTGAAACTGTCATATTGATTGAAAGTTACTCTTAATAGCAGTGTGGAAGTTATAAATGTGTTTTTGAGCAGAAAGTGAAATTCAAATAAATGGAACGTGTACTGCAAATGTTAATTATCCGGCATTGCCTGTCTTCTGCTCTTCTTTTTGGAGTCAGGAAAAGCACCAGGTACCGGTGCATTTTTGAGTATGCTTAAATGCGTTTCTAGGGCAAAGTTTAAAGCACATGCTTAAATACTTTGCTGCACTGGGATCATGAGCAGGAAATGAAAATAGTGTTGAAAAACTATTAACTTTGGTTTTCTGCATGAACTCTGAAACTCGCAAGGGGGTATATTATCTTTATAGGAGTTCTCTGTTCCTGATGAAGCATCAGACAGAGCTGTTTTCAGGGATAAGGGGGTTTGCTGGACAGCTAGAGACATGGGAAAAATAGTGCAACCCATTTGAGAGACTAGAGGTAGCTTTAAAGTTATCTCGCCTTGACTCTGTGTTTTTGGAGGAGATTGGCCATCCTCTTCAGTGCTGGGCAGCTGCCCTGGGACAGACCCAGGGTTCTTTAAAGATACCTCCCACTATGGTGCTGCTTCTGCTGTGCCCTGGACTTTCCATTTGCAGGGGGAGAAGTTTCTTTAGCTTTGGGATGAGCCTTGCTGGGAGAGAGGGTGCACTGAAACAAGGTGTCTTGATCTCAGGGGGAGGAATTGTGCTTTGTATTATGTATATGGGCAATATTCCTTGTGTGGAACCTATATACCCCATAGTTCTTCCTGATTTTTGTCCCTCCCACATTTGTGCCCTGGTGAAGGGCATGCGTTCCATGCATTCAGTTTACCAATGAGCCTGCTTCATTGCAGGCTCAGATATTTCAACATCCCAGTCCTTGTGAACTTAGACTTGCATGTGCACTTTTTGGTGGTCTCAAACTCTGCTGGAACATTCACAGTCTTGGCCTTATGTGCAGTTCCTTAGGCTACATGCGCATTCTGATCAGTTTTGTGGTAGGTCTTATTTTTTGCCCTTCCTAAATGCACAACGAAGATGGCATCAACTTTGTGAAACTCTCGTCTTTGAGTTTTGTAATTGCTGGGTCTTTGCTGGGTGTTAAGTCCTGACCAAAAAAAAAAAAAAAAAAGCCTCTAGACCAGAGCGACAAATTCCTCTCAGCCAAAAAGACTTTACAATGTAGTAGGTTCCTCCAAAGCTCTAAATGTATTTGATCCAAAATTCATTGAAAAGCCCCATCCCTGATTAGCATTTGTGAAACTTCAACCGAACACTTGTGGTTGTTGTGTAGACAGTTGACAGTCCTTTACAAATAACGGATCCGTTGAAAATATTCCCCTCATTTCTGTTTGTATTCTGATTTCAGTTTTTGATATTTGCTAATGTATTTGCAGTTATTATATCTTCATTTAATTGCAAGTCTGCACACTCAAGAAACAAACAACAAAAAAAATCCCCCAAAACAAAACCCACTATAGTTTTTGTGCAGTTATCTCAAGGCAACTTAGACTTCTGTTCTTGTGTTAGTTATATGCATTTTCTCTTTATTCCCTGCTTCTCTCTCTATTCTCTCTCTATAGTGCTCTTTTTTATTTACATAGTGTATATATCTAAAACTTCTCACTGTGTCAGAAGGTAAATTTAAACTCATCTTACAAGCATAGGAGCATAGCTCTGAAACTGGTAGGTTGAATGAACCAGGAAGATTTCATATTCTTTTGTGTTCTTTTATTTTCTAGAAAAGTGAAAACTGTACATGCTCCACAACCTCTGTGTTGGTGAGCATGACTTAGGTCAAACCTTTTAGAATATTTTTGGTTGTGTAAATTTTTTAAAAGATGGGAGAACGTGTTGAATATATGCGTGTATATATATATATATATATATTTTTTTTTTTTCCCCATATTGTTTTCTTTAGCAAATTTGCAATATTTATGCAATCAAAGTTTTACCCCAGCACTTCCATGGTTTACATGCTATGTCACAAGCTGGTTTAGATTTCTAATAAAGTGAGTGGATATTTTTTGAAAGAAACATGTAAGCCATTACTGTTGTATACCTTTTACAGAAGCCAGGTTTTCGGCCTTGCGAAGATGATCATATATTTTTTTTTCCCATACACCCTATAAAGACCAGAAATACTCTTGATACTCCAATTTTGCTGCAGCAGAATTCTGCATTATGTATGTCCCTGTGAGCATCCAGTGAGCAGACCATTCAGAAGAAGAGGGGCTGTGTCCATGCTTAGTGGTGCATATAAGTTATGGTATTAGCTGTGTGTCAGGAGAGGTACAAATTATAACAGGGCTTCACAACTGCTCTGGCATGTCAGAATTTTAGAAGAGCTCAGCAAGGTACAAATGCTATATGTGAAGCTAGTGAAAATGCCTGCCAGGGCCTCATTTTGCCCTAAGAATCAAAGTTTTTGTGAAGAAAACTCTTGCCTGCTCAGTTTTTGGTTTTCCATATGTTATAAATAGGAGCATAAAATGACTGGGTCCAATAAAAAACAAACATGGATCCACAAATGAAGAAGAGGACTTTCTTCAAGCTCATACTTGCATGCACATGGTGTATGCCTTGACCCAAGACCATTTGTTCTAAGAAATATTTAAAGATATGGGAAAATTACCAGGTATTGCTGAGATTAGTCAGAAGGTACATATTAATACATTTTTTATTATGAAAAGGAAATCATATTTAAATAAAATATATGGTTTTTAAAAAGTCATATCTGCATTAGCGATTAAACATATATGTCTTTACTCCTCTGATTTCATCGAGGTAGCTCAAGTGCCGAGGTCTTTGAGACCCATTCTAAGAAGCAGAAACAGCAAGAGTTTGTCCCTTTCCCTCCCTTCCTCTTTTCTTTCCTTCCTCTTCTCCTTTCATTTCCCCTTTCTTTCAAATTTATTATTTCAGTTAATTATTGACAAATAGGGTCACGTGCAAAACAGACATCTGAGGAAAATGCATGTGTATCTTTAGTAACTACATTGCAACGTAGCAAATTCTGCGTTCCTTATACAGACATTAAACCGGTATGGTCTTACATATTGCAGATAGCAGCGTCTAGGAAGGTGGAGGGAAAGTTATAGATACCCACATATATATATGTGTGTGTGCTTATGTCCAATAGTATGTCAAGCCAAAGCTCTGTCCACAGGATTTGAATTGGAAAATTCTTGCTTGTCTGTGTCCTAAGGTGATAAGAAACATAAGCTTCAAGGAATTGTCTATTTTTAGCATAAAGCATCATAATTGATTTTACAAATCATTAAAATTAGCCAGCCCTTTCTCAAAATTTGCTAAGATTTTGTGCTGTTTTGTGTTCTGCGATCTATCTTGAAACCCAGACATTTGTTGATGAAGTGGTTTTGCTGGTTATGTAAATAAAAGTTGTAGAGAACTTAGGTGAAGAGTGATGTGGTGTAAGGTTATTGGATGGGGTCCCAGGAGAGTCCCTTCCTCTGGCATAGATTTCTAAGCGCGTTTTTGGAGAAGCCATTTCACATCTCTGTGCTATGACTCCTCATGCCCTACTTGTAGGTTATGTATCTATTTCTCACCTCCTGTTCTTCATCCTGAGTATCTAGATTTTTTTTTATTTTATTATTATTATTATTATTTTTTTTTTTACAGTAATTGTCTGTATCTCACTTTGGCATAGCAGTGAGATTTGCCTGTTTGCAGTAACTGTTGGTTCTTGGGTATCAGCCTTAGCAGTAGCAGCCCCAGCCCAAGCTGAGACACAGCAGCTGAGATCTGGACCACCAGTCATCGCACTGGTGCAAAATAGTAGGTGACACATTAGAGGGCACAACTTTTTGGGTGCATTTAACTGTTCAGTGTCATGTGTGACAAGAAGCATCATGTTTCACTTTGTCATTTGGTTTGCTGCTACTGATGAGTTTTCTTTCCTAATGTGGCATAATATTAATGTTTCTCTCTGACGACTTCCAAGCCTGGGGGTCAGAGCTCATGTTTCACCACACGAGACACCCAGCTATAAATCTCCTTAAATAATACAGAAGGCAAGAAGGGGTCACTGCCGAGAAAGCCAGCCAGTCTGAACGAAGTGGCATTGATGCATGGAAGAAAGAGTGTAGATTTGGTTGGCATTGGATAGGCACTATTCGGAAGATGTTTTTCTTAGGCAGGCAGTATATGCCTCTTTTCCTTTTGAAAAATTCCTAATCTTAATGTCAGTCTGTTAAAAAGTTTGTCAGCTTGTTGTGCCCCGCCATTATTATTTGTAGCATTCAGAATACTGAAAGCATGGTGTATGATATCCACGCATGTATAACAGCTGCTGTGTAGTCACTACAAGCTGGTAGCAAGCAACAGATTGTTGGGAGCTGAAAATAACTGCATGAAATAGCTGCACATTAGGTTTTTATGGTAAAATCCATAGGGAAAAACCTGCACCCCTTGCACTAGTAAATGTGGTAGAAGCTAATCCCGTATGGTGTCTGTAGATACAAAACTTTCATGGATTGTCTTTTCTGTTTGTGCAGCAGTTTACGGGATTTGAACCACATATTAATAATAAATCTGTATTTTCTCACTTCCACTATATGTATTTGTACTGCTTCTTATCTTTGCAAGTAATATGTATCTGTCCTTAATATCACCTGAGCAGCATATAACAGGTTTTGCTACATTAGATATTTGCTTACAGTCTCTACACAAGAGCATGGGAACCAAGTAGGGCATAAACTATCGATATACTTTTACGTGTTTTTTTGTTTGTTTTGTTTTCCAGACACTGGTTCTGTGATATATGAATTCTAGCCAAATGGAAATTTTTGGTTCCTCTTGTAGCTTTAATAACACTTTAAAAAAAAAAAAAAAAAAAAAGTCATCTTTTTGTAGCATTATTGCCATTATTTCATGACATTTTCCATATGTGTAGAACACAATGAAAAAACAGGACCACTTTTTTGATACAAGTCAGCGTATTTGATGCTAAGGATGTCATGGGGGCTATCTGGCTTTTGTCGTTCTCTGTTACGGAAGGCTGTCGTACTGAGAAGTGATGGCTGAGTTATGTGAGTTTTTCAGACAAATGGCAATTAAAACTTCCTAGGACTAAACTGCCCTTCTCTCTACCATACACACACACATCGTTGCATTTTAATGCTACTTCTTTATATGTGCTTTTGTCCCCTGTAATTTTCTGCAAGTGACTGGGTGCATGAACCAATCCATCAGGCTCTCCCTAGCACTGCCGCATCATCCCAGACAATACTCCAGGGAAAACACCCTGCAGTATCAGTTGTCTTTGTTTAGATGACCGTCAGCTAGCCAGTGCTTTTTCCTGCTGGGTGCAACAAATGCCAGGTAGCCTAGCACCAAATAAATAAATAAATAATAATAATAATAATAAATGGTTGAAGAGAGAGAGGCTTATTGAAGCAGCATAGGAAGTTTATGACACAGCATACTCATTAGTAAATAGCAGCTTTGAAGGACAATGCTCTTTTTAAAAGGAAAGTAGAGAAATAGAAAGAAGAAATAGGATGGAGCACAAATAGGAGAAAAATTGAAGATCTCCTATAATGGTATCTAGCGGCTTTAATTGCTATTCTAATATATTTTGGCTTGTGGGTAAAGAGGAGGTGCTATTCGACCATTTTCAAGTGTGGCTAAGGAAAGCATGGCATCCTAACTTTGGAGCAAAATAAGCAAGGAAAAAGGTCTGTCAGGCTGTGGTACAGAAGGGCAAAATGTTAGACAGCACCTCAGTAATTCTTGTTTGCTTGTTTTGCTTGGCCTGGGACCCAAAAGCAGCATCGCTCAGGCAGCTGCACAAAATAGGTGCTGCAGATGAAAGGGAACCAGAGCAATATCTTTCCTTGAAAATCCTAAAACACATACCTTTATTTTAAGGGCTCTTTTCTTATTGTTTCTTGTCTCTTCTCTTTCTGTCTTGGTGAGAGGTGACTGCTTCATTAGGAGCAGCCCCTGAACAAGGTTGTTGGTAGCTTGGCTGTTGACCCTGTAACTGTCTGTGGGGGATACCGTACGCCCCAGCAGCGTCCCAGAACAAAACCAGGTGTGGGGCCCAAGCTGGTGCCTGACTGTGCACTGGTTACAGTGAGGACAATGAGAGGAGGCAGCACATCTAGCCATTGTTCAGGGTTTCTGGGCTCCTCCTCGCTGATCTCCTGCCTAGAATATCAGTCACAGTATTTCTACATGGAAATTATTCATATGTTCTTTTTCTTGGAAAACAGTACTTAAGAACGCAGTATTATTATCATCACCTCTTGCTCTAGTGTATATCTGAAGATGAAATGAGAAACTTTCATGAAAGCAGCTCCTTTTCTCCTTACCCCATTTGCTCAAATTAATTAACATTAAGACAATGCTGTTTTCTGAGTACACACTTAATAACCCCTGGAGAATAGCTTAGTCTAATATTATTTACTTACAAAGATCAGTTTTGATAGGATTTTAAGTGCAAACACTCTTGCTTGTAATCAACAATTCCTGCGACTCTGAATTTTTGCATCTTCAACTAAAACATCTATTACACAGGCCACCTGTGGTGATAAGTGAATCTTGCCTGTGAAATTATTTTAAACACTCTCAATTCACTAAAAATGTGTATTTATTCTCTGCATTTGTAAGCTGCACACATCATTCCTCCCTCCCTCTATAATATCAAATTACTCTGAACCCATTTGTGTATAAGATGCCTGCTTTAGAAAAAGAGGTGCATAACTGGAGATCGCCTGTTTGTTTCCTCTTCTCTGTCTTTTCTTTATAGCACTTTATGTATATCATAGTGCAGGTGGTGATAACCACCAGGCAGGTGTAGAGCTGCAAAGACATGTGTTTTAGGTCAGATAGCAAAGACCTCACTCAGGACTTGGTCTGAAATGAAGCATGAAAGGGCTCTCAACGGGTGAAATTGGTCATCAGAGATGTGATTACTGAAAAGTAAAACACCAGAGCTTTGTGATATAGGCAAATCTAGATCCCGTGGGTGTTCATACTGGGCATTTCTGCTGGTGGGAGAGGAACTTTTTACTGGAAGGTGCAATCAGTAATGTTCCACCCCCCCCCAACCCCCCCTTTTTTTTTTCTGATTCTTTTGGAGTATGTGGCATGGTTCTACTTGTTGCTATCCCCAAATTACCTCTTGGAAATGAGCAGGCTGTGTGTTCACCCCATGTCCTAACCTTCTGGAGCAAGACGTTGTGCAGTGAGAGCTGTTGTCTGAGCGGGAAGTTTTGGGTGGGAAAAGCTGATAGTTTGGGGAATAAGGAAAAGAGGTTAGCAGAAAAATTCTCTTTGCATTGTTGTTGATGACTCATTGCCCTCTTACCCACTTGTTGAAAGTGCTAGATCTGTACATGCCTTCTGGTCTTGCAGTCCCATCTACGCTCCCATCTCTGGTGGATGCATGCTGAAGACAATTTTTGCATGCAAGCAGCCCTCCAGAAGGCCAGGGATATGTGGCATTAGTCTGGCCTGTTTCAGTATTGAGTTTAAAAAAAAAAAAAAAAAAAAGGTTTAATAGTTGTTTAATACAGCAGGAGACAAATGTTGCCCCTGTGCAAAGAGGCTGAATTACACACTTCATGAACCAAATTAGTACCACAATGCTTTGCTTTGTTCAAGAGGTGATATGCATTTATGGGCCCATTTTTCAGCAAGATAAATATGACATACGCCAAGACTTCCCTGAAGTAAATATTGTAAATAATAAAAGACTCTGCCAAGGAAAGCTGAGAAATGACTTAATCCTCACCCATTTATACTGTATTGCCAAAATGCCACTGACCAAATTGTGGAACAAACTGCCCATTTAATCAGCTCTCCCTGATGTTACAGACCACGTTGTCTCCAATTCTAATGATAGTATTCGTTGGTTTGCTTATTAAACCTTAGGCTTTAAATATGTGTATCCAGACTGGACTGTTTGATTCTGTCGGAATACTGCTTTATTTAGAGATTATTTCTAGTTTTTGAGTATCAGGAAAAAGCTGATTTTTTTTTCTTTGGTGTGTTGAAAACATACGTTATTTTACTCTTAAAAAGCAACAACCTTTTATTAAAGGAACTGTTGTACCTTAGATAGCTTTTACTTATTTTTATTTCTGCTTTGTTAAATCCTTTTCCTCTTTCTCTCACCCAGGGCCTGCCAGCCTGGACAGAGATGATTAAAAGACTGTGTAAACATGTAGGATGGGATTTTCAAAAGTGTTCAATATTGGCCTAACTGGGGAGCAATGTCATTGAACAGTTATATGAATGCTGAAGGCGTTTGAAAATCCCACTCTTAAAGTATCAGTGTTTTAACAGAGAACCCTCTTTGACACGGTTGCTCATCACAGAGCACACTCTGCATGCGTGACATCTTTAGTTACTGACAGTCGAGCCTGTAACAATGAGATGTGGTCTTTGTTGGAACCCCACTGTGTTTTGCTTTTAAAATAGTCTAATAAAGGGATTGGAAAGCTGAATGTGGGGAACTTTAGATGGCAATTTGGGATTTAGTCAGGAGAAGGGTGATTGCCTTTGGTTTCCAGCCACTAACTTTTGTGGCTTGAGTTAAGCCTTTAGAGGTTGGGGAAAGACAGCCAACAGAAGGCAGCTAGCTCCTTTTAGGATTGGAGCACGAGCTCTGACCAGAATAGGAATAATTTGCTTCCCAGGAAGAACTGTATTTTAAACTATGGCCAGAAAATCAGGAACACCTCAGAAAACTGTTTGCTCATATGCAGTGGAAATATTATTCAAGAGCTTACCTGGTCAAAGAGTTGAGGAATTTAATTTATTGTCCAACTAATCAATTGTTTTCTCAATGACACAGAAATATCACCTCATACATTCACACAGCTCTGGAGAGTGCTAGCTAACAATGAGACCTCACCTCATGGGGGGTGATTTAGTCCTAATACAATGGCTTTCAATACGTGAGCCAGTGAG
This sequence comes from Aythya marila, assembly GCF_965140915.1. Classification (NCBI taxonomy): domain Eukaryota; kingdom Metazoa; phylum Chordata; class Aves; order Anseriformes; family Anatidae; genus Aythya; species Aythya marila. The sequence continues at coordinate 11,613,984 of NC_139055.1, forward strand.
GACCACACACATGAGAAGGAAAAAGCTATGCTTGCTTTTAATATCTTGTGGTGTAAGTGAACAGAAGAGATATGGACGTCAGCGGTGCTATGATGGCATAAATCTGGATAAGAATGAATTGGGTTTAGTTGTTTATCACAGTCCAAGAAAAAAAAATCTAAAATTTTGACAAACACATATGTACACCAGTCCCCACACCTGAATTTGGCAATGGATCATCTTAAATGGATTCTATTTCTAGCTTTTCGAAAGGAAAAGCCTTTTCCAATATCAGCACATACTCAACTGAGGGCCCAATGCTGCTGCTGCAGGAATGGTGTTCTCAGCTTAGCATCAGATCTTTGAGATGCTCTCCACCAAAATGAATTTTTTTTTTTTTTTTTTTCTCCTAGATCCTAAAGTAAAGAAAAAAGTTACAGTATGCTAGCAGAACAAATAATCTTAAGAGGAGCTTATGGTATGGAAACTTTCCTTTGAATCCTCCTAGCTTGTTTGTACACAGGGCTGAACATAGATCTATGCAGACGTTCACAGTAGGTGTTACAGCCCTCTGACGACTTAGCAATTTTCCCAACCTGGTAAATAAATGGCTCTTCTGCGTAGTATAATTCAAGAACATAAGTCTTGTTTGTTATTGTAGATAATGGGCCTGCACTGAAGCAAACATGATTAAATACAGGTCCTTTTCCTGGAAAGCTTAAAACTTATCTTCCCCTTCCTATGTTGTGTTGCTTGTGCTGATGCAGAAGACTTCCAATGAACACAGTATCACATTGCCAGACCAAGGCAAGGCCAAGTGGTAAAGAGGTGAAGGAAATTCTCTTGTCCCTTCAACGTTGTTCCCTGCCTCTTCTATGGACACTTGGTCTGGAGGAGGTTTTACTATCTCAGGAAGAAGTGGTCTCCTAAGAAAAGCGAAATAAAGCAGTAATTTCCTCTTTTGCACTTCAGAAACTGCTTTGTGTCACAGTAATGTGGATGAGGGGTGCTCCATCCAGTAACATCTCTGAAAGAAGGGCAAACTGCATGCAGTTGGATTTGTACCTTCAGCATGCTGTGTAACAACATTCTTTCAATCAGTGCTCATAGTTGCAGGGTTTTTTTTGTTTTTTGTTTTTTTTTTTTTTTGTGTTCATGAAATATCTGTAGCACTAAGGGTAGTGGGTTCTGTGCTAGGTCTGGATTGATAAGTAAAAGAAATCCTGAAAATGCTGCACAGATGCTGAAGTCAGAAATGATATCAAGTTATAAGGAGAGGGTTTCAGAGAAAATGAAAGCGGGCTTTTTATTATTATTTTCCAAATTACACTGTCTATAAAAATTATTGCTATGGTGTAAAAGTTGTACAGGAGAGTGAGAAATAGCTAGAGAGACTTTTTCATTTGCAGTAATGAAAAAATATTTTTTATTGTACACACAGATGTACACAGACATGCTTGTTTACACACAGATTGTTAGAAATCCAGGCTATGATAACTTTTCTGCATCATCTTGTTTCTTTCTTTCTTGTTGTACCTCTTAGGGAATTTGTAGCACTGTTTTGTTCCAACACAAAATCCAATAAATTAAACAAGCCCCCCTGAAAAGACAGAGACAACATAAAACATCTGTGCAATAGATTTCTGGAAATCCAAACGTGATCATCAACATGAAATGCTAATAAGTTTTGTAGCCATAGTTTGGTCATTTTCCTAATTCTACATCCAGATATCCTTGAGGTCTATTTATAATGAACTTTTTTTTTTGGTAGTGACACATGCCTCCAATCACAGGAGATGTGTTAGCAGAACTCTGAAGGACACACAATGTCTGTAACATCTCTCAGATAATATTGTCATATACTTGGAGCAGCAGGCCCATTTTGAAACAGTAATTTGGTCCCTAAAGAGCTCTTTAGCCTCTGCCTTGCCTGCCCACCCTGGCCAAGCTGTCGAAGAGAGCAGCCCAAGATAGATGGTCTGGATTTGTGTAGAGTAATTTAAAGCATCCTGCCTTTTTTTTTTTTTCCTGCTTTTTCTTTCCTGGTGGAGAATTTACTTGGGAATATACTTTGTCTGCAGCATTGCTTGCTTATGCAGGCATATACAGCTCCTTGAATTTTTTTTATTTGGTCTTACTCTTACTAAAACCTTTATTAGAATGCAGATGAACCCTGACCTCAACAGAGGATTAAGTGAACAGATTCTTTAAGTAATAAATCTAAAGGCATATTACAAGCAAGGAAAAGGGATTTCCCTTGTGTTTTTGGATTTATAAGTGCCAGAGGCTAAACAACTTACAAGGGCTCTAAGATTGCTCCTTTTTTCTAACCTGGGACATGTTCTAATATTGTGACATAGCGAAGAATTAAGCTGGCTTACTAAGTAGAAAACATGTAGAGTAATTGAAAATGCATCATACAGACAGGAATGCTCAGTGCAACAATGTCCTGTTACAAAGATTACACTGATTTATAGGGGATGTCTTAACTCCTAATCCCAGGGACACAAGATCACATCGACCATGTATTCTTTCATAAGCAGCAAAATAAAAAAGGTGGTTAATAATATATATGCTTGAGATTGAAAATGAGGGAGAGGGGGCTGGGGCAGCATTGACTTTTGTGTTAGAATTTAAGTGCCAATATTTTCATAAGGTTTTTGTGTTTGTCAGGTCAGAGAAGTGCAGCTATTTTGCGCTCTGTAGCTGAGACAGGTAACCAAATGGAGCAAGAATGAATTAGGGCTAAATATTGTTTGGTATAAGCTGTTCTGAAGAGCTCAGAAGAGAGGAAATGGCCGGGGGACGGGGGAGGGAGAAAAGGTCAGATGGACCATAGATGTAAAGCAGGGTGTGGAAACAGCTGGAGCTGAACCACCGTGTCTTGAAATTAGAAGATGGTGAAAACAGTTATTTTCTTTTGAGCGTCCAAAGGGGAAGACCTCAGGCAGAACAATGGTACTGCTCTCTAGGGCTAACGTCACCGATAGTGACCTCACCCTAGACAAGTTCAAGGACCTCTTCTCCCCCATTAACCATATTCAAAATAGTCACACGTATTCCTTCCTGATCCGCTCATTTTCTCCCAGCTGTTTGTTCCTGCTCTGAGTCTCAAACCAGTCTTTTATCTTCTCATTTACTGACACCTCTCTGAGGATCTGCTAGAAACTGGAGAATCTTCTCCTTGGAGACAGTCCTCTTACTTTCCTTCTTCTGATTCTCCTCTCTACTTCAGATTGCTTCACTGAATTCGTGTTTTCAGCTGCTTTGGCATTGCCAAGTGAACACAAATCTATTATTTCAATCTTTTCTTTTCCCCCATGTTGAAATTTTGTGCCTGCTGTGTCTCCTGTGATTGCTTCCTACAGGTTGAAAAGTGCCTTTACTTCTTTCATATTAGAGTGTATTATCTTTCTCAGTCTCTTTAGTAGTAGGAGTTTGGTTCTTAAACTGGCAGGGGTAACTCTTGTATTTAAAAGTGAGTGGAAAGCGATGCAGAGGTTTCTGCTGGAGTTTGCCCAGGAGTTTGAAACCGAAGTTTGAGAAGTGCAGAGTGTTCTAGTTAGCTCAACAATTGACTCCAAAACCTGAAGAGGGCACCATGGCTGATGAGTATCGTTTCTTTCACTGCTTGTCATTTGGAAAGAAGCTTCAGGTTTCAGTTTAGATGGCTTCAAGTGATCTTCACTGCTTTGCTATGTGTGGCCAGCTTAGCTGCATCTTCTCTTGATAGAAGCATTTCCTTCCTGTGCCAAAATCTGTGGTATATCAGGAATGGAAAATTCTTAGACAGCATAAAATATATTTAACTTCAGTGGCAAAACAGATGACAGAAAAGCTTCTGTGTAGTATTAATACACTTACTATGTTTTTCATTTTGTGATTCATTTTTGTTGGTGCATAGGTTTCCTCGCACTTGTGCTACTTTGTCATACTACAGTCTGGTGTGAGAGGAAATTAGAGAGAAATTCAGTTAGGAATGTTGACGTAATGCATGGGATTTATTTTGAAGTGGAGGATATGTTGTAACCGTGTTGTTTGAGGACTGAACAGAGGGGCCTAATGCTACACTTCACATTAATGTCGTTTGGAAAAACTGAGGATTTCTGAAGATGCAATGTAGGGAGACACTTAAGTAACAGGAGTTGGTATAGTGTAATGTTTAAAAATTGTATGACCCATTCAGAGAAGGTACTGTGGGTTTTGTCCCCATCTTGTGGCTGTCCAGATAAGGCATTTTAAGTCTTTTTTTGATTCAAGCTGTGCAAGGTTCCACTGTTAGCTCCAAACTGTCTGCAAGCCCTGCTGTCAGCCAAAGAGGAATTAGTTGTGCGTGCCCTCTTGTAATCAATACGCTAAGCATAAAAAAGGGCAATACAAATAAACCAGAGAATTCAAAAACTAATAAGGAAACATGAGGGCTGCCAAGTGGCAGCTGAGACTGCAGAATGAGCAAGAGGGAAGGTTTGAAATTGTATAAGCAGAGCTGGTAAAGGAACTCTCTGCTTAGAAAAGTCCCTAGAGCTCCCAAAGCCCCCACAGTCTGAAATATTTCACATCCAAAAAAAAAAAAAAAAAAAAAAAAAGAAACGAAGGAGAAAGCAGAGTCCTCTGATACATGACAAGAAATTTCTTGACAGAAGACTGAGAGGTTGTTATAAAGTATTGAAAGGCTTCTTTGCTCCTCACAGTTGACCAAAAAGGAAATCCTGGAGAGATGGCATTGACTTGTATGCTTCTGCCATACATATAGCTATGAGAAATAGGAAGGACTTCTACGAGTCACGCAAAGAGTAGCTGAAGCTTTGGACAAGTCAGACAGCATCCCTGAAGTCTGAAAGGTTGAGAAGAATTTGCTCATTTATCACAATCCAGAAAAAGGCACTCCAGGTGACTGCACCCTACAAGCTCTGACACCTACAGCAGGGAAACGCTCTCAACACTCTTCATAGCAAAAACATGAAAGTTGGAATCTGGTGAAGGAAGCAAAGGGACACTGAATCTCACTAAATGGTACTGCAGTAGGCCAGAGACCTTTAACTCAGGGCCACTAATGAGATGTTCTCAGTGCTGAATATATGCACAGATGAATTTAGCCTCTCCTTTCTCCTTTGCGCTGCTTGGAGGATATTGGTGATGCCTATGCCCAAGCAGAGGAGCAGCTCTATGGACATTGTTGTTCCCCCTCCTGATGAGCTATGAGCTATGCAGATTGCTCATGAAGGCTTTTTTGATTTACTTACTTGCCCTGGATGTGTTATTAAATGTAAGGCAGCAGCTAGAAGGTAATGAACTGATTTAAGCCCCTGTGACCAGGGATCAGACTCCAATAAAATGGTTAAGCATATGTACAAAATAACAATTAAAAATGCAGATTAGCCAAGAACTTTGTTTCCAGATGTGAACTCTAACTAGCTTTTTGCAAAAGCAACTAATTACAGAGTTAGCACATGGGATAGCTATTGACAACATGGTCAGGAGCGAGTGGCTGAGAAGGTCTGTGTAGTGGAAGCTCAAGACAGAATGAATAACTCACGCTATTTCACAAACCTCGTTATCTTTATTCATAATGCAAAACTGGAGCAAGTGTGAGGCTGTCAAGATGGTGGGGATCAAGAGGATCAAACTCAAGTAGCACAAGCCAATAATGGAGCATCACTTACTATGTTAAAGGAAGGAAATGGAAAGTAACCAAGATTAGTAAAATCCGTTCACTGATAAGCCCTGGACTCCAGGGTCTCTCTAACCACGTTTTACAAGAACTTGTCTTCTGTATACCTGCCTTTCATTTGGCATCTTTCTGTTCATTGGCAAATTAGTAATGGCCATAATGTGATTTTGAAACCTTATATTTGACTTCTATAAATTTCTAGCAGTTGGGATAAAGTTTGAGAGGTGTGACAGCAATTTAAGAAAACAATTTCTTTTACTGATTCTTAAAAAAAGAAATTCTCCAGGAAAAAAAAAAAAAAAGATTAATAGTGAATCGAGCTGCATGAAGAAAACAAATTTACAAAATTTGTTTTACAAAATTTACCTGTGGCTTCTGCTTTTTCACTTCCAACATTGTGATCAGAGGAACATGAATAAGTGAAGGAAATAGGTATATTTTGCAAAAATACCTAAATAAAAAAGGGATATTCAGGACTGTGGAATGATTCATGTATGAGGAGAGATTATAGAGACCAGGAATCATAAGGCTGGAAAAGAGAGGAGTGAAGGAAGATATGATAAAGACTATGAAATCATCAAAGGGAATATAGAATGAGTCTTTGCAATTCACAATACAAGGAGTAAAATTTCCCCGTAAAATGATCAGATAGCAGGTTTAACACAAACAGAGGAAGTACTTTTTCACACAGTGCATAATTAAATTGTGGAACCCATTGCAACAGGATGTTGTGGAGGTCAACACTGTAAATGAGTTCAAAGAGAGACAAGTTCAGCGAGGATAGATCTGACAAAGCCTATTAAATATGAGGTCTCAGATAGAATCTCTGGGCTCTGAGAGCCCTGAAACTTTCATTGCTGGAAGCTAGAGAGTACATTCAGATACACTTCCCATGTTCCTATTCTGTCTTCTTAAATAGCTACCATTGACCACAGCTGAGACAGAGACTTGGCACAATATCTGCCTTGATGGAAGACTTTATGTTCGTAGGTGTTATCCTTTGGAAGGCTCCAAGAAAAAGCCTGCTTTTGAAGAGAGTTTGTTCTGGGTTCACAATCCTTTTTGTCTCCTTGGGACCCTGAATCTGTCAGATTAAGTGTATGACAATCCAAGGGGCTCTGACACTAGCTCCCTCCTGAATAATAAGATTGCATATGAAATCATAAGATCTTTCAATGTAGAAATACTGTTTTCTCTTATTGCAGTCTTGCAATGGGTTGGATATGGATGATATGATATGGAACAGGTAAAACAGTTATTACTGTGAATACACACCATGGTATACCAGTTGGGTTTGAATGGGAATGGATAGATAGATTATAATTATTTACTTCTGAAGTAGCATATAATGGCTTTTCCAAAAATTGGGATGCTACATAACATTTTCTAGACATGGCAGAAACCAGTCCTGTTCTCAGCCATCCTCACTGTACATCAGTGGTCAAAGACAGGCAACAGTGGGGAAGAAGAGAACAGAGGCACAACTGGTTAAAGTGATGAGCCCGAACTCTCACAATAGATCCATGGCAAAGCCAAAAAACAAGCCCAGGGTTTCTGGAGCACAGCAGATAGGATCATATGCTGCACAAATCCATTACAGAGAGATGTATTAGCTTTGTGGTCTGAGCTGTAAGTTCAATGTTCATCCACACCAAAAATATAATGTATGGAGAGTTGAGTGTATTTTAAGAGTTGTTTCTTTATTCTCACAGCAAGTGGAAAGGATGGCAACCCACCCTGAAATAGTAACTGTCAATATATGATGCCTTTTGCAGCTCTCCTTCCTGATCAAATAAATAATTTGTAAGGTTTTGATGACAAAAGGATGTATCCTCTGCTCAGCTATCACCTGCCAGCACTACTCCGTGCAATCTGATTTAGAGATTTAAGCATAGAAATCATCCTTTCTGCTGTTTCCCCTGGAAACAGGGAGCCCAGTGGAGAGGTTAATCATTTGGGTTTGCAATTCATAGCTGGCAAAAACCAAAATAATTTGCCATCTTCTGAGTCTTAAAACATGCTGCTAAAATTTAAACTTTCAAAGCCAATGTTGTTGTTTGGCCCTTGATATTGTTTAAAAATATGTAATTCTGGACAAAAGTACATGCCAAGAAGAGCTTGTATTAAATACAGTGAAGCTCTGCTTGCTTTGCTGTGGTATGGTCGTGTATGGGAAAGAAGAGAAAAAAAATCCATAGCTTCACCTTTGTTTTCTGATATGTTCTGAACAGCAAAAGCCATGACTTGACATGCCAGCTTCTAAGGATAACGAATATATTCCAATATAGGTAGATTTACTGTGGATTGGAGAGTGGGCTGGGAACTGGGGCATCTTTGTCCAGCAATAGGTCTTAGGTATGTGGTGTATGTTGAATAGTCCCATGCTGTGGGCTGCTGTCAGTCCTGTTTGCAGGTATCTGGAAAATCTGGGTAGTACAACCATCCAGCTCACTGCAGTGCTCTTGTCAGAAAGGGTTTTGTATCTGTGAGGCTGAAATGAGGAGATGGGGAGGAGAGAAAGGGAGCAATGGAAGGAGGTGGAAAACCAGGGAGGAAACTGCACAGCGGTGGGTGGCAGAGGAGTAAACTCATTGGTTTCACAGTTAATGGATCACTGGGTGCTAGAATGACTTTCAATAATACGAGTTAATGCTGAAGCTTCAGACTACTGTAGGAGGTTGGACTGCACATCCTTCATAGAGGATAACTACCTAAACTCTGCACACCATGAAGAAAGTATATCCTTCAAGAGTAAGGCTCGTAACGTTTCTTTGTCTCCCCGCTTTTGTGGCAACCTATTGCAGCATATGCTATCCATCATACGCAAGGTTGTGAACTTGCAGTGTTCAGGCATGAGGACGAAGCCACAGCTTTAGTTTAACTTTTCTATACCTTGGCTTTGTTGGGTTAAAACTCATAAAGTACTGGGTGCTGCATAGTACATTTTGAGCTAGTTGAAAAAGCTCTTAAAAATCTTTAAAATGATAAAAGAAAGGAGTTCAGCAACACTACCAACAACAACAAATGAAAAACTAAAAACCTTCCTTTATGTTTTTACCACTGGGGTCAAAACCTAGTAGACTGAACTGGAGACATTATAATTTCCATAAGGAATCTGAGGATGCCATGACAATAAGCACATTTTCCTTTGCTTTCTGTAGCATTCAAATATATTGTAATGTTTCCTGAAGGAAAATGAGGGTAATTGCTGTCAATGTACTCTGGGGGCTAACGTTCTCAAAAGATATAACTAGTCACTGCAGAGGGATTGTACCTGAAATGAATTTGACCCATAATGTATTGCAAAAATACTATATGCATCTTGGGATCTTAGCAGTCTGCATGCTTTGGAGGTGGGTCAATTAAAAGGCTATAATTTAGGGTCTTCATGAAAGTCTTTGGGAATAGGGAAGTCTGAATATGGTAATGAAAACCCATAAGGGCATTTTAACTGTGTGTATGTGCATTTTTCTCTCTAGTATGTGTATATATAAAGACATAATATCACATTTGTATGAGATGTCTAAAAGTTTGATAAAAATATGCACATAAATAGTGTGCACACAAGAACAGAACATACACGTGCACACAAGCACCCCTCCTTCCCCCCAACACACACACACCTCTGTGTTAATGAGCTTTTCCTCTGGAGAGGACAAGTCGAAAGGAGCCAGTCCTTCCAGCCAAAAAAATCAATTGCTTCTTCATGAATTATTGAGATGTTTGCCATCAGTTTCTTTACAAAAAAAAAAAAAAAGGAGTCATTGTTCAATGTTCCCTCCCCCAGCATACTCTTTGCTTTTACCTTGTGATATCATGACACAGATACACAAATTCTAACATATAAAAGTTTTCATTCTTTTAATGACATGTATATCGCAATATTTTAGTATCTTTTTCTCCAGTGTTAGCTGTATTTGTGCACATGCATATTTTTCTCACACAGCAACTGTCATCCTCCACCCAGCACTTAATGGAAGGGACACTGCAAGTAAAAAAATAAAATAAATAAATCATAGCAAAAATACTAATATTTCCTCTGCTGCCAAGTGCGGTATTGATGCACTGATGCTCAGAAACTGAATCAAGGCTCTTACGTTGAATGGCAAGACACCACTAAACGAATGCTTTTGCCTCTCATGTAAATAGATAGATTAATGACGTTAAGTGAAAGCCAAGCCTGCTGAAATGTTAGCTTCCTTATGGTGCTTTGAATTTCCCTTATTTTTGATAAATGAACCAATCTGGCAATAAAATCCTTGCACAGTAGGTTAATAATGTCATAGCTGTACTGTGAAATAGTAATGTTTGTACTGTCTCTTTGCAAACAATAATCCTTTGAAGCCTGATGAATCTATTTTCAACCAACTTGTCTCTTCGCTGGTACACAGAGCCTCGCCTTTGAAAGTACAGCTAAGAAGATAATTTAAAACCTGGGAGACAATGGGCTCAAGGAAGAGGGACGGCGGTTTAAAAGACAGAAGTTGTGTGAATGCTCCTCTTCTCTGCTTCACTTTCTTCTGTCTCCCCTTTAATAGCTCTGTAAACATTTTAAGAAAGGTTTCTCTGCTGCTACTTACAGCCATATAGAACTGCCCAGTTAGTTTGCTGCAACGTTGTCATCACTTACAAAAATAGCTTTTCCCACAATCACTTGTGTAGAGAACTGGAAAAATAGTGGCTGAATATAATCAGAAACTTTGCTTGCTAAGTCAGGTTTCGAAATTGAGTTGTCTTTGGAGGGCTGCTTTCTTATGGTGACACAATCTTTGTTCCTCTACTCTGGGGGGAGCTCTTATTTGTATTTATGCATAGTTTATCATATTTGTGTATCAACAACACTATCTGGACTCAATGAGCTAATTTCCCAGCAACAATTTCTGTTGCATCTTTACAAGAAACTTAAATATGTACACATCTGCATTAAACTGACTTTGTACACTTGTTAATAAGGAGACTTGGGAGGTAAAAACAAACTGCAGAGGCTGGGAGAACAAGCAGTTCTCACACACATTAATCAAGTAAAATGGGGGGTGAGTGTGCAGTCAGATTCCTCTGCCTGTAGGATATTTGTCCAGTGCTCCAGTGCAGGGTGAGGAGCTCTCAGTGCTTCCCCCAGCAGGCAGAGGTGCCAGAACCAGACTCAAGGCTGCCCTCACCTCTCTTTGCAGACATCTTTCACTTCTTCTCATTGCACAGAAATCCAGACCTGTACTCCATAGCGGTCAGACACCCACTTTTGATTTAAGAGGCAAAAGACTGCTAGCAGCAGGAAAGAAAAAAATGAGGAAATCATAAAGTTGAGCAATGAAATCCTCTCTTAGACACCTCCTGAAAGATCAGCTTCCTAATTATTTGCATGAGTTAAAGGTTGTCTTCTCCAAACAAGGAGCAGAAACAGCACCCTGCGGTTTAGGTTATCACCATCGTCAGCCAAACTTGGTGTTGAGCACTTGCTGCACCTCTCAGCAGAGACAGGCAGACCTTTAAAGGTGGTTGGTTTGCAAACAGAAAGACAAACATGATTGCTGCAAGTAATTCTGTTGTCCCCGGTGCTCATGAGTGCATCTGGATGACAGCAGCAGTGGATTTGGTGCTGTAAGGGGCATAATGGACTGGCAGCAATTGGGAGAGAGAAGGAATCGTGAAAAACTAAAGTCTCCCATCAAGTGGTTAGCAAAGGGCCAATTGTTCTATTTACAAGAGCTCTCCTGCCTGGAGGAGAGGCAAAAAAAAAAAAAAAAAAAGTATCAAGACAAGCATTTCCTCCCTGTAATGATAAGGAGCTGTTGCCTGCAGCGTTCAGACTACACGGTTTCACAGATGTTTTTAAAAAAAAAAAGCCAACAGCCTCTCTCTACCTTAACTATAGCAGCAGCAGAATTGTCTGTCAGTCTTTGTACAAAGCAGAGTGGAAATATTGCCCTCCTGTTTCTTTAAGTTCCAGAGACTTAGTAAAATTAACACTAAATGTTTTAAAAGAAACCCTATCAAAAATCACTGATGATTTCAAGTTATTATTGAGCATGGGTGTCTAAGTAGCTTGGGGCAGTGCACATAAACTTGACAAACAGGGTACTTTAGTGCTGCCTGCCCAGATCCACATAATAGAGCAATGAAGCTTTTATTCATTCAAAGAAAGGTTGAGTTTGATTGGCAGGTCAGCCTGCCTGAGCACCACAGTCTCTTTTCCCTAACACTTCACTGCTATCAATTACAGTTTTGAATGTGAATTGTTTCTAATGTAAAATAATGCCAACCTCTGCCTCTAACCTCAGGCCAGAAAGCTCTCTGGTGTGTTTTTTTTTTTTTTCTTTTTTTTTTCTTTTTTTATTCATATTCACTGACTGCCTGAGGACTCCATCTCTGCTTTGTGTTTTCTCAGCCTCTCGCCAAAGTGCTGCCATCAGAAGCCAGATTCATGCGCAGCACATTATTTTATTATTTTAATGGTATCATTGATGAGCAAAATTCAAGCGATTATATTTCCCCCCTCCCCTCAACTTTCAGTTGCCGCAGTAGTACTGTTTGTTTCTGTAAACATTAAGATTCAGAGATATAATTCATAATGAAGTTATAATCCATTACAAGCAAGCATGACTCTGAAATTGCTTGATTTTTATCTGCCAGTTGACTTAAATCCGTTTGCAAAACTTGCCCGATTGAAGAGAATGCAGATCTTATTTAAATCAGGTGATTTGGTTCAGCTGCCATCTGTTGGCCAGTTCATTATTCTGATTCTGCAGTTACAGTAGTTACCTGTCTTCACTTATTTCAGTGAGACAGAAATCACATTTAGTAACTGGTGGGGGTGTTATGTAATGTCTCTAACCCCAGGGAACCGGTTTTATGTGTTTAACACAAAATCTCCTTTCTATTCTGGATGACCGTTTATGCTGCAAGATGCACTTCCTGTTGCTTTTGTGACGATCCTTAAAAACGAGTTGCTTTGCTGACATATAAAAACGCTGTGTGTGTTGCATTGCGGTAGGTTAGAAAGACCCTACAGGATGGTATTTCTTGACGGGCTCATAGAGCGGGACATGTGGGTTTAGGACCCTCTAATGATGGAGCCTCTTCTAAAGACTTGTGAAGTATTAGATGGTGTTGTTATTTCTTCTGCTCCTTCATGGATCCAAGTCCCATTAGTGAGAACTTAACTTTATCCATTTATCCCATTTCACAAACACTTATGTTCCAACTGCATTTCCATTTGGCCATTGTTTCCTTGATTTTCATCAGCATTTTCCCTCTCTCATGTTTGCGGCTCATCTCTCCTGCTCCATTATGGGATCCATATAACACTGCACACTCTGCTTCCAGTGACATCACTTCAGGCTTTCTCCCATCACATCCATTAATATCTTGATAGGGATATACAGGAAAGACCTACCTTTGCTCTTTCGTCTCTCTTGAGACAGCCACTCTACAGAGTAACCTAGAAACGAGCCATCCCTTTTGGATTCAGCTGCTTACAAAAATACTATTTTCAGGGTGGAGCAGTGCTTTGAATATCTGAATATCTTTTTTTTTTTTTTTTAATCTGATATGTTCAAACAGGATTTCAACATGTATTTAATCTTATGGTGTGAAATTTTACTTGCAGCTTGGTGGGAAAAGAGTTTCTTACTTTACAAAAATAAGTGGGTGAAAATGTTATACGATACTTTGTATGAAATAGCTGGAGATACCTCCTGCTCCTGGCAGTTTTATGTTTTCCTTGTGGGATCTTTCCTGCTATCTGAGATTTTTCCATTAGTTCCAAGGATAGGGTGGTCTGAAAGCTTGAGACAGGAAAACCTGAAGTGTGTTTTTTTCTGTTATCATGTTTCACTTGACCGTGGTATACATCACAGCGGCCAGCAGGATGTCTGAGGAAATTACAGATTTCCCACAATATCTTGTATTTCTACAGTGCTTTACCTAAGGTGATTTTGATATTCCACGTACAATTTCTATTTATTTATTTTTTTTTATTTTAACAGTATCTTGCTTTTTATTTTGTTTCTAGATGAAAATGCATTTCAAAATTTCAGGCTTCTACATGAAAGAAAGCTTCAAAATTTTTGCCAGCTTGAGATTCATAAAACTTATAACCTATTAGGATATTCTTGGCTGATTTGTAATTTTTATACCCGGTTTTCTATTTGGGTGGCAAAGATAGAGTGGCACATGGTCTGATTTCTGCGTTACATCACTTTTAGAGCAGAGTAACTCTGTATTTTGCACAGGGTAATTCCTGATTTACAATCTCAAGCTAACAGACTGCTTTCACAGTGGCTACGTTATGTAGTTTTGCTGCAACTGAACGTGCGCCTGGCTCTGCTCCTCACTGACGGCCTTGTGAGGCCCAGACCTTCGGAGTGTGTGAAAAGGAACCTATGAGAGATGCCACCTACTCCAACTCCTCCTCCGCTTTCCAAACAAACACATGGCACAAACACATTGTAAATAAAGATGACTTCAGACACAGCTCTTTTCATGGGTGAATGAGTTACATTGGGCATTTTACTGGCAAGCTAAACATTACTTGGATTCCGTATTTGAATACTTGATCTGTTAGCATTGCTGGATACTTTCGTTCCCGTGTATTGATTTAAAGTCTCTACTGCAAACATGCAGTCAGCTCGCTGGAAGGCAGCGGCTGGGGGAGATGCACAGCGAGGGGCCGACGGCAGCTGGGTTGGCTTTAGGCAGATGCTACAGCAGTGGGGTGATGCTCTCTGCTGTCCTCCGTGGGCCAGCCTTGCTGTACCATCTTGCTTGGCCTATGGTCACCAGAGAGCGTTAGATCTGCTGAAAGCAATGGCAATTTGGCAGTACCCCTTCTCTCTGTAACAGAGCGTTGGCATTATCCAGCAATGGGAGGAGGATCGTGTTTACCTTCACTGGACTATGAAGTGGTTGGGGCCTTAATTCAAGAAAGCAATTGAACATTTAATGTAAATCCATCGTTGTTCTGCACATACTGAAGCACGTGTTGAAGTTTGACTTTAATGAGACTTGACCAAGTGTTTGAAGATCTATATGTGTTTAAGATTAGCTGATACCATGAGGAGTGTTTAGCTGGACTTTTTGCATGGCATGGATAAACACAGGCTTAATATCAGATGAAAGATGCTATGTTAATAAGAAAGTGTTTTTTCTTGCAGATCGGTCTTTTGATTTTGGTTTTCATGAAGTCTGTTGCAATTCATAGTGCATATTTCTTTTCTTTTGGAAGGAACACGCAGTGAATTGAATAATTTAGCTTATAATTTTATGAGGCACCAATATTTTTGAATAGTCAGCAGAATCCTTCCTCAGTTGTTTGGAAGCTTAAGGGGTTTAGAAAGTTCTTCCTTGGAGATAAATAAGCTGTCAATTCATGATGAAAAAAAATCAAACTTGTACTGTTGATTTTGGCTGTGGTATTTGCAAAAGTATGAGAGAAATTTTTGCAGAGTTGTAGAGCAGTCCATGTGTTAGCATTTAGCTTTCCAATGCCACATTGTGCCTCTGATAGCATTTCTAAAAGGTAAACAGAAATGTCAAAATAATAAAAATAAAAGATTAACCATTCATTTTTTTTTAGTGAGAAATCAAATCTATATTGCAAATTAATAGAAAACCAGATGAAGTTCCAAAGCTGCTTACTACACCAGTTGCCTGTTTTATTTTTTTTTCCTCCCTTCTTCTGAAGGCCTTTTTCAGACTTCACCAGATTTAGATTGTGAAACGTCTAAACAGAGGTTCTAAACAGAAACCTGGGAGGTATAGAAAATATGCCAAGAGCAAATTAGTTTACTTAGTTCATGACTTTAATACACCCTTGCAATTAGCAGAGTATTTCCTCTGGACTTGTGGTCTCCAGGTATGTGTTTCTGTTCATAATTTTTTATTCACTGCCTTTAAATGAGGAAAAACAAACTCAACAGTTCTGTTTTGCTGCATCCATATGCACCAGGTTTTTGATCATGTTCAGGTTAATGATTTGAGTCAAAATGCAACATCTACAAATGCATTGGCAGGTTAGAGAAAGAAGGCTGAGTTAGGAGGTGGTCGTAGATAAAGAAGAACTAGGCTGCAAAAGCCACCTGTGAAACCTTTCCCCCCAGTACACCCCTTTCTCACGGGTATGCACACTGAGGGATGTATGGTTTCTCCGGGTTCTTCTGCTTGAAAAAATGCACCTATTTGTTAAATGTGATACTACAGTTGCAGTGATAAATTAGGCTGAAGGCACCAATGCTTTTGGATACAGCATCTTCCCCTACAATTAACCTAAACTATTCCAGCTCCCAGGTGTTTCATGCCCCTGCAATCTCCTCCACTTCCTTGAACCTACTTCATTTTCTTCTGAGTCCCAAACCTTCTAGAAACAGCTTCAGTTCAAACTACATCTTCCAGGGCTGCCTCTATGCTCCACTCTTCCCTCCTTGGAAAACAACTGCAACCCACCTCGTAGCTGCCAAATTGGCACCCACAATTGCAGTATCTCGACCCAGCATGACACAACCCCTCTCCCTCAGATCCCAAACCTGCCCACAAACCCCCCACAATGGCAGCTTGACCCTGGCTGACACAATTGCCCCTTGTGTTTGCCAAACCCACAAAATTATAGGGGTCATGCAGGAAAAGGCAGCGAGATGGGTGAGTTCGTGCTCTCTGCGTTGTCTGTGACACTGTGACCCTATTCATGGGCACATCCTTCCAGGAGACCTCGGCAGCCTGTCTGCAACGCATCGTTTTAAATTGCAGCCTTAGAAGATCCTTTTTTAGATGGAAAAGAAAGACCCAATTAAAGTTTAAAAAAATAAATAAAAAAGAGGCAACAAAAGTATTAAGATTAGTAAGAAACATCTGATGCTGTCTCCTTATCCCAGTCATTTTCCTGTTTTCAGTCTTAATCTTTAATTCTCACGCATGTCTATGGATTGTCATGCACCCAGAAACAGTAAGGTCAGATGCATTTGCATATGTGAAATCTTCAAGCTATCGAAGATCTGTTTATATTTGGCATAGAAGAGTTATCTGATGGTCAGTCAGGTTCCAGTCCAGTTTCTTTTAATAGCTGGTGGTGTTTTAACTGTGTATTTTAGTTTTACCGGCCAGAGAATGGGAGAAATTATACATCCTCATTTCAAAGAGGTGATCTGTGGACTAATCAGACAGTGTTTATAACACATGTTCTAAAGTATAAATTTGTAGAAATGTCTGTATGCATATTTATATACAGTATAAATATATCTATAGTGTGTATATGTACACATGTCTTAATGTGTATGTGCATAATATAAGATTATTTTTTTTTGTTGTTAGTGCATTATTAATTTGCTCCTATGCCACTGAGTGTCCTGGCTTGGAAGCAGGGTTTGGGATCCTCTGCTCCAGGTTGCATTTCGCTGCAGGCACTTGGCTTGTGCTGGGGCAGGCTGCAGTGGTGCAGTGCTCCTTACCCGGAGGTTTTCTCCAGGCTTGCTAATACAGGGAAATTTACTGGCATAATTATACCCGTATAATTATGCTGGAGTAGTTATACTGCTGTAACTCCCATGTGAATGCTCTTGTGCTGCAATAATAGTGCCCATATGGGAAGTTATACCAGTATGAGCTATACTTGTATATCTCTACTAGTACATATCTCCATGTAGGCAGGTCCTTGTGTTGTGCCAGATTTTGCAGACCAACGTACTTGGCCTGCAATAAGCCCTTGCAGGCCCTTGGTATGGACCTCATGCTTTATCAACCGCACTCTGTGTGTACGAAAAAGTTGTTTAGAATTTCTACAAGAATCTTTGAAAAGAAATAAACATTTTCTCTCACCAATAAAACATTTTTCTTGTCACTTTATTTATTTTTTAATATCTTTTAATATATAAAAATACAGATGTAACTTCTGACTTCTGTGTTCAAGATTTTTTTCAGATCTACTAAGGATCAGATATAAGCCATGTCTGGAAGCAATACTTGGCCAACAGCTGAGTGTGTGTGTGTATGTGTGTGTGTTCATCTATCCATGATTCATTCTGAGGGCTGTTTTAGCCTTCATAAAATATTCATGCTGGTTGTGCATGGTTCTATAATTGCCATCTCAGGCCTTGAATTATTTATAGGTTGTACTGTTCACATAGTCTCATTTACTGATAGAGCAGATAACACTATACAAGAGGATCCCAAACACTCTAATGCCTGTTACTTTGCATTAAGTAGTGGAATTATATTACTGTAGGTGTAAAATGCTGGCCTTTTTCTCCTCTCGCTTTAATATATCATTTTTGTATTTATAATATGCTAATTGTTGAGATGCTGTTAAGCCTCATAATTCCTGCAGAGTTTTGCAGAAATCAAGATGTGGTTGAAATGATTTAGCTCTTGATCCCAAAATGATTGTTCTAAATCCACCCCCCTTCCTTCCCCCTGGTTGTAACACCCAGAATAATTTATTGGAGTGATGTATGAGTACACATGCATACCTGAGCTCCTTTGTTTTACACTATTGATCAGTTTTTGTATCTTAACTGCTAACAAACATGCAGCAGTCCAGCTAATGCAGACATTCACCAAGTGTATTTTCAAGTTCATTGTACTCAATTAAACACTGACTAGGAATTCATCATGAAAAGCGATCTTTTCCCATCAGTTTTTCTATTCTTCTTTTCTGTGACTAATTCTGTCAGCTTTTCTGACCTACTTTTGACTTTGTTTTTTTTACTGAATATGTGGAATTGCATCAGTTTAGCTTAGACATACAACATACTTTGACTTTTCATCACCTACTTGGTTTTTACTTTACTTTCTGAACCAAGTGCTCATTCTAAGTAGAAAATACAGCTGACTGAGGTAGACTTTATTTTAAATTTTTAATACTTCTGCTTTTCTAATTGCTACAGATAATTACTGAATTAGAAATTCAGGGCTGGAATACTTGTTCATGCACTGGAACACCTTCCCTTCTTTTCCCCAAAATGCTTGTGTGGCCTTGTTGAGTCAATTCTTCTCCTCCCCTGTGGAAAAGAATATTGGCATTTCCTTAACTTGCACAAGGGCTACAGGAACTAAGTATATAAAGAATATAAGTCATCCCTCTGCTGTAATAAGGAATTGCAAACACATGGGAAAGGCAGGCTGATGAAGCTTTATCAGTCTATGGTGGCACTGAAATAGCACAGGATCATGCAAAGCACACCTAGCCAGGGCTGGTTCGCACAGGCAGGTGGCAAGGAGAGCTGGTTAAAGCCCTTCATTTCAGTGCGGCTCATTTCACTCCTTGCACAGGGATTAGGAGGGATGTTCCTCCAGCTGAGGAACAGCCTGGGCTGTTTTCCTCTGGGAGCTGGTTCCTGAACACCAGCCTCTGCTCCAGCTGAAGGGCTTGGGCTTCTCCTGCCCTCCTGTGCCACATGGGTGTTCCCCAGCAGTGATTTTGCTGGCACAGCAAATCCCTTACAGTGGGATTCAGGCATGTGGCTGTGTCTCTGGGTGGCGCTGGCCATGCTTTGCTCCCTTCTTGGCTCTCTAGAGGTCTGGGTGATCTCTGAAATTACAGGAGGGAGAAAGCAGACCAGTATCCTGCAAAGAAGAAAGGACAGGGGCTTAGCCATGATTAGGGATACAACATCCCTGTGCAGGGGAAGTCTGAGAGCAGCAGGTAGCAGAACAGATGAAGATTTAAAATTTACCTCTTGAAATGCAGAGGAAAACATGGATGGAGGTAATTCTAGGATGAAGCAAAAAAAAAAAAAAAAAAAAGGAAAAAGAAATGTTTCTGCAAAACAAACCATTTTGGTGAACAATAAATTCTCGAGAAAATATGTCTAAGCCTAAGCCCTTATTTTTCTTGATAATAAATCATTATAAAATAAACCTTGCGACATTCACCATTATATACAATGGACTGAATTGAAAAGAGCTGTTTTTTTTTTCTGTAAGATTTTTTTGAGCCCTGTGGGTCCCTCAGAGAAGGAAACACTGTTATTGTCATGCAAATTTCTTTTCTTTTCTTCAAGATTTCAGAGATTCCATGAATCCTTTGCAACAGGGTAATTCTACTGTTTTTTTTTTTTTTTTTTTTTTTTTTTAAGCCGTCTCTAGCAGCGCTGGTGTGATAGCTTTATTGCAGCGTCTCCACCTTTCTCGTGGAGTTCTCTAAGTTTTCAGAGCGAAGCGTGACTGCTGTGGCATGCGTATGTTACTAAGTTTTCCTGTTAGTCACTCAGCTCACTTTTTGCTTTTCTTCCTGCCCATTTACTGCTCAGTGTGTATGTAAGGAAAAAAAAAAAAGGAAAAAAAAAAAAAAAAAAGCTGAAGTTTCTTCTTGTATATTGTGTATTTTGCAGTAGTACCTGGAGGCCTCCAGTAGGTCAGATTTCTGTACAAATAATATAGTATTGCCACATGGAATTTATGACTGAAAGGACTAGAAATGATAAATGAATGACAGGACATGGAGGAGGATGGGATTACAAAAAGTAATGGGGGTGTGCTGAACAGCAGAGCTGCTCAGACGATTTGTGTTCAGTCGGGAACAATGGTCTCAACTTCTGCTTGCCTGGGAGTTTCCTTTCAAGAAACTGCAACGCAGGGCTTGTGCCATACAGTTTCTGAGTTAGGTGCTGGAATTATAGTATTGCTTTTAGGCAAAATAATGCACGTTTTAATAGCCAATTACCAAATAAATTTTCTCTAGTGAAATTATTAAAATATTTAATATCTTGGGGATCTTGTTTCTTCCTCTCCTCCCCTGCTTATTTGCTCTGGTAGGAGGGCTCTGTATTGCTTGGTTGGTACATGGTCCTGGCTTGTCAGGATCTTTATTACCTTTCACATTGTGCAAATGGCAGGCTGCTGGGACACCGAGGCATCACTTAGCTTTAATTGGTCAACTAACCTTTGCTGCTAGGCGCTGCACGCTGCTGCGCCGTGGCTGACCTCAGACTGTACTCCAAAACGGTTTCCTTCAGCACTAGGTATTGCCCAATTACGTAGAGTGCAGGAGCAGGGATTCTCAAGCCTTTGAACAAATTTTTTACCATATCTATTAGTCTAGAGATGTGAAGTACCAAAAAAAAAAAAAAACCCACCCTGTACACGACCTAGAAAAACAAATTGGTAAGTGTGCTTCTTTCTCTGATCCTGCCTGTACTGAATAATTTTCTTAGAGACGTTAAAAAAAAAAAAAAAAAAAAAAGTCTATGAAATCCTAAATCGTTTCCCTCTTTATATATCAGAAGTCTTTAAAAATATCTGAGATTTTTTTTTATGCCAACAATACATGAGACAACCCTAGATATGTATGACACCTTTTAGAAAGTGTCTTTGTCTTTATCTATCCTTACTGTACCTGTGTGATAGGGAAGTGTCATGATCCCTATTTTAAAGATGGGAAAAGAAGACACAGAGAGATGTAAAGCTAGATTTTTAAAGGTGTTTTGACTTCTAAAGATGCAGTAAAATGTGCAGTAGGACTTTCAAGAGGGCTTAATTGCATCTTTAGCAGCCTAAAAGCGACTTGGCAGCTTACAATGTATGCCAAGCAGAGATATGGATCTAGGTCTTCTGTGTTTTGGTCTAGTACTTTAACCATTGGATGGCCTTTCCAGGATGGGGAGATTTTGGAGAAGAAGTATGGCTTTTTGCTGCACTACTGTTCAGTATTGCTGCTTCAATAGGACATGGAAGGACTGAGTCACAGTTGCTGACATTAAGTGAAGAACAAACCTTTGTCAGCAGTTGAAACCTAAAGTGTTTTGAACACTGCTTAAGTATATAACTTTTGGAGACAGTATTTATAGAGAGGTTAAAATTTCCCATTCTGTAAGAAAGTATTCAAGGGGGTATTTGCACAACTTAGTCCTGGAGCACAGTGGAAAAGCCCAAATCAGGAAGCTGGCCACCCTCCATGGAGGCTATGGAAAGACAAACTTTTTCCAAAGACAATTCGGAGCACTTGGGCTGGGCTCCTGCCCAGAACTGGCCTCCAGAGAAGCCCATCTCTGTCTGTGCTGCCTGGGCGGAAAGCTTGGCAAAGCCTCCCGAATCCAGCTGGCAGAGGAGCTCTTGGTGTCAGCACCGCTCAGTTTGTTCTTTGCTCTTTGTTCCTAAGAGGTGAATTTACATCTCAGGACCTGTGTTTTGTTCCACATTCAGTACAACATATCTGGGTGGGGATTCCCAAGTCACAGTGATGCTGGAAGGGTGGTGCTCTTGTTGAGAAGGGTTCAGCTTCAGTGGGCTTAGCCCTATATCATAAACGTATTTGCTACACCTATGCAGGAAATGTTTTACCGGGTCCAGAGACCTTTTAGGTGTTTTCAGGTTTGAAACCAGGTTTAAAATAATAAAGAAAAACAAAAATAAATCACTAAGCTATTTGTGGGCTAGTGGGCCAAGAAAACAGGGAAATTCTTGAATTAAAATGCTTCAGTTCAGTCATTTCCATGTCAACTTTTAAATGTACTGCTAAACTTTTTTTTTTTTTTTTTTTTTTTTTTTTTTAACTTCAATGAAAATTTGCAAGCAAGTCTTGCATTTTACCAGGAAAGGATGCTTTTCATTTATAAACCATCTGAAGATGTTTTGACACACTGGAGATTTTTTTCTGAGCATTTTTTTCATATTGGCAGACCCTCAGACAAGACTTTTTCCCACAAAAGTTTCTGTTTTACAGACTGTCATTTCCCAACACAGGCAAAAAAGTACCCAGAAAATTCACAGTCAGATCTGCTCCTCCCAGACTGGCTGTGGGCTCAGCACTGATGCATCCACATCTCAGTTAAACTTTTCAAATTATTGCATGTATTTGAATATGTTTCATTTCCTAGGGAATCTTTGCTGTAACATGGGATATACATCATTCTTGTGAAAGAGAACAGAGGGGGAAAGAGGCATTACCATTAGCTTTGTTACAAAACCAAAACCCGGGGTCCTGGTCTGTGATTTGGTAAAATTTAGCTTTCCCACGGGGTAAGAGCTCATCTCTCAGACGTCCTTTCCTTATCTGCTGTCATCCTCCACCACTGACAAACCAGTTGAGCTCTATAAAAGCTATTTCCAGTGACAACTCCCCACCTGGCCACAGTGTACGTTTGCAACATGCAGTTTTATTACTGCATCTAGTACTTAATGCAGCCGTGCGTAGATCCAGATGTCTTTCATCAGTCCTGAACCTGCCACAGCTGTAACTGAAGTAACCAAAAAGACACCAACATTTTGCTTGTTATTTTCCAGTGCTTACACTTCTTGCAAGAAAATAGGAAGACCCATATTAAAAAATAGGTGTACAACACAGGTATTGTTTTTCCTCATGAGTTGTACATTATTAAGGTCTTACCTTGTGAATTATTAATGCTATTAAAAAAAAAGTCAGTTTTGCTCAGAAAAAAAAAATCCAACAGAACTTGTTGGTGCTGTGCCAGTCATCTGCAGTTCAGCATGTTTTTCAATACAAGCCTACAGTGTTTCATTTCTGTTTCAGGCTGTGTTTGGCTATGAAAGCACTAAGCATGGAAATTTTACAGGTGTTCAGACTAATTGTAAATCCAGCTCAGCTCCACCTGTATGTATTGTTCTATAAACGTGGTTGACTTAAAGTAATACAGGTGAAACTGTAACATGATATATATATAGTAGATATATTTTTGTTAAACTTGCTGAAGAGTTGTGTATACATTCCCAGAATGCTATACAGTATATAGTGTGCATATATATGCATTTATGAATAGGTATATTGATAAAACAGAACGATTGGCTTAAAAAATAGTCTGCATAAAAATATATGAAATGCGCCTATGAAAACATATGCAGGCACACATCCTTTATATTAGCTACCATTTCCATACAGTCTGCACATGTGTGAGCACACACGTACCCATACATGCACCTATGTGTTGCTGTGGTCCCCAGCGTGTAGTTTATAATTTGGAGAGAAATCATCCTCCATCATTCGTCACTGCTGAGCTGCAGCAGACTAGGCCAGCACATCATTTGTTAACAGCGACAAAGCCGCACTCATAAACGCCGACATGTTACATTAATTTATAGGCACTGAGTGACTTATTAAATGTGACGTGTGAAATATAACAGGGCCCGGTATGGATGATTAGGTTTTGGGCTTTGAATTGTTGACAAGGCAGGGGTAATGAATTGTGGGACACAAGCTAGTATGTTTCCCCCTCATTAGTCAGTATTAGCTGCATTAATAGTAATAATTGGATATATTCATCATTTAAAATGTTTTAATAAATGTTTGGACAGCACCTGATCTAGGCTGTCAAATATTAGTCTGGAAGGTTTGTGATGGGAGAAAAATTATGCTGTTCCTTCTGCAGAGATTTATATAGCCTAAGGGGTGCCATTTGCCAATGTCCTTTAAGAAGTAACGGGTGGACGTGGTTTGGAAATGCCTCTTGCACACTTAGGGAAGATGTTTCCATTTCATTCTAGAGATGTCTTGGTCTTTAGGGGTCTGAACTGGTTGTTTCTGGTCAGGTGGCAACCTCAGGTTAGAACTTGACAGAAGGTGTGGCTGTTTGCACCTGAATTTGTATTTCAGTCTCGTACAACGATGTGTCCAGCCACTGAATTAGGATGCAGACTGAATGTTGCCCAGAACTCAGGAACGTTCTAATTTGGGGTTTTGGCTTGGAGTCATAAGTACTTTGAACTATTAACATACTTGAAATTCCAGAAAATTTTCTGCCTGAACATCTTAAAAGCATGATCTTCCCGGGGATGAAGGCAAGACTTTTCAGTGGGTGTTCTGCCAGCTCCACTTTCCTTCTTGGTTTTCATATCCCAAGTGTGTTATTGCCTAAGATTCAATACAAAGATTCCTTTTTCTAAAGGGAAAAAAAAAAAAAAAAAAGAAAAGTTTCATGTCATGATTCTGTGATCTTTAGAGGTAGAAATGAAATAATCTAGAACTCTCATCAAGAAGTGCAGGCTGTATCTGTCTGTTGCTTTAAAAGAGATGTGTAGGTGAACACTAGAAATATGCCTTTTAAATGACTTGATGGAGATCAAGAAGACTATGACCAGTTGCAAAAAAAAAACAAAAAAAAAACAAAAAAAAAACAGTTTAAAACTTTTGACATACCGCTTGGCTGTAACCAGTTGTGTAATGAAACCCATTTTTTAAAAGCAACCTTCAGAATATAGAAAAGCAAAACCACATGGAGTTATTGGCACTGCATCACTAGACTGACAAGTTTTATTTAAAAAGAAGAGTCCTCTAAGGAAAAGCCTTGCTACTGTGGGAAGCAGTGTTTGGTGACTCAGTAGGAGGTATGCTTCCCCTTTAGATGCTACTGAAGAGGTGTGACACTAGAGAGTACTGCGTTGGTGGAGGTGCTGTCTTTCAGGAGAGACACAAAATCAAGTGTCTGACCACCTGTAGTCATAACAAGTCCCAAGACACTTTCTGCAAGGATGAAAGTTTTCTCCTCAGTGTCCTTGCTAGTTCCAGCTAGCTGCTTGTACTGAGCATCAGGAATCTTTTAGATGAAGGGATCCTCACGCTCTCCCAAATACAGTGAGCCAAAACTGCCTATTTATATCCATGAACTTTGTAAAATGTTAGTGAAGCACTCAAAAAGTGCCAAGGCTAAAACTGGTTGTAGACAGGTAATGCTGCATCTCCAGGGCAGCAGAAAAACTTCACTGCAGAGGCAGGAACAGAGCAATCTGTTTGTACCTGCTGTAGTAATTCTGCTCAGTCCAAGAAAACTTTGAGGGTAGAAACAGTGTCATTCAGTTTTAATCTGAATGATTCATACTGCTGAACTTGGAGAACTGTAATTTCATTTAATATACACTGAAGTCACATACACCTTGATTACATAATGTACATTTAACTGTATTTTCCTTCTCATTTTGAATTAAGCCAGTAGTAGTATTTTGTTGGTGTTGTCTGTTGGTTGGTGGTTATTGTTGACAAGGTGGTGCCAGCATATTTCAGCATGTTAGCTACAACTTCTTGTTGGAACTGCAAAGTATTTCTTCAAACTCCCTCTTCGCTTTTACTTGGAGATTGAGTGGGGATTTAAAACTTGACATTGTGTACTTAGCAAATGAGATTAATTAAGCCTTTGTGCATATAGCTGTGTTTTTGTTTCCAGTATTAGTTAACTCTGGGCCCAGAGTGTCAACTCACCAGAACACATCAAAATTAATGTCTTCTCTAGATTTATACAAATATCTCTGAGATCAGCCCCTGATCTTGTCCTCTATATCCACATTGTCTTGCCAGTCATCCTAAAGGATTTCAGCATTTCCTTTAGTGATATCTATGTATTATAGAAAGAGTATTATATTTCAACATCTAAGCCAATTATTATGCAATTAGGTCTTAATAGATAAGTCTTTAGTGGAACTTTGTGAGAGCTGCAGAATTGAGCACACACACAAAAAAAAATCAATATTCTGCACTCGTGTTCTTGATGGTTTTAATCTATTGTCTAGTTAGAAAGTTTTGGGGTGAGATTTGTTTGGTATGTTTACATTAGTGAGGAAATATATATATATATATATATATATATATATATATATTTTTTTTTTCCCAGGGAAGTGCTAGAATGGGGCCAGCTGTGAGTTTTTGCTCATCCTCTTTACTCTTTGCCAGTTGCCAGCACAATTGTTCTCAAATGAAGAATAGTAAAATATTAAAAAGAGAGAGTGAAAAGTTGTGAAGTTCAAGCACTTCCTAGTTCGTTGACTTATTTGTGGCTTTTGTTGGTATGATGTAGATGAACAAGAACTCCAGCCCTTTTGCCCTGATAGTCTGGCAAGGTTACTTAGTTGCTCATTGTAAACCCACTTTTTCCTGTTTTTGTTGCTGTCCTCATTGCTCTATGGTGGTACAGAGAAATAATAACTATGCAGAATTTATGTAGGAATTTGTGAACCCTCATGCAGTGTGTTTTCTGGCTATGTATCCTATTGATCACGTGTATAAGCCCTGCTTTCACACAGAAAGGCATCCTGGTGACACAGGCACAAATACAGGAGAGCGGCCAACTCTTGACTTTTTTTTTTTACAGCCCATGGAGGATGCAAGTTGCTGTTAACAGAGGTCACCTTCTTTCCCAAAGATAACAAGGCACATTGTTCCCTGCTCCCTTGTGTAAGCGTATCTGATGCTGTGCCCTCTATCCTTACAATGTCTTGAGTCACTTGAACTCTATGCTAAATATGCTGTTTCTCAACATTCCAACTAATCAAATAGACAGTGCCATAAACATAATTATGTTATTGTAACCCACTTATGTCCTTGCCTCATACCACCTATAACTCATCACCAGTATTCTGATATTAATTCTACTCCAGTTTAGGACATCTGGTTTTATCCTCCAGCTTGGGTAGCCTTGCTGGGTGAGTGGCTTCAAGGGCAGACAAAAATATTCTTGTTCACTGCATCACCTTTCTGGATGGGTGCAAAAGACTACCTTTACCTACAGGCTGTAATGCCTTTTCATGTCTCTGTGACATAGAAGTGGCCATCAGCAAAAGCATTTTTCTTGTATGTTCAAGGCCCATTGCTTTAGTTAAAACTTTGCTGTACTTCATCCAAAAACTTAGAAGCTATGTTTTGATTCTACACATCTGCCATACCTATAGGTCATTATTTCTAAAATTAATTAAACTCTTCTAATGTCGTGTTAAAGGTAGCACACAGATGTCCATTACATCTAGTGTGATCATCTTTGTGTTACATCACAAATTTTCTTTTTTCTCTTTCAGTCTTCCTCTTCTGTGGTGACTTACAATATATTTTACAGTTTCTGGGTTGCTTGCATGCACACATGTACAGAAATTCTGCAGAATTTTATACCAAGAGCCAGTTCAGCATCCCCTTCAAACACCCTGCAATATCTTCTCTTGTTGAACCACCACATGCACGGCTCAAAGTGCCTCCGCCTTTCCACAAAACAGCGTTTTGCTTCCTTCCAGCACTCAAAATAGCAACAATACTCCGGATCCCGTCCTCATTGCCAGAGCTCCCCGCTGCAAAGGAAGCAAGAGCTTTATTCTCTTAAATATTGTGAAACAATGGGAACCCCTGAGTGGAATGTCCAGCTCGTGGGCAAGAGCTCAGGGCAGGATTTGACTTTGTTCCACAGCATTTTTATGCTTGATCTTTTCTTATATAAAGAAAAGGTACATATGCATATATACATTTGCATTATTTACTGGGCAGCTAATTCGAGACTCACCCTCACTGCCTTCTTTAAAAGACTCCTTTTAACTAGATGTTTTCTGAAACAAAAAAAAATATTTCAGGAAAAAAAAAAAAAAGGATCACACCTCACAGTAGCATCTTTTTCAGATTGTCCTTCCTTGCCAACTCTGACCAGGATCCCAGTTTAGTTCACGTGTTTAAGTTACTAAAAGTTATAACAACTTACGAACATTATTGCTTTTTTTTTTTTTTTCCTTCCCTACATAAAGTCCTTCCCTGCTATTACTTGATTTGAAACTCACTCTTCATTTGGTTTTTGAAGCATAAATTGTCTGTCGAGGGGTTGCAATCAATCCTTCAGAATATTGGCACTTTCCATGTTCTGTGTAATTACCCAGCTGGGTCGGGTGAGGTAAGTTGCACTCATCTTCATAGCAGGACCGTGTGCACAGGAGATTTACAGTCTTGTTTCTAAGTTGGTCATCACTGTTACAGTTCTGCTGAGGATTTGGTGATACAAAAGCTGAGACTGGGGTGTCACCCCAGCAGCTAATCCCATGGTCCTGCACATGTCTCTCTCTCTGTTAATGGTCCTGAGGCAGTGGAACAGCTGAAGCTGAGAGCCCCTGAGCTTGCACAGAGTCAGCATGTCATGGGCACACTTCAGCATGTGCACTAGATTTCTGTTACATTTCCCTGGGGCTGGAGACTCCTTGGAATTGTGTATAGTTAATGATTGTGAGACATGAATGAACTCAATAATCGCTTTCTTCATTTCTCATGCGCTTCTGATTCATTACTGCCATACGCTGTGTGTTGTTGTAAATAAGAGATCTAAAATGGCATCTTTCTTAATCCTTTCTCTCTTTCATCAGTCCTGTGCATAAATATGGTCAAATATCTTTTCCATGTCAGTCTTACCAGACCTCCTCCCCTTCTGTCTTTTTTTTTTTTCTCCACTTAAAAGAAAAAAAATCTTGAAAATAAAACCAGAGCAGGTTTTGAGCCAGGTCATGGGAAGGAATATCATTACTGCAATTTCTACACCTAACCCAACTATTCAAGGACACCTCTGCTCAGAGGGTTTTGAGTAACACTCTGCATCTCTTTGTACAGAAACTTTTCTCTGTGCTTGAGAGGTTCAGGCTCTGGCCAGAAGGCTCACTGCTCACACATGTCCTTTAAATAGCCTGCCCCTCTGGGTTTTGCAGGTTCAGATGATCATGCTGTTGTGTCAGTGTTATTTAAGGCTATTAGTGGTGTCAGGTTAGTTGAGGAATCATTAATTATTGTATGTGCAGGCAGGTTGCACACAGTTTTATATATGAGCTCTTTATATATGTCTGATCCAGGGAAAGGGGGGGAGGAAAGAAAGGAAGTGGCTGTTTCCCACACGTGAAATATTTACAACGTGAATCTTTATAACTTTCTTTGTAAGCAGACGAAAGAAATATGTCATCAGCACCCTCAGCTCCAGGTGACAAGTTTTAGGGTCCCACATCTGCTAAGGGAGAAACAGCTTCAGCTGGCTGGATTAGCACTGCTCTCCAGCATACCATGACTGGGATACGGCTGATGCTTTTCGGTAACCGTGCTAAAGTTACAGTAGTTTACCTTGAGGTAACAGGCGACCAAATACTGCTATCATATTACAATAACAGTAATGCTGTTATCTGTCATCGCTTACACTGAACAGAGGTTCTTTTAGCAAAAGTATGACTCTGGGAGGGCTGCTAATTCAATGGCATTGTGTGAACTATGACAGACCACATTTTTTCCAGTGACTGAAGTCGAGCATCTTCAGTAAAAATTAGAAATCTTTAACCCATTTTTATAGCCTAGTATTTGAGGGGTGAAATGGGAAAAGAGTGAAAGGAAAAGTAGTTAAGCTGAAAGAAATTGATTGAATGTTGGTTCTTTTAGGAAATAGATAAGAGTAAATTCTGTTGGTTATGTGGCTGTACTTGCTGGGTGATGAAGTACTCCAATACTGGAAAGTCTGTCACAATTTCAGCTGAAGCACAGCCCATCAGCTCGTAAAGAACAGGCTGTGATTTGAAGCATGCAAAGAAAGGCAGAGCTCGGGAGGCTTCTGTGCTGTGTAAACGAACAACTGCAGCTCTGCGTGGGGCATGGGCGCGCAGCTCTGCTGCTTACCTCACCGTGCTCTAACAATACCGTTGGTGTGTGTATGTTTGGTTATCTTGCATCTAGCTGTCATAAACCAAATGCACTCTGCATGCACTGTACACAGATGGCATAAACTCCTTCCAACTTTGTTTTATGATAGGAGGGTTACTGCAGTTGAAATTTAATAAAAATTGTAGATAATAGAGCTGAGTGCAGGTAAGGAGATATAAGAAAATTCAGATTTTCACTACTTTAAGGAAAAAATATTAAAAAGTCAGATCTGGGGGCAAAATTAAATTACAGAAACCGAGCACGCAAACCTGCCTTTGGACTGTTTAATTCTGTTTTGTGATGATGTTTTTGGGTGGTGTTATCTCTTTCTTTTCTTATTAAAAATCCGTGAGAAGAAACCAAAACCGTCTCCCTGGGATTTTAACTCACTCATGGGCAAAAATGCCAAACACATTTTCCCAAAGTACTCTAAATTTCTCTGAATCATTATAACAGTATCAGAGAGCTAGATCCAAAAGATGCAAGATGAAAAATTGATATGCTGTGCTTCACTGTGCAGAACATGCAGACCTAAGGAAAAACGACTGGAAACACTTGGTAAAGTGAGCAATGAGTAATTTACGGCTGTTTTGGGCATTCCTACCCTCTGATTTGGTGATTATGTGGGTGCCTCCTCGCTTATTTGCTGCACTGAACTGAATATTTACTATATTGATAACAGCAAGCTCCAGCTATGCTAGCTCCAGGAGTCAGAGCAAGTTCACAAAAATAATGTAGACTATTCTGTTTCTATTATTATGGCATTGCCTGAAGAATCTCAGTCAATAGACTCTGACTGCTTGAGGCTTATTCTCTCTGTCACGTTGCCTTCCTTGTACCTTTTCTGCAGTTCAAGAGGGAGATATATATTTTATAGTAAAATAAATAATTTTCCAGGCTTTTTTTTTTTTTTTTTTTTTTTCCTAGTGAATTGTTTAGCATCCTATAAATACAAAATACAGGTCTGGTTCAGCTTCAGTTTTAAGTCACTAAGAACACTGAATCCAGTGAAAGCAGGTTTGGGATTTTTTTTTTTTTTTCTTCTTAATTAGGATGTTTGACAACTCAAGAAGGTTGTGTTTAGAAGAGAGTTAGATGACTGTATCTGGTGTTTAATTTCTCTTCTGCAGAATAAATTTCCTGTTGTAAAAATGCCACAAAGGTAGCTACTGCTGTTTATTGACTAAAGAGCCAAGTAAAATCCAGCTGTGAACATGTGGGTAATAGGAGGCTTTCCCCATGCCTATATTTGATTTCCATGAATAGCCTCATGCTGGTAAATATCAGTGTAAGGCTCAATTTTTCTTTTGTGAATAGAGTACCTGGCATGACTGGTTAGTTGCACATGAAAAGGTCTGGGAGGTAAAACAACAACAAAACACAAAACAAAACTGTGCAACAATAGATTCATTAATAAATGGGAGTTTGCATACTTTAAATAATAAGATTTCCAAGTACACACACCCCTTCCCCCTACTTTTTCTGCAGTTATCAGTAGAATTAGTCTGTGCTCAGATTTTCTACAGTGCAGGAAATTCCATTATTTTAACATTTTTTCTGTGGCAAAGTGGAATAAAAAAATGCTCCTTTTAAGTAAAGTTTAGAAATGCTGGAAAAGTAGTACATTATGGTATCAGTTTAATTTTTAAAAAGTTGGGAATTTTCCATTTTAATATAGGAGTTTTAGTTAGAAAAGTCGTCTTGTAAAGGAAAGAAATGTACCTAGTGCTTCTGAAATTTCTAAAAGGATGTTTCTACATTTTGATTATTTGTTTTCAAGTTAAAATTGCATGAAATTATGCATTTTTTCCATATTTTGATTTTAGTAGTCAACTGCAAACTAGATTTAGTTACCAGTCTATGCAATAGAAGTTGCTGATTGAGAAAGTGAGGTATGTGTGAAAAGTGCATAGAAAACCCTGAAGAAGCAAATGAAGCAGATGAAGTATGTGCCCTTGCTGCCTCTCAGTGACCTGTGGATTCACCCCTGTATTGGCTTCTCTATATGCCAAGTTTTCATCAGAAATAAAATATCCATCAGGTACTGTTTAAGAGAACTGTATTTGTAGTGTCACATCCCCAGCATCCTCTTGCTGGGAAGACATCCAAAGAACGGAGTGAGGCTGGCAGCGGAGCTGGTTCTGCAAGGTACTGGAGTATGTGAGTAGTACCTTTGTCTCCAACAGGACTGCTTCAGTATTGAAATTTATGCACATATTTAGTACTCTGCTGAATCGGTATGCCATATAGAACGGGCATGCAGTCCTTTAGCCTGGTGGACAGTTGCTAGTTATTGCAGTGACCCACGTATTTTGTATTTACTAATTTCGCAAACCCACATATACTTCTGTGCTCCATCCAGGAGTCTAAATTTGCCCTCTTCTAACAAATGCGTTTACACTGCAGAGAAGCTGGGTTTTCTCAGTTTTGCCCTAGACAGGTTAAAGTTGTATAACTGGCGCTCACTTTCTGGATAGCCGCTGCTCTGGCTGACCTTGGCAGCCCGACAGCTGTCATATTTTCACATGGATGAACTGTTCCTGAACAACTTCTCCAATGTATTGGGAACAAACAAGCTTTTCTTCACCATCAGGAATGCAGCAGGTCTTCCCTTTCCAACTATTTTTTTTTTCTCCTTCCACAGACATATTTATTGTGGCAATGGCAAGAAAATCCTACTGCTTAGCCTTCGTGTTTGAGTTCCTTTAAATTTCCTTTGGGGGAGTGACAGGAGAAATGACCTACATTATGTCAGGGCTTGCTTTCTTTAGTTTAACTCTTTGTTTGTTTTTAATAAACATGGGTATTAATTTGTGGTGGCAAGAAAATTAAGAAGGCAAAATCCTTTTACATCTTTATTGCTAGTATTTTGATTTTTGCTGTTATTTATTTGATTTGAATCACTGAGGTAGGTAGCAGTGACAAAGAGTGGGATGCTGCTGGGTGGATGTTGCACAAACCAGAAGCTTTGCAGTGGGCTGGACAAGGTGGGCAGTGGTGAGTGGCAGGGAGCATGTTGTACAAGGGGAGTGACCTCCAGTTTCTGGTGTGCTCTCTGGATCTTCATCTGAAGGAGGGCAATCAGAGGATGGGCGTCAGGAAGGAGCCAGCAGGGTCATGGAGCAGGTGTCAGAAGCAGCACAGCACTGCGGGAATGCAATGGGGGCAACCAGAGAGGACTGGGGAAAGAGCCCCTTGCTAGCAGAGAGTAGAGGGCAATGGTGAGAGCATTTTGTTTAGAGAGCAAATGGTGAGTCCTGTGACACCAAAACCTTTCTGGGAATGCAGCAGTTTTATAAGAAAAAGATCTTTATCTCCAAAGGGAATTTTCTATCAGGTTGTAAGAAAAGGAGAGAACCCTTCCAGAAGAGCTACTAACCCATCTGTTAGAGCTTCCAGCTGGCATGCAGAAGACAGAAGTTCATTTTTCTTTTATTTTGTTTTGTTTGATTTACACTGGAGTTTCATATTTAACTGAAGGTTATGGTTCTACATTGGTCCTTGCAATTTCTCAGAGGTTTGTAGTAGTATTATACCGCAGCATGGATTATCTGCTCAGAGACTTCGCTGCTTGAGCAGTTTTGCAGCCAGCATTGCATCTTCTTGCAGCTAAATAAAACCTAAAATTAACTAGTTTTCCTCCAAACTGCAGTCCCATACCGTCCAACCATGCCCGTATGGGATAAGGGGTGAAGCACAGAGTCCTTTGATTTAATTGCAGTGTAAATCAGTAAATCCAGGTGCTCTGTAAAAGTCTCCGTGTTCTGGACCTGAGCTGACTTGCATGGAGTTAGCTTGTGTTGCTCTGTTCCATGTGCACCAGTGGTCTTCGTGCCAGGGATGTTAGCAGTCAGGAAGGGAGCTGGAAAATACGTTCTCTTTGATTCATGCAAAAAAGAAATGTTTAATGGTAGCAATAAGTGTAATTGATGACTGAGTCGTGTGTGGCGGAAGAGCTGGTGTTTAGCAGTCACATAAGTTGGGAGAGAGAGTTAAAGGCGAAGATTTTATTGACGCTCCTCTGTTTTGCACATTTTTTTCATCTTGGGAATGAATTTCAGACCCCAGTGGTTAGTATTAATGCTATATATCCTCTGTGGTTAGTATTAATGCTACACAGCCCTGCCAAATGGGGAGAAAGTTAAAACTGGAAAAAAAATAGCACACTGTGAAGAAGCTAGATGCAAACAAACAAGGATGGAAGTTTATGCTTACAAAGGGCTCAGCTCTGCTGGCAATTCTCCTGGACCAGTCCTGTCAATCTAAATGTGAAATATTTGCAGAGTGAAGTGTTGCTAATGAGCAAGGCTGGCAGGACTGGACTTGAGGTGAAGAAAGCACCTGGGCAAGAGGTTTCAAGCAGGAATTGAGGGAGAATCAAGAGACTAGGGTGAACCCCATGGACCAGACAGTGCTGCTCTGCCCTTGCCCTAATCCATACAAATCTGTCTGCCTGTCGGAGCAGGGATTTCATCGATTGGTGCACCCCATGCCAGCTCAGGAGCTTCTTACCTCTTGCTTGAGTGAGCATGGGATGTTTCCGTGGATCTGGGGGGCTCCAGCTCTAGTGCATTTCCAAACAAAGTGGAGCTTATACTTTGTTTTGTCTTTCAGTGGAACAAAAATATGGCGCTTGGCAGGGCATGGTCTATAAACTGGTGAATTTGTACTTAAAATGCAGAGAACAAACTTGGCTGTGTAAGCATGATGTCTTGAAAGTTCCTCTGAAAATATTGTAGGATTTTTTAAAGTTATTTTTTCTAGAGTTGATTTAATTCAAAGGAAGTTTTGTTTGCTTGCTTGCCTGAGTGTTTTTTTTTTTTTTAATAGATTTAAATAGGTGAGTTTAATTTCTTCTACAGTTTATTTTTGTTGAAACTTCTGTAGGATTTGGGGGAGATGGTGCAATGGAAATGGAGTAGGACTTTGAAACTGTAGGTCAGTTTGCAAACCCCCAAACCCAGCTCATGTATTTCATAGTGATTCTCCCAGCCTTTGAGCTGGAATGCGAAGCGTTTCTCCAGAGAGCTCCATGAGGAGCTTTCCACCTCTTCTGGGAGCCGTGTGTGGAGCTGCCAGCTGCACAGCTTGCACGTGCTGCACGGTGCCAGCCTGGGAAGGCTCTTCCCACCTTCTCATGGCTGTTGCTATCTTTCAGTGCTGATATTTTTGATTCTCCTACGTCGCAGCTCTGCTCAGGGCTGTGGTGTGGCACTTTGGCTGCAGCAGACCGAGCAGGCAGCTGCTGAGCTCGGCACTCAGCAGAGCTGTGAACAGTCCCCCGACAAACCCTGGGTGAGCGCAGGCTTCTCCCCAAAGAGTAAATGGTACTGAGGCTTTGCCACATAAGGGCCTGTTCGAGGCTGGAGGCACCAGCTGACAGGGATGTCTTTGCCTCCCAACAGATGGCCAGGCTTTTTATTTCAGCAAGCAATCTTGCATGGAGGGGTGGTCTCTGGATCCTGCCAGCATTTTGCATGACAGGGCCAGCTTAGGGCAAGAGGGATCTGATGTCCGTGCCCTTCATAGCGCACGAGCTAAATGATGAGCTGTTGACAGGAAAGCCATCATCTGAAGTGTAAGATCCTGAACTCTCCCCACTTTTCGCTTTTCTTTGGCGGAATTAATGCCCTATTTGCTTGTCTCTCAAAATCCATTCTGGCACGAGTACAAACCTTCGCCTGGTGGCAAGCAGTTGTCTGGATTCGAGATGCCAAGATTTGTGCTGACAGCTTCTTCTACACAATCTGAATCAGGCTGTCACAGCTGGCCATTAGAGGCTTAAAAAGACACACACACGTACAACAAATAGCACCAACTTTCAGTTATTGAATATCAGAACCTGCTTGATGAGAAAACCTAACAGCATACACCACTCTTTATTTTGGCATAAACAAATGCAGTGTCTCCAAAGCCCTGTTCAAGTGTGGCGGCTGTTTATTTTATATTGATTGCTGATCGCGTGCTATTATTTATGAGCACAGGATGAGAAGGGACTTTGTGGGTCAGGAGATCCAGTCCTTGATAATCCTGAGCATTGCAATTTATAATCCTCCTCATTACCTTACTCTTCTTTAATGAAAACAGTCCCTTGGAGTTTGAACTTGTCCTTGCAGATGTTTGCCTGATATGCTTTTCTTGGCATGGAGGAGCAAGCACCAAAACTTGCCTCTTTGAAGGGCAGCATCACAACTAGAGCGGGGCAAAGAATGCTGCTCATCAAAAAGGGATTTTCTGAAGCTGTTTACCCTCCAGTTTTGCCTTTCCTGGTGGCAGCATGTGCAAATTCTGCTGACTTAGCATTCAGTTTGGGTGTTAAAAGATGGATGATTGCAAAAATTAACTTTCCAATTTCAAGTAAAACAGGATCAAACAATTCCCTGCCTTGCTTTTTGTATATGGAGACAGGTCAGATTAGTTTCTGCTTAGTCAACTGATGGTTATTGCAAATGTAACGTTGCTCTGTCTGGTTGCACTAGGTTTTAAACTTGCTGTAGGATTACATTTTGCACAGCTGAGCTTTAGTAGGCCTTAGTCTGTAGTTTATTTTGGACAAAAGGTTGATAAACTTTGGCTCTCAAGGAGGAAGCCTGGAATCTGAAACCCGCTATTATTCATTGACTTGTCTTTATGAGTTTACAGTCCACTGATGCATAACACCGAAGGAAATATTTTCAGTGAAATGTTTGCTTTTTTCTTTGGCTTTGTAATATGCAATGTCTTTTCTTAGAGAGATATGTCAGGGTCATATAGCTACTTCAGTGAACTGTGTATGGTCAGGAAATAGACAGCATTGAAAAGATTTCATTTTTCCATGAAGTGAGTCTTTTAACTAAGACTTCCCCCCCCTCTCCTCCACCGGGTTTTGGTCTTTCATTAGCCACTGTTTGAGAATTAGTGTTATGTACAAACCAAGTTTAACTGTGGAAGGGAGATTTTGATTGTATGGAACAGTTTAGTTATTTTTGTATTAAATCAAAATTTGCACACTAAAGCAAACTGGTGAAACAAAACTCCACTGGTAGATATGGGAATTTTCTTGGCTGGCGTTTTTCTGTCCTCTTTTTGCTGAACCAAAATATATGTCTTGTACTTCCCTGCTGCTGTTGATGGCACCACAAAGTTGGCTACTTAGTGCGACAGAGAGACCAACTCTGCAAGCTTTAATGGCTCTGACACAACAGATCTAATGCTTACACCTTAGGATGTGCTTACATGTTTTGCTGTACTGGGGCCTGTACCAGCTCTGCTCCCTTAGTGGATAGTCGGTAGGATGACTTTGTCTGAGTTGGGATTACTAATGTAAACACGGCTTTGTTGGACCAAACGTGCAGATGTTACATGTTACTACTGCAAACTGTTTATGAGATGTTAATGTCCATTTCTCTTTCTCCACAGGTTCTTCTTGAAATTTTTTCTCAAATGTAACCAAAATTGCCTAAAAAATGCAGGAAACCCTCGAGACATGCGTCGATTTCAGGTCAGTTGGATGTGCTTCCTCTTAAAAATCAGTAGCTGTTAGGGATAGAAGTACTTTGACCCAAACTAACTGAGTAATTCACTGGGAGATGCTAAAAAAAATAAATAATAAGGCAACAGAGGGGCTTCTCATCACAGCAGAATTGGCAGGAAGTAGTTGGGGTTTCTTCCTCTGGGCAAGAAAACTCTTGAAGATAAAGTCATCTCCATACGAAATGAAAGGCTGAAAAGTAAAAACAAAATGACCTTGCTATTGTTTTAAGTTATGAGGCAACCTAGCTCCTAGGTTCTCTGTTCTACCTGGAAAATTGTTTGCCTTCATGTAAACATGTCAAACTAAGAGAGCATTGTCTTTATTGGAAAGGGCAGAGGAAGGTATAAGAGTAATTCATCAACAAAATCAAGCTCATGATTTTGCTTACACTTCAGGAGTTATTTTTTCTGCAGCACTGAAGACTAATAAATGTGTATCAACGTAGTGATGGTCCATCCCTGTAGTCAGTACTGTTATGTGTATCTTTTTTGGGATATTTTGGACTGAAATTTCCCCACTGTTGCAGCATGTTGGAGTAGGGCCCAGGAGCTATGGTGTCAGCACGGCTTCAGGTGGCCAAAGACATTTTCTTATGGTACCCATACGCCCATGACCACTTTTGTGGTTAAGAACAGCAGTATCCCTTGGAAAGACAATCTGTGCTTGCCTTTCTCAATGTTGGCAGCAGAGAATTGTATGGTGGCAACATTGAGAGTGGTTGTTCCAAGCCCTGTATTGGATATGTGGTCCTTTGACTGTGCCAATGATGCTTTACCCGAGTATCGGCTGAATTAAAATATGGTATAGACAGCCAAAGGACCTTTCTTTTTGATGGGAGGCGTAGGTAGAGCACAAAGAGAAAACACGACATAGTCATTCAGTGGGGATTTGCCACTGGGAGCTGAGGAAAAAATAGGAGGTTTGTCCCATTGACCCCATGGGTCTCTGGAGCAAGAAGACTCCAAAAGATACCTGCTGCTTTCTGCAGTAGCTCAGATTTTTTGTTTGTTTCTTCATGGCACTGTGGTGCTTGAAAGTGCTAAATGATATGTAAATGGCAATATTATTTACATGTAAAACATATGTCTTTTGTTGAACTGCTTAATTGCAACAACACTGGAAGTCAGAAGGGTGTTATTTGCCCCTCAAAGCATAGATGTGCAGAAGGGAGGAGATGTGGCCGCAGGGATTAAATTAATCAGTATAAAAGCTAGCATTAGCATGGCAGAGCCCTTGACTTCTCACCCCATGTTCTTCCCTCTGTCACATTTCTCCCATGATTCGAGAGGGCATTATCAGTGAAGGAGAAAGTGGAAAAAGGACTCACCAGCATGGGGATTTAGGCCAAGCAGTCACCCCTGGGGCCTGTCAGAGCTTGCTTCGCAACATGTACACTCTGCTGGGTTTGTGCTCGTCAAGGCTAGAGGCTGATTTTCATATGGTAATGCCTTTGCGTGTTCTCTCAGAGCAGCAATCAGGAGCCTGTGTCGGCGAGTAGGTAGGACATAGGAAAGGTTGTTGATCTCTTGACTTGTAAAGACATTCTGTCATACAAACCCAGCTTCACAGCAGTTGAGCTTTTCGTGTGTAAACAGAGACTGCTTAATTACACAGGTCATGTCAATTAGTGTGACCTTAGCATTTTCAAGAAATTAATCACTTTCAGCAGAGTGAACCACTCATACTATAATACAGGGTGGTATTGAAGCTTGCAGCATTCTGTTAAGTGCCCAGGCTTATTGTTTTACATTGCCTTTTTTTTTTTTTTTTTTTTTTTTCAATGTCAAACTCGTTCTTTTAGCAACAGACTTCTTAAAATAAAACAACCATACTACAGAATCCAGACTTCATTTTTTATTTCTTGGGGTGAAAAGGACCGTGTATACACATAGTATCTTGATAATATGATGCACCTAGGTGTTTGAGACAGTGTTGTATAGGAACCAAATGAAATCTAGGCCCTTGTGAAGTGAGTAGAGTGTTTGTCATCAGCTGCTTTGTGCTTTTGAAATACTCCCAGTGACTCAAAAATCCTGTCTTAAAGTTATGTCAAAGGTATGGTTAAAAACATGAGACTAATGCATTTCCAAATACTTTTTGGATAGTAGCACACACTTTTCACAGAAAAATTGAGACTTTCCCTTCCTTTACTTTATTCCCTCAGCTATGCTGGACTGTCAAGCTGCCTGGAGACTTTTCCACCTTTTGGCATGGTGTCAGTTACCAGTCTCCCAAACTTGCTAGGAGTTATTAGAACAGAGCTTGTGGTTTTGGTGGGGAGACAGTGAAGGGCCAGGGGCATGAGTCTTGTACCATCTAAGAATAGGTCATGCTGAAAATTTCGTTTCTTAATAGTTTTATTTCCTGCAACATGGAATTGTCTGACTGTAGTATGGTCTAAGACAGGTTAAGAAAGCACAGGGAGGAGGCAGAGTATGTGTTGATTCAGAAGACCTGCATGTGAGTCTTCATCCACGTATAGAAGTGAATTAGGAAGTTTTATCCTGCACTTTGCTTGCAAATATACTAGTGAAATAGGCCTAGCATAAAAGCAGTTGTGGGCCTGGAAGAAAATAAATTTCTCTGTACGTCTGAGATGCCCAGGCATGTGACAACTCAGTGCTGTATATCAGCAGGGTCAAGTGCCAGCAGAAGTGTGTTATGGAGCAGTGCTTGCCCTGGCTGTGTTAGCTGTGTCTCTAGCAGCAGAGAGAGATAGAGAGAAAAAGTAAAGTACTGTCTATGCAAGGACCCAAGACTTGAGTTGGGTATTCAGCTATGCTACAGACTCCTCATTTGTTCTCAAGAAAATTACTTCATCTCTGTATTTCGTCAGTCCTATTACACAAAACATTTGGCAGTGCCACTTATTTTCTCCTTGCTCCAACCTTACCTTTTTATTCCAAAAACCCCATGGAGCAGATGCTCAGTCTGTTTGTGCATTCTTTGTCACAAGTCATCAGTCTTGGTGGGATGGGCTGTAGAGCCCCAGGCAGCAGTAATAGTAATAAGTAGGCTGTATCATGGATAAATTCTGGCCAGATTTTGTTTTTCAGCACTCACACAACCTAAACAGTTTTGTGTATTACTGTAATTAATGAAACCCAGGTGCCCCAGCTATCTTGTTCTTGTTTTAGCACAACTGCTTGCAAACTGACACGTCAAGTTTTAATTTAGAGGAAACTTTTCAGACTGAGTCACTGTATAAAACCCCAAACATTTGTTTATTATGAAAACCTTGAAAGTCACTTGGAAATTGCCACACTGTTTGATGCTGTTAGCACAAGCTCTTCCCCAACCCAGGCTGCTAGTTTGCCTCCATGGGATGCTGCCACTCATGTTTGAATTGAAGCCACTTGTGTCTTATTGCAAATTTGCATAAGAGAAAGAGATGATGCTTCATGAATCCCTGATAATGGAATTTGGACATGCAAGGCTTCATCCCCAGAGAAGGTAAAGGCCAAAAAAAAAAAAAAAAAAAAGTCTGGAAAATAGCAGTGAGAGTTGTGGCCCAATTCAACAAGATAATTAAGCACCTGGCCTGGCCTTGTGCATGCAAGCAAAATTACTGAATGTATTGTACTTATGTGTTTTAAGTTAGACACGTTTTCAAGTGTCTTATTAAATTGAAAGAAATTTTTAGTTACTAGTATAAAGAAGTCAAGACATTTTAGGAAGAGGTCACCAAGTGGTGGTAAAAATAAAGACGTTGCTCAAGCCATTTTTACATAGCTTTCAGAAGAGCAGCAAATGCAGGAGTTACAGTTTTAACACTAATGACACAGTTTAAAGCTGGAAATCATCTTAATCCGATTTTCTCTGCCTTTGCTGCTGGATGTTGGGGACATCACAAAAATATCAGAACCCTCACTATACACTGGAGAAAATTGAAAGCACAAGGAACATGCTATGTCTTAATCAGTTAGCAAAGCTTAATGGGCTGTGGTTAAAAATGAGGAGTCATGCAATGCTTAATTTTGATATATTAGGTGAGGTACTATAACAAATAAACAGGCTGAGTGCTAAACGTGGATAAATAGCTTGATCTACAGGCTCCTGGTCTCAGAATATTTTTTTTTTTTTAACTAAGCTCCAAAGCATTCACAACTGAACTATTTAATGGCAGGCAGAATAATTCATAGAGTTGTGATACGTTAATGCAGTTGATAGTGCCAACTTCATTGAACAAAGTTATAAACCAATGTGTTTCTTTCATACCCCTGTCTCCTCCGATGTTGATACAGGATTTAAATTCAAAATCTATGAAGGGCTGAAGCTAAAGCTCAAAATCGTTTTCCGTGTTTGCCTGTCCCAAATTAAAACTGTGTTTTGTTGACAAAATTTGGAAAGGTTTGAGATTTGGCAGGCCTGCTTGTCCCTGTGCTTACATTAATGTGTCAGCACCTCATTAATCATTTATTAAACTGTAGTGTGCCTTTCCCTCTTGCTATGGTCTGTGTTTTAGGATGCCTCAGTGCCCATTCCACATCTACTTTGGCTCTCCCCTCCCCCTAATTTTATGATTTCTCCACAAATTAGTTTTAGCATGTGCTTTGACTTGAACATATCCGAATCATTTCAAAATCAAAATGAGGAGAGTGTAGTATTTTTTTAGATTAAAAAATATGAGCAGAACTTGTAAGTATGTAAGTGCTCTGCAGCAATCCAAGTATGTAACTGTGGCACACAAGGTGTATTTTTTTCTCTGTTAATAATTAAGGGTATTAATATTTCGTTAGGGCAGTATATCTTCAGTATTATTGAATTAATGAGATTTTGTGTTTAAAGCAGTAAGCAGTTTTTGCTGTTTCTTACAAGTGCAGTATGAATAATCATTTTTTTTTTTCAGACAGACACATAAGAGTAACCACTTTTTTTTTTTTTTTTTTTTTTTTGCGTTTCCTGACACTGGAAACAGTTTCTCGTTTCTCTTGGGGATTCCTTTTATAGTTTCTTCTGCTAACGACACTGAAGAACCACACCAATGTGGTCTCTTTGTAGTAAATCAAACTCAGGAGGCAGGTAGGAAGACACTGTTAAGTAATTCAAAATCTGTCACATCAAGAATTTTGGATACCTGAGGGGGAAAAATCAAATACAGCTTTACTCCCATAAAAGTGACCTCACTAGGATTGTTTCCATGAGTTCTTCCCTAGAAATGTGCAGGGATAGAGACAGCTACTTAC
The DNA here is from genome assembly GCF_965140915.1 of Aythya marila. Taxonomy (NCBI): domain Eukaryota; kingdom Metazoa; phylum Chordata; class Aves; order Anseriformes; family Anatidae; genus Aythya; species Aythya marila. The sequence continues at coordinate 11,656,670 of NC_139055.1, forward strand.
ATACATGTCTTTCACAAGTCTGAGACCTGTCTTGCTATTATTACTCTTGAATTGTTAGTTTTTGGAATGCCTTTTCTAGACATGTTCAAAAGTTTGGGTTCCATCACATGATTGATCAGCTTCAGTGGGCAATATGTATGTACCTCTATGTGTTTTGGGTTGGGGGAAATATTTGACATTGTAGTTTTTATTAATTGCAATAGTATTAATTTTCTTTGCAGACCCATAGAATAAGATAAGGGGGAGGTATAAATCATGGAGCTATGACAGGCAATGTCAGCTAAGGATTTGGCTCAAAATCCCAGTTGCAAAGAATTTACAATGGATGCAAGTGCACAAATAAGATTGCAAACCCTGAGCCACTTACTATAAGATCATATTTTATTGAAAATATCATAAACTTTATTCTATCCCTCAGGAATGCAAAGGATAAATTACTTTTGAAATCCCTTTTGGAATTTTATATATAGGGCTTTTTTTCCTCTCTCTCTCTCTCTTTTTTTTTTTTTTTCCTAGTTTGATTTCAGAAGAACTTACCTACAGTACTTGGTGCTTTCTTTTTCCCAAATTTCCATCTGTAAGAGGTCTTGAATCATTTATTCTGTATTTTAATATCTTTCACTTATAACACACGCAAAAATCTATTGCTTGGAATGCCATTCTGAGGGACCATTTTAAGATCCTTTAGATGTAAACTATTCTCTTTTGTATTCCTCTTTTAAGAGACAAAACTTTGGGATTAGTTATAGGCATCTGAGCAGCTTCACTTACTTTATATTTTTAAGCATTTTATAGGTGGTCAGAAGTAGGTGGAAAATATTTTGTTTAAATTTTTAAATCCTATTCAAGTGATGAAATTGAAATGTTGTAAGCGATCCTTTAAGTGTCCCCATTTGACCAACTTTGAGAGGCAGCAGCTTCCTGAGAGAGTTGAAGCAATGTTTGCCAATCCTTGTAAAGCATTTCACCTCTTCAGAGGCTAAAGCCTCTCAAAACCAAGAACAATTAAAGCAAGAGCCTTTCAGAGCGACTGGGGAATTCAGCAAAATAAATCAGAAATCCTCTGCCATGGCTCTGGAGGCTTGCCTCATTATAAGAGCAGATCTATTAGCCTCCTTGCCATTGTCTTTCATTTCTCAAGTGAGGTGATTCTAATTAAATTAATCTGCATGTCAATCTATCGGTGATCAATCAAAAGGGCTGAGGTCCCCCTTTGCGGCAGTGTGCTTGCGGCTGACAGGGGCTGATAATGGAGGAAGAAATAAACTGTCGAGCAAAGTTAATTAGTCAACATAATAGGTGGATTAAACAGGAGCTGCTGATTGCTGTTTCACATGTCGAAGCATGAGGTGGGAGCTGAAACTGCAATTAACAGACAATTATTATATTTGGTTGTAAGAGGTCGCATGAATAAACATATCTCTGTGGGTTTCAGTTTTTAATCCCTTTCCCTGTTTAATGTAAGGAGAAGTGTAGGTCATTTCTTCTGATTGTTTTAGTGGAAGTTCTCGAAGGCAGCGTGTGCTCCTGGCAAACCAGCAGCCGGCTGAAGGCCAAACCCTTGGCTGGGGTAAAACCCGGATAATGATGTACTTTCTTGGGAAAAGGCAGTAGGAGGGGGCAGCTGAACGAAAACCATGACATTGCACGGTTGGAGTGGTGTGGAAGGAGACCTGGGTTAGGAGGAAACTTGGGGTGATGATTTTGTGGCTCTGTTGGGAACTCGTCCTGCTCACCCCCTGCCGTTTCCTCCACTACAGATGGTGCCCTCAGCCTGAACAGGGATTTCCTCTTGGATAGTGTCTGCTGAGCCTCAAGGTTCAGAGGTCCCTCTGGATCCCTGCGAGCACTTGGGGCACCTAACTCCCAACACTTACCCGTTTGCTCCCCTCAGACTGGCTCCTTTCCCATCCTGGGTTGACCCCAGGTTGAAGAAGAATCAGGCCCTGTCTCCAGGGCAGGGCTCCACCACCTCACCTCGAACCAAGTCACAGGTGTTGACGTTGAGATAAACTAGGAAATACAAATAATGCTAACGCTGGTTGAATAGATTTATGTTTCCCAGATAAAATACACACTGTCAAGTGTGCGTGCATATATGAACACATTTATGAGTACCCTCTGAGATAGAGCTCAGGAAAAACAACCTGTAGTGACTGTACAGAGTAGGGAGAAGTGTAGATGGGGGGCAGGAGGGAGGAGGAATGCAACAACTGTAATTGCAACTTCACAAACTACACTTTTGTTTTCTTTTATTCTGAATTGATTCTCATTTGCAATGTCAACAGCTCTATCTACTTCAGCATGGAAACTGAAGGATAATTTAGGGTGAAACACAGCTGCCCTTGTACATATGGGAAAAATACTTAATAAAGATCCTCTTGTTAAAATGATGGTTAACAGTGTGCCGTCTGCCATGCAGCTACAAACTCTGCAATTTGACTTAAAACTGCATCAAAAGCTTTCGATGCCAAAGACCCACTCATCAATAGCGTCTCTTGTTAGATTTGTACAGCATAAGCACCAGTTATTATGTGAAATAGCTATGCAATTTTCTACAGCTCCCAGCTGTTATTTATTTAACTGAGTTTATTACACTCTGTGCTTAAAAAACATACATATGTATCCGAATGTTCCTCCATTTTGCTCTTGTGCTTGCAGGTTGTGGTGTCTACAACAGTCAATGTTGATGGCCATGTGTTGGCAGTGTCGGACAATATGTTTGTGCACAACAATTCTAAACACGGGCGGAGAGCTCGAAGACTTGATCCCTCGGAAGGTACGCCTTCTTATCTGGAACATGGTAGGCATATCATTTTCATTGGTTGGCATTGCTATTTTAAATGTGGATTTATTTGGTTTCTGTCTCTGACTACTGGTTTCAAGTTGTTGTGTAACAATCATTCCCTTTGGGACTGGCCTCCAAGTGGAATTCTTCAACTAGGTCAGCACTAACTGTAGTTAAATGACAAACTAGTAGACAAATATGGGTGCAGAATCTATTCTGTGTGTTTGTGAAGTACGGTGATTTTATTTATTTATTTATTTATTTATTTATTTTATTTTTTTTTATTATTTATTTTATTTATTTATTTTTTTTTTATTTATGGTTGTGTCTGTTTGGAACCCAAAACTGACCTTTTCCAAAATGCCTTGATTTTTGACTGTGCATCTAAAGGATGTTGCATATTTTCTGAAGTGCTCAGCACCTGAATTTGGGATTGGATTACTACTATCTACAGATTGCAGGGCTCTCTAGGAGATCCAGCTGTTTCTTTGAATTGTTATAATGAAAGCAGAGCCCTTTTGGAAATCCATCTGCTTACTCAAGCCATGGACGAATGTTCTCTTCTGGCTCCAGCTGTGCCAGCTGAGGAAGTTGCTGTTCCTCGCATGCCACAGCTGCTGGCCTCTCCTCCCTGCTGGAGGCTAATCTCTACATGCCAGCCAAGATAGTCTGATCACTCCTTAATCTCCTTCAATCTAAAGTAGTCCATTTGAGTTTAACAGTTTCAGCAATAACTCTTTGCCAGTCTGGCTTATTTTGCTGAAATGTTTGAAGGAGAAATGGTGCAAGGCAATTTGGCTGGCTTGTTTGAAAGCACAGTGAGCAGCAGTAAGGGTGGAATGGGGGCTGTGACTGGGAGTAGCCTTGAGGATAGTAAACTTTTCCAGAAAATCAACTGGTCCTGGAAGAGAATATCTGCTGGTGAATGTAGGTGCTTAAAATGGGAGTTGTTGAGTACAAATGCACTCTGAAAAATCTGGATTTGATTAACATTTTGTTTTGCTCTTTCTCCTCTTTGACTACTACTGGAAATAAAACAAAACAACAAAATAACAAACACCAAAAACAGAGGGCATTTTACTCCCTTTTCCCTGTTCCAGCTTGGTAGAAAAGCTCTTTGTCTTCAAAGCTGTTTGTAATCCTAATTCAATAGGTGCTTGCTCCCTCTAAGAGATGTGTACCCTCAGACTCTATTGAAGTTGTTGAGTGTAGAAGGCTCTAGTCCTTTATGCTGGTTTGTTTCACAAATATTTGCCAAGGATCTGATGAATAATTAAATAGATTTTTCCAAAGAGTTTGAAGAAACCAGATAAAATTTTCTCCAGGAAAGTGAATGCCACTCAGAAATAACGTTCAGTAGATATGTTAAAAGAAATTATTAATAGTGAGAAATGGGCAAATGTATGAATTTCTACTACTCAGTGGATTCCTGTAGAAATAGCTTTCTATTCTGTTCCTGCTTTCAAGCATCAGTCCTTCAAGCACTTATGCATATATTTAAGATTATGTGCACATATGGTCCTGTTGGGATCAATGAGGCTTCTTGTGTCAGTAAAGTTGAGGGTATTGATAAGTGTTTGCAGAATCAGGTCTGTAGTTCACACTTACTAACCTAAAATTCTTAGCTCAGCAGCGTTTCTCATTATATAAACATAACTTACATCTGTATTTATTTAGCTCTAACTTTTTATGTAGGCTATGAGCCATTTTCAGCTATAATTCATGTTATAGAATTTTTTTCATCCTGCCAACAACCTAATTTAATAAACAAACCACTGTCATATTTTTTTTTTGCTGAATTTTTGTAAGGAATGTACAAACTCTGTCTTTATTAATTACCAGGAGGCAGAACATTACAAAAGGAAACTTCACTCTGTGCAACTTTGTAATCTTTCCATTAAGTCTAGTCTTTCAAAACCCTCTAATGTTTAGCTTATATTCCTGCTAGTGTAGGATTTTTTTTTTCTCCATTGCACTCTTCTCAGCGCATGCTTTTGGTCAAGGCAATACTTATTTTCTCATATTTATAAACATTCCTATTTGTGTGCATGGTGTAATAGCATCCCATTTTACCACTCCTATTACCTGAAAGATTCTGCCAGCAAAAAGAAGCAAAAAAAGATAATACTATGCTTACGTATTTATACAAACTCTGGTTACTGTGCTACCATTAAAAGCTAACATCTGCAAACTATCTCCATGTGTACATTTGGTGGGAAAGGTGATTTTTCTGATCTACTTTCTCAGACACCTCTTAAGCAACCTCATAAAGCCACCACTAATAAATTCTTACTTTTGAATGTAACCTCCGTACTACAAAATTACACTTTTCCCAAAGGCTTGGTGGAGTCTTTCTTTTTAAGCTAAATCTTCTAATCCATCTCTCCAGGAATTCTGTGCATATTTGTGTCCCAGGAGATGGCAAAATAAATAATAATAATGAAAAAAAATCCAGTAACTGTTTTAAATGTCAGTATCGAATGTCTAAAACACTTAACTGAATGAAAAAAGTGGGCAAAGTCTCAACTGGGCTTAATGCTGTTGAATTCTGGGCAACCACCAAGAACTTCAGACCTGTTGGAACATATGAGAGTTTCCTTCACTGAAATTAATTTTCAGTTTTACTTTGAGTCTCAAAGTATATTATTATCCTCCTGGTTTTGCAATTTTTATCTTTAATATCTTCATGTGTAAGTAGAAAAGACTGCTTGTTTGTCTTTCCTCTTTCCAGCTTTCCTTGTTCCTTCAGGGGGGAGGACAGATTGACCTAAACAATATTTATAAATGGTGAATCAGAAACTAACAGAGACGTGGCTTGTTTGTCTCTGGTTTACGGCTCTGCTGAGCAACTTCTGGTCACAGGTTTTGAAATGCTGGAGTCTAGCTATTAAATGCCCTTGACCAGATGTATTTCTGTGCACTTTTCTAGATACTTGACTCTTTAAATTAATTATTTTATCACAATAGTGATGAATACCTGACTGTGAGAGGACTGAGACTGGGAAAGAGGAGAGAGGATGTATGATGAAGGTGTGCTGGTTGCCTAGTTTCATTAGATCATATCCAGTTTATTTTTCCTTCCAAAGCTGTGTTGGGACATGCTGCTCTTTAACATGGAGCTGCAGCTTAAGCGACACCTAAAAAAACCTTTGAATGCCAAAAAGCTAGAAAGGAAGCTTTACCTCCTGAGCCACTCAGGAGTCTAGTGTCTCCACATCTGGGTTTTTACCATCTCATTAGTAGGTAGCCTGGATTATTTTTGGGACATGCAACACATCTCTATTTATATCTTGCTTGTCAGGCAGTAAAATGAAAGTTCCTTTTTGTAGCTCATATCTCTGAATATAACTAGGAACCTAGATCATGGTTTCATTTCCACACACTGTCCTCCTTGAAACCAGCGGGTTAAGCAGCTCATATTTCAAATAAATATATCTATCTTTCAAGAGTAATAGCTGGCAAAGGCAAATTATTTCATGCATCTCTGTGTGGTATAAATAGGGTAAGCCACAGCAATCTGTGGTTTGCAGTAATTATCACTTTTTCATTCACAAATAGTTGGATCCTCACTTGTTTTATATTTATGGTAAACCAGAAGGCTGGTGTGGTTGACCTTTCTAAATTGTACACATATATTAAGATATATAGTGAAGAGCCAATAGGCCCCAACCAGCAGAATATGTTTCAGCTTGTAGTTCGTCCCAGGGTGTCAATTTTAAAAGCAAAATCTTTCCAATGCAATTTAAGTGATAGCTTATGGAAGGGGGAGTTCTGACAGGGTTTGCAACAACCCTTTTCAAGTTTACCAGCATGAAGTCCACTACTGCAGATGTCTGCAAAGTTTTCAGTTATTACTGCAAAATAAAAAAAAAATAAAAAAATCTTTTTCTCCCAAATCTCTGAATGGTTCTAAAAAAATGTAAAGCCAATTGCAGCATCAGTTTCTCTATTATTTTTCCTCACTGGCAGAATGCAATGCCCTCGAAAAATGATAGTCCCTGAGACCCTGTCAGTTTGCATGCTCTAACACTTTATTATCTAATGATCTAATATGCAACAAGGCAAAGAAGGGGGTGCTTATCACCCTGACAGGATGCCTAAGAAAAGTGACTAAATTACTTTATGTACCATTAGCGCTAGCTGCCACGGTGAACTCACTGTGAGCATTTATGCAAATATTCCTGAATACATTCAAGTGGCCTTGTCAGGAAGACGACTGACAAGCAGCTTAAATGCTTGTATTTTTTTTTTTTTTTTAAAGGGACAGTTTTATTTCTTTCTTCCTCCTCCTCATCTGTAGGAGAGCACCAAAGAACTAGGCGGTGCTGAGGTTTGGTGGTGATTTGGTTCTGAGTCAGCTCAACAGCAGCAAAAGAGAAAAGATTCAGGGTAGAAAGAGACAAATTATGAGACGTGGCATCAGAATTTGAAGATGGAAGCAAAGACAATCATGATTTCTAAAACAGTGTCCAGACATTGTTTTAATATGAAATATATAGCGATCTTTATATGTATATGTAGAGCCATTGTTAGTGGCTGCCTTGTAGTAGAAATTATAGAAAATAGCTGGATTATATGGTCCTTATATTATGGCACCCAGAGCCATCAAGCTTTTGCTATATTGTTTTAGTTCATGGTAATAATGAATGATTCAGACTATTTGCTACCTGCAGGTGCAAAACATTCCACAGTAAATGAAAAGTAGTAGTATCTGTGACTCAGCTGGGTACATAGGTAGATCCTCTTGTGAGCAGTGGGGCATTTAAAGAGGTTTGCTTGCCATTCCTGCCCACCCAGGCAATCTGAGATCTCATGGACACCACAGTGTGCATGTGCACAGATATGCCACTAAACCTTTAGAATGAGAGAACAACAACAACAAAATAATAATAATAAAAAATGCTAGGCTGTGCCTTAGTAGACTATTTTTTCTATTTTGGTTAATAAGAGGGAAAGCTTTTTCCTTATCTTATAAAGTATTTTGATTCAACCCGGAATGCCTGGGTGTTGCACGTGACTGTGCTTGTTGAAGAAATTGTTAATATTAGAATATTGTCTGAAGGCAAAAATATTAATAAGCCAAGAAATAAGGTTAATCTCCAAAATTTATTACATTTTATCCCTCAGATGATATAGGTCCAGCAAAGTCAGGGACTACTACATTCACAAACTGACCCATTTTAAACAAAAAAAACTTTCATGTTTGTCTCATTGCATCTATGGGTGGAAGCACCTGTTATATCTTAGTGCCTCACTTAGGAATGTTTTCATGATTATGTGAAAAATATAAACATGCAGGCTTTTTCTGCACCATATCATTCCATATAGAGGAATGCAGTTGGCTTGATTTATTATTTAGAAGGAAAATATTGAAAAAAAATATTAGGCTCCTACCACTCTACTTGAGGGGATCTTGTATGTTATTCTGAGTTACGTCTGCTTTCTAATTTATTTTCTATGAGGGAAGAGTACCTAGGGTTGTTGGACATCTCTATGCATACACAAGGGAAAAAATGTGACTTTCAGAACATTGCACAACATGGATAGTAATAACAGTAAGTGAGCCTTGATATACTGAAGGATTGCAAAACTTCAAGCTGGAAATCATTTTCTTTACTTTTGCCAACTTGTCTTTCTCATATCAGTTCCTTCATAAATGCAGTGACTCATAAATTCAGGCTTTTTTTTTTTTACATAATGGCTTGCTATGTGTTCTTGGAGCTTGACCTCACTAAGTGTATAATATTAACCTCTTCACTGCCCTGTGGTCTTACTGTATGTTTCTAATATAAGCGAACATACCAGGGGTGGATTAGTCCAGTATGTGTACTCAGATGGAGCTGGAGTCCCTCTGAAGAGACAAAACATCCAGAAAGTTAAGGTGCTACACGTCAGAAAATCTCTAAGTAAATAAAGACTCCAATATGACCTCAGCAATATTTTACCTCCAGAGACTGTTGAAACAAATGCCAAAACTGTGGCAGATTCTCTGTAGTTTGCCAATATTAAACCAGGACCTGGTCTCTGCCTAAATGGTATACATCAGGTCAGGGAAAGGTTACGGGCTTGAGTAATTCCTCGCTCAGGAATTGCTGGGTGAGGTTCTCTGGCTGGTGCTCTGCAGGATGCCAGGTTGTGTGATTGTAATGGTTCCTTTAGGAGTGAAAACACTATCCATCAGGTTAGCAAAACACAGCAGAATTCTGATTCATACAACTCCAAAATGTGTTCACTAAATTACGCCCCACTGAATTGTGCTGATGATTTTTGTAACCTTCACCAGAGCTGAGTAGCTGCCTTCAGGCTCGTACCCTGCTTCTTCTTTGGCCATTACTGAGAATTTCACAAGAACTGGGTGGGTGGGAGGGTGGAGCTACCCTTCTCCCAGCCAGTCATGTCAAACAGAAAGCAGAAAATTCTGTTTCTATTTGTCTAGGTCATAAATCAGTCATTAAGGAGAGGTGCTTAAAAGTTTAGAGTATCTGGTTGCAGCAATTTTGATGCTTCAAAATTTATTTTTAGTCTGAAGCTAAATGAAAACAAGATTTAAACAATTTCCTGGGAGGCATATTTTTAATGGTAGATTTGGGAAGGAGATTCGAGAACTTAACTTCTGCCATTAGGCTGTAAGTGTTCAATGAAGTAGGAGTTCTGAGCTTGTGATAATTTTCATCATTGAGGCATTATTTCATAACATGTATGTACTAACACTGCTGCTGCCATGTCACATGAGACTTAAGAGAAACCAAGTGAAAAATTTTAATCTTTAAGAAAAAGAGTTGGTTTTATGTAATGGCCATGGAAATGTCTCCTGAAAAGTCAAGTTTGGGTACTCAAGTATCCACAGTTAGAAAGGATTGCTGCTTGACAGTCACTCATCAAGCAGGAGACACCTTAATTTTAAACAGATAAGGTGTGGCAGCTTCTACCCATGAGCAGCTGCCCTTTATGTTTTTAAAACACATGAAAAATAAAACATCCCTTCCCCCAGAATATTTAAACGATGTCACGCTGTGATATGTTGTTACCCTCTATTGTTACGAGAATGTCATGAATTCATGGAAAAATAGTACCTGGATGAAGACAGAATGCATTTTGTGAATTTCCCAGAGGAGCTTTCAGAAGTGTGCTCCCAAAATTGCAAAAGAGAAGAGAACATGGGGAAAACTGGCATTAAAATTTGATAGAGATTTGTGTAAAAATATGTTTTGTTACAGCAAAACAGACAGATAAGAGAGAAAAGTTCAGATGGAAATTTTCCAATCACCATGAGAGTTGACTCGTATTTGTAGAGCTGGCCCAACTGCTTTCTAAAGGTTTGAGGTTTTCCTCGAGACCTCAGAGGAATCGGAGTACAGTAATACATGTAGAACAACCTTAGCTGCTTTGTTTGGCAGAAACTTCACAGAACATTCAGTAGCACTCAAATAGGCAATGAATATTCATAGATAATGAGCATTCATTACATTTCAATTTGCTTTGCTGGCCACCATGTCACTAATACAATGGCATCTAGGGGAGAAGAATGACATTAGGATTAGAGAAATGTTTGCTAGATGTTGCACCGTATGGCAGTGAAGTTTTGCCAAACGTTGTTTTTCTAATCTTCCAAAATGTGCATACCAGTAAATTACAAAACATTATGTTACTGTAATATGGTTAATACTATTTCTAAACAAATTGCTCCAGCTTAATGTTTTTTGTTATATATGTATATTATGTATGTATATAATGTTTTACTATGTTGGGCAAAGTTTTTTTTTTTTTTTCTTTTTTTTTCTTTTTTTTTTTTTTTCCCACTTCAGTCCCCTACTGACATGGGCAAAGTACAAAGGAGAGGATTTTGTGAATTGTGATTTGTAAACAAAGGCCAGGAACTTGTGATTTTTTGGATTATTCATCTGAATATATAGTAAAAGATCATGACTATCAATGACCAGTGTTCGTAGAACTTTGCCGGTATCTGGACACTTCCAAATTTTTCACACGAGTTGTACCCCAGTATTTGAACAGGCCAAAACAATCAGTGATGTTGAGAGGATTCTGTTCCCATTATGTCCAAAGCTATCAATCAGCTGAGTGCTGACAATCTAAGGATTTAATTTTGGTGTAGCTGAAAATTTTCCACCAAATTGTCACGTGGAACATTCTGATTAGAAAACTTCACAAATAACCAACTCAGTGTTTTTGCATCTCAGGTTGCATGTCTTCTCATTGAACTCTGAGAAGACCAGTGTGAGCACTTAAGTCTCTTGCTTCCATTGCAGGGTGCCTGCTGAGAGTTTCCCCAGCAAAATGAGTATTTCACAAAGTTCCTCCACATTTAAGGAAATGAGTTAATAGCATAAACTAGGAAACTGATGCAGAAAATGGAACCCACCAGGGTGGGAAGTTTGGAATGGTTATTCTAATCTGGGTTGCCATCTGAAAATTATTAATGTTAGTAATAAAGAATAAAAATAAACTACTAATAATTAATATTGGAATGGAGACAAGCTTTGTGTTTGGCCCAAATCCAGAATACAAGAGTTTCAGGAGTGCTTAGCATTGGGAAAAGTGTGCTTTCATTAAAGCCAGGGGTACAACTTCATAAAGTGTTTCTGAAAATCTCAGCCCAAACTGTTTGCTGAGCATAACCAGAAAGCTTTGTGTGTCACAATTAGTCCTTTCTGTTTCCCACCTTCATTCCATGAATTTATAGTTCACTTTGTGACAAAACAAATCCTTAGTGTGAAAGTGACTGTAATATAAGCAATGCTGGTTTATGACCTCATTGAGTGAAGTGGGTAGGGTTAGGAAGTTTATTAAAAAGATCAAGAAAAAGTTTTATGAAAAACTTCTCTAAAGTTTAGCAGTTTGACTTTATTTCTCAAAAGTATTTTATACAATTAGATCTGCAAGTTAAGGTGTGAGGGGCACTGTGAGTCGCTCAACAAGATGCGGTCCTTCATGAAGTGGGTGTTAGGACTTTCTAAACTTCTGGGCTGTTTTTATGGGTCAGAAAGTCACCCCAAATTGTAGGTACCCCAAAATAATCATTTGGAATTTTCTTGGACATAAAGTCAAACTCAAAGCACTAAAGTGTCTAAAGCTGCATTTAGGTGTCTGGTGGGATTGGAATCACTGGCTAGCTGGATGCTTCCAAAACTCTCATCCCAAATAGTTTTAAAATGCGTATTTTTTAGTGTACTACCGCTCAGTGTCCATTGACAATAGGAGTAGAAGGAAATTCAGAATTAATTATTTTTGGTTAATGCCTTTTCATTATGGCATTGTGGCAACTCTCCCAGAGGTTCTGTACTTACCCCATGCAAGAACAAAATGCATTTCCCACAGAGGTCCCTGTTTGTGCTGTGCAGTGGCAGCAGGCTTGCTAAATCTCCCCTGCTGTTGGGGACTGCACATACAGCTCGTGTTGCAGTTTGCTGAAAACCCGGTCCTACATATGGAATTCATAGGTTTGGTGTTATCTGATCCATGCTGAGAGGGAAGGCCAGAACTTGGAGGTAAATTGCAGGCCTGACCACAGAGCTGCTTGTCTTCCAAACTACGGCTTTAGTTTGTGGGCTGGGGTTTGAGGTCACAGCGCTCTGCAGCAGCACATTCAGGTGAGAGCGTTGCTGAACTTCCTGGGCTATTCGAGGGGGTGAAGGGGCAAAAATACATTATCTGATCAGATACGGCCCTTTGTGGCATTGAAAGGTAAAGCAACTCTGGTTAGGAGCCCTTTGGGGAAGAATAGGTCTGCTTCTTGTGCAGCAGAAAACCTTCCAAGGGTTATGACCTCGGGGGTTACTGGGGGTGTTGCCCTTTTATCCAGCTGTGCATCTGAGAGGACAGAGTCATCTGCTGGAAAGCCCAGAGTCAGGTGCCTGGTCAACATCAGCTGCTGAATATTTCTTCCAGACTTACTTCTAGCTGCTTCCTACCTCTGGTATTACAGTTTCATCTTGCTGTGGCCCTTGGTGCTTTTGGGAGCCAAGGGGGAGCTCCCGGGTCTCCAGAAGTCCAGAGGTGATTGCCCATTTCTGCCCATTGTATAAAGGAAAGGGGATCCTAATTTAGGCAGCCTGACTCAGCTAGAGCTGGAGTTTGGCTTTTTACATGCTGCAATGTCTGAAGTAGGTGGTCTGAATATGGCCCTAAATAAATAAATATAAACATAGCTTGACTTTATCAGACACATTGAAAGAACAACTTCTCTAAGCGTTTGTAGGCTTGAGTCCAAAGTATTCCCTCCTCAGATTTTCAGCATGCTGGTTTTATGTGGTGTCATTGCTGGACAGATACTATGAACTATAAATATATTTTTATGCTGGTGTTTTTGCAAGTAAAGCCTAAATGGCTGGGAGGGGGAGCTTGACCCTGCATTCAGTGCAACACAAAGAACAGAGGAGGAAACGGTCTGAAAGACACTGCACAGGAGAGACAAGGGGGTCTCAGTCTTTGCAGCGCAGCGAGAGATTCTGCTTGAAATTCAGTTCAGGTTACCTTGCCTCCATCTCTGTCCCGCTGCCATCACAAACATGGGCTGAGCATATATTGCATTCCTGAAGTAAACCTCCCAAATAACAACAACAACAACAACGGTAACAAAAAATATTTTGTTTATTTTTCTTATCCATCCTTTGCACCCTGGGTAGTCACTACTTTGTAGTATATTTCTGGCCAGAACAGCAATTTAGTGAAGCCTTCTGACCATTGGGATGCTTTTCTTACAGAAGAGCCAGATTTCCTACCTTTTTCCTTGGCCCAGGGCCTGGAAACCTGAGGCCGTCCATCGGACCTGGGTCTCTCGGTTGGCAGCTCCGCCTAACCTGTCACAGAGACAGGCTGAGCACAGTTTTTGCACATGATGAATATGGATCTTTGCTGCATCTGGCAGGCTGCAACAATGAATGCAGAAGACTGTCATTAATAGATAATAAAAGCAGAAAGCAACAGTAATGGGAATAAGCTTTTCTTTGCTGGGACTGATTATTACTTTTATGTTCTTGGCCTGCGAGTGGATCGAGGCACAAATAACAGCTACCAAAGCTGTGTGCACGCATGTGTTTCGTTGTTGGCTGTTTTTTAATCTGGAATATTTAACCATGATATCTTCAAAGTGCAATTGTGTCATACATTCTCATACACTAATAGATTTCAAAGATGAAGAGCCTTGCTGCTTTATATTTAGTCATGCCTTCATCTATAAATTTATGGCAATATTATGGTTTAATGAATTGAACAAGTCCCAGAACAACAACAGAAATGCTTTTTTGTTTGAATTTAGATATTGCGTACTTTGTTCTTCAAACAAATAATAAAACCAATATGTTTCTTAAGTGGTAAACTTCAGGCTAACTTCATCTCACATTACTAATCAAGTACTCAAGGATATGTTTGTGCATACACATGTGTGTGCGTGTATGGTGAGCAGGCGCTTTCAGTCTTGGTGCTAGACATAGGCTGAAAATTCGTATTCTGATAGCGATAGGCAAACCTCCGAGAACAGATGGAGCAGAGTTCAGCACAAAGGTTTAATCCTATCAGGATGATTCCTGTATGGCCATCTGGATAATCCGGCGCACAAATTCAGCGCCTGTTAAAAATACGTCGTAGGCCAAGATTAGCGTCAGAGATTTTCCACTAGACTTGTTTGTATTTGACTTTATGATTCTCAGGCTCCAGAAAATTGCATTAGGGAGAAGCCTGTGATTTGTGAGAGAAATCAAACGAGGAATAAGAACTCTTAGGGTACTTGAATTTTCCTCGAAGAAACTGGATTACTGGCACTCCCTGCCCCTGCCACAACTGCTTTGTGTTTCTACACGGGTTGTTCTGTTTCTGAAAGACGATTACTGCAAGCTCTCTGTTGTGGGCAGACTTTCTCAATTCAGCTGAACAAAGAGACTTCAGCTAGAAACTAATTTTAGTCAGGGCTCCTGGTTTTGTCCACATGAAATAAGTCGTTTGTTGTAGAATCCATCTCAGGTGAACTTCTTACTCTTCTGCTGTGTAACATAGCAGGGGTCTTGTAACAGATTTGGGGAGGTAGATTAAAGTTTAATCAGCGGTAATATTTAGTTTGGGGTAGTGACGATTTAGATTGAACCCCACATTTCGTCTTAGATAATTTGTGTTGCAGAGCATCATTGACTAAATCTTGCCAGCGTGGCCATCACATGCCAGTGTACATTTGCACATCAAGACTTGCTGCTGTTGTGCTTGGGATGCTGAGATTTTTACACCTTGCAGGGACTAGATGATGTCACTTCAGAACTTTTGTCCAGGCCAGTGTTCTGCTTCTAGAAAGATTTACTGTGAGAGATTTACAGTTTTGATAAGGAAATTAAAGAAGAGAATTTTCCCCAGTTTGCTTGATATAGCCCTCATTCACTCTCTGCATCACCAAAAAATAAAGTATGTGGAACCAGGGCAGTGGTTAAACAAAGCATACATTTAGAAATAGTGCCCACTTGCTCTTCTGTTAGATTGGGATTCAGCAAAACAGTAAACCATAGGGTTAACATTAAGGAAATGACTGGTCCTGTCCTATAAAATGCTTCACTGCTTCAGGACCCCAATTTGCAGCATTGAAGGGGCAGGCAGTTAAGTAGGGTTTGGGGTATGTGAGCTATGTGGTGATGTTTGTTTTGACAAACTTTTAGGGTTGATTTATATTACACATTTTGGGCTTTCATTCGCGAGGTTGGCTTCATCCTCACCCAGAAATTGCATCAGTGTGACTATTTTTAAACTTTAGTGCACTTAAACAGATGCAGTCTCCTTTCTGGACATGTTTATTGTTTTTAAAATAGTCATATTGGCTTAGCAGAGCCCTGTAATTTTATCAGCGGAAGTTAAATCAATAGGAAGCAGTTGAAAGTGAAACAGGGGAGGCATATGGGATTTTTTCATTGTTTTACTAATGTAACTTTTAAAGCCCAACTTCAGATAAAGCACCGCAATCTTGTGTGTGTGTGTCACACCTTAGCCCTTTGCATGCTACTGCTTTCAGTGTCCAGTCTTTTAGAAACAAACACTGTTCCTGCACCTTGGATGGAGAAGGAATGAGAAAAAGGGGTGCAGTAATTTGGGGGCTCATCATGAAACATTTCTCCCACCTGGGGATAGAACGTGCTTGTTCATCCTGAGAGGGGAGCATGCACTGCAGCAGTCACTGGGCTGCCGTTGGGTCTGAGCAAACTTGCCCCCCAATTTGAGGAGATGGAAGCACTGCCAGTATTTTGTATACCCTATGTGATACTTCGGGATGTACTGTTTCTCCTTCCAATCCTGTGTGTTTATCCCTGGCACAACTGGGCTGCTCAGGGTACCAGTGTGTCAGCCCTAGAGCTGGAGCAAATAGCTGCATCGGTTCAGGCAGAGTGCGATGCTTGGTTAAGAGCGGACACAACCAGTCCCTTGTGGCCGACTCAAAATAATAATCTTCTAACTTTGGCATAAAAATAATGAATGCAAAAATTATTGTTTTAAACCTTCTTGAAATTTCCTTTTCTTCTTTTAAAATAAATTTTGAAATGCAAATCTTATTCTGAAATTTAAAGTCAGAAAAGTCCATTGAAAATATCACAGTAAAATTGTTAGGTTTCTTGAAATATATACATAGCATATATATTTCAATAGTAACTGCATATATATTATTAATATATGTATATATTTTGGTCAAGTTTTACTGAGTTGCGGTGAAGTAAGGACTCTTACTGCTTTATTCATTTTTGGAAAGCAGGAAGTACCTCCAAAAGTCAAAACCAATCAACCAACCCCCCAAAACTTCCTCTTTGATGTGAAGGTGTTTAAAAGAAAGAATGAACATGCATCTCTTGCAATCACATAGAGATTACAACTATTATTTTTTATGGAAATGTTTTAAGTAAAATGTGTAGCGTATTTGGGAATTTTTTGCAACAGATCTCTCATTATTCAGCATTGCATTCTTCCTCCATGTAATCATGTTTCAGACAGCTATCAACAACTGAAAGCTTTGGACATTCTTAAGGACAGAGAAACACAGAGAACTCAGTGAAATGCAACTTTGGTATCTGAGGCATCAGCAAGGATGAAAGAGAAGCACTGGCTTAGGTATTGATTGTAGGTGGAATATTATGCCAGGTAATTTACATTTTCAATTCCCATTAATGAGAACTCACCATCCAAACGGTTAGGCAGAAAATCACAGCCAATACCTTTAATTTCACTACTTGAAAACAGACACAAAGGGAAACTTCCATCCCTTCCCCCAACCTGGAGGAATCACACGACGCATGTATTTTTGGTTTGGTGATTTCACCCAGTGCAGACGTCACAAAGTACCAGGGGGAGGTTTCCATTTTTGGCACGGTGTTGTAATCTTTACAGCTTGTAAACGGTAAGTCCCAAATATTGAGATGCTGTAGAGCAGGGAGCTAGGAAGGGGTGGTGGGGCATTACATCCTCATGCCTGTGTTGCATAAAGCTGCATGAGTTATCTCCTTGAGAGGGAAACCTCTGTTACCCTGTTTCCTGCACAGCAGCTGCTTATCGTCAGGAGAGAATAGGAGAGAGAGCAGGCTGTGATATGAAAAGGAAAGCAGGAAGATCATCACTTTACTAAGATAAACAGCAAATGCATTGTTTAGCTTGAGAGTGAAGATTTAATGCTCTGGTACAATATGTAAAAAGCTTGCCACATTCCCTTTTGCTGAAGTTAGCCTATGGCTAACTCTTTGGGCTGGTCCTGCAGACTTTTCCCATCCAGGCTGGTTTGGTAAACTTCAGTTCAGTTGCTTTCAATTGCTTGTGCTGGGTACGACTCCAGCAACGCCTCCTCACTCTGGCATGGTACAAGCACAGAAACTTTTTAGGGTTCCCTCTTTTTCAGCATGCTTGAAGGATGTACTCCAATGAACATCTTTGGCTCCAGAGTGCCATGGGAAAAGAATTTAGGTTCAGGTCGTTCCTGGTCACTGCCCTACTCAGAGGTGCAAGCTCTGCGTGATTTCTGTGGCTATGGGCTACCTGTAGGTGGATCTACACAAGATGATATGGGAAAGCTTCAGAAATCCCAGAGTTAGCACTGGGTTGCTGCTTTATCCATTTGATTCCCTGCAATGCCGAGTAGTCATAGCGTCTCTGTTCCTAAAATCAGTAGATTGACATTAGTATTTCTGCTGTTAGCTCTTGTACAACGATGAATGGGCTCTGGGCTGCACGGGGTGGTCTACATGTAACCTAAGTGTCTTAAAATGGGAAAACCCATTTTCATATCCATTACATAGCTCTTGGCAGCACTGCATAAAACACTGCCCAACTATCTGAAAAAAATCATGTTCCTTATTCTGCAACTTCTTCAGCTGGGTTTTTAAGTGCTTACTTAAGTGGTTTGTTGAATTGCAACTTGAATAATCATGGTTTTGAGTGCTTAATACTGATTTGTCTTGATGCTCTGAAAATTGTTAGCCTGGCAAAAGTGTTTAACAGGTTGCAGGATCAGATCCTTGATCTGTGGCGCATTTATATAGTTAGTCTGGAATTGGGTTTTACCCAAGGAAAAAGAATTAAATTAAACTCCAAATATTTTCAGTACTTCCTCTAAGATATACGTTTTCTCTTTCTCTGAAATTCCAATTTTAACTGGCTTTATGCAGCTCTCCTTGCGTGTCACAATACTCTCAAAGAGAAGAAAAATAAAAGCATGTACCCCATCATTTAAACTCCTGTTGTGATGCAGCAACTCTTGTCAGAGCCTCATCTGTGGAATAATGGAGAATGAAACCACACTTCATGATAAAAACTGCAGGCGAGGTCATTCTTACAGTCACTAGCACAAACTGGATATTAATCATAGTGCAAATACATTTCAGAAGCTAAATAAGAGCAGTCCCAGAGTCCTGCTGATAGCTGTGCATCCCACTAATTCACCTCGGTGAAAATGTACCTCTAAGCTCAATTAACCCCTATTCCAAGGCCACCCATAAACTTTGTGGTAAATACGTTTTTCCCCCCTGCCTCTGCTTTCTATCAATGGAATAGATCATTTCTGTTGGGGGATAAAATGCTCTCTCTGCTTATAAACATGGGTCCCTCATTAAGAATAGGAGAGGTCCGGTGTCTAAGGGATGTGTATCAGCAGCTCATTGATTCTGTGACTTTGGATGTTCGATGCTCCTGAGGGCATCTGCTGCTGCTCCTGTCTCTGGTTGCTATTTGAGGCAGGTAGAAATGCCCAGGAGGCAGACGGATGGCGATGTGGGGGGAGAGGGATTTCCTCCTGCAATTGCCTGCACACAAGTTGGTTGTTAAACATGTGCAGGAAGCTCTGAGGAGGCGTTATTGCTGTTGTTTTGTTGTTATTATTGTTATTAGTATTATTAGTACCATTATTATTCTCCCTTCTAAGCATTGTTCAGAGGCAAATTGGAAATGTGGTAATTAGGCCCTGGCTGGTAGTGTAGTATTAGTGTCCTGAGCCAAAGTTCAACGCCCTGAAATGAAATTTAAACCAATTAATCTGTTAGATTTTTATCGCTTGTCCGTGTTTTCTCAGCAATTCCCTCAGCACGCGGCCTTTGATCAACTCTCATACAAAAGCTAAAATGTGTGCCTGCTGCTAGCAAGATGGGGCTGACATTAACATGGCACTCATAAAACAATCAGAGCAGTGAAGCCCTCAAACAGACAGGGCATAGTAATATTTAATAAAAGCGCACACATAATCTTCAGAATTAGCATTTTGTGCCTTGCAGTACCTTTGGGAGAAGAGCTTTTATTTGTGGAGTGATCATTATTATAACAAAGAAGAGCTACCTAATAATTTCCACTTTAACTCTGCAATATGCCACAAGCATTTCTGAACCATTATGCTAAACTGTGGCGGGGTAATCATTTTATTGTCACAGTTTGAAGGAAGAAAAATCCCCTGTATATGGGTAGCTAGGGGAGCAGGGGAACACTGGAACACACTGGTGCATACACACAGCAAAAAACTTTTCCTTTTTGCTACCCATGAGCTGAAGTTGGTACCTAGCATCCTCTGTATGGATGATGGCAAGATTTTACCAGCATGTATGCTAAGGAAAGATGAAGATTTCAGAAGGACATTGTTCTTCTTGAAATTCATTAAAAATGCTTTTGCTCATAAATCCTTACAATTTATTGATAGAGACCTTAGCTTTGAAGTCAGCAGCAAAATTCCCACTGGTTTCTGTAAGTTTGGGACTGCTCCTTCTAAAATCTGTCAGTTAACTCAAACCACAAAAGCAGTGCACTAAAATGTGTCAGATGTTAACATTGGGTTGTCTTGGTATTATGCAAAGGAGAGCAGCTCATTAAGGTTCATAACTTCTAGGCCATTTCAGCAGGTGGAGGATGTGGCCGCATCACCTTCAGTGAGGAGCTGCATGTTTGAGGGGTAATAGTTTTTCCTTAGTCCAAGAGAATCTGGAAAACATACAGTGAATATGGTTTAATAAAACCAGAAACAGAGTTTCTTTAAATCTTACCTGATAGTTACCAAACTCTTTTGTTTCCAGTTACAGTGAGATTCCAACTCTTCACTTAAAAAAAAAAAAAAAAAAAAAAAAAAAAGGTTAAAATATGTAATTATTATTTTTTATTATAATTCTTCTCTGGACTGTCTGTGCAAGTCTGTGTTATCAATAATGTTTAGTTCATTGCCTTTATTTGAAGTGGCCTAAAGTCTTTCACTGCATTTTTTTTTTTTTTTTTTTTTAATAAATGATGCCTTGGTGTTACAGAAAGGCACCTAAAGTGATAATATTTTGAAACAAAATATTTATTTTTTCTTGGAAATTTTAAAAAGTGTAATAGCTAATTTCAGATAGAGATTTTGGAGCTTTGCATGCTGAGAGAAAAAAAAAAAAAAAAAAAAAAAAAAAAGTTCTATGCTTTGGTTTCTCTTGTGACCAAAACAAAATGTGAAAAATTAAAGTCTCCAATGAAAAGATTATTCTGCCTAGCTCTGTTTTCCTAGGGTTGCACAGAAGTAAACACCTTCCAGACTGCACTTTGCAAGTTGCCAAATGATTAACAGAAGAACTATGAAGAGCTGAGGGCCTGAGCTGGCCAGACATGTGTAGCAGGGGCATAAACAGAGCTGAGCTCAGAGCATTGCCCCCTCCCAGTGTCACCTCTGGTGGTGCTGGCAGCTGGGACCTGATACTTCCATCATCCTTCCCGGTGCTCCAAGAAAAGGGCCTGGGAAACACAAAGGTTTAGCAAGACCAGTGTCTCAAACAACACTGGTTGTCACAAATTCGTCATTGTGTAAACATGTTTTGTGCCTCCAAAAACAGGTAGCAGTCTGGGTGCCTCCGTCAGCGTGTCTCCTTGGGCGTTCTTGGGATGCAGCCATCAGCGCGGCTTCCCTTGTGGGGCAGCACCTTCTTGCAGCCCTTCCAGTCTTTACAGAGATTTGTGTTTTAAGATAAAAGGGAGAGCTGTGTGGGGAAAGCTGGGAAGGCCCCCTGGGTTTTTGTGTCGGTCTCAAGTGAAAATAACACCCTGAATTTTGGGGGGAGCAGGTAGTACTCTCTTTGCTTCTCAGGTAGCGCTTTGCTTATTAAACTACCAAGTCCTGACTTTGTCTCCTCAGAGGAGATGTCCTGGGACATTGCCAGCAGTTTCACTGAGCTTATATTTAAGCAGCAGTTTCATTGGCTTTATATTTAAATAAAATTACATGTATATGTGGTCACCTTGACTTGGTGAGTGAGTGTATCCCAATGAAAAGCCCACAGCTCCGGTTCAGCACAGGGACCTGATCATCTGCTTGAAGCCCCACTGATCACGATGGGACTTGGCAGAGATTTGATATCAAACGCTTACACGTATAAAAAGTCAGGACTGAATACACAAACAACACATGGGGTGCAGCACCTTGCACTCAGTAGCGCAGTGTAGGTAGTGCAAAGAACATCGCAGGATAAGCAGCAAGACCTTTAGGGGGGACCTGCAACTGCACAACAGTATTTTGCATTAATTTTAAAGATGAATTGAATCTATAATTTTGAAGCTTGCATATGTTTTCTGTTAATGGCTTATGGTCTCAAACAGCTTTTATTCACTGGTATTTAGGAAAGAAATGTTGCCTATAGTCTTTAAGAAAAGTAGCTTGTTCTCTAACACATGGGAAACTGATTATCTTTGGGTTTTATTGTGGTGTGTGTGTCCACAATCAACTGGAAATACTGGAAAGGGTGTAATTTGGAAGTGATTTTATTTTTTATTTATGAAAAGCTTTGATTCTATGAAAGGCCTAGATGGCCTTTTGAAAAGCTGCTTTCACTGTAAATCCATTGCTGTGAGCTCGGCTGAAAGGAAAGCATTTGGTTTGGACTTTGCAATGGTTTTATGTACAGTTTTATGCAAGTAACTTGAATCCAAATTAAACATATTGAAGTTACTTCTGTGTGTGCGCTGCATTTTCATGATGGTAATGTTAGGATGTTTCTTTTGTTAGCTCATGTAAAAGTTAACGGCTGTTCTCTGCCAAGTTTGAAGCAGAGTAGTGATTTTTTTCTGTGTGTTTGTGTTTTTTGCTGGAGCTGGCATCCCCATCAGCTTAAGTAGTGGAAAACTTTGTGCCTGACACTTACAACCTTTTGTAGGTAGGAACAGGCTCTGTTTGCTCACTGTGCATGCTCTCCATCACTGTAGCATTGCCCACAGAAACACTCACTGTTCAGGGTGACTCAACAGCTCACTTTCCAGCTCACTCCTGCTCCCCAGCTTCGTGCCTGCCTGTCCTGCCCAGGAGCTTGAAGGAATCTTCTCGCCAGCCTCACTGATTCTTGCCATTAGCTCCAACCAGCCAGAACTTCATTAAATAATCATAAAGATGCACAGTATCTCTTAAACATTTTGTGGCTGGAGCATTCTAAAGCAGACTTCGTGAATTACTTAATTTACTGTCTTTACATTTAGAAGAAAGCAGGACAGGGGCTGTGCCACCACGTAACCATGTTAAGTAATTCATGGGTGCAAGCATGTTACCCTGGGTTGTTCTCATATGTGGGTGGCTTTCACACTCGTGTTTTCCTACCAAGTCCTTACCCAATAAAGTACCTGAGTGCTCTCCCTTGGGTATGCCAGCAAATACTCAGCGTAGAACCAAATACTCAGTTAGAACCAAAAAAGCAGCTCAGACAGCCTTTTGACCAAGTGGTAATGGACAACCAAACGCCAGCAACCTTACAAGAGGTATATATGCAGATATTTGCATGTAGCTAACGAAGTCCTGCTGACTGGCACCTGAATGACATTGCAAGCCTCAGTGCAGGCAATGGTGCAACCCTTCATGTGATTTCAGTGGATCCAGCCTCTTTTGTGAGCGGAGGTGTGGGTTCACAGCTAAAGGGAAGTATCAGTCTTTTCAACATTGAGGCTGACTGATGGAGTTTTGCTGCTCCTTAAGGTATCCATTTCTTGTGGCTAATGAAATTGTGGAGTTACCCTTTTTACTTAAAGCAGTACCTAATGGAGTGGTGTCATATTTCTCCCTCCTGCAGTTTTAGCAAGGAGAAATGGGTGGTATTTGAGTTGGAATTACTTGTTTTCATCAACCTGTAAGGCCAATGTGAGACTCAACAGCTGAGAGTCATCCAGGCCTTTTTGGCTTATTCAGGTTGTTTTTACAGTAGTGTTATTCTACTGGATTCAAGACAGTTAAATTATGATGTACGCCGGTACTGCAGAGGAGAATCAGTCTGTGGATGTTTATATTGCCCTACCCCACCAGTATATAAAGCTGACATTGCTCCTGCTTACATAGTCTTAATACAGATGATCTTACACCTAGATTTGAGTTTACTGGTTTGAGTTCTGCTCACATTTTCAACATCCACTCAGGAGGCACTTACTACATATGATGCCAAGAAAGTGGCTCATGAAAGTGGGAACAGACTCTATGAATAAGGCAAAATACATTGCACGTGTTTCTTAGTTATCCAGAAGATGCAACATAACCAGGGTGACAAGGTGGCAGGGTTGTGGTTAATTTTTTTTTTATTTTTTTTATTTTTTTTTTGTAGTTGCTAAAGCATTTAGCAGGGCAGGGTGGTTTAATACTAGAATAAACTGGATCTCATTGCAAAAGACTTAAAGAAATACCGAAGGTTACACCCTTTGTTATTTAGCCAATATTTTCCATAATATTTATGGGAGTTTCCTTGAGTAGTTTAGGTTATGATGGATAATAAAGCAAGCTCACTGGAGGTTGTTTTATTAACTCAGATATTCCACATTTCATCTACAATAAAGATAGGGCCTGGATTTTTTCTAATTTTCAATTGATCTCTGCCTATTATGCTATGATTTTTTGTTGTTGTTCTTGATATAGGTTTAAGGTGTGTGTGTTTTTAAGTGGATAACAAAACCAAACAAATTAATTGATTAAAAAAAAAAAAATACTTTCAAAGATACAGTTTGAAGTCATGCACATGTACTAGAAAGAACACGATTGCTGAAATCTTTGTGTTAGTAAGGGGAGAAAATGAAAGCTCCTTTTATTTTATTTTTCTCAAGTCTTCTATCATTAAAATCTGGTTCTAACAGCAGAATACTTCTCTTTTTCATGTGTGTTGAAAAGCAGCTACACCATGTATCAAAGCCATCAGTCCAAGTGAAGGATGGACTACAGGAGGTGCCACTGTCATCATCATAGGAGACAATTTCTTTGATGGGTTACAGGTCATATTCGGCACCATGCTGGTTTGGAGTGAGGTAGGTGTTGTCTGAACGGTAATGTCTAATAGCTTTGTCTAGCTTATAGCTAGCCTGTCCTTTTTCTATGCCACATGCTAAATCAGCAACAAATTTTTAGATGTGAATCCTTTCCTTGTTCAGTTTTATGAAAATAATTAGTCAAATTTACCTGTGGCAGAAGTACATTATAGCCAGGGGATTTCCATCTCCTCTCACTGGCCTAGAATTTACCTCAGTGTCTTTTACTCCAAGAAAAGGAAAGGATAAATGATTTTCTGAATAATTCTGCATTTAGCACTACAATAGCTAAGGGCCAACAGGAAATAAGTGTTTAGGCCCTACTGTCTAGGGAAACTGGCTACTTGTAGCTGCAGCTAAATGAGGTGGGGATTGCAGAAATTCAGCATCTTTGAATAAAATGTCCTGAAAGTGTAGGTGTTCAGTGTAAGTACCAGCCACATAATTGCAGTTGAATATACAATATTGTATCCACAGTGGAAAATACAGCCTTATCATATCCAGCCATGTCCTCTATAGTTTCAGAGTAACCCTTTTTGTTTGTTTGCTTGTTTCTCTCTCTTTTTTTTTTTCTTTTTTTTTTTCCTTTTTTTTTTTCCTTTTTTTTTTTTTTTTTTTTTCTCTGTTTCTCCCAGCTACCTAAATCCTCTCTTCTCCTGAAACATTATTAAACATGGAGTCTGATATTCCCCCACAGCCTGTGGAATATTAAATCCCAGGCAGCATCACCTAAACGGTCAATTCCAGTATGCAGGACAAAGTTCCCACTGGCTTCCCTAGCATGGAAAGGCAGCTCAAAGGAAAGGTTTGAGTGTTGCCTTTATGGCTTTCCAAAGGAAATGGGAAGTTTTATAAGAAATTGATATATTCAGGAGTTTAGTACTGAAATGAATAAGTTAAGAAACAAACCATCATTTCCAAACTAGCTTACCTAATGACATGAGGATCTTCTGATCTTTTGCCTTATATCTTATATTAAATCAATATTTAATTCATATCCAGTACATTTTTCTTACTGATTCTGTTGCATATACAGCAGCTTTTTTTTTTTTTTTTTTTTTTTTTTTTCCCCCCCATATGAAGAGTATCCTCTAATGTCCTTCATAGGCTTCACTGCTCTCTCTGTCTCTCTCATTCTTCCACTTGAGGACAAGTGTGGATGAAAGGGCATTCCAGAAAAGGAGATATTTTAAATGAGCCCTATTCTGAAGCCCTTATGTGATCATGAAAGTGCCCCCTGGGTCCAGTGTAAGCATTTTGTGTGTTAGGATTGAAGCCATTATGGCTACAGACATTTAAAAAGGAAAGGTGAAGAGGCTGGGAGGAAATTGCTCTGGTTTTGGTACTGCAGAATTGGATCTTTCATTATAAATCTTGATTCTATTTATTAGTGGAAGCCTTTAATTGGCAGTTTCTAACCTCAGGTAAGTGAGAGTTGGTAAAAATATTGTTGATGATGGTCACAAGTCCTTGCCATAAAATTAATAATGTTAGAGGGGCTCCAGATCAAAGTCTGTGTTTGCTGTGAATGCTATAATGGGCTGCGAGTAGGCTTTGACTCCAAACTGTTTCACTGTCTCTCCCTTAAAGAATTGCTTCACGGTTTCATAACCTATTGGAGTGACAGACATTCTATAGGGGAAAATAAATTACTTCTAAAAGAAGCAGACAAACATGGTAAACAAGCGCAGAAAGGCATAAGCTGAGTGAACCCTAAATAACAGTGATCTATAAATACTTCAAATTACATATACAAGCCACATACAAAATTTGTTCATTTGCCCTCCCATGTCTAAAAATGTCTGGCACATTTTTGATACTCAGGAAGAATATTTTTGTTTTACTTTAACAGAGTGTAGGATTGGACTACTGATTTCTGAAATTCAGTACAATTTCAAACCTGGAGCAGGTTCATACCAAGCTGCCAGTCAGGCCTGGTTTTGAGCAAACTTGGGCAAATTATTTTGTAATTGAATTCAAGAAGAATTCTCAATTTCATCCCGTTGTTTCACTAAGCTGCAAAAAAAATCCAAAACAAAACTAGACAGCAGGAAGCTAAAGAAAAATATTGAGTGTTGCAAAGTATCTTCCCATGGATTTGTCTAGCATCACTTCAAATTGTAATTGCAAGCGGTTTGGGAGATGAAGTCTAATATTTAAATTAAGCATCATTTTGCCACAGACTTTGCATGGGACCTTGGGCAAATCACATAATCTGCTTAAAGTTCAATTCCCTTTCTCTAACATTATAATAAGATTAGTCACCTTCTTCAGAGAGGTGCTGGGAAGATAATTATCCTAAAGGTTCTATATTACTCAGATTTTATTATAGCAAAATCCATGTAAGTACCTGAGACGCATGGATATTTAAAGTATAAATCCTACCACAGTTCAGAAGCAAAATTTGAAGCCAAAAAACATTGTTCATTTTAAGGGTGTATTTGTTGCTGTCAAGCAGCATATGTTATAAATAATTTGAAATGTAAATAATATATTTTTAATTTATTTTACATGTATTCAAGTTTTGTAATTGAAATATTTATATGCTTGAAATGGAGTTGACTGTGTTAAAAAAGGAGGTTTAAAATGGTTTCTGAAACACATATTTATTATTTAAACATATATTTTAGTTGTAAACACTCTAACATAATTACAACCTTTCTCAGCCAGGGAGAACTAAATAAAAACTTAATTTGTCACATTAATTTTGTGCAAAAATGCAGATACCCTAAGCCAGTGGGTTCAATTAATCCTTAACTCCAATATTACTTCATAAAAACGACTTTAAGAGCCACCGTTGATATTTTTAGAATACAGTAAAATGGACCATCTATTGCCTTTTTTTTCGAGGGACTTTTCATGAATGGTAGACAAATAATATTGATATATCGTGCACATGCTGAATCTGGACAGACAGCTCCCAGTAAATAGTCTGTTTGTGAGATAGACTCTGCCTTTCTGTTTGCCCAGTCCACAAACAGGAGGATTTGTTATTTACAGTTTTTACCCAGCACTCTGGTTCTGTGCATTGCTGCAAATATTCCAAATCTGAGCTGCTGATAAAATCCTCTGCTGTTTCTCTCTCTTGTTGAGGGGGGGTGGAGGGGGTTGTAATTCCAAGAGTCGAGTTTCAGGACAAACACACATGATTATGAAGACAAAATTAGTTTCTTATAAATATTCCACAATATTTGCTTAAAATGAGCTATTTCTTCAAACATTTTCCTGCCAAGAACATTCCTCCAGCTGCACAGAGTCAGCTGGAAACAACTTCTTTCTTTTCTATTAAGAAAAGATGAACCACTGAAACATCAGTTCTTTTACCTTTGTACAGCACAAAAACAGAGGCTGATTTTTTTATGCTGCTGAATCAAATTCTGTGACTTTTTTTTTTTGTTTTGCTTTTGATGTTTATTATTGATTTTGGAAGTCTTTCTTTTTGTGTGCTTATTCTGGAGGCCTGACTCATTTTTTAAAAAATGGGTAGGCACCCTCTTTCTGAAAACCAAGACTTATTAATCAGCATCTGGATGCCCAGTATTGAGTCATGCAAAGTCACTGGTCACTTTTGAAAATATAGATACCTTGAGGGCTCTGTTTCCACTGAAAGCCATTCATTACCTTCAGTGGGTAGGATTATTATTATTTTTTTTTCATTCCTGTCCTAATGGTCCTTCTCACACAGAGTCCAAGTTAAATTTATGGCTGATTGTCACCATTTCCCTAACCACAAACCAGAGCTCAAGCATGCAAAAATAAACTAGTGACTCAGATTAATGACATCTTCTTGTAAAATGTCACTTTTCAAAAAAAGAAAGTAACCTGGCACTCTTCAGTGTGTGAAATGATGCTGTATCACACAAGAATGTCTAGAATATATTAGCAAACCACAGAAAGAGGCTTGTTGTACATACTCAAACTAAATGTGTTTTGGATTTTGAAGGACACGCACCTCCCTCCATTCTGAATATCTCTAATTCAGGTTTTAATCCAATCCACAGCATGTCCCCGGCTGACAAGTAGGAGTTTATATAAAACAGCTAATGCAGTTGCCAAATACCAGACTGATTCACTTGAAAATCCCTTGGTAAAAAGGGTCCTGTTGCTACTTTTCTATCCAGCTCCAGATCTCAATTTATCAAATACTGGAAAAGGAAGTTGGATCTAGGACTTTGGCTGGCAGGTTCATCTCCAAATCACAAGCTAATGACTTGCTCAGGATTTACATCTGAAAAATATGCTTAGAAATGTAGGTAACCCATATTTACAAATCCTTATTTCTTGGCACGTTAGTTGTTAATGCACAAAGTGTTCTCACGTGAGGTTGGAGTATCAAAATAGCTTAAGTGGGTGAGACATGGAGGTTCATCTAGCTCTGTGTCTTATGTTTGGTAGTGGGAAATGGCAGACATGCATAAAAAACAAGTGGGAGATCATATAATGATGCTTCCCCAGAATACTCCCCAGAACCTTCAACAGTTTGGGTCTTAGAGGCCTCCAGAAGTGTTGCCTTTATTTTTAATATATTTTGATGCTAACATCTTACCTTTCTCAGGTGCTTTGCATGCAAATACTGGACAGACTCTGCTTTGAAGAAGGCATAGTCTGTCGGCATGAGAGGAGAAAGAGTGCTAGGAGAGGGTTCCCCAGGTGAGGTCATGGGTCAGTAGTGTAGACAGGAATACATCCCACAATCCTGGAGTCATAAGGGGTCAGGGGCAGATTTGGCCATGAACCCAGGCCCATGCAGCATCCATTGAGTCACTCCAATTGCAAAACAGAGTCACAGTGATTCAGAGAGCTGGTCCCAGTCTAAAATGAAGATCCTGGCGTTGCTGGGGAACCAGAGGTCAAGACCAGAGGTGGGGTTCAGAGGGCAGATTTTAAAGTGCAGTGACATTTTTTGTCCCTTAAAACCTATTTCTTGAGATGGCAACAATATAGGGGAATACTGGTAGGTAACCAAGTTAGCTAGTTCCTTTCTGTGGGCATGAGAACTGAATATTGACACAGAGCAAAGATCCTTCTAGCTCAGCACTGTATCAGGGGCAGTGGTAGACGGCAAAGAGAAAAAAGTTAAAGGAAGAGGAATATGCATTCTTCTACTGTATCTCCCGAGCTTCAGTTCCAGAGGAGAGAGGAGTAAAATATATACCGAGTATCCTAAACCATAGGACTTCAGACATAATGTTCACCCTTTGGGAATGTGTGGGCGACAGTATTGTATATTTGTGGTTTTAAACACAGTTAAACTTATTTACTTCAGAGCACAAAGGAAAACCAAACTGTTTGTGGAGAACAAACCAGGAAACTTGCTTAACTCTCCCCAGCTCTCTTTAACAATGGACCATAAATAGGTCAGACATTTCTTGGGAACCAGGGAAGATGAGTATTGGAAAATGCCACAAATTATGTTTAAAGAACATTAAAGTGGTGACAGACCAGTAAATGCTGGGAAATTCAAAGATACAACCAGAAGCTGTCTGTAGAGCTCATGCCAGAATGGGGGTGAGGGGCATGAGGCACATGCTGATGCAGTAAGACTAGCATGTTAAACTTCAGTATTAAAATCCTTGGCTGTTTTTACAAGTATTTTCCCTTAAAAATGGCATGAAACTTTTCTCATCTTGCCAGTTCACCCAGTTAACTAGGACTGCTTGAGGATGGGATTTACCTCAATTGTGCTTGGCTACCTACAGTTAAGCATCTAGTTTAAATTTGTCATCCCAGCGTACTGGAGAAAGGTAGATGCTTCCAGGGAGCAGCTTAAGCAAACATGAGAGGTGTCTGAAGCCTGGGAAATAAATTCGGCAGTGCTTTCTGCTTCTGCTGACTATTGGGGGCATGCAGAGAATTAGCCTAGACTTCACAACTTTGGTCAGACCCAACTTTAAGGCAACTCAATTTAACTAAAAGGAATTTTGGAAGTGTGTGTATATTTGTTTGTTTGATTGTTTAGAAAAAAAAAAAGTTTGTTAGTCATTTAGAAAAAAGAAAAAGAAAAAGCAGGGTCCTTCTAAAAATAAATACATTTCTAAATCACGTAATTTCAAAGCAGAGCCTGAATACGTGCTTTCTGGAGCTCACAAACTAGAAGACTGGTTCCTGACATGAACATTTTAAAATGGCATGAGTTGGGGGCTGACCTTATGACTTGTGTGGATCTGAATAATGTTTGGAGTATTTGATGCTGGTAGTTTTGTTTTTAATCTTCAACTTGATCTAATACTAATTTTCCTATTTTAAATATGGAGAATTTCCTACTGTGAATGCCATTTGCTGCAGTAACACAGATGGCTCTCAGGCAGACATTCCTTTCTCCTCTGTTCTTTTTTTTTTTTTTTTTTTTTTTTTCCCAAACTGCTTTATTTGGGAATTTTAGCTTTCTTGGCAGTTTGTAGTATAAATTAGGAGCAATAGTCCTGTGTCCTAAACAAAGATGTGCTTAAGAAGGCTGATAGTTTGATAGGACCTTACCATGATTTTGAAATGTTTGGTTCCTGTTAAAAAAAAAAAAAAAAAAAAAAGTGGAAAACATCTTTAAAAAACAAACAAACAAACAGTATTTTCTATGAAATTGTATTCCGTAATCAAGTAGGCAACCAACAGCACTGAGCAGCTGACTGTCTGCTTGGGTAGCTATGGCTTTGCTCATTGTCAAGGTTAGTTTGATCGTGGCTGTTTGCTTCTCTAGTAGTGTTTTAGGGTGCCATAGTCAATTACAGAAGGATTATCCACGTACCAGAGCCATAACTTGGTTGCTGGACACAATCATTTCACTTTTTCTCTGTACCTCTTTTTCCTGTTCTTGTCTAAGTGAGCATAATGGGTGAGAAAAGGACATTTCAGTGATGGGGAGGTCAATTCTGTAATTACTGAACACATCAGAGATTTGAATTAATCTGCAATAAATTAGTGAACTCCTAAATGGCTCTAATATTAGTTTCAAGAACTACTTGAAACCAGTATAAACACTACTTAAATCCAGTCCATAATCCTAATAGATACCAGAAAGGAAAGCACTGGCCCACCCCATCCATTTTGTCTTGAGTATCAGGGTCCCCAGTCCAGTTAGCAAGAAAGTTATGTCTGTTTATTACGTGTGTAAATCTACACATGCAAGTGATTTCTCAGATATATGTCAGTCACTGCAGTGGAGGCAAACTGGAACTGATGGGTAAATGCTTATATTTGGTACATGTATTTTGAGCACTTTGATCAGTTGCAAAGAAAAACCCGGCTTCCTTTAGAAACCAAACTTAGCATTTCTGCAGTAATCAGTTATGCCTCCACAAAATGAATAGGAAAGGGTCTCTAATTAAAACTGCAGCACATGGTGCTTTTTCAGTATACAGATGTCAGCTGGGGACCAGTGTGTTTAAAAGCCTGCCTGGGTTTGCACAGTGCAGTGAATCTCAGCTAAAGGGCTGTGTTCACACACGTAACTGCGTATCATTTATCAATCAGATTTGTTGGACACTGTCATGACCCCAATGTTCACTTGAGCAAACATAGGCATCCTGCTGGTGTAAGCTAAAGTTATTGCATTAAACCAGGGCTGATGCTTGTACTAGGAAGTGAGTGCCTGCCATGTATGAAAACAGAAATAATGTTGTTACGGCTGAGAAAGAGAATGCTTGTAAATATTGTAGTCACTGGCTTTTGTGTGGGTTACATCAAGATTGTATTCAAACATTGACAGGTTAATTACATGTTTCAAAGCTTGTTTACTGTGATCTGAGAGGAAAGTGTTATTAAAGAAGTATTCAGCATCTAATAGTGCTTTTTTTTTTTTTTTTTTCTTCTCTCTTTTCCCTTCTCAATGTTTTCCTCTAGCTGATTACTCCTCATGCCATCCGTGTACAGACGCCTCCCCGACATATCCCAGGGGTTGTAGAAGTCACATTGTCCTACAAGTCTAAGCAGTTTTGTAAGGGAACACCTGGAAGATTCATTTACACAGGTAAGGATACTTTAGTGCTAGATATAACATCAAGAAATAGAGCAGGCAATATATCACACTTGCTAGGGCTTCAGCTTTCATCGTTAAAAGCTGTACCATGTTTTATTATTTTTTTTTGGGCTGATCACATCATTGAATATACCAATATAAGGCTGGATTCTGAAATGGAGGTCTGTGTTGAGATGAATCTGAAAGCATACCCATGTGGGACTTCTGTTTACTTGTTTGTCCTCCCAATAGGACAGCTCTTTACCTGAGGGTTGGGGGTGTAGAGGAAGGAAAGAAACAGATGCTCCTGTCCCTAAAGGAACCAAGGAAACGTGCAAGCATCAAGAGCCAGACACACCGGTGTGATCATGAACCTACTTTCCCAGAAGCATCTTGCTAAATACCTGCATCTTGGGTTGTAACAGTGACATGGCCCAGCAAGTGTTGAAAGCAGCAGCCTGTTTGCCTTCCCATCTCACTGTAACATACTTGTCTCTGCCTTCCAGGGAGGCCAAGTAGCTTTTGCCCCAGTTGATGCTGCAGACATAGTGACTTGCAATGTTTTGGGGTGGTATCCACACTGAGACCACTGAGTAGAGAGCTCTGGCCTGAAGAGTTATTAACAAAACTGCTAAGATGTTACAGGTACTGTCAATGCTAAACCACTCTGAGTAGTGATAAGGAAATGGGAGATGAACCAAGAAGCAGCCTACCATTTTTAAAATAACATGTGTTGTTGATTCCTTGCAAGTTATACATGCTTCAAGAATTAACGGCTTGGTCTGGGTTTGGATGTGCTTGTTGTTTGACCTATAGTGCAGACAGGTCTACTGCTTCTGTAACTTTGCCTGAACTGTGCTTCATCACAATCCAATGCAATGCCTTTCCTCATTCTTGTTTGGCCCTAAAACTTTAAGAATGCAACATAAATGCCTGTGGCTACGGGGCACACTGAATTAACACTGGGCATGTGTACTGCTCCTACTGTGAGTGTACAAACATGGACTCGAGGCAGGGGATGGACTTCTGCGCTCCAGCTGGGTAAAGAAGCTGTCATTTGATTTCCTTAACACAGAGCAAGTTGAATAAAGGTGCCATATAAAGTTTTGTTGTCTTCTTCCAAATACCCGCTCATTTGGCTAGGATTTTGCACTGGGTTTCCTTAAGCTGGGTCTTAAAGTGTTCACATATCGCTTTGCTCACTAAGCAGAAGGCATTGGTGGGGAGTATGTGTATTTATTGTAAGCATTATGATTTCAGCAATCTGTGGGAAATTCATATATTGAACAAGAACGCACTATATCAAAAAGTTATTTAGGATTTGAATGTGGTGGAACAAAAGAACAAGAAAATGCAAAGGGTCAAATTGCCAGCTGGTGCAAACTGGCAGTGTATACCACATCAAAGTGTCAGCCAGAGCTCTGGACAGTTTGACTGTGAATCCTTTCCCTTCTGGACTTTGTACAATAAGTTGTGCTGTCCTTCTGCTAGTTGTTGAGCCACTGGGGTGGCAGCATCTTGGGCCAGTGAAACAGCAAACATGTTTGCAAAGAAGGCAGGGAGGAAAGCAGAGTCCCCTGAACTTTTCAAAGAAATTTATGGGGACTTTCTTATGCAATTTAAATGTACAAATGACTTGGACCCATTTTGATTTTCTTTTCAGATCACTATTAAATAGCTTTTCTAGGAAAAAAGGTTGAATGTGGAAATAAGTTGTCCCAGTAGGGAAAGTGTTTCCATCTATGCATTTTCAGATTAGTGTTTAAAACACATTATTTTTCATTCAATAAACGAAAGTTATGAAATACTAAACAACAATGATAAAATCAAAGGTGATCCAGTCCACGGACAATTCTCTTACTTATGCAGCTTTTATGGAGCTATGGTAGATATAGAAATGCTATTGTGACTGAAATTATACCTCACACAATTTGCATTTTTTGCAGTTCTTTCACAGGCAGCCTGAACTTAAATGTGTCTTTTTTTTAAGGACTAAATGAAAGTAAAATAAAAACAATTAATGCATCCTGACCTTCAGAAGTGCCTTCCAGCCCTTTAAACAAAATGCAGGTTCAGTACATGCCTGCCGATTAGTTTTAGTTAATTGAAAATTATAGGATTGACCCAAGAGGAAAATTTTGTTTGCACTCCAATCACTTTTACAAATTAAGGAAAATTACCACAATTTTGTTTAGCTAAGGTTTCACACTGAGTTCACGAAATTAGCTCAGCCATCCCAACAAAGTCAGCACTTTGTTAGTGAGCACTAGAAAAAAACTAATAGTCTATGGTGTGTACAAACGAAGCATAGAAAAAGCTATGATGCTTTAGAGAACTAGGCCAAGTGTTTTTAATTAGGATTATTGGTTCATTGTAAGTTTTGAAGAACAATCAAACTAGCAGATTAGCTGTTTCTTTTAAAGCTAGAATTTCTTGCCATTCATTTTTCCCATGAGAACTTGTTTTAACTCCCACATAGCACTATTTTTTTTTCTTTTTTTTTTTTTTCTTTTTTTCTTTTTTTTTTTTTTTAACAAGGCCTGCAGGAAATGGACCAATTGGAAGTTGGGATACAGTAACATTCCCCAGCATCACTCCAGCCGATGGGAGTTTTTCACAATGTTCTTCAGTGAACTCAGTGTTCTGGAACATATTACAAAACCACAGAGGCCAAATGTTTTCTCAGAGGAGTTTGGCCTCTGTTTTTGGCCGAAAACATTTCAGCATCACTTGCTGCTTATTTACCCTGCTATTAGGAACAAGAAAATGGGAAAGGAAAAAAAGGGAAAAGAGAAAAAAGAGAGAAAAAAAAAAGAGAGAGAGTGTGTGAGAGAAAGAGAGAGAAAAAGACCTGGGGTTTGTGGGCGGTGCAGGAGTCGATCAAGCGTAGTTTCCTTTCTGGTGAGAATGTCCCTGCTCGTTAATGGTCCCATTTTGTGGTCAGGTCTCATTTAGAAGAAATTATTTTTAATCAGTGTTCAACAAAATATCCCCTCAAGCCACCTGGCTGTAAACTGTTTTTTTCTTACTGTTAAGTACTTAAGTTCTCAGAAGAAAATACCCAGTGACCCATTAATTTTAGCCTTTTTCTTCCCCTTTAACTGCAAATAACTTAGTAACATGATCTCTAAGTAGTCCATGTGCCATCTAGGAATCAAGGTCACATATATACAGAGAAATCCTGGCTTTTTCAAATATTTTTTTGAAAGAAATAAACCAGTGTCAACCCTGTGCTTACAATGAAGCATAGCTTTTTTTTTTTTTTTTTTTTTTTTTTTTTTTATTTCCCATTTGCAAAGCAAGCTAATAACATGCACTTACAGAGCAATTATTTCTTAAATTTTGATCTTTGACATTTCTTAGAGAATGTTACTAGAAATACAAAAGTATGAACATGTATTATATGTATGTTCACGTTGGAATTGTACTGGAAGTTCATACTGCAGAAAGAAGTACACAAACCAGTGAAGCATCATGCTGGTCAGTGTTTTTCTGTGGCACCCTTCATCCGTAAATCTCTTCAGGTACTGAAGAGCACTGAATGAATTTGGCTTCACATCACAACTTATGAATCAGGTATGTGTCACTACCAGTATTTTAGGAGCAGTGAAACTAAGAAGCCATTATGTATACAAATCCCTTTTGCCAAGGTGACTCAGTGCATATATGGTTGA
Organism: Aythya marila; assembly: GCF_965140915.1. Classification (NCBI taxonomy): domain Eukaryota; kingdom Metazoa; phylum Chordata; class Aves; order Anseriformes; family Anatidae; genus Aythya; species Aythya marila. The sequence goes on from NC_139055.1 coordinate 11,692,809, forward strand.
ATTAAGTAAGGGATAAGAATTGACACAAATTTGTGGTACCTAGTCAGGCCTTTGAGCTTTTTTTTTTTTTTTTTCTTTCTATCATCATTTGCCTTTTTTTTAATTATTATTTATTGTTTGTTTATTTTAAAGCACAAATTAAATAAAAAATGCATTATGGACAGCATGATTTTCACAGATGAATTTTACTATGAATGGTGTTACTAGATGATGAGATTTGAGTGGAATGTATGGGTGTATGTGAAAGGAGCATTATCTCACCATGTATTGGAAAGGATGTATGGAATGTCCAAAAAATACATTATGCTTCTACCACCTGCTTTGTGTAAGGTTTTGTGCTTTGGTTCCAAAACCAGAGCAGAGGATTATATGGCAGCCAGAAGTTCATAACTTAGTGACAAAGTTATGGACGTGGGATTAATTCAGATTCTTGTCTGTGTACTACCTACAAACACTTTTTATTATTATTATTATTATTATTGAAAATTGGTCATGTGCTTGGACACCAGTTGGAATTTAGGGACCATTTTCCTTTGTATATTAGTCTTACAGGGAGGCTGTGGGCTAAACCATTTGCATGCTGACAGCATATCTAGAGAGACAGTCACGTCTCCCTGCAGTTCCTTTGGGGTTTCTTATAAACTCTGGGATATGGTATGACTCTAATCAGGGGGATGTAGGGTCAGCATGGTCTCTATCAAACAGGGCTTGCTGTGCAATGTGACTAACCCAGATGCTGAGTGCTGATCCTCCAGAACAGAACAGAATAGTTCAGTAGGAAGGGAAGATCATTTAGTCCAACTGCAGTAATTGTGATGAAGGCAGAGTAGGTCAGAGTGGAGCACTGGGAAGGCTGGTCATGTTTGCATTATACTTTTGGACCATTGTGTATAGAGTGGTGTAGAAACGCTAGCATTGTGAAGGTCAGGGTCTTTGCAGAATTTCTGGGAAACTGCATCTTTCTCTGAAATGTCATAGGGCTTCTCAGAGAACTTGTCACTCCCCTAGTTGCTACAAAGAAGAAACAGCATCATGTGGAAAAATCCCTGCTCCATCCTCATTTCACCCTTTACTTACTTCCAAAAACAGTTGCATCTGTGTACAAACAGGAAGAGCCTTGCAGATCACAGATGATTTGAGTGATATTTTCAAGATCCTCAGTTTTAGGTAGCTTCAAGTTTACTTTTGTCTCTTTAAATGATTTAATTTACAGAAGTGTAGGGGTAATTGTTAATGAGAATCATTCTCTTCTCATTTCTTAAGTCAAATACCTCCAGGAGTAGGAGACTAAAAACTACTCATCACCATTTGAAATTTCAGTCTGTGGCTGTAGAAGCAGAGATGTAAGTCTTGTTCACAGCTCTGTTCAGAATTGGAACCACTTATCCCTGAAGTTTCCAGCCTGGTAAACTTCAGCGATCCCTTTGCAAAGAATGATTTCTGCTTTCAAGAAGGCAACAATGACTGTGCAAGGTTGAAAAGATACATAATCAATTAAGCAATCAGATTTCAGAATGGAGAGTTCTGGAGTTTGTAGAACCAAAGGGAAAAAAAAAAAAGTGATAAGAGACAGACTGGCTGTCAAGAGATTTCTGTAGCCCCTCTGGAGCCTTGCTTGATCCCTCTGGGCTAGAGCTTGACCCTTATACCAGCTAACCTTGGCCATAGCTGTATATCTGCTAGTTCCTGAGAAATGTTAAAACCTAGTGACAGTTATTCTCAACATCAGTATTACACAAGCTCATTAGTTTTACAATGGCCTATTCATATGTGTTTATTATTAAAACATGAACACTGAAATAGCTGATTAGTATAAATGAGGAGAGAAGGACACCATCAACAGAACAATAAAAATAATATAAAATAAAATAAAGACAGCATCTCAGATGCTGTCTTGTGTTTTATCTTATGTGTTTATAAAATTATTCACCCTCAAATATATGATGATCATTAATCTGAAATGAAATATAGAGCACATCACTTCTCTAGAAGAGTTACCAGCTTTGAGATCTGCTATCTAGCAAATGAGTGCCATTTGGTCTTAACAGCAGTTTTTATCTGCCTTTCACTAGTAAATATTTATAGGTGTGGCAGAATGAAAAGTTTCAGATGTCTAAAAGTTAGTCAGCCACCATGTGCTACAGAAGAACAGAATAAAATCCCTCAATTCAAATCAATGTATGAAGTTTAAAATAAGAGCTGGTGTCTTGTCTTTCCTCATAGCATCATGCAGGTAAAATACAGATGGGAAAACATGGGAGGGAATGGCGCACCCATGCCAAGTGGTCTGGTCTTGGGTGTTACCTTCCCAGGAAAAAAGAAGTTTTGTTCAGGAAATCTATTTGAGTTTAAGCTTAAACCTGGCCCTTTCTGAGATCCAGTCCATTAACTTAGCGACTCTGCTGAGTCAGTGTTAATAGCTTGCCTGCCTGGACTCTCTGGAAATTTTTAGTGCAAATAAGCTAATAAATGGTTGCAACTGTTTTGGGGCAAGCTCTCCTATATGAAATAATATAGGAATCTTTGTTATTTAGTGGTGGGGTTGGTTTTCATTACAAAGGTAGTTGTTTTGGTGTTTGTTAGGACTTGCACAGTAAAGTGTGGACAGTCATCAGGGTTGAATATTAGGAATATTATTAGGAAGGGTTGTTGGTTTGGTTTGCAGCAATTCAGGAATGGAAGCTGGGAGGAATCAGAATTGATTGCGGGGAAAAGGGTGTTATCAGACAGTGAGGAGGCGGCAGAGGTAGACTGGAAAATCCCTTTTGTATGCTAATAGGAACACAGAACCCTTATATCTTTAGTATTTCACAAACACTGGCAGCACCATAACACACTGCAAGAAACAATCACTAAAAGTGTGCAGTGTACCTGTAGGACAGCTGCAAAATGGAAGCAATTACAGCAACCATCAGAATAAAGCTGGCTGAGAAGGAAACATATTATTTTGCATATTTTATGTATACACTTTCCAAGAAATATGACCTTTATTTTCTAGTTAGAGGGAAGTGCAATCAGAGTCTACAGAGCAAAGGGTAGCTGGATCATTAAAAAGAATATTTTCTCTGATATTAGAAGTCTAAATGGGCACTAGTCCTTATTCACAACCTTGGCTTTTTCTGTCTGCCCTGAGTTAATAAGTGATAAGGCCAAAAGAGAAATAAATCACTGAAGTCCCTGTCCAAAGAAAACATATTGACTACAGCCAAGCAAATAACAGCCCATAACCAATGGTCCCATTCATCATTCATGTAATAGGGATATAAAGTATTCTCTACCTATGAAACCATAGAGTAGGAAAAAGCCTGATAAGCCCCCAATCTAAGCTATGTGATTTGATTATTAAAGGACATGAACTGTTTGTCACATACCTTTAATCTTTAAGATGTGTTGCCATTTCTAAACTATAAATTTGTGGTAAAGGATTAGAAAGCTATTAACGATAAAGGTATAAACTAGACTTTATAAGGATTCCTGCAATTGTCATGCAACCCTGTAGACCCTTGGAACCTTAACCTATTGAATATGATATAACGTAGTTATCTGACCTTCAGAGCCAATAAACCATGTTTTGCTTTTCAAGTTCCAGACTTATTCCATGATAAATTAACCCTCTGGGTTCACAAAAATAAGTCTTGTAAATTCTTTTCTTTATCCCCACACCAAAACCTTTAAATTTTCATGCCTTTGCTTCAAAACTCTCTTATTCCATGCTAAAATTGTTAATCTTTTTTTATTCTCCTTTTAGCTCGTGTCAGTTGATAAGATATTATTCCCACTTGAAAAAAAATGGCCAATAAAACAGAGAGATGAGATGAATTTCTAAAAAGCCTCAATTGTGTTCTTTTTCTACACATGGCTTCACTGTCTTGTTTCTTAATGTATGGATATTCAGATTAGACAAATGCCACAGAAACGGGCAGCTAATAATAGCAGCGGTGACTACAGTAGTTACTTTAATGTGTTTTGATCCCATGCCCTGAAAAGGGGGACAAGGCAGTATCTCTTGGTGGACCAAAAAGCCAGGTCCTCGGCTCTGCATTACCACTGAAATGTTTTGCAGACTTAACTGGGAATTTTGGCAATCTTGTGGGTATATATTTACCTATCTCATCCTTCCTGCGCTTCTCATGGGGTGCAGCAGTTTTTGATTTCTGCCTGGAACCGTGTGCAGGATTTATTGTGTGTTGTTGAGAAATGGCAAAACTGTGGGCCAGGTTGTCAGAGGTGCCTGAGCGCACAGCATGCTGGCTCTGGGGAGGACGTCAGAATGTGAATTTAGTGCACGACCACCTGCGGCACACTCTTCCACAGCGCTGCCTGCGAAACAGCCCCCTTTAAACTGTGCTTAATCCTTTGAGGTGCTTGCTAGTGGGGGTTCGTTTTACTTAGGCATTTTCTTACACCGGTGAATGCTGTACAGCTGACTGTGGCAGTGTGGCGTGGAACTGTTGTTCCCCAGAGGCAGGAATTGGGCAGCCTCGCTTGCTTTGAGCTTTGTACTAGCATCCCTACCCGGCCAGTAATGCTTATCTAGCCTGGTTAAATCTTGCTGACAGCAGTGACTACAGAGTGGATGTGCCCCAATACAGCCCATGTCTACAGATTCTGGCTTTTTTGTTAATATACAGATAAAAGGAAAATCTTGTACTTGCAGCCTTTCATCTCAGTGGATGCAAGACCAATTTATTGCATGGAGTGTGAAGTTCTTTGTACTTTTCTGCTATCTTGCAAGAACTCACACAGGCTCTTCTGCTTAGTTATGAAGATATCAAGTGCATAAGTTATGTGGTCTGCCATGGTGTCTGGATAGAGATGCTGAAACAGTTTTGTCCCAGAATGACTAGGCTCAATCCTGACAGCTTCTCAGCCCTGCCAAAAATACTGCAGAGTTCCTTCCTGGTACAGGTTGTAATGTCCATTTTTACTTTACTTAAAGTCAGCTTGAATACTTCTGTGTGTAACATTGCAGTCTGCAGTGCAGACATGCCCTCGTAGGCACTGGTATCTGGAGAGATGTTGTATTGCTGGCACCACAGGAACCGACAGAGAAAAAAAAAAACAACTCAGAAAGGAAGTGAATTGTAAACAAGGTGTTTTAAATGATCTGATACATTTGGCAATAGTTTATGTTTATTTCATGATAATGGTTGACTAATGTCTTACATAAAATACAATTTTGTTAAAGATTTAAACTGCACGGAAGTTTCAACAATCTTAACAAACTTTCCCTAGAGCCTTCTGGCAGACATCAATCATCACCCAGTTACTGCTCATGCTAAAGAAGAACATGGTAGAGTTAGTGCTGTCTTCTCTATTGCATTTTTTTTTCTTCCATCCCTTTCCCCTTCAAAAAATCTCAAGTTCCATTGTTTGAAGTCTATGTATAACTATATAATCTTCACTGAAATTTTTTTTGCTGTTGGTTTGCTCTGAGTTCTACAGTTACTATAGAAGTATAAAACCATCCTGCCAACCAAGCCCATGCAGATCTTTTATTCCACAAGGTGGGACAGAAGTTATTTAGTGTCTTACTGCACAAACATGGTAGCATGATCTAAATTGCACTGTGGTTTTGCAGTGCATCAGGTATTCTGCGTGAACTTGTTTTGTACTTACTACTAAGTATAAGACAGCTCATAACAGTTTATACCTCAAGGAAATAAGCGTGAAACATCTGTTAGGTATTGCATTAAAGAGCCTGGATTTGGACAGCTACCCTTGTAGAGCTACAGCATAGTCTGCACTAAAGTATTTGCATGGCCATACTCACTGTTACCTCATCTTTCATTATCTTCTTTGCTTTCTCTCCTCTCCCCTCCGTCCTGAATGTAATTTTTCACCTTTTTCCTGTTGGCATAAATTGTGGTTAACATTTTGAATCAAGTTGCGGACTTGAACTGCTCTTGCGTAGCACCAGGTGTTAGCATTGGTGGTTAACAAGAGGAAACCCCATTCCCAGCAGACAAAGGGTTAATTAAAAAAAGCAGAGAGAAAACCCACAAAACCAACAAATAATGGTATTTTTTGAGTCCTCGTGGAACAAAGTGCCCATGGAAATTAAGATGTTGTAACAGTCGTCTAGTGAAAATACTTGTTAGTTAAAACAGAAAGTGGCATCAACCTCTCAATTTTAAATCAGTGAAAATTGCAGAGGGAAACCTGTGATGTCTATTAACAGTTATGCAATTTGCTGTTACTTTTTAAGACCGTGACATATTCTGTGGTGATCTTTGTCCCTTTTCAACATGATGAGGTCCTCTTTTACATCATCTGCATAAAGAGTTAGAAATCTACCTTCCCTTGGGAGCTCTGGGGGACAAACCCCTGACTGTCTCAGACACCATTTTAGCACTGTGTGAATCTCCATCAGGAAACTCTTCTCTCTGCTGTCAGACTATAGATGGGCTCTAAACAAGTGCTCAAACATTCACTTGGATGAGAAGATTTGCTCCCTCCATGACCCCACGTGCTAGGTGCTGTGTAGGAATGTGACTGCTGCCCCAGGTATTATAATCCCATGGTGCTTTCTGAAATACATGTGTTTATTCTCTACTCCCCCCTCAATTATATCCCATTCATAGCTTTCTGTGGGGTGCTTTCTGTAGAGAGCTAAAAAGTGTCAAATAAAAACATATAATTTTTATGCTCAGGCAGTCCTAGCAGCAAGCTTGTATTTGTGAAAATAAAAGGTGAGTTTTTACTGTTAGAAATAAGCATGAATACGTGTTGAAAGGTCATGTCTGCAAGGGAAATATTTTTTTTGAAAGGTACATCTCTGACTAGTTTCACCACTCCAAAAAAAATTCTCCCCAAAGTTCACAGGCATGTTGTGCACAGCAACTAGAAATAACAGTTACATTGCTGTTCCTAAAAATAAGTCTTCAAGTAGCCCTCATATTGAAAAACAGTAATATTTTCTCTGCCTGTTTTTAATTTTGCTGTACTTTTGGTTCCCTTAAATCTTGCATTGAAATGTGCATGCCATTTATTTAAAAGGAAGAGAGTGAAACACGCCTCACCTATTTACCTTAAGTTGTATTTTCCCTTGGTAGTTTTGTCAGTTCAGGCTCTGTTATTGATAGAGGGGCTGTCAGTACCAGGTACAAGTCTGGCAGGTCAGGGACAGAAACAAGAATCTGTGCTAAGTATCTTTTGTTCTGGAATGAAAAACTTAGTTCAGATTTCCCAAAAACAAGGCCAGTCTGCGCATCGTTTCTTCACCAAAACTGTTCATCCTTGCATTGCTCGCAAGTTCTGTTAAACAGACAGATGAACCTGCTTTAAATTGGGGCCTAAGGGAAAGGATGGAAATTACCCCTTCCCCTCTCCAATTTCCCCCTTCAGACTTTTTTTTTTTCTTTTTTTTTTTTTCCCCACAGATGTTCATGCTGATTAGAGCTGGGAAATAGGGGTATTTTTGAGGACTGTGAATATTCACTTGGTTTTTGGCAATGATTTTCCTCCAGTTTCCCTGTAGTGTTTTGCTCCCTGTGAATCTTTGAACAAGTGAGTTAGCTGAGGTAGTTCGTTTTAAGAAAAACTCAGAGTGTATTATGGAAAGTGAACTTTGCGTATGTCTGGAAAAAAGGGATGTAAAACTTACTGTCGGTTATTAGGAAACAGAAAATATTTATGACTCAAAACCAACAAACACACAGGTGAGGTAATGCCCTCCCTGAGATTAGGCTATAAATGGAGAATTTAAATTGGAATTGTGTAACAATCAACTCCTTAATGGTCTATCTGTAAGGCTAAGGTTGATTAGAAAAACTCTTTGACAAATACAGCTAACTAGTTCACTAGAGAAAAATGTCTCTGGACAGTTACTGAGAAGGAATGATTTGTTATGAATTATTTGCCACAGTGGAGTACTGATGCCCATGTCCAAAGGAGCTGCTGGACCTGCTTTTTGAGATGTCTGAGATGGTATGCATAATTAGAACATATAGATATGAACAGAAATCCACACAATTTATAGCGTAAAATCCCAGGGATGTTTTTTTTCCCTTTAAAAATTTTTAAAGTGTTATAACACATTGAATGAAGATTACTCTACCTCCCACTGTTTTGTCTTATAATTCTGCAGTAAATGTGAGTGTAGAAATTGCAGCTGTTACATGGGGAACAGCCAGAATCCTGTGCTACAGTCCGTGAGTGGCAGGCCAGGCACACTGAGCACTGGAGTTCAGCAGAATTCCTCTGACTTCAGTGGGAATCTGCATTATCCTTTTGTATTACAAAATTGCGGTCCTTGGGATCACCCAAAATTATCATTACTTTCCGTGCAGCACCGTAATACTTAGCCTGCATGTTCTATGGACTAATGTACACAATTTTACAATAACTATGTAATTAACTCACTTTGCTACTCCCCTCTCCAGGGAAACTCATGCTTCTATTAATGCTATTAGGAAGGTCCTATGCATAGAACAAAGAAAGTGGTGCAGCAGATGAGTTAACATGATTTGATTTGCAGATGCTTTAAACACTTAGCAGGAGACAGCTACGGAAGCTAATTAAATCACTCTAAGGTGCACAGGATTATCTGCTTTGTAAGAAACAATTTTAGTGAATTATGGTTGCCCTTTAGCTGAGGGAACATAAAAAGCATGTTTGTTTGGAATTAAATTTCCCACGCAATGTGCCCATCAGACCTCTCTTTCCCCTCTGTTTCTAAAATAGTGTACTTTTGTAGCTAGTATTTTCTAGGAATATGAATTTTGATTTTGTAAGAGTGGCGCTGCTTCCAACTTTCTTACGTAAAAATTTTCCTACTTAGCTATTGATTAGGATCTGCCTTTAAGCAGTGTCTTGAGTAAAAAATCGTGTTGGTACATTCACTACCTCTCAGATACTGCATCTTATTTAGTGTACCGGAATTCCCAGTTTAAAGTAATCACAAAATTTATGGAGAAACGGATAAAAAAGGTTGTAAAATATCGATTTGGGGAAAATAATAACACAACTCATCTATAATAAGAAGAAAAATGAAGCAATAATTCAGAGGTATTGAACGGCTTGCTGCTGGAAGTATTGATCTGGTCCTTTAGTGTGCAACATCGCACCTAACATTGCAGTGGAAGAACAGCACTGCATTCCCCTGCTCATTATTTCACAGACACTATTGCCTTCTTACACAAGTCCCACGGAACCAGGATTGCCAGCAGGGAAAGAGAGGAACCCCCCCCCCCCCCCCCCCAAATAACCACAAACCTATAACATCTTAATGTCACAGTATCCTGCTGTAACAATGTGCAGACATTGTCCTACCATGTTCCGCTTATCTTACAACAATCCCATAGTGTGGCTTTTGATCTATTTTCTGTATCACATATATTTCCTATGCTCTGTATAATTGGGACCCCTACACTGTATTTTTTGATTGCATGTAATCAGAAATGATGTAATTGAGGAAATATCCACTTAAATATTGATTTTCAGAATCTATGTATAAAAGTTCCTAATCATATTGTAGTGCTTCCTTACTGTGGCAATAAGCAAAGATTCAAAAAAGGTCAGCAAAGGCCAGTGGAATTTTAGAACAAATGCCCCAACATTTCCACAGCATTAAACTCCATCATGCAACATTGCATTTCTGTTTATCTGCTGATATCTGCAAAGCTATTATATTTGATTGGTTGGCAAAAATATATTAGCAGCAAGAATTTTATAATGAGCACAGGTAATATTTACCTATGTAAAATAATAAGAAATTGTGCAAAGTAAAAAAAAAAAAATAGTTCAGTCCTGGAACGGGGCAGCATTCTAGCACTTCTGAAGACAAATGTGATTGGGTTTGCAAGTTTTGTCCTTTTTTCCCCTTTAATCCATGAGGAGGTGGAGGAGTGAAATGGACAGTTCTGATCGAGCAATGGGGGAAGGGGAGGAAAAATGAAAGGAGGAAAATAATTTATAGCTGATTTGGAGGCTGAAGAAAATTGCTTTATGTAAGATCATGCAGTAAGACTGTTGAACCATCGATACCAAAGCAAGCACAGGTTACGGTGGTCATAACATCTCACCATGCACCACGTGCTTGGGCACAACTTCTTCCTCCATCAGCGTATATTTCCCTGGGCAGGGAGTGAGAGTGCTGAGGAGTGAGCAGTGGCTGCAGCCCTGGGAGGCTTTCAGTCCTTTCATTTGCATGCTTACAGGTCTACGCTGCCTCAGGAAGGAGAAAACATGCAATTGTTTTTGTAACCTAAATAACATTTCTAGTCTAGAAACCCCGGGGGAAAAATCATTGTCAAGCTGGCAGGTTGTGATGGCATGATGATAAATGACTGAGGTGTGCGTTCTGGCTCTGCGGGGACATGCGGGGTGAAGAAAACCCTCTTCTCTTAAACTCTTTGCATTTGCAGTCAGGAAGGGACAATTGCAATCTGAAGACATGCTCTTGCTGAGCACCAGCCTCTGGAAAGAAGTAGGACCACATGTTTCTACCCACTGAAAGAATTATTTTTTTGAGGGTCAAGGTGTTTGTAGTGCAGCATCCATTTAAACCAAGGCAATACTTGTGTGGGTATTTTTTTCTCTCTGTACTGATTACAGCCGTAGGACAGACAGAAACTGCATATTATGGCTAACACAGGAAATGAATATGACAAAGGGTGTCAGTAGAGCAGTTATGCAGTTTTGCGGCTGCACACACATTTTTTTAGAAAACAGTTTGAGATTTGCACTGTTATCGGCCAATGGAAGTTTTCTAATGAAAAAATTTCCTAGGGATTTGTGTAATAAAGTCTGAAGCTGCATGAAATTCATCACAGTTATTTTCTCAGATTTCTGCAGTAATTCCCTAATAACTTTTATCCCTCTAGATTTCTCAAATTTGGTAAATTGAATTTTTATGGACGGTTGTTTCTTTTTCTTTTCTTTCCTTTTTTTTTTTTTTTTTTTTTTTTTTTTCAAAGTACTACTTTTTTATTTTTTTTTTCAAGGAAAATTGACTTTTTCACATGTTCTTTCAGAACAAAAAATTTTTGCACTAAAATTTGTTAAAAATAGATCTATTTTGTTTACTATGTCTTTTCAAAAGTTCTGCACACTTTTCAACATTATAAAGAAAACTGATAAAGTTTTCATACTTGTGTAAATCGTTGAGTGATTTTCAGTATTATTCTGGTTAAAAGCAATATTAATCAATTATTACCCTTTAAGTCTCAAGAACATATTAACACAGAAGCAGCTAAATAACACAGTGAAAGCTGAAGAAACTCTTTAGGTCACTTAAGAGCCCTATTAAATTAGGAATTTAAATGTCAAGCTTTGCAAAATTCCTAGGGATTATACTAAGAATTACAGTACCCACAGTCCTTACAATTAGTCTTGACTGCCTGACTTCAAATGTTTGCTGGACTTCCCATCTTGTATTTTAATCTCCACTGACCCATTTCATAGCCTTGCTGACTGATGGGCTTGGTTGAACCTGGGTTGTCTACCTGTATGTCCTGAGCTCAGCCTGCTTGCTCCTGTGCTGGCAGCACTGGCAGGATTCCCTCTGAATGTCTGCTTTATGCTGCTGTTACCTGCTCCAGGGCATCTTCCAACTCCTCTAAAACCTCTATTGGACCATTGTTGCTAAAGGAAAGCTCGGTAGCCTTTAATTTGATTTAGGATCCTAATATATGTATTGTAATTATAGTTATGGGTAAAGTAGGTAAAACCACGCACTAATTTGAGTCCTACATACCTCTTGGGCAAAACAAATATTGGCTCTGTCTTCTATTGGCTTAGATTTTTCCCCTTGTTTTGTTAGTTCCATGTAAGTATTTATCCAGGCCTTTTTAATATGGTCTGAATAGGGATGCTTTGCACAGCACTTTGGCAATTGCTGTTACCTTCTGAGAGAGCAAGATAGTTATGTACACAGCATTTTCTTATTAGAAGATTTCCTGTAACACGTGTATGCAGCTTGATTTCTTTTAAGCTCCAGTCTGGTAAAACAGAGGGAAAAAGGCTGGAGCAATTGCATTACCTTGTTAAATTGCTCAGAGGATATTTAGATAAAGAATTACGTGCTGCTTTCCTTAGTACAGTTGCCTTTTTTTCACAGTCATCTTTTCAGCATTTTGTATTTTGTTATTCTGATGATGCTGAAAAACAAAGAAACAAACTCATCTCTGTAATTTACTTCAAAGACCATACCATCTCTTTCTATTTTCTTGTTAAAAACAAATTGTGTGCAATTTGTCGGAAATTGAAACCACATTTTTCACTTGACTTTCCAAAATGAAAAATTATGAGGAAAAAGGAGCAATAAAGCAGTTACAATCTGGTCATCTATAATTATCTCTGTGGTTGAAGTAGTTCCACTTTTGAAGAGAGTGATACCAAAAGTTTATCAAGCCTGTGTCATTAGAAATTTCACTTCTCTTTTATTATTTCAGGCCACAAGAACTGCTGAAACCAGCATTGTACGCTTGGAAATTTGGACATTATATTGATGAAAAAAAAGAATTGGGTGATCTATTAAAAAAAAAAAAAAAAAAAAGGGTGAAGCTTCTGTTTATAACTGAGAAACACAGAACAATATCTATCTTATTTACTTATTCATTTTAGAATATCAGTGTTACAATAAATTTAACAATCTGTGCTTTTTAAGCTAATCAAACATAATTCATTGTCAAAAAGCTTAATTTTCCTCTAGATCTATTCCTACGTATGTTTCACATAATTCTTTTCCTTTTGCTGTTGCATTTCCCTCCTCTATATTGCTTGCTCGCTGAGAACAATGGAAATGACAGTCCAGCACCAGAAATCTCAACTGCTCCAGCTCTAGAATGTTAGTGCCACTTGCTTTAGTTTCCTCATTTTGCCTTTTTTGTCTCTGAATTAAAATCAAGCCAAATGATGGATGCCCATTACAATCAATTGTTTCAGACAAGCCACCAAAAGTATTGTAGGATTCATTTACATTTAATCAAATTACACTTTATTTGCAATTCAAGGAAATGAGAACTCTGAAGTAAATCAAATATTTCCTCTCCAAGGGCCCCATTCAGCAGAAAATATCCACAGCTTTCCAAACTGGTGCCTCAATGTATGTAGCAAAGCTTCCAGCGGGAGGAGAGCTTGTGCTAACAAACCATTTATTGCAGTGTCTTTTAAACATTTTTCAGAGTTGTGGACACCTAAATATTTTCCAGTGGAAATTCAAACCCTTGAGCAATTAATTGTTCAGTAGACTTAAGCTTGCTGACAATAGACTCTCTTGATTCCCTTTCATGGACCACCAAGAACTGCTTGCAGAATATCCGGGATCTTGAGAGTTTGTACACTGCAGATTGAAGAATACTGATTTTCTGTCATAGATCCTGTTATTTTAACATGAAATTAGTGATGGTCTCTAAATGTCAATTTTCTGGGCTGTTACATGTTTCCAAAGATTTCAAATTAAGAGTGTAAATACACTTAAAAACCTCAAATGAGATAAATTCTACTTGAAGGTGCTAATACAATGTTGGGTGGATACTTATCTGTACTCATTGGTTTAAGGTGAAGTTAGAAAATTTGATTTGCTTTGGAATGGGAGGATATCCTTGATTCGCAGCTCCTTTCCTATGCAGTTTGCTACTGAAAAATTGTTCCTAGTAGGTGACTTTTTTAACATTGTCCAGCAAACACAGAGTAACAGAACTTTGAATCTTGTTCCTTGTGATTGTTCACATCGTTAGCCAGCTAAAACGTGAATAATAACAGGGTCTGTATATTGGCTGAAGTTACTACTGACCACTTACCAGATGCTGCAAACTGTAGATCCATAACAGCAAAGTATTTTGTCTTCCAACTGCAGAAAGACTTTTTTTTTGCTTTGCTTTTTTTTTTTTTTTATCTCTCAGACTTTCAGTGTGATTTTAACTCTGTTAGTTACAGTCAGAACTTAAATTATATTTAGAGTCTTTTTGAGTCTTTGAGTCTTTTTTTTGAGTCTTTGAGTCTTTTTTTTTTTTTTTTTTTTTTTTTTTGAGTCTTTTTGAACTTTTAGAGTTCATTTGGTGCCTACTGAGAATTTCTAAGTGGGTAGGCATAAGTAACTAAATTTTATGGCTTTATGGCTGTTTGTTCCCCAACTCCAAAATCGAGACCCAATGCAGGACTGCTGTAAATTACAGGGGATGTATGATGTCAAATAATCTGGAAAGAGCTCTGATCGTAAGGCAAAAAATATTGCTGAGAGGTTATTTCACTTTTGCTATTGAAAATTGCATCAACATCTTGACTGCTATATCTACACTGGGGGTAATGCCCTGAAATTTAGAGGCACCACAGTTATAATCTGATTGAAATACTGAGGTTTTAATGCTTTAAAAAAAATCTGACCCAATCATGTAATGTGTTCTTTAATCCAGTGGGATTGAAGAGGCTAACCAATAATAAATAATGTTTTGTATGCTTAGCAGTTATAAGTAATAAAAGTCAAACTTGAATAATTTTTTGAGAGTACTTGAAACTGAATTCTGCCATCCGATACTTGCACCAGCCTTTGGTGGGTCGGTGTCCATCATACATGATTAGCTGAAGTAAGATGAATGTTGCCTGTGGAATATTATGGTATGTCACAGTACAACAAGCTTTAGAACAGAGTTGGATTAGTCCCATCTCTCCCCTTTCAGTCATTTCATTTCTGAATATTTGAATGTTGAAAAAAAAAATTTGTTTTGGTCCAGTTTTGTTCTAGGGGAACAGGAGATGATATATTTGTTTTCCTTTTTTTATGTCTTTCATTACATGTTTTATTTTATACTTGTGACAAACTAACAAAACAGTAGTTTTTGAAGGGCTCTCTGTCTGTCACAGTGCTGGTGTGGGCAGACTGCAGAAGGAAAGGGAACGAAGGGGAATGACAGGTCTGGGTCGCCTTGAATTGAGCAGGAGAACCCTTGGGAATTTGTTGCCTCTTTTTTCTTGCTCATTCACTTTTGTTCTGTGTGACAAAGTTTGGCAGAAAAATGTGACATTATATTTTCCTTTGCTGCTCAGAAAAAAAGCATCTACCAGTTTGCAAGTCCACATCTAAGTATAACATTGCTGTGTCTTTCTCAGTTTTATCTATCTCAGGCTAGGATGCATCTGCTCCATTGGTAATCTACCACTTGCTACAGGTCAGAGGAAGGATTGTCTTCTTTCTGAGCCACTGTACACATGCATATATAGGATATTACTGTGTTATTTTGTGTTATTGGAATTATGTGCTAAGAGATGCAGATAACACATTTTTGGCCACATAAGCATTTGTACACACACATGCATACACAACATTTTTCTGTGGCTTCCATTAAGAGAAGGCTGTTAGACCTGTTTTAAGTAAAATTAAACAAAACAAAACAAACAAACAAAAAAATCCACAACAAACAAATCTTTCATTTTTTAAGACAAATAATTATGCTAGCATATTAGGGTTTAATTTGACACAGTACATTTTCAGTCTCAATTTTTAATCAATCATCTACACTTAGATTCATTTTGGATAATTACCTTTGCCACTGAACGTGTGTCATGTGCTTGGTTAGAGACCACACAGGACGTAAAAATCAATAGCAATGAAGTAATAAGCTCCACTGGTAGGATTCTCCTTTCTGGATTAGCCTCAAAGGTGTGGTCCATACCCCCTAGCTGTCCCCAGGTTCTGCCAGCCTGGTGATACAAGTGCATCAACACTGTCTTTTCAGTGCAAAATGAAAGCATTTTGTTTGGAAGTCCAAAGCATTGAACTGAACACATCTTTCATATTTTGGCAATTTCTTCAGTGCGTGGAGCCAGTTTCTGATAGCCTCGGTGGCTGCTTTGCACTGTAGAAAATTGCATCTTGGGCCAAAAGAGAGGTAGCTCCTTTTAAATGTGCAAAGCTGGGGGACAGCACGGGAAGCCATTCCTTCCTGTCTCTGTCCCTGTGTCCTCCTTGGTGAGCTGAGGTGTCCTTACAAGTGGTCAGACACCCAGGTGATGGGCTTGGCATGCATGCGGGTCATGGGGGAGGAAGAGAAAGCTTCGCTGTTGAGTTACATAGCTCCAGCAGAGATGCCCTGGCCGGTTATGACAGAGCTGGTTTGGAGCAGGAGCAGCAGCATTAGTGCATTGATCTGCACAGACTAATTAACTCTGGCAGCCAGGTGCTTAATACTTTGCTCACTCGGGGCCTTAGTGAGTTTGTCTGTTTAAGCGCATTCTTGCATACTGCTGATGGACCTAGGAATATATTTATATATATTGCTTACTGCCTGGAAAGCTACAAATCAGTTACTGATAAGTATGCCACTTCCAGCATGATTAATGTTAAATTCCTCCTTTTAGACCAGCAATTTGCAAATTGCTAAATTAGATTTTAACATTGAAATATTCTTTTTCATGTCACACTTGCAACATCTTTGTTTTTATCACCTGATGGTACTGTTTGTGTCAGTATTGGACTTTAAGGCATATTAATATGATGCACATTGGTGGCAATTTTTTATAATGATGACAGTTTTCATGAAATCCACTAGAAACAAATAGTTTCCAAACAATAATGTAATCCATTATTGTGAGGTTTGGGCTTTGTTTTGAATTGCATGGACGTTATTATTTATTTTTTTTACACAAGAAAATAGGCAATACCATGTCACTCTGAAGGTATTTTATTGATAACTTCAGAGCTGAGATATGATTTTTCCTATAGGCTGTCAATGATGCGTAGAAAATTAAGACATAAACAGACACAAATGCATGATTTTAAACCTCTGTGGTCATTTATGATTATTGGTGGTATCTTTATATCTTCTACTCTATTTTCTGATCATCTTGCAGTTTTTAACATTTTTAACAGTCTTTTTTTTTTTTTTTTTAAACAGTTTTTATTTTACCTCTGCCTTGTGTTGGGGAAATTGTAATATTTCTGTTTTAGGAAAAATGAATCTAATAACACAATACTTTTTAAAAATCCTATTAAAAGAAAAATGTCTAATTTGGTTAGCCCTATCTGAATGCAAAGAATTCAGCTGTCTCAGAACAGCGTCAGTCAGTTGGCAGACAAATGTAGAAGGATGTGGTTACCGCCTCGGAGCAACACCAACCAGCAGAGATATTTTGCTGCGTATCCAAACTCAGCAGTGACCACCACAGGTCAGTTCACATGTATAAATGTAATGTCACAAGTGTTTCATAGCAGCGCACTGGGTTTCAATTGGGTTCCTCACTTGCCCCAGCCTTTCACAATTGTTTGTTTGTTTATGTTGAGCCATCAGCTTTATAGGCCAACAGCTGCGCATGGGATATTTTTTTAATTTCCATTTGCATCTTTGCTGGTGTACTGAGTATGTTCTAGATGGTAAATTGTGATGGTAGGAGAGAGGCAGGATGAGAAGGGAGTGAAATAGGCAATTATTTTTACTTCCTTTTCTCTTATGCCTGCGAGGCTCCAGATTCCATCTCTCTTTAGGCATGTTTGGAGGCTCCTTAACTAGTATTCGGGGGCAGAACTGCAGGATTTGTTGATTTCTCTGTAATTGACTTGCAAGGTGATCTAGAGCTGACAATTTAGCAAAGGCCTGCTTGGCCCCAGAGCACTCATTTTGTCATGAGTGTAAGCCCTTGCCAGTGCTTGCTCATCACCTCCAGCACCTCCCCTCCTCTGCAGAATCCCAGATTCCCCTCAAGCGCAGTGGAGGGAGGAGACCTGCCAGCCGTGCTGCTGTGCAAATGGGGCACTAATGGTTTCCGAATCTGGAGATGGTTAACTGATCTGTGCATTCAATTAAGATGAGTTTCTCAGTTAACAGGCACCCTGGGAAGAAATGAGTTACTTTCATTTCTGGGATTATGAGCACTTAATGAAGAAGACATATCAGAATTCTGCCTGTGTTGCATGAGATAATCCTAAAAATGCAGCACGGATTTTCAACTTCCTTGTCTAGCAAAAAAACAGAACCAAAAAACTTGCCAGGTGAGAGGGAGAAATCAATGCTTATATGAGTTTTCTTGCAGATAGGCTCACAGGGCTGAATGTAAAGTGGCCTTGCATACGAAGTTGAATTTTACTTTATAGTTGTCTTGAGGTCTATCGCTTTGCTTGTGACTTGCCTATTTAAAATTATAATTCAAAACATAATTTAAATATTATTTACCATATTCATTCTGTCAGTCTTACAATGTGAGCAGAACATCCGAGAAAGATGGATGTATCCGACTAGAGGCAGAGGCTTGGCTATCTGATATGTATATGAAAAATAGAAGCTCACCCCCAACCAGTAAAAATCAGTGTCGTTTCAGAAGAATTGACAAAACAGTTCTGCTCTACACTGATTAAGGATCTTGGGCAAAGTGAATTTGCGATGAGTTTACGCTGGGCTTGAGTGACTAATAAGTGCATTTAGGAGAATCATAGAATCCTTAGGAGAACATCCCCATCTCAGTAATCATATAGGAGAAGCAGAGAAAATGTAAATATTTCACACCAGTTTTACACTGACCTTGCTGAAAAATGGGAAGGATGCTTGTGGGGATGATGCTGTCTTTTAGGGACATCCCTTTTATATTGCAGGCTTCCACAAGGACTGGGAGGTATTGCTGTATCTCAGCTGTCAGGGCTGAGCTGAGCCAGCAGCTGCTGGTGTCTTGGTGACCAAAGCCCAGGGAAGGCTGGTCTCTTTCTTCTAAACTGCAGACGGGATTGGGCTGGAGTTTCTCACCCCTGGTTTATTTTTGCAGAAATTGAAGAACTGTGTACAAGTATTATGAAAAACAGTGAGTGATGATATATTCAGGGAAAAGGGAAAAGGCACGAAGGGTTGCTTTCACCTGTGAATATCAACTGTTTGTGCTATTCACTAGCAGGGCACAATTTGTTCAGAATAACACCGTACAGCTGAACCCACTGCCGCCACAGCAAATAGCCTGTGTGGAAGGAATCCTTCTACTGAACCTGCCATCCTCACTTGCAGTCTGTGTTATTTATTAAGGAGCTGGGCAGGAGTTTTGGCACCTGTAAATGAGGGAGAAGGTTTGGGGTCCATGAAAAACGGGGTCCTGCTCGTGAGAAAGATTGCTGGAAAAGGAGAGCAATCTGGGAAGCATTCGCAAAGATAAGTCGCTTCCAAAGTCTAAAAAGGGGAAGAGGATGGAAAGGCCACTTTTTTGAGTTTTAAAAAAATTTCTTCTGGAAAAAAAAAAAAAAAAGAGGTGGATTTGGTAGGTTTAGGTGCTGCAGTAAGTGCACTTGCCCCTCCTGGTAGGAATAGCTAAAGATACTTTGCTTCTAGTGTTGTATTGGTCAGGATCATTACAGTTGCTTCAGATGGGGGGAAAAACAAATTACAATTATCATTATGTGTTTGCTCTATCCTGGTCATTCATAGACAGGTCATGCCACGTTACTCCTTGTTTGTTTACTGACCTCCTCAGCAACTCACCTTGCCTAATTAATCAATTTTGGTTAAATTACTCTCACTTTGAACACCGCCCAGTGCCCCGTGTGATTCAATTAAATGAGTTACGTAGTCTACTGCACTTCTATCACCAATAAATAAGTAAAGAAGAAAAAAGTTATTGATATGGTTTGCTGCCATTTACAAATTACCTAGGAAAGCAGTTAAGAGGCATTTAATTTGGTCCTGAGGTATGGCTAGTCAGTGCGTGTAAAGCAAAAGCAATAGCGCATCTTTAAAGAGACTTGAATAAAGCTTCTTTAACTATTGAGCCTAACTCTGAGATCTCCCCTGCTGTGAGCCATAAGTTGCTTGTAGGCTTGTTCTAGAAAGTAATAAGTATTGTTGTTTAGCAATTGTGTTGTTGAAATTCAGCTCCACTATGTCTGACAGTATTTATCTAAAATACTTTCCCTGGTGCGTGCTCAAGTTCCAGTAAACCGTGTCTTATTGTGCGACCTTTTCATTTTCCAGTGAAAAGGGATCAGCTCGTCAGATAAAAGCTACAAGCCGGAGTACAGGAAAAATGCGTGCTCAGAAAATCCGAGCATGATTGAAAACAAGATGTGTTAAATCAATGCAGTTTATCGCCTGCCTATTCCTGGCAATTGCTGTTCTAAGCTCATTCTGAGCACACACTAGATGATAAAAGTATAGTGTCACAGTGCTCACTGGGGTGTGAGGGCAGGGAAACATGTTTATCAGACAGGCTGGTATGATTTTTTTTTTTTTTTTATCCTTGATAACAGTTATTGTCAAAATTTTTGTGAAAAAAAAGTCTGAACAGTTACAGAAGCAGGTGATATAATGGCTGCTAAAATCAGAGACTACTGAGAGCTCTCCAATTGCGCATTGCTATTTAAATGTTACAAACAACAAACCTGTTTTAATTTAAAACAATTTGCTGCATCACCCAGGTTACAGCCAAAATGGTCCTTTTACTTTCGAGTGAGTAGCCTTATCGCTATTTCATGTAGACAAATCAAAGTTAATGTTTAGCAATGAAGATGTTTGGAAACTATTGTTTTCTCAAGGGATTTAAGCTTAGTTATGAAGAAGGATTAAAGATTTAAATTAAACCTCACAGGAGGTCAGTCTCTTCTGAGAACACAATGCTCATTACACCTAGGCACAATTCATCTCGTTTTTGTGATTCAGGTCTACCTGTTCTTCTCCATGAATCTCATTTGCAGACATTTCGGTTGTGTTAGCTGGTGTTTTTCCAGTTTTCTCTCGTGAAGATTCGTTTTGCTCTGACAATAGTGCATTTGTACATCAGAAGTCTACAATTTTTAGAAACAGCCAAATTATGCTAAGATGGTTTATAATAGGAATGGCTTTGGTGCTGAGGCAGGACACTGTATGTTTCATTTATACATTGCATACCCTGATAATCTTTTTTATAATCTGAAAAGAAGACGAGAAATAGCAGGGTTAAAAGAGAAAGAGGGGACTATTCAAAAGAAAATACTTCCACATACCAACATGCTACAACAATGGTTTTCAATGCTGTCTACCTCAAAGGAGTTAGTGAAGGGTAACAAAAGGAAACGACTTCCTATACGCTACCCCAAATTCTCTCTATGAAAATTTTAAAGGCATCTGTGTGTTCATTGTGGAATCTGAGGAGTCCATGCACAGGAAAAATGTTGAAAATAAGCATATTAAAAATGAAAGAAAAGGTTACATGAGGTGACATTTTAGCATTTCCTATGGTACATCTCTGTATCTGTTTCTGAGCCAACAGTTTAAAAATAAATACAGGGTCTATTTTTTAAATGTTTTTAAGTAGACCTAAATATAGACCTTATAGCCAACCTTAGGCAGCCATTATTTTAAATCTTGGCCTGTATGCGTTTTTGTGCTTGTGTATATGACAGCACATTTATTTAAAAGAAGCAGTAATCCATTGAGATCTAGGCATTTTCAGTAATTTTTTTTTGCTGCGTGCTCACATATTACCAGAATGTGTCTGACATAGGAGAATGTTCACGTGCAAATGCTGTTTATTCCCTTTTTATAATGGCTGCTAAAGAGGCATCAATTAACCCAGATGACTAGATGAAGTAACCAAGATGCATTAATTTCCTGGCCCTCTGTATACGTATCCCTAGTGAATTCTACCAGCCTGTTCTGAAATTGGTATGTTCAAATTCCAGTGCCTGAAACTGGACTCTGTTTCAGACTCGCTTAGGTCCAAATTTTCTCCATTAGACAAGAGGTCGGTGCAGTTAAAGACAGAAGAAACTGTGAAGCTCACAAATTGTTTGATTCTTTTTTTTTTTTTTTTTCCCCCCAGCCAGGCTGCGGGTTGCTAAGAGTGAACATTCAGAGTTGATGTATTTTGAGAAACCAACACATGATCCTTGCTAGACAGATCAAGTAATTTAATTCCATAACTTTCATAACAAAATTTGGGCTCAAGACATGCATTCCTTGCATCTTCAGCACCCCCACTGCCTGCAGAGACTGGGCTAGGTGGGCAGGGAATGTCTCCTCTGGTTCTTAGTTGCTGGAGAAAAATTGTTATCGGGAAGAAAATATCACGCTGTCTATCACGTTTGTAATAACACTGATGAACACACTGGAGCTGCCTCAAAAGCTGGCCTATTGCATCTTAGTTCAAGTAAAGAGCAGTCACTAGGAAAACTCAAGAGGTCTAGGTGTTAGATTTATTATTTGACAGGTCTCTACATTTTTCTTTTTGCTTGGTACATACACATGTTGTCTTTTTGGACATAAGATGGCAATAAGATATGAGAATTACATTTTGAATATTGCTTTCTCTATTTCCAATTAAAAATACGATATCGTGTCACAGTTAGATTTTTAAAAGGGAAATTCAGCGCACAAGAATATGTTTAAGTGAGGGAATAGTGAGGCCAGAAAAGCAAGGAAATTCTGAGTTAGCTCTGGAAGGGCCTTTCTAGCTCCAACCTTTCTGTGCAGGCTCTCACTGTCCCACCCACTTCCGTTTTCCATTGCTTGTGGGAATAAACAGTCCAGGGAAAGTCAGTGGAAAGGAAACTTTATAAAAAGCAAGCCAAATTCACAACAACAACAACAACAAATAGCTCAAATGCTTGCATGTTTTCATTTAACGATCTTTAATTAGCAAAGGAATAGCCTTTGCAAGGAGATTTGCAAAACAGACTTTTATTTATATGTGATGATGGGGTTTTGAAGTGGTTTTTTCTTGCTGTGTTGTATAGCAGGCAAAAAGAGACCACTATGCATGAGTTGTTGGGTAGGGTTTGCTTACAACATGGTACATCAAGATGTTGCTTTGTAATATCATCCATTGTTAGTATTGCTGTACTGCAGGGCCCTAGCAAGACATTTTGGCACCTAGAGCTTGATAAAAATATGGTCTATCCTGTCCTATCCCGGGCAGCTGTCTCTCAGAGTCAAGGATTTATTTCTGTTAGGAGCTTCTAGCAAAAATCACCCAAAGCCTGGAGGCAGAAGCCAGAGGCTGCTAGCAAACACAAACACCCTGGATCAGCTCTGTGGCAGTATCTTGCCTCTACAACAGGCAGGAGCTGCCACTTTCTGTCTCCTTGTTAAGTCCATGCTCAGTAAGAGTGGAGAGTCAGAACCCAGAGCTGTTCAAGAGATTGCTCTCATTTGGTGCCACATGCATCCCACACCATACAGTGGGGAAATAGTCAGAAGTACAGATCAGAAGAGAAGAGAGATGATTCTAGAGGTTGGCATCTGAGTTGCTGGAGGTGAATCCATGTTTCCAGAAGAAAAGAAGTCCTTAGCTGCCCTTGATTTCTTGATTTTATTTAAAATGTTAATTCTCTGTGCCTTCAAATGTTCTGGCCTAATTTAATTACTGGGCACAGAAATGTTAAATCTGTTCTTGGCCCTTATTGCCATGAGTTTGCTGCAGCTTTTTTGTATGGAGTTCTTCATAGTCTTTTATGGCTTTGAGGTGTTGAGACACGTAACTGTGCCTTGGACGCAGAGTCAACTTCTATTTATGTGTTGGGGAAGATTCTCACAGCAGACAGGAAAAAACTCAAAACAACTGCACTGAAGACACCAAAGCCCTGTCTCTTTGACATGATAATTCAGGACTTGAAACATCCTTCTGTTGTAGGGCCAAATTTAAAGAAAGTGAACTCTAGTACAGACAAAGGTAGAGCTTAAATAATCTTATTCTGTGCCATTGTTTTAGCCATAGCCTGTGGTGTGATCTGCAGCCACTATAGCACTCCACTTCTGCAGGTTATTTTGCCTTCTGCAAATTTTCTCCTATGATGCCTCTGTCTTGCCAAGAAAACCAGCAACTCTCTGGGGCTCCACAGAAACAAGCTGTGTGGGACATTTAGTTCCCACATGCAGCCCTTCCCTGGGAGTTTCACTTAAAACAACCAAGACCAGATTTCTCATCTGGAATAGGGACTGATAGACCTGTGGACCTAAGGCCAATTTGTCTGTAACCTTCAGACTTTCGTGGTATCTTTTTGTTTCTGTTATTTGAGCCGTTAGAGTCCCTTCTCTCCTCTTGCAGCCTTTTCCAGTGGAAAAGAAAATGGGAAGTTCATAGGTCTAAGTGCTACTTTCTCATTGGTTTTGGGTCAAACAGGATGAAAAGAAAACAAGGGCTGAGAAATAAAAGGAATAAATGAAACCATGAATGCATGGGAAACAAATTAACTGGATATGGTTTACGTTCTGAAATATTTCCATAATGCTTCTATGTAGTGTGTGTTTATTTTTCTTTGAATAATAATGTTAAAATGTGTCTAATTCAATTACTCTCTGCATTCACTGAATGAGTTTTCCTCGGTGAAGAGTTCTCCTACACTACCCCAAGCTACGAATTCCATATGATATTTGAACAGGTCCTTTTAATTGCTGATATTAAGTGTCGATCATTCTGCTGTAAGTTGGCAGCATGGCCAGAGAAACAAATTCCTCTCTCAGATACATCAGACAGTCATTCAATTAACGACCAAAGCTTTATTGACACAGTAGGAATTCATTATGTGAAATATTAAAAAAAAAAAAATAAATCTTCCACTGCCTAGTTTAACAAAAAAAAAAAGAAAAAAAAAAAAAGGAGAAAGAGAAAGACTTTTTAAGATGGTGGGTTATCTACATGCAGTTATTAAAATTATTTGAGCAGAATTTGAATTTATAGTTATGGTGGAAATATTTTTCTCAGAGGTATAAGCAACATTTCTGTTGAAAAATAAGTTGGACTTTGAAAAGATGAATATAATGTATGCATCCTTATTTCCATAGGCATTGTACATTTTCTTGATTAAAAGCCTTAGATTTTGGGAGTTATGGCTTTAGACTCACTGCATAAAGAGCTTCATGGCTTATTCTGTTAGAGTCTAATTTGAAAGAAAGTTCTTCCTCAAGGGTTTAAGAAGTAATTCATAAAATGGTAAGAATAATAAATATTGTGCCTTAACTCATACACTAGGATAGATAGACAGATTTTGTACACCTGGGTGTAATTTTAGCTAATTCACACAAGAGACAGGCTGGAAGTTTATTGTTTGGAAGGAGAAAAATGGCTTAAATCTTGTATTTGCAAAAATGATTATATTAGCTTAAATGAAAATGCTACTCTATTAATGGCTTCAATAAGCTTTGCATTTGGAAAAGTATTTTAATAAAAAGTTACCTGAAGTTTACTGCAACTTAAAATATGTAAGTGAGGGAAAAGTACTTACTTTGATTTATATGTCTTTTGGAGGTGTAATTATTGGCTTTTTACTCACCTATGTAAAACAATGTACTTTTGTAAATGGATTTCTGGCCACTTTACTCCTTTTTTTTTTTCCACATAAAAAGTAAGCACTGTCAATCAAAGAATTTTAAGGTTTATTTCCTCTTTAGAAATGATTGATAGCCTTTTAGATTTACAAGTTGACAAGTTAAAGGGTTCTATTGGTATAATTATGTACTAAATTCACAGTCTTTCAATTTAAATGTCCTTTTAAAACCGCAAGATTATCATACCTGTATTTTGAAAAGTGGGCCAGTCAGTTTGGGTTGGTATACAAATTGCTTCCATTAGCCTTGGGACCTATTTGAATTTAATACAGTTTTTTAAAGTTAGTAGTACTTTCAATAGTACTTTTAAAATTTAGGGTAATTGGAATGCATTTTAAGTACAGTATGTGTTAGCTTGTTTTTAATGTATGGATGTCAAGAACATAAACAACGAGTTTGTATTCCTTATTGATTCCTTTTTCCAATCAAGGAAAATAAAATATTCTTTGAATTAGAGCACTGGGAAAAGTGTTGTGAATGGACTTCAAAGGCAGAGACCAGCCTTATTCTCCCAGCAGACAGAGAGAAAACCTTGCATGAAGCTGGTATCTCACCTTGCATGTTAGCTGCCGTGAGTGGTGGGCTGAGAACTGGCTTTTCTGCAATGCCAGGAGATTAGAATATAACCTTTTATTTGGAGTTTTGCTAGCTACTGATTCAGGAACCAGTGTGTCTTCCACGCTGAATTTGGGGTTAAATATTTAAACAAGGCTCTTTCTCTGAGATATGACTAATTGCATTTGACTTGGATTATCAATGACATTAGGAATGGAGGGTTGATATTGTCCAATTTGTGGCTGGATGTTCAGGCAGTAAAGTGTTTTTTTTTTTCTTTTTTTTCTTTTCTCTTTTTTTTTTTTTTTTAAATATATATATCTAAGACTGCAAGGGTTGAATGGATATGGACTAATGAGTGATATTTGACAACTACTGCTTAGGACCCACCCACTCTAGCAAATTGCTGTGTGCAGCCTTTTCCCCGCAACTAAAGCAAAGCTTAAGGTATTTGAGGCAGAAAAAGTTTTCAATATCTCTCAGAGGATGCTTGATGCCTTGTGAGATTGGACCATAAAATTAACATTTTTTTTTTGGTCATTTAGTTCAGAAAATACTCACAGGAAATACTCTGTGGATTTCAAATGTGTCGAATGTGTGGGAAGATATGAGAAAATGACTGCTATCTCTGGGGGGATTTCAAAACTGGCCTCCATTTATAATATTGCAGAATTTAGTAACTACTTTCCCAAAGGATGTAAGGGGAAAATGGCCATAAACCAGAATGAATTAAAGAAGAAACACATTTGACAGAAGCATACTAAAATCTTCTAACGTATTTGCAAAAGAAATGTAAATTAGAACAGTGTTGTGTTTTTTTTTTTTTTTTTTTTTTAATCTTCTCAGAGTAGTTTTGATAATAAATATAAAGAGCAGTAAATTAATTTACTGTAAAATTTGAAGAAGGTCTAAACTACATGGGTCAGCAGTAGGAAGCCATGTAAGGAAACTCAAAGGTAATGAGATCAGATGTTTACAAACACACGTACCATGATATTTTCTGCAAAACTACAGAACAGAGTGGACAGCGTATGGCCAGGGTGTGAAAGGAAACACTTGGAAAAATAAAAGATAGGTCCAACCATTCAAAAAAGGGCACAAGCAGGGGAAAAGCTTTATTCTCACCCGTTCCATGTGATAACCTGAATATAAACAAAAGATCAAATTCAGATATATCCGATAAAGGGAAATGCATTAAAAGAAATAGAAGACTAGAGGAACATCAGGATCTTTGGGGTAATCAAGAACTTCTGACAATAGCCCAGAAGGTAACACCCTGAAAGATTTCTAATCTGGTGTTACCATAATACTCTGAGTCATTTCAAGATACGCTCAGAATATTTACTTCCGGTATTAGAGAAATGCTGAGGTTCTGCTGGACTGTGTACATCTCCAGCCATCCCCCGTCAGCTGTACACTTCTGGTTGACCGCTGTTGGGTAGATCTGGATTTCTCTACATCACATTCCTTCTGTCTCAATTTGCAGTAGCATTTCTGGGCCTGCTCACGGAGTTGGGATGTTCTGACAGTCCAGGAAGACAAAAATCTGATCCTTTGTTTGCCAGCACAACTATCCACTCTAGAAATGTGGTTTGAAAATAAGAGTTTAAATGGAACAGTTTCTTTAAATTAAAAACAAGCCAGGGACAGGATATTACTTTCATGACAACAGTACGGTCTTGCTGACAATCTTTAATGTTAGCAGTACAAAAAAAAAAAAAAAAAAGTGCTCTTCACGTAAAAAGTGGGAATATGGACAAATTGTGCCACACTTGATGAGACTGATGGTGCTGTGTAACTCACTGAGCCTCAATGAAGTGCTTACACAAAGCGAGACTGGAAGGTACGCTGATGCTAAATCTTTTCACATGAATCAGATGGTATTATTCAAGCCCCATAATAAAGTTCGTAATAAAACCATCATAATGCAAGGTGCAAAATGTCTTCATAATTTCATAGGCAGAGCTTTTGCAAAAAAAAATAAAAATAAATGTGATTAATAAGGTAAGGCAAAATATGTTTAAGAAAAACTTTAAAGTGAATCTCCCGCTCCCCCCAGCAACAACAACAATAAACTGTTAGGTTTTTCCTTTCCACCAAAAAAAAAAGACTAAAAATATAAAGTTTCATATTGGGAAAAAAAAACAAAAACAAAAACTATTTTTTTTTTCACTGAACTCAAAAAAAAAAAAAAAAGCTAACAAATTGCTGTAGAAAGTTTAGTTGTCTCTACTGGCATGGGAGAGTCATGATGTGCTGCAGTTTAGAGATGCTTGAGAATGCTTGACTCTTGTTCTAGTTCACCAAAGCACTTAGGAAATTTTAAGCACATGTTGAAGTCTCACTAACATCTGAGTTTTAAAGTGATCATATGACTGGAAATATAGCTAGAAGGTCATTCAGTGTAGTCCCCTGTAATTACAGGCAATCGTATGAAAAATATAATATGCTCAAATTTGCTTTGCTGAAATCAAATGGGTTTAAGTATGTGCTTACAGATAAGCATGTGCTTAAAGCCTTGGCACAGTCAGAGCTGTGATTAATGCAGAGAGGCCAGCTTTCTCATGAAGATTCAAGTGTTTTACCTCCACCATTTCTCTACTCCATTTTACTGGACAAGGACGAGAGAAAGATGAGTCTTTTTAAATTCATTAGGTCTTTTGGAACAGTTTAGCACTGACTGGGTCTGACCTGGGCTGCTGAAATCAGTGGGAATTATGTCATTTACTTCATTTTGATGAGTGAAAAATAAAGCCTCTGCCAAGACAAATGTCCGTAGTTCACAACAAAATTATACATGACCATTGAACATGGAACATATAAAATGTATCATAGAATTTGGAACAAGAGAGACACCCTAGTCATTACTTCTTTTGTCTTCCCATCGCAAAGGATCTTCCTCATAACAAGAAAACAGGAGGAAAAAAGTAACATGAAACACAGGGTGTAAAGCACTTATCAGATGAATTCCATCGTCTTTCAGAGATCATAATTGCTTTCTATTTGGAAATATTGTGTGCACACAACCTCCACAAATTTTCTAGCAACCTTGTCATAGGCACACAAGGGGGAAGGTTTGCATTGCTGTTTGAACCGAAGCTTCAGAACCAACCTCAAACAGTGTTTGAACCAAGACTTCATAGTCTGTGCTGATTTCAGTAAAAGGAGATTTTGCTGTGATCCTTTACTTGGTTTGCAATGCATTGCCAATTGTTCCAGTGCAACAGAGCCTGCTTGCTATGCACTTGTCACATCACCTTGTTTGTTGTTGTTTCAGCTCTGAACGAACCCACCATTGACTATGGTTTCCAAAGGTTACAGAAGGTTATCCCCCGGCACCCTGGTGACCCTGAACGCTTGCCAAAGGTCAGTACAAAGTTAATTGTTTTATTAAATATGGCAAAACTGTTTACTGCATGCTTTTGTTTGAAAGTAGCCCTTTTTGAAATTTTCGCTGAAAATGCAAGTCTTTCTGTAAATGTTATAGTCCAAGTTTGCTACCCAAACCAGTTAAGCTGAAGGAGAGGCATGGCCAATGAAGCACAGTCAAGTAACTTTCATTATAGGCTTTATGAGACTTCTCTGACTTTCTGAGTCACTGCTGACTCAAAAATCTCCTACCTATCTTAAAATCAAATCTTACTCTGCCTTCTGAAATACCTTATAAATAGCATATTTTTGGTTGGTATTTTAGAACCTGAGTGGCTTACTCATAGCAGAACGATGCTTCTCAGTTTTGGTGTCACAGTAGTACCTGCATAATTTTGAGTTCACCATTGATGAAATTAAGTAATCTGGGTCTTCAGGGAATATGTGTCTAGTGCTGCTGCACCATGTGTTGATTTAAGATAATAATAGTGTACTGATGTATTTCAGGATCTCTAAAATAATTAGAGCAATATGTAGCAAAATGATTTGGTGTTCATTCACATCAAAATAAGTGGGAGACTTCTTTGTCGATTTCTTTCAAGTAAAAGCTGAGTAAAAAAAGGGTAGTTCATGTGGCTTCTGGTACTTCTGTGTTATACTGTGAACATGCTATCTGGGTCTGCACTCACATCCCTTCTTGCTACCTTGCCATACTGTGCTTTCACAGCACCTTGCTCAGACAAGAATTTGCAGTGAGTTTTGAGATATGCTGCAGAAAAAGTGGGGATATTTGAAAAAGTGGGGGTATATGAAATAGGGTTGCTCATTGTTCATTGCTGCAAACCTGAGCCACAGAACAGTGCTTTAGCTGATGTTTCAGGCCAGACCCCTCAAATAACGCACATCCAGTATAGCCTGCATGACTGGATAAATCTTATGACCTTCTTTCCATAGCTTCCCGAGCTGTACGTAGGCTTTTATTGGGGATTCTTGTGGGCTTTGGTTAGTTAACATTTCTAAAGTGCTACTAAGGTGAGAAGAGATCATGAACACTGTAACTTACTTTATTTCTTGACGAAAATGAAATTCAAGATGTGATTTTTTAAAGGCATGTTAAGTCTTCTATCTTTGCTTAGGAAGGCTATAGGCTGTGGTTTGGGGGTTGATGATGTGTTGTCCTTCCCTCTTACCACTAGAAAAACATGCTGTCCTGGAGAGTTACATTTTACATTGGCTCCGTTCATCCTCTACAAGCTGTCCCTTTCTCTGACTTTTGGACAGATTTGCAGCAGGACAGCTTTCCTAAGTTGTCAGATTTCCCTCCAGAGGTGCAACCCTTTCCAAAGCAAGAGAGCATCCTTCTGGAGGGGATCTTTCATCTGTATTGTGTTTCTGTCATTAAATAGGCACACAGAGAGGAATTGTTTCTTAGAAAATTAGAGGTCAGCCTTCATTATGTACCAGCTATCTGCAAGACCAAAAGAAATGCTGCAAATTTCCCTGTACCCAATGTTCCAGCTGACTACTAAATGCTTGTGGCTTCTGTTTCTAAATGAGAAAATTCAAGTAAAATAAGACTGAGCAATTCCAGATTGGGTTATGCACATGGATGCTGAAATGCAGCACTGATTTCCACAGGTATTGGTCTCCCTTTCAGATGCTCATGGCATTGAGGGGGTTGCCCAGCAACGCTTTTTTTTTTTTTTTCTTTTCCTGATATGGGAAAGTAGCCATGAGGCTCTACATCCTCCTTTTTCCCATTTAGACCAAGACTGTTCCCTCACTAATAATCACACATTTCTGCTATCTAGTGTCATAAAACATAAAATCAGGCAGAAGAAAGCTTCATCTAGCTCCATATCCTGACTCCAATATTTAGCAGGTGTTATGGATAGTGTATGAGAAAGAAGGTTAATACTGAGTCATCTGTACCCTCACATACCCTTTTGGCTTAATGTATTTTTTCTGAGTACTTTTTCAAGACAGATTTTCAAGTCTTTAAATCAAGATAAATTGTATTTATAGAGGCAGAAGTGCAACTGATGGCCTGAAAGAAAAAGTTACTGCTTAAAGAACTGAGCAAACTTCGGGAAGAAACTAGTATTTCTTTGCAAGGTTAGAGGGATGAAGAGGACCATTTTTTTTTCTTTCTTTTTTTTTTTTTTTTTTCCTTTTTCTCTTTTTTGTCTTTGGATAATTCCTTGTGTGCAAGCTTGAAGGTTGGACCTCAAGTTCAAGACTCATTAATATGCCACACACAGAGGCTGAATGCAGCAGGGGTTGGCACATGTCGACTTCTGCATTTGAGGCACTGATGGTTCAATTCCCAGCATCGCTTGCTGGCTCCAGAATCATAATCAAGGACGCAGCGAGTCTCTGTGCTGGGTGAGCACTGCACAGCGCTCTTCCCCATGTCATTAAACCAGGAAGGGCTTTGGCAGTATTCCACTATAGACAATTCTCAGTGGCTACTTAGAAAAGAGTTGGAAGCCATATGGCTTCCACAGTGGAACCACGGGCAGAGAGGGCAAATGTATGAGAGAGACAGAGAGTAAGACAGCAGAGAGGAGAGCTCAGAGCTTTAAATATCCTTTCTTCCATTTTTCCCATTGTTCTGCCAGTGCATATCATTGCCTTCTGCTCGCTGAAAATGTTGTACTTTATTTGTTAAATAAGTAAAACAAAACACATTTCTATAATTGCTGCTAGGGTTTGTGTCTCTTATT
The DNA here is from genome assembly GCF_965140915.1 of Aythya marila. Taxonomy (NCBI): domain Eukaryota; kingdom Metazoa; phylum Chordata; class Aves; order Anseriformes; family Anatidae; genus Aythya; species Aythya marila. The sequence continues at coordinate 11,724,667 of NC_139055.1, forward strand.
CCATTGAAACGTTTCTGATGAGTTAGAGATCTTTTAAGAAACAGAACTGGATACGCTGTTTGTGTTCAAAAGGCCATGCAGTACTTCCCAACGAGACCAACAAGAGGGTTCTGCTGTGTGAGTTATCCTGAAGTCAGGGAGAATTCTTGAGGCCACCAACTGCATGTTAGCACATGCTCTACTACAGAGCCTGGGAGCTAACAGCCATATTTGTGTCAACAGGCATTTCTAAAACCATTGAGGCATTGAATTTCAGAAGTTTGATCTCCGCTAGTTTAGAAATGCAGTTTTCATGACCACTCAGTGTCCATGCATGGGATGAACTTTTTGAAATGTTCCAACTATCTGCTGGAAGTAGGCAAAGAAAAAAGCCAGATTTTGATTTTTTTTTTTTTTTTTTTTTTTTGTCTCTCCCAGTGGCCAAATTTGGCTTCAGTGAGTGGCCAAATTCCTTTGGAGAACATCCTCCTGTAGTGAGATGACAGTTGAAAAGTAGAGATGTGTTTAAAGGAGAAATGCAATACATACTTTCTGAAGAAAGAGTGGGAGCTGATGTTGGCAGCTCAGCTATGTTGGTAGCTATGGGCCACAGTCCCATTCCCTTTGTGTACAGAGCAGAAAAAGTAACCAGTTTAGGGCTGTCACTAGCAGATGTGCCTGTCTGTACACACACACGCGCGCAGATGCATGCACCAAGAGGAGAAACAAGCAGTACAGGGGTGGTGGGATTAGCACCCAAAGCTTGGAGTGAGATCAAGTACCAGGAGTGTGCTGGGTAGTATAGTCTTTCCTTTCTAATACAGACAGGAGGCAAATCAGAGGAAACAAGAGATCTCTTGGGAGAAGTGAAAAGAAAAACCATGATGCTAATGTTAAGAAGTTGTATCGTTGTCCTGGAGGAGCAGTCTGCAAAAAGGCTGCCTGTGGAGCTGGGGAGAAAGTCTGCACATGTGCGTGTGCATTCTCCCAGTCTCCTGCTTTTGCATATGAGCACACAAAAACGCATGCATTGTTGGTTCGTGTGTACATAACTGCAGTGGAAATCAATGAAGAGTTCAGATCACAACAACATGTTGAATCTATTGAGGTTCATTTATGTAACCATCCTACAATCCTTAAAATAAATCCCTGGCAGATACAATGAGATTCTGTAATTTTGTTAGAACTCCACAGCTACAGCCGTAAAACAGTTTCAACTGTGAGCTAGATTTGAAACACATCCATCCTAAATGATTTAATAACAACGATTCCTCTTTATATGCAATTTCCTAGAATTTATTTGCCATTTTCACCACTCTTACAACTCATCACTTTTATTTAAATTAAGCTCATGATTGTTCACTCTGTGTTGGAGAAGCAAGTCAGAGCATCGACCCCCTCCATGATCTGATGTCCTCTCCCTCCCAGTCTGCTGCTTAAATGCGCTCTCTGAGAGACCCCTCATCCTTCCTGAAAGGGACCTTTAGTTCTGGTTTCCCTTCATGTAGATGAAAGTGGAGCCTCTGTTTCTAGTACACAGGGGCCTCCCCGCTGAGCAGAGAGCACACGTAACAAGGCTCCACCTTCCCTTCAGCTCCTTTCCTCTGGTCAGTCATTAGACCCCAAGACATACCCCACCTCCTCATTAGGACACTAATAGAAGACAGGTGGTTATTAGGAACCAGTGACTGCCAAATATAGTTGTCTTTTTCCCCCATGAAATCCCAGAGATTTGCCCTTTATCCACTGTGACATGAGAATTGTTTATATTACAAACAGAGGTTGTCTCTGAACGTGGGTGGGTTGGCCTAGGCTTGCTGGCTGAGGTTAAAATAGCAATGAAGCCAAAGCAACTTAGGTTTGCTTCTTCAGACAGACCTGGTGGAAATTCCTGAATGGATCTCCGTCTGCTCACCCAAGATACTGTGTTTTCATGCTATTTTAACCTAAGTTAGTCATATGTATATGTTTTCCACCCAGTGTAACAAAGGGGTTCATAGAAAACTTGTATAATGAGTATAGGCAGGAAGAGGAGGCATGTGAAGAGGAGCTGATGGAGTTCATCTTTATAGCAAGGAAAGCATCAGATGTGCTTGGTGGTTTCTATGCTGTACTGTAAAATTTTTAGGAATGGGAGACAAGATTTAAGATTGACACTGAATCCTTCACAGTTGGATTTTTTTTTTTCTTCATTTATTAACAGTTTGGGCAGTTAGTTGTTTGAAAGGCTTGTTTGGTTTTGATTTTCAATTTATCCTATTGAAAATATTCAGTTTTCAAAGTTTGGGTTTTGAGTTTCAAAGCTATTGAGAAATAGATGGCCAAAATGTCTGCTGCCACTATGGAAGTATCCTTCTTATGGGGTGCTGCATGTCAGAGGTGAAGGGGCATCTTTGGGAATACACAAAGAGTCCGAAATGAGGGAGAGCTGAGAGACAGCCACATTGCTCGCTGAAGGGCAAAGCCTCGTACAAGTGGCTGGCAAGGAGCCCGTTCCTTTCTGAAGGTCAACAGCGTGCATGCACATTTCAGTGAGTTTTCTTTATAAGTGGGTCAGCATTTACTCAGCAAATGATTAGAGCAGATGGTGTAATTTAGAATCTATGACAAAACTTTTAATAGATCAGGGCTAACACGATGACAAGGAGCTCTGTGCCATTCTCCATTCCTGATTCCTGCTTTGCCTTGGGGTAAAAATCATGCCTGGGGTTGGATTTTCTGGACTGCTCATTCCGTCTGAGCAACTCAAACCACTTGTTTGAGCATCCTGTAAGACTGATCCTTGTCTTTGTCTAGTCCTGTATCCTTTATTGTTATTATTTTAAAATGCAACAATGAACTGAGGGTGGCAGGAAGGCACCAAACAGGTAAACGTGGTCTCTTCAAGGAACAGAGCTTTGAAGGAACAAACCACAGTTTGAAGAAAGTAACAAAGGCTGCATTTGTGTATTTTGCTCTGTGGAGCTGAAAATATCTAGTAAATTGATCCCGTGGGAGTAATAAATACACATTACTTTATCTTGTACTTCATGTCCTATACCCCTGAGCCTTGATAGAACAACACCACTTAATAGACTTAAAAAAAGAGTAATTACAGTCATTGGTTGTGTGATATTTCAGCCCTTCCAGCCCTGCCTGACCTTCTAATTTAGCTCACCGTGTCTAACTAATGCATTTATATTCATCTTTTATGAAGCATGTGTAGTACAAAATTGACTTTGCAGCCTTTAGCAAGCTGTCTTACCAGGTTTAGGATCCGGTTAGTACAGTGTAGGGTATAGCATATGTACATTTACAGCAGAATCTAGCATGCATATGGTTCTGATCAACTATTACTTGTTATTCTTTTGGAAATAAAAAATATTTATTCTACTTCATACCCCCCCTCCCCTTTTTAAAGCTTTTATTCATTTCGGCATTATTTACAGCTAAACATGCAGGCAGAAAGATGCAAGCATTTTTAAAATGATTACCACTAATGTTTCTACTTGTCAGAAGTGCTTAAATTTTCCTGCACTTTGTCTAAAAACTTAGCACTTTTACCTTTTAAGAATTACAAATTTATAAGATCTTACTAGGCTGATTTACAAACACAGCTGACAGTTTATGATGAATGATGTTGCAAAATGTACAATATGTTTCTCTGTCATTTCTATGCATGTATATATTAAGAGGAAGATTAAGAAGAGAGAGAACCCCCCTCTGAAAGAAACCCGTGAGTTAGAGAGCACATAGAAATCTCTCTCCTGTGTTTCCTCATAACTTCCTGCTCACTTCACTCATCCAGTAGAGCACAATTGTTCTCTGTGCATTTTCTTCCACCATATGGTATCCTCATTACCATACACTAAGGGTCCATATGGGGAACTTGTGAAGTGAACTGTATTCATTTTAACTGCCAGATGAGCAGCCTTTTGCTTTGCAAGCTTAGCTTAAGTCATCTGCTGTCTTTATGTTGTTATGGCAACACAGCACCAATAAAAAATTCTAATCTACTGTAAGTGTCTGGGATCACAGTATTTTAAATGCTTGCTGTAACTGTCCTCTAAGTGAAGATGCTTGTTGTTTTTGTATGACAAAGGGTTATTGTCTACTCCAGCAGGTGGCAGTAAAGAAATTGTTTCTTTTTTTTAACCTTTTTTATATATATATATATATATATATATTTTTTTTTTTTTTTAACCTTTTATATATATATATATATATATATTCTTTAATATATATATATATATTCTTTTTTCTCCCTCCTCTCCCCTCTGTGTCAAAAAGTCATAGATTGCACATCATGGTCAGTCATCTTCATTTTGCAGGATTTCTGCTGCTGCAGACAGAATTGCAAGTGATGCTCTTAAATTGCAACTCAAATACTAAAGATAGTGAAGTATGCAACTGCAGTGGCAGCTCATGTGCTTTACTGGCAGAGAGACCCAGGCTCATGTACCACTTCACCAGAATTCTGAAGCCTTCATGTCCATGCAGCTATTTCTTTTTTGGAGTTGTTTAGTTACATTTCCAAACTCCTGATTCAAACACAAAGCTAATTAAGAATATCTTTTAGTAATGGAAGTAGACAGCAGCATCCTTAAATATAAATCATTTTCACTTCCGCAGGCCACATGATATGTTGCATCTCTGTCTCTCTGTCTGTATTGAAAGTGAATGTTTGTAGTCTCAGTTCATCAGTTCACATTAGCCTCATGCTGAATATTTAAACACAGAACAATTTGAACACACCATGAAGAGAGACAGTGACTGCACTTTCACTTGGAACAGCAAGGGCTCATCTAATAATAATTTAGTAAATCAGCCATTTAGTGGCTCAGTTGTACACTGCATTGTGCCAAATAATATTCAGTTCAACTGTATGCTGGTAAAATTGAAATTCAGACTCCAGTCACGTGGCACTTTTTTGCTCAATGGAGAGATGAAATAGAAAATCACCCTCCCAATAGACTGAATGTAGTGATTTATCAAAAATATAGCAGAGTGACAATATAAACAGGATTTGGTTGTATGTGGTACAATCTATTCTAATTAGGCTTTTTATTAGCTTAGTTTCTACTACACAGATTATGTGATTATTCAGGAATTGCATTTACGTCTTCAATTTATTGTATCTGTGAAGAAAGAGCAGATACGCAGAGTTATTGCACAGTTGCTGTCCTTTAAGGCCCAGTCCTGTGGGAAGTGTAGTGAGACCTTTATTGCTGTATTTCCAGCACTGACTCTCAAGGAACACCATGCCCTTAGGAGCAATGGGGAAACACAGCTACTGCCTTTCCTCCTCATGAGGTGCCATGGATGTTACTTCATAGCATGAAAGCAATATCAGATTAATTCCTTTTCCCTGTTTAAGGCTATCATGATTTGTAGGGAGTGGTAATCTCATACTAAACTAACTGATATAACTGGAAAAACAAACAAACAAACAAAAAAAAACCAGACAAGCTCTTGGGTGCACGTGCCTTGTTTCCTGCATGCTGGCTGTACCTTTTCTCACCTGTATCAGTGGGTCTAATAAAAGATATTACCTCACCCTACAAAACTTGCCTCGGTTGTAACCACAGACCATTGTGACTTCAGCCAAACAGCTACCTGTTAAGGCTGTTTCTGATGAAGATGGGGGAGAGAGAATGTTTTCCTAGAGAGTACGTTGTGAAGTTTAATTGGTTCCCATTAAAGTGGTGCTTTGAGATCTTTGAATGCAGGGCATTGCAGAAGTGTGAAGTAATGTCTATAATCTCACCTACTGTTTCCATTTCTTGCCTGGTTTTAGGTGTTAGGCAGTGGTTTACGTGGTGATGTAAAATGTGATTGCAGTGTATTTCTCACAACACAGTCCAATTGAGCAGCAGAAAAAGCATCCTCCTTACCATCATGATGCCATTTAGCAGAGTGCTGGAAGCAATAGGATGCCTGTTGTCGTAATTCTTCTAAGAAATACCGAGTTTAACAATCTATACTTAACTGCTGACACTTGAAAACTCAAACATTTTGGTAAAATGAATCAAGCAGTAATGTTTCTTTTATGAGATCTCCTCACGGGAAGGGAAGGTTTGGCACCATTTGGAGATCAGGCTCAGTGATCCATCATAGCAAAGTCAGCTGTCCTGGCGCGTCTCATAGGTCACTCGATCGAACCGGTGGCTCTTACAACTATATTATTGCTTATGGAACAGTAATTGAGGCTCCATGGTTAAAAATTACCTGGTCTAATAGGCAGTGAACAATTTGCACTCAATACAATTATAAGCCAAATCATTCATTTCATAACACTTGGACTAATTTATTTGTTGACCTTTTAATATCCATAGCTCTTCAGTAGTATTAACTGCAACTCAGACAAAATCTCTTGTTCATTTTACTTTCATTGATTTTTTTTTTTTTCCATTGAGGCAATAACCGTTGTTGGAGTACAACCTTTTCTTTCTGTTGTAAAAGTCAATCATGTAACTTATGTTGATATAACTCAACTGGACTGAAATGTCCTCTAAGTACAATAGCATACAATCTCATGCTACTTGTGTAAACACAGATATGCATTTTAGTTTTGTTTTAAGGAATGTTTTGGAATCTATTTCTGACTATAGATGACACTTGATATGCTTGCTGAGAAGAAAATGGAAACAAAACAGAAGTATTTTTTAAAGCAGTGCCACACATATATTGCACATTTTTTGTTCATATATGGGAGATCTAAGATACAGAAATTTTGGAATTTGTCTCAGTTAATTTAGTTCTGTAGGACTAGTTCTTTAGGATGAGTATTTACTAATTCTATAGTCATAATTTCATCTGGACTTAGTATCCTGTCTCTGGAAATCCTAGCATTTTTCAGAATAGAGGTGCTTAATTTTTTCAGTGTGAGCTTTTGACAAATAAAATGTGTGCAAGAGTATTATTTTATAAACAGGAAAGAAATTTTATGAATGTTTTGGTAATCTGAATTTTCTTTCAGTTTTGCAGCTTAAAACTAAGAGTTTTTGATGATCAAAAAAGTTGCTGAAATATTAATGTGTTTTGAAAAATCAGTGGTGAATTTTGAAGCAATTCCATAAAATATGTGGTGAAGTGGAAATAGTAATCTTTTCGCTCACCACTAAAAAGGAGCCCTAGGTAGTATAAAATGGTGTACAAGCTTTTATATCATGGGAATATTCAGGAAAGGATATTTATATGACTGTGAAATGTCAGATAAATTTAATATTTTACATATACTCTTACTCAACATTTATACTCACTTTGGATAATTTTAGTTGACTTTTTAAGGACAAATATTTTTAAAAAATGATATCAGGAGAAAAATACCTTTTTCTTCTGATGAAAAAAAGTTGAATGCTTTTTAGCATATATGCTAGGAGGCACTTCAATGAAGCTCTCTGAGCTAAAGCCTCTTTGTATAATAAAATATTGTAAGTCTTTTGAACACATAGTTATAAAATATAATTGTTACATATTTGGCATTTTATGCTTCCCTAGAAATTACCACTTGGTATCTACACCTAATCTATGCTCTGTCTTTTCATTTCAATTGGGTCTGAAGTGGTCCTCCGTTGTAATGAGAATGCCCCTTTCAAGAGACTTCTTTTAATTATACCGATGATAAAATGTAAGTGAAAGTAGTCATTTGTAGAGGTTATGACTGAGCAGTGTTTTAACTGTAATACTAAAATCTACCTACGTTATTCCAGTCTCTATTTCAACATTTTTATGCACTCTCTCTCTACAGAACATAGTGGAATATCATTGTAGGTCAGAATTTCAGTGTGTCTTATTTTTCAGTTTTCTTCCTGTTATTAAAAGTAACCTGAACTCTCAATTTCTAGCTACTATCACTTCCTACCTGAAGCACACAATCGAGAAAAATCTTCATTATTTGACAGAGTGACAGTTTCACAGATCTTAAAAATATTCTGTCATTTTTTTTTTCAGTCTTCATTAAAACAAAATGCAGAGGGATTGTTTAATTAATTTCATATAGGTGAGCATGTGTTTTTTACAGAAAACACATAGTTTGGTGTACATATGACAGATATTTATATGGGTAAAAGCACTAATACAGAACAATTCTGAAAATGAAACAGACAAAACACATATATATACAAGTTACACTTTAATTGCTAGATAGCTCTGCTGATTGAATTCAGATTACATTCTTGCCTTGCAATACCAAACATAATTATATATCTTTATAGATTTAAATGCAGTCAAGTGAATTATGCCACCCAATACATTCCAGATTTGACCTAATAGGAGAACAATTTAAAAGGGATACAACTTGACCTGTGTTTGGAAATTCTTTGTGCATAAAAATGACAGGAAAAAGATATCAGCCTATTTGCTAAGTAAAATGTTTTTCACTGTTACAAACACATAATTGGATATCTACATTGTACCACATATAAAATTACAAGGCATGTTTAATCTTTTTTAATCCCCAGTATTCTCAGGAATTTTTCTAATTGGCACAAGAATATAATCTGCAGAATAAAGCTTCTAAAACAGCCTGTGCAGGATCTTTGAACGACAGTCTCAGAATTTAGTGTCTCTGTTCATTTTACCAAATTCTTTTTAAGTTTGCTTAAGTCCAGACCCTTCAAATAATTTAAAACATTCTTCTTCTTCCATAAGGGGACTTTGACAACTTTCCAAAAATATATGGGTATAAAATGGTCAGGAGAAGACTGTGAGTAATAACTCTTTTTTTTTTTTTTTTCTCTCTTTTTTTTTTTTTTTTTTTTCCTTGCAACTCTCATCTGTTTTCAAGAGACAGGAATGTTAATACTATGGAGAGCAGGGGAAGAACTATCACAAAGTCTTCTATATGCAAAAATAAAGACACAAAAAACTAAAACCTCATTAAACTCAATAATGAACATCTGTTTCAAAGTACTGTAGGTGCTGGTAGAAATGGTTTGGGGTAAATTTTCAAAAAGAAGTGCTTGAGTTTCCTATCTGAGATTGTTCTGTGCATGTTTCTTTGTATGTTTTGCCCAGGGACTGCAGGTGGATGTGGCATATAAGAAAAAATTAGTGTGTGAAATATGCTTTCAGGTCACTCGGGCCAACCTTTGTATCAGATGGAAGAGAAGAATCTAATGTTCTCTATTGTTCATGTGTTCATGGGTAAATTGGGAAACTTTTTTGTAACCTAAACAGATGGGAATAGCATGAGTCACTGTAAACTGGTAGGATGGAGGAACTTCTGTAAAGAAAGGTGGTGAAGAGTGTTAGCCACTGAATTGTACTTACGTGGATTTATCCATTCACGATCTATTTTATAGATAATTTTTAGATTATAGATTAATTTATAGATTATTTTGTCTTCTAGTGATTCATTGGATCTGACAAACTGATCATAGTTTGAAAGAGGGGATTGCATAACTAAGGAAAAGCATGTGCAGAAGAAAATGGTCTTTGCATTGTTGGGATAAATTCTGCAACCTCTTGTACAGCATGAAAATGTGTTTCCTTTCATGCTTTTGCTGTGTTTCATACTGAGGGGATCTGTCCTTAGATCCTCACAGTGTGAGCTTGCAAGATAACCCGTGGGAAATGCTATAGAAGGTGCCAGAGAATTACCATTTACTCAATTTCTTAATAAGAGTGTTAGAGAATTCCAAATATGACTGACAGCAACCAGACACCAGTTGATGTGCTATAGGATGTAAACAGATATGAGAATAGAATGTAGTAATATCTACCAATCCTGTGCTGTGTGGGTATGGCCTCATGGGTTAAAAATTGACAACTCTGAATAGTTCCATCTCTAAATGCTATAAATGCCTTTGTCTGGTGTATTTGTCTGGGGAAATCCATACTGGAAACATATTTAGGAAAATCAAAAGTTCTGCAGCCACCTGAGGGATATAGCTGAGAGTCTTTATCAATCACCAATTGATAATTCAATCACCATTGGCTAAATTCCCTAAAAGAGGGACACTTTTATAAACGCTGGCAGAGTGATTTTAGTTCTGCTTATCAGCTTTCACACATCCACTCTTCTCTCTTTGACTTAGAGACCTAACATTAGCAGAGAACTCCAGAGCTTTCAGCAACAGAACTGTCCAAATTACTTGCCAGATGCTTCAGTTGATGATAATATGGTGGGAGCATCCAGACTCTCAAATGTCAGTTTATTCAAAGGGTTATTCCAGTGCAACTATATTAATGCCAGTTTATTCCACGTTACTGTGTATCTAGATGAGGTACACATCTGTGCCAGCTACTAATTCAGTTGCCATTGTTACATGCCCATCATTTATGGAAATGAAGACCAGCGGCATGAGTGGTGTGGATTAAAAAAGGAGGCTGATACTTTTTTGTGTGTGTCTAAGTACATCAAATTAACGGGAGGATAACAGGGGTAAGATGGGAGACTTGCAGTGACAGACTTACAGATGATCACCATCATTTTGTTCCTTCTTTTGTCATCAGTATTTCCAATGGAGGTTTTTTGAATAGGGTGTGTTTTCCTTATTGCTATTCATTTATCACCTTTGTGGTTAAGAGGTGTTTTAATCATTGATTCTCAACATTTATGGCTAGATGCCTGCTCACATTTGCACATCAGTGTTTGTTCTTCCTGCTGCCTCATATAGGCTTTCTATATTTTATTTATAAGGTTGGCTCATTGTGGAGCAGGTGGTAAGGTCATGCATGACTGTTTTTAGTGCTGTAGAGTTAGGCTGTGATTTTCAGTCTGGGTGGAGGCTGATGAGACTACAATGGCTTGGAAAAGCTAAGGTTCTAGCTCCCACTGTAGACTTATTTTCTGGAAATTGCCATTGAAATTCAGTAACAGGACTGATTCAGTGTACTTCCATCCTATAGGCAGTGGTAAGCAGAAGCTTTTTTTTTTTTTTTTTTTTTTTTTTTTTAACTATGTTGTCTTTCTCTCATTTTGCTTCCTGTCATTATGATATTGTGTTTACTTCTTCAGTATGATTAAATTATAATATATGGAAACAATTCAGTTGTTTGTTTAGCAGAAAAGTTTTCATTTTATGTGAGTACAAAAATCTTTCTAGTGAAATGGCCCTGCTATTTTATACTTCCCATGAAGCTGGCTTAGTTTGCTCGGTTTTACAGTAAATGGAGTATCTCTACATTTTGAATGCCTTTTATGAGTCTTTTATAAAAATATAATTGCTGAGAATGATACAATAATGCAATGCTCCCTGTAGATATGGAAAGATGGGAGGTGCTGGGCAGGCTGAAACTCTTGTATACCAAGCTAGATGACTGGCATTTTAGATCTGTGGCATCCTTCTAAATGGCTCTCTACCTAAATGCTATCTTTGCCATTAGAATTAAAAAGATGTGTTCACAACTTTATGTTTATTCGTTTATTATTATTATTGTATAGTGCATATACAAATTCTAAGTTTAAAACTTAGTTTTAGTACATATCCTACATCAGTATATCGAAAGTTTCATTGAAAAAGAAAGGCAAATTTTGAGCACAAAACATTTTAATTTTTACTTGAACTTGCAGAATGTGACCTTTGCAAGGTGAAGAAAGGAACTGGAGTCTGCTGTTCAGTATTTTGACTCTGTAGAAGAGGTTTTTTCTTGCAAGTAGCCATGAGAGTAGGAAGTTAGAAGGCAGAGCCAGGAGGTCAGACATAAGAGTCAAGGAAGTATGAATGACATCATCATCCCTAAGTACCCTCTCAGAAGATGAATGAGCTCTCTCTTGTATTACAATGCTAAAGAGCATTAGAAGGTGATATGATATCTAGACAACACATAAGATAAATGCCTCACAGTCCGCTAGAACTGCTTCCCCCCCACGCCCTCCACAAGTACATAAATCCTTTGGTGGTCTCAATAATACAATATGTGGCTGATGAGTATTATATATTGTGGCCAGCTTTTTCTTGACAAAATTCATTTACATTTAACAAGTATCTTGAACACTGTCTAATTTAGTTACCAAAGCTGAATAACTCACTATAATTCTAGATACCCTTTTCCTGATTAGACTCACAGCAGTGTTGGGACAAAAGTGGATATATTCACTAGACACCCAATAATAATAATATTTTTTTTAAAAAGGCAGATGTCAACAGCAGATATCTTTTTTAAAGCTGTCACAAAATTTGTTCATCATGATAGAACTTGACACAAAATGTGTCTGTCGTAATAAAACTTGAAATGAAAGTTTTATGATATTAATGAATTCCTACTAAAACAAATGCATGTCACAAACAAAACATGCAAAGTCACTGTAACGTTGGTCCAGGGTACATTCAGTCAGAAGAGGATTTTATTTAAATTATAATCATCATGCTTTAAAAGCACAGTCATTCTTGTATGCTTTATATAATCCTTCCTACAGTGATTTTGGAATATGCAAAGTCACAGCAGACTTTACTACCCCACCTGTTCTTTTTTTTTTTTTTTTTTTTTTTAATGTAAACATCCCTTACTATTTTCAGGAAGAAAATCTGATAGAAATAGTTCATTGCATTTTTGTTTCACAAAATAATAATAATAATAACAAATCCATCAGTAGAAAATCAGCTTCAGCTTTGGAATAGAAATGGACTCTGGATCTGTGTTGTGTAGCTGTATGAAGGGCAGAGTTCTGATGCATCGTATTTAATCTCTAAAGTAATAGACTATAATTTAAAAAGTAATATATGATGATAATTTAAATAATATTTTAAATAATCTATAATAATATTTTAAGTAATATTTTAAATAAAGTAGTATATTATAACATTTTACTCTTTTCTATATTTTCTCATTTGTTATTTTGTAGAAATAAAAGGATGGTCATTTGACAAAAAATGAAAGACAAGAAGGTCCTCAAACGAAATGCTGCATAGTCCTTTATTCTAACCCAAAAGCTGTCAGACTTTTAACATTAGTAGAAGAGTGGATCTTTTTTGACAAATGCCCCCATAAATTAGATATTAGCTTTAGTCAAACTCTGTCTCTTCAGGAAATATTTCCACTTGCATATTCAATTGGAAGGACCTTACATGATGCCCACTTACTGCTAGGAAAATCTATGTTTCCGTGATGAAGGCAAAGAATAATTTCTGTGAACAAAAGAAATCTGGAATAACAGACTTTGAGCTTGTGCAGACATTTCTTTTTGTAGGATGTGTTTCACTCACTTTTTGATGTCTGTCTGCTTCTCTGTCCACCTATCTATCTGTTTATCACCATTGCAGTGGTAACATACAGTATCAATTGGATTTTAAAAGACATAGATCTTTTATATTAGCTGTCCTTTTTTATAATACCTTTTACAAATTTAATCAATGCATTTTAATATACTATATAGTTTAAGTGCAATATACAATAAATATTCAAGCTTCATCTTAAACATGCTCTAGCCTTTAAATTGTTAAAACTGCAGTGCCCTTTCAATCTACTTACATAATGTCATAAAATATACATTTCAAGGTAAATGAAGTCAGCTACTTCAATTTAGTCCCTCAAACTGGTAGTAAATGAGAGGTTAACACTATGGTGCCAAACCCATTATTGAGTAAATTTAGCACCTTGGACAGCTCTGTAAAATCTTTATTGCTTTCCTGACCTGCTCGTCATGTTCTGTCTATGTGTTCAGTGGCTCTCAGCTCTGATTGAAAGGCAATATATTAGATCCCGAACACAAACATGCTCGGGGGCTGCTTCACTGTGAGCGTAATGACATGGAGGTGAGAACAATTTTCTGGTCACCGCAATCCAAGCACCTTGCAAGGTCTGTTGCTCTAACTTATAGAGGACTTTGGGGGTTCCTTTGTACGTGAAGTCATAATGGTAGCTTCTACGGTAATTTAGGCAGAGCTGCAAAAGGTTTAACTGCATTCAGAAAACAAAAAGTTAATGCCTTGAGCATGCCTGTAGTAGCATTTTACCGTGTATCTTTAAAGCTACTTTGTGTCTGTAAGAACTACCGTCAGCTCTGGAATAGAAGATACCAGTATCTGACACAGGAGTTTTTGTGTAAAATCTACTTTGTATGATTTGAAAATGTCATAAACAAGAAATGCTTTTATTGTGTGAAAATATTGTTAGAGAAAGTATGAAACTCAAATTTACAGGCTACAAAGATATTGGAAAAAGATAACCATTGACTAGCTAGGAAAATTGAATGCTATTTGTCAAGCATACTTCAGTAAAACATCATGACAATTAGTTTTATTTACATACAACGTAATATTGCATCAAATAACTTCCAATATTTAGGAACTGGAATATATTTGATATTAGGTAGAGCAGCTGTAAGATTGCATGTAATTACCTAATTTTTTAACATGGTCTTCAATCTCTTTTTAGATGCATTCTGAGATTTTTAGCTCAGCATAACATAAATAACTATGATTAGTCAGGTGGAGCAGAATTGACTATTTAAACTTCCTTTTTTTTTTTTTTTTTTTTTTTTTAGTAATTTGGCATAATGACAGCTTAGGTTAACAATATTCCAAAGCGGTTTGTGGGCTCTGTATCACATTTTAATTTTGCATTAGTGAAATATATAGTGCAAACAATTTCTACTGAAGTGAAATAAATCCTAGTTTGCAAAGTCAAACACCTGCGTAGTAATTTTCCATCTACAATCATATTTGAAAAAGATAACATTTTTTTCAGAAACACTTCTACTCTCCAGTTTGTATCTTCAACATGAGGAAAAAAGGGCTACTTAGTGTTCTGATGACTCTGGTAAAGCAATAAGGATTGATTGTACCTGGACGTTACTTGTAGTCTGCTTGTCCATGATTATACAGCTAATGGTTGTGGTCAAGCTATGTGAAGGGAAAAAAAAAAAGAAAAGAAAGGCTGTAGCAAACTAACTCCTCAGAATTGGTTTCAATGTAGTGATTCAAAAATCTTTCTATATCTATCTATATATTACATCTCACTTCATATGTGGAAAATAATTTAAATGTGTGTTCTGGGAGAGGGGTGTGCAGCAAAGGCAAGCCTAAATGTTTACTGGGAGTACAAAAATCCTCCATCTCATTTTTGAATTTAGGACATTATATATGTCATAAGTAGTTACTGCAGTATGACAACTGTTTTATCTTATATTATAGAGAATTTAAAATTGAAAAAAATGCTAATATGCATCTAAAAGCTTGTCATTTGAAGAGTTGTTCAAGGATTTTTGAAGAGGTTATGGTGACAGCAAAATGAACGCAATTATATCTCTATTTTCTGATCAGACTCTACAGTATATGAAAATTGAGCATTACTGTTTCTTTTTGGTATAAAATATGGCTATTGTGTAAAATATTTTAACTCTAAAAGTTTAACTTTGTAGAAAACTGTAAAATACTCAGAACTGTTACTATTTTTGTAAGCTACCTACAGAAATATACCATGATGAATAACATCATGTTAATTTATTAGGGTATCATGCAGGGGCTGGTAATTACAAAAGTATGGTGTTTTGCTTAAAGGACAGTCTGGACTGTTTTTGATTAGGCAATTGGTAATCTGCTAGGTGTTTTTAAAGAATATGATTTTTTTTTTTTTTTTTTTTTTTTTTGCATTTTCTATCAGCTTTCCTGATAGAGATTTTTCCACACTTTAAAATGTAAGAACACAGGAAATGCTAGTATTACTTGACTGCCCATTTAAAATGCTGTACAAATAAGAACAAATAGGAAAATGGAGGGAGAAAGAAAGAGGAATAAAAAGTTAATTTATGTCCCAAAATGAAAGCTATATCCAAGACTGCTCTAATTTCTGCTGTCCATGCTGGGGTTTTTTCAAGGAAACACTTCATGGCACTGGGCCATTCTCACATATTGCATGTATTCGTGTATATGGCTCCCACCCTGACCTGTCATATCAAGATACAAACCAAAGAAGTTGAAAGGTTACATTACCAGTAGCACAGAACTGATTGGGTATCTTCTGAACGTGGCCTGCTGGGTAAGGTCACAATTCCTGCAGTATGCAATTAAGAAAAAAATAAACACATTGAAGGGATTCATAACATGCTCTGAATGACATTGATTGCAGTAATCTAGTAAATGACCTCAGGATTGTATTCTGCAATAAACCGATGAGTGGTTTATGGTGCAGATGGTAGAGACAATTGAGTGATGTATTTTATTTTGCAGCACCAATGATTCTCACCTTTTGACTTGATTAAGCGTGTGTGCGAATAGGATGAACTAGTGATTTAACACCATTGAGTGGTTGCTGAGAGTTGTTAAAATTAAGGTCTACCTGGTGGGAGGAAAAAAACAAAAACAAACAAACAAAAAAACAATACAAAACACAGTGCAACTGATAGAACAATATAAAAGATTCTAATATTTGTTTTCCCCCACAAAGAGTTTATTGAACTCAGAGGAACACATCTGTTTTTATATTGACAGGAAGTAATACTTAAGAGGGCTGCTGATTTAGTAGAAGCACTCTATGGTATGCCACATAATAACCAGGTAAATGCATTCTACTTCAGCAATTCTAAAACATGGCTATTTCTTAGATGTATAGATAGATCAGGGGCTAAAGGTATATGATACTATAATGTGAGACAAGAATAAATATGTAGGGCAATGCTATATCTGGAATGGGGTTTAGTTTGCTTGCTTTCTTTTTAAAGTATGTGAATTTAGTGCTTGCAAAAGCAACATGTTATTAACCCTGGGGGCATTTGCCCACTGTCACCAGAGACTCTATGATATGGGCAATGATATGCATTATTTCTTGCCACCAGTGATGTTTCAGTCTTACCCTAAAGATATTTTAGCTTTAAGGTGGAGTAAGCCTAGGCTTCAGTTCCATTCTGCCTATTTGTCTTGTTATACAGAAATGTGGCCACTGGGACTGAAGCTTCCAACTCTCTTACCACAGTTGTCAGGATTTATCATGAAGGAAGCAGATCTATAAGCATCAGCTATCAGTCAGCTAGCTGGTTTAGAAAGAAAAGCATCTAGTTTTTCCTTTGGAGGGGGAAATGTTTTATTTTATTATGTAAGAAAAGGTTTGTCAGAGTAGACTTGGTAACTCTTTTATTCTTTTTT
Organism: Aythya marila; assembly: GCF_965140915.1. Lineage (NCBI taxonomy): Eukaryota > Metazoa > Chordata > Aves > Anseriformes > Anatidae > Aythya > Aythya marila. The sequence goes on from NC_139055.1 coordinate 11,741,652, forward strand.
ACCCTTCTTGTCCCCTAGGAAATAATCCTGAAAAGAGCAGCAGATATCGCAGAAGCACTCTACAGTGTCCCCCGCAACCACAACCAGCTCCCCGCCCTTGCTAACACGTCAGTCCACGCAGGAATGATGGGAGTGAATTCCTTTAGCGGTCAACTAGCTGTCAATGTTTCCGAAGCCTCACAGGCCACCAATCAGGGTCAGGAGAAGACGCGTCTTCCTCTCTTTTTGAACCTTTTCTGATAGAAGTCAGGCAAACACACAGAACAGTGTGAGAGTGATGGTTCAAAACCAAATGCAAGAAGCACATCCAGACAGACATCGTCACACCTGCATGCAGAAACTTTGAATTACTCAATTCTGTCATGAGATGGGGCTTTCTTTAGTGACTTCAGCCCCAGTTCTGGAAAAGCACTTATGCATGTATCAGACCGCTTTCTGTCTGCTCAGAGTAACACTTGCACTTGTGTTTAAATCCCGCTATTTTGAAAAGAATTTCTATAACCTGAACATGTACTTAATCTTAAGTACGTACTTACATATTTTCCTGAACATGGATGATCTCTGAGTCTGGGCCTTGTATAGTATTTCTTTATAACACAAAAGTATCTCTTCATTATTTTTTGATTTGGTTTTGGAAGAGACATTATGTTGGCGCTAATTGTTTTCAGAGGTTGAGACTTTTCTTAATTTTAAAAGTGAGTAAAAATAGAAATATTTACAAAGACATTTTCAGAGCTTCTCTCATTTTTAAGATAGAGCATTTTTCACTTTACATAAAATCAAATCAATATTGTTTTAATTTCTATAGTTAAAAAAGTGACAAACATCTTTTTTTAAAAAAAAATCTTTGCATTTTTCACTCTCCTTTGCTCAGCTCCCTTTATTACAAAACTTAAATTCCATTTTAATGATAAAATAGTAGAAGGAATCTGCTTTTTCAGAAGGGCAGAAAAATTATTTTGCATTATACTAAAAAATAGAAATGATTTTCAGATCATAATATTTTATGGACATGCTATGCAATGGGAAGAGAAGTTTATATTTCATCTTCTGGGAGTGGAGATACATTTTGTATTCCTGTGCTTCTAGAAACAAATCCTCATTTTTGGGTATTTGGATATGAGTTTCTCCAAACATCATTTCCAGAATTAGGTAGAAATTCAAATTTTAACTTGGAATCAAATTTGGTTATTCTCTACCAACATAGTGATCAGACTAGGAAAAGGAGACTTAGGATTTTCCACTACTTTGAGAAATTTACCGTGTTTTCTATAGTGTGCTGTAGCATCTAATTTGAGATGCATTAAATGAGAGACGTCAGAAGACATTTAACAGAAATCACATGTTTTTAACATACCTTAAATCAGTATGTACCGCTAACTTTGAAAACATAGGTCATGTTTGCTCCATCTCCTACAAACAGCTCTTTTAGAGTGAGTATTCCAAGAATACCCAATGGTCATCTCCTTGAAAGAACAGGTTGCCTGTGAAGGCTGTAGCCTTCCTCCTCCCTCTTTGAGTTCCCACAAGCAATGACCCAGGCAGTGAGGGATCACAATTTGGGTTACTTGGTGGTAGCAGTGGTCAGTCCTGCCCCTCCCTGTGCACACCGTGGCTGCCTTAGGAGCCCCAGATTACTTGCCTGTAGCTGTTTGTTTATGAAATTTCTCTTGGGCTAACACCAATTTCTAAATGTATTCCCTCCCCACAAAAGGTTTTACTCGCAACTCAAGCAGCGTGTCACCTCATGGCTATGTGCCAAGCACCACCCCTCAGCAGACAAATTATAACTCTGTCACAACAAGCATGAATGGCTATGGGAATGCTGGAATGTCAAATTTAGGTGGTTCTCCGACCTTCCTGAATGGATCTGCTGCCAATTCTCCCTATGCCAGTGAGTATTATATGATTCTTCTGTATTTGTACATTTTTATTACAAGGAGTTGGTGACTTTTCTGTAATACTCAATATTTAGTTTCTATTCTGAGCATTTGAAACAGAGCTTGGACATTTCTCTCCTCTTTCACTCCCCCACTGACCTTTGAAGCACTTTGAAGACATTGGTGTTGCCAGCAATGCTTTTCTGTTTTGTTGTTATTATTTGGAAGTCTCATAAAGGCTGAAAAAGAATAACGCTTCTCATGATTTGGGCTGATGGTCTCATAACTTACCTTGTACTCTAAATACGAAATGCTGTCTTCAACATTGACAATTTTAGAAAGCAGGGATGGCATAACTGACTTAATTTCCATTGGAGTTGATCAAATATTATTGGTGCACACTTTTTGTTGCAGTGAGTATGGAAGGAGGCTAAGTATATTTGCTGCAGGAAAAATAGTGTTTCCAACTGTAAGATATGAAGGGCAGAAAAGTTGGCTATAATACTGGCACAGACTGACATTTCCATAAGCTGCACGATGATGTTTCCAAGACCTCTGAGCAAATAATGTGCTCATAACCTTTATACACATTATGAATTACTATTGGGCCTAATCTTGATTGCTTATATGCCATTTGCTTTGTAACTAGTATATTGACTTCACTGAGAACTTAGTAAAATGTGACAATGGCTCTTAGAGTTTGTATTTTAGTGACTGTACAGAGAATGCCATAAAGATTCAGGTCATACAAAACATACATCCCATGGCATAAAGCGCGTATGTTCTACAGTCCCAGTTATGGAAATATTTATATGTAGGACTAACTTTCTGCATTATAATATTAAAGATTTAACAACCTGTTTAAATATGTATATATACACATATAGATATACGTATATGTTTCTGTTGGTAAATGCCTATGAACCTTTCCTGCCACAGCTCAGTAGTCCCTATTCACATGAGAAAATTAAATGAATAGGACCTGCCCAATTCCTCTGACATTACTCATGTTGTATAACAGATTCCACAGACATCTGCAGAAAGCTACAAGCAGAATCGGGCCAGAAGGTCTTGTCATATAAAAAGGTTTATAGGCTGAGACCCTAGCATGGACAGGAGAAACAGTGCTGGACATACCATGGTTTACATATCAAATCTTAAGTTTAGTGATGTAACAGCAATAATGAATTATTTTGAATTGCGTTGCTAGAGTTTAGAATTGAAAAGGAGGAGCAACTCTGATCAAAAAAATTACCTCCAAAGCTTCTTAGCTGCCACAAATTTAGAATAAAATATTTACCCATGTAACTAATACTTATAACTTAAGAATTGCTAACCAGTTATTATTTTTTACTCTAATAATAATGTAACAAATAATGTTGCAGAGTACCTTACTTACTTATTAAGTTGAATTTACTGTCATAGAATTTGCACTCTCTGAATTCATAATACAACATGATTGATGAGACATCTCTTTTTGGAAGCAGATGCCAGTGATGCATTTAAAATACTCAAGCAGTGTATAATTCCATATTTATGAACAAAGTCCTCTTTAGAATAGCACTTCACTTTCCAGCCCTGGTTCTTTATTCTAGTTATATTTTGGGAGGTTTTCTTGGTAGATCTGTCATTCTGCTAATGCCTAATCCATTGAATCAGAAAATGCTTCAATCATGACCTGAAAATTAAAAGGTGGCATTCTTAATTAAATCAATAAACTAATTGCTGTATAGTAGCAATTCAATTTAGGTGCTTTGATTGCTCTCCCTTAGCAAGTACTTCCAGACATAGAGTGACTTCAGACTAAGATTGTATCTGTCAGACTGTGAAACTTTGAACATTTAATTTCCATTAATTGATTTCCTCAGTGTTAACAAATATGATATCAGATTCTCAAAAAAGAACTTAAATAGGGTGATTTTTATCTACATAAATGCAAATAAAATAATAATGCAAAGCCCAGATGATATTAATTTTACTCTGTAATACGCAATTATTCATAGCCCCATCTTCTATATATGCAGTTTCTAAACAGGACAAAGAGTGAAAACACAGGATTTACTAATGACTTTTTTTTTTTTTTGTACTCAAAGAGGAGAAGTCAGCAATGCGGTCTGAAAATAAAAGGAGATGGTTTTATTTTCATGAAAATACACTTAAAATCTCAATAATAAGTACATGAACCAAAGCTCTTTATTGCATCATATGGTAAAATAAGATTTTAAGGGTGTGTCTACCTTGTGCAGGGTGTCTGAAACAGTGTAGATCTTTCTGCACCCATCTTCCAGCAAGAAAAGTTCTGCTCAAAATGCTGGTTAAGAGGCTGGTTAAAAACTTTCCACATTAAAAATTCCAGATCCAAATTTGTACCACTCTCCTCACCCATCAGTTTTCTAATCCCTCAGTTGCCTGCACAATCTGGATTCCTTATTCACTTGTTCTGACCAGGGCAATGGCTGATGCCAAACCTTAGAATAATTGTTGCATTGAAAGAGAATTAAGGGAGTCCTTGAGAGCACTTAGAAGGGGGAAAAAAAGTTTTTTTTTTTTTTTTTTTTTTTTAAAAAGTGCTTCCTGCAGTGACCAATTCCACTTTGTGAGCAACCAGAACTCTAACTGCAGTAAAAGTCTTGGTACTTTGAAATTAGACTTAGTACATCCAAGCAGCAGGATTATTTTGTTTCTATGGTAGTGCTGACATTCTAATACTAAGGTATGCCTTTTGGGGGGGTCTTCTTTTCCTCTAGTTGTGCCATCAAGTCCAACAATGGCCTCCTCCACTAGCCTCCCCTCAAACTGTAGCAGTTCGTCTGGGATTTTCTCCTTCTCACCAGCCAACATGGTCTCAGCGGTGAAACAGAAGAGTGCTTTTGCGCCAGTTGTGAGACCGCAAACGTCTCCTCCTCCCACCTGCACCAGCACCAACGGCAATAGCCTGCAAGGTAAGTGAAACCAGCTCTGGAACATAGAAGGCTGCTCTCAAAACCGTAAGTTCCCAGTGCCTTGAGAGGCTCTAAGCGACACTGAGTTTTCCAAGGGGAGAGGAGACAGTGGGGGATCCCTGGTGGCCTCTGTCCTAAAGTTTCCTCCCCAAAAGAGTAACTGGACTCCACCGCCAGCCCACCTAGTACCTTGCAGGTGTTTGGCAACCACCCTACCTCTAACTCGACTAATACTGATGAATTGGGAGGCTGTGTCTCTTAAAGCACAGACCTACTGTTATGATAAAAACGAGTAATATTTCAGCTTACTAATACCATCCTTTTTCTTTCTTTCCTCTCTTATTCCCTGTTGTCGTCCATTATCAGACCAGTCTTTTGTGGACTCTAGCAAGTACTCCACTGCAGGGTCTCTCCAGGGGCTGGCCTTCTCCTGAAGTACGTCACTCAATCTTCCCTTCCTTTTTTTCCTTTGTCATAGTACACTTGTGCAGAGATCCTACTGAGAGCAAATAGACCGTTACAGAGCTTGGCACAAACCTTTGCCTTTCATAAATAGAAGACACGTTACAAACTAACAGCAGCATTTTCCAGTGTAACTCATACCAGGGCAAATATTAGTTAGCACTGATTAATATACTTCTGTGCCAATAAATTTCCACAAATGATGCAGGGCATCTTTGAAAGCCTCTTCAAATGTTGGTAGTAAGGGGCTGCTCCTTTTCTCTATCCCTTCCCCTCTTGTTACAAAGTATTCCAGCATTAGCACCTAAATCCATTCTGGAGCATTGATGCAGGGAGTGGCAGACAAAAGCTTGTCAAACTGAGGATGCTGCAAAGACCAGCACTGCCCATTTCATTGTTTGGTTCAGCCTATTTTCCAACACTGTGCCTAAACCTCTCTGTATAATTACCTCACCGTGCATTAGTGTGCTGAGAGATGTTTTCATGCTCACTTAGACCAAGGAGTTTTCTTAAGCAGATGCAGCCAGCTGCCTCCAGCTGTGCCAGAGGTGGGAAAGATTTTGCGGTATGCATTGTGCTTCCCCCCAGACCTGACGTCTATTTTCCTTTCCACGTGCCTGTGCAAATTATCCAAAGAGCATTGAGCAGGGAACAAAATCCTTCATTTTCAAAGCTGTGTTCAGGAGGAGCTGCACAGAGCAGGGGGAGGATGGCTCCACAGACTCCACATGTCACTCTACAGCCTCTGAAAAGACAGACACTGGGCTTGCAGGCATAATGCTGATAGCACTGTTACAGCTGAAAAATCTATATGCAGGCAGAGCGCAAGGAGTTCATTCATAAAAGCTGGGATCCATTGTGACTGAAGGGAAGCATTGTCCTCAGTGCATTTTACACCGATGAATTGGAAGGATGAATCCTTGGAGATGTATGCATACACACAAGCACACACAGAAATTGTGAAAATACTGGGAAAACATAAGCAGCACTTGGGTGCCTTCAATAAGAATTGCTATAAATACAGACTGCATCAAGAGTCATACACAACAAAGTTTTCAGACGAGCTGTGGTGTTTAGAATATAAATTTTTATGCGTTTTAAAAATTCGGTACTGCTGACATGCTACAGATGTTAAAGGCAGCAGCTAAAAATGTTTTGCCTCTAAATTAAAAATAAAAAAGAAGGTAAGAGTTGACTGCCAGAAACTTTTGAACATATTAATGTTTTTGTCATCTCTTCTACTTGTCCCAGTATGCAGTTGAGGTTAGAGAGAAAAAGCAAGTAACAGGAGAAGGTTTTTTCAAGCACTGTTTTTCCTTTCACAAGACACAGAATTCCCAGATTCCGCCTACTGGGTTATGGAAAGCAATTATGGAATAAGCTGAGTGCCGGATGCAACTGGGGCTTGCTGATTGCCTCCTCATTATGTCACATCCAGATCTGTAATGCCCAGAAACCACACAGATCTGAGTGTTTTCCCTAATTTTTATTTAGCAATTCAGTTTTTATAATAGGAATGAGCCACCAAGAGATGGTTCATTTTTAGGTCATTGCTGAACTTCTTGGTGAGTTAAAGACATACAGCCTTTAGCCCCATGCCTTCTGACACCACCCGAGGCTTGTAATAATGACTCAGAAATGCACTGCCTGTTGTGCCTTATTGCTTAAATAAACAACCTTGTATAAGGAGGCTGTCTTATCTCTCTTGGGCTTCTGGATACATCAGAAAGCAATCAAGCTTTCCTTATGTAGCTCAGATATCAGCAGAACTCACTAAAACAACAGCTAGGCTTATCTGTTGTTCTCTTTGCCATGCAATTTTGTAAAACTCAAAATACATTATTTCTGTAATTTGCTCATGGCAAATACAAATTAGTGTACGATAAAAGAAATAATGCCCATTGCTGATTTTTTCTAGTCTCTGCCCTCTCTTTTTGGAGGTGTTGTGATCTCATACCTACAGTGTTTCCCACTGCTATCTCTGTTTTCAGGATCAATAACAAGCTACAGCTGAGAGAATTTGCATGACTAGATGTAGCACTTATGGAATAAAAGTAGAGTGATATATATGAAGACTTGGAAAGAATGGAAATATCAAGGCTTTTAGGCAGAAAAGAGATCGTTTTGTCATTTGCCTTGTAATTTAATTCAGAATTTCAGAGCTCTTCAAAGGCAATAATGCTTTGAAAAAATGAGCTAAGATCTGCATCTGTACTGTTTGCTTCCAATGGCAAAAGGTGCACAGCTGATATGTAACTATGGGAAAATATCTAAGTCATGAAGGGGGGAATTGCAGTTATGTCACCTTTGGTTGGGATCCTACAGAGTAGACAGCTATGTTGGCCCAAGAGAGAGGCAATTCTTGGCCGTTTTGGTGAAATCGATTTGGTTTTAATGAATCTTTCAGATTGATTTTTTTTTGGTTGTTGTTGGAATAATATTTTGACATTTTCTGAAGTACATGCAATTTTTCTAAAGCAAAACAACATTTTGTTTTAAAATTTCACTATATTTAGAATTTAGAGGTATGAAAAGGACAGCATGTTGAAGTAGTGTGAACAGAGGATTGATCAGCCATCTGATTCTGTTCAGTTGCATTCATCACATACAGGAAGACTCTATCCATTTCCATCTGCTTAACTCCTTGCTTATCTGAGCAGTAAAGGAGGGAGCACTGTTCTTGGCAGTGCTCTTTGTGCTGTAACGTACATTTCTGATGTCCAAACACTGCTGTTCCACCTCAGTGTTCTACTAAGTAAGTGCCACCCTGAAATCTCCAAGTGCTTTTCTAGTAGGGATAAAACTTATCCACAGGTAAGAGACAGAAGCAAATCAAATTACTCAATGTAATACAGTGAGTTAGAAGAACTGGGACCACAACCTGTGGCTCAAGTCCCTGCCCATGTCCCTTGCTTTTATTCATACAGGGAAAATTACACTCTCACCTTTAGCTGTGGGTGACTGCCTCACAGGGCTACCACAAGCAGAATTACAATCTTGTTGACTGTACCCATCGCTGTCATTGCCTATTTTATTGATGCCTTGGATGTCAGCAGGTGTCCGTAGACCAGGCTCCACACCCTGGCCTACAGCGTAAGGAACCCAGGAACAGAGTAGGGAGCAGCTGAATACAAAATCAGTGAGAGCATTGCCTGACTTGGGTTTGCTTCATTTTCAGTCACACGTAACAAGGGGAAGGCCTACTTGTGAGCATTCAGGGCTTGTTATGTGAGACGTTCTTGAAACAAAATCTTTTGGGATTTATTTGTTTATTTATTTTTAACAAAGCTGTTTTTGTTTTATCCAGTGTTGATAAAATTGGCAAGGAATCTTAAAAAAAAAAAAACAACCACAAAACACAAAACAACAAAAAACAAAAAACAAACACCCTATGTCAGTAAATGCTATACAATTCACTTTTGAGTGTCTTCTTGTAGGGCACAAACAACTTAACTCACCTCTCTATCCCTTTTATTTTAATTTCCAGCACCTTGAAGAGCCCTTATGTGGAGTGAAAACAATCAGTACAGTGATTCCACATAAAAATGTTGCTGAATAATAAATTCAGGAATCAAAATTCTGCTGTATACTTGCAACATGTCACCTCTGAGGATGGCCTGCTGCAAACATGTGGATGTGTTTTGCATTCTCGCCTTCTCCTCTCATTTTATTTCATTTAATCAGTGCAGTTTACTCGAGCTGTTCTCTCCTTGCTGATTAGACTTGTAATTCTTGCACATATGGTGGTGTTTGTGGAGAAAACATTTCCCTCCTCTCCCCCTCCAACCCCAAATCTGTGAGCCTTTTACTTTGGCTCTGTTCTTATCAAATAATTGCAGCTGTAATTAAAGCACAATGAATCAGCACCAGTCACAGGGTTGAGTTCTTCCTTAAGAAATTACATGTCCAGATGTCTGAGATGGCAGGCAGTTCTAGCATTTAAATAATGTGCCCATGAAGTGCCGCCAACCTGAAGGCGAATCTGTTTTCTACCTTTTTGCAAATAACCATACAAGTGGTGTTTTAAAGATGCATTGTTGTTACAGCTTTCATCATTAACTTACATGACTATCTCCTGTAATGATGTGCTTGCTCACAGTATGTCACTCGGACACTCCAGACCCGCCTGGAGGTCAAGCTAGGTGGAAGATCATACCTATTGACGTTTAAGAAATGCCTCTTCTTTAGGAGAGGTGGTGGTTCCATAGAAACTGAGGTTAGAAAGCATAATAAAGGAATACTGATGATGCAATTTACCCAACAAAAGAGAGGCCATTCTAAATTAACATTAACGTACTATTCATAACGTAGCTGGTGAAATATGCTACAAGTGTAATAAAACTAAGCTGCTGGTCTGCAAAGCCATCAGTTAGTTAAGGGCATATTCAACTTAAAAAATGGATTTGAGGGCTTAAGTCCTTTTCTGAGCACCTGGAAATGCATACATGTCTCAGGGCTGAACAGCGGACTAGGAAGAGAAAACTGGCATAGGAAAACAAACCACTGTTACTCTGCCTAATGCAACAAACACACTGCCAGATCTGTAACACTTGGGGCTTATGGGACTTCAGCCATTTGCTCATATGTAGAGCAAATACCTTTCTTTCTAAAAAATAGAATGTGTGGCAATGGCTGGGACAGGTTTATGTCTCCTGAACATTTTGAGATTTCGAAACTAAAATGAGAAAATTAAGTTGGGGGATGATTCTCACATCAGGCAAAGTGCATTTACTCTGCAAGGTCACTGATTTCAGCAGAGCAATTGACAACATTTTCCAGTCAGAATGAAGCTTCCTGGGATTAATGTGCATGTAGTTGTCTTTACTGCATCATGCTTATATGTAAATATAATTCACAGTATGGCCATGTATGTTGCTAGTAAATGTTTAAAAATGCTGAGGATTTTAAAAGTTGCTTCAGAATGCACAAAAGTAACTCTTTTCCCTCTCTCTCTCTCCCCCCTCTCCTCTCCTTATGACAGCTATATCTGGCATGATTGTTCCCCCCATGTGAAAGAATTGCCTTGAAGAATTTTATTAATGAAGAGGTTGAATTCTGCTTCAGAGAGAATCTGATACAAGTCCCAGAGTGGAACTTTTTACTCAGGCCTTTTTAAAAATAAAAAAGAAATAAAGAAGAATCTTACAATAACTGCGGATTTTTAAACAAAAAAAAAAAATCACCATCCTTGCAAATACTGAAATTAACAATCTGCAATTGCAAGGTGTTGATTCAAGCTGTCCATCCCAAATAACTGGGAGATATATTTATTGTATGTTGATAAAAAAAAAAAAAAAAATCCACCTTTTTTTGTTTCGTTTCATTTTGTTTTTGTTTTCTGGGGTTGGGGGCTTTTTTTTTTTTTTTTTTTTTTTTTTTTTTTTTTTTTTAAAAGGCTTGATTTAACTCAATACCATTTGTCTTTTATAAATCATCCAATTACGCGAGGGACACTAGCGATGGAACTCCACATTTTTAATTTATGATTTTTTTTAAAGCTGTGTAAAGAAAAATGAAGTGGTGTCAGTTACATACAAGTCTGTATGGGACAGAATAGAAGTGCCAGTTAGTTTTTCGTAGAAGAATTATGGCCATTTAATTAAGGGTCGGCTCATACATGTTGCTTATCCAGTGGTGATTTGCTAATATGATGCATTTTTAATGTTCTCATTAAATAGATATTACTCCCTAGAAAGCTGGTATTTTTGAATGGTGAGGGTGGGATGAGTGGTGGGATTCGTAACCTCTGTCTTTACTATTGGGCTAAATAAGTGTGTAAATAATGCAACAAAAAAAAGTTGCTGAAAGATTAGGTAAGGACACAAATAACAAACACATTTCCTCTTGAGCTCAGAATCCAGTGCCTCTAGATATACTGCTAAAACTGCAGGATTAGATTATCACGGCTCTCTTTAGCTTATATATCAGACTCTCTAAATGAGTGGCCTTCCTGAAGTTTAGTGTCACCGGAGCTGTGCATAAAATGCCATGTAAAATTTGCATAGCCATCACAAGACACAGACTGTGGCCATCACCCTTTGGGTGTCTTTGTCATACCTTGGTTCCCCTTGTTTTTATGGGGCAGAATGAGAAAAGGTCCATCTGCAGGTCTGTATCTTCCCAATGTAAAAGCACACATTTTTGTCACCTTCCTGCTAGGATTTGTCCTGTATTGGTCGACCCTCTCAGTTTGTATCATAATATATTAAGCAACAGGTAACTGCTTTTGAATAGTCAAATGAAAACACAAGTTTGGGGCATGGGGGGGTGGGGCTGTTAGGAAGATTTCAAATCCAAACCATAGCTTCTGTTTTACAAAATTTTTGCTATCATTATCTGGGAAGTGTTCTTAAAAACTATTAGTCAAAGAGGCAGCAAAGCTCTGAAGATACATTACCTGATATTTTTTCTTTGCTGTTGTGTTTTGTATGTAGTTATAAATACTGTAGATTTTTGTGATTTTTTGCCAAAGTTGTTGTTCTATTTATACATTTTAATGTCTTAAGACAGTTTTTCAATATCACAATAAAGAATTTTACTGCATATTTTGCAAAAAGAGCTCACTACCTTTAGCTTGCACATACTTGCAAAATTAATTAAAGAAAAAAAAAGCTTTTTGTTTCCTGGGGTTTCTTTTTTGTTTGTTTGTTTTAAAGGGGATTTTGTAAAATATCCATATAAATAATGTATTTATCTTTGGAATTTGTACATTGCTTTTTTTTCCCCTACCCCAGTTTATTTTATTGTGTATGTTTGCTATGTGAAAAGTGCTGATTTGTTTGGTCATTCACCGTTGTATTAGCTGTTCAAATGTGATTTTAAAACATTTCATTTATAGTTTTTTTTTTAGTATTGTTTAAAATCATGCTTCCATTTTTTTAATTTCCACCCAAAAGCCATTGTCTATTTTTGTATTATTTGTAAGTTAAGAAGTTTTTTCCAATATATGGCAAAAGGTAGCATATTATTCTTGTAGCATTTAGTTATGTAGATTTAAAAAAAAAATGTATCCTTTGCTTTTGAAGCTTAACAAAAACTAATGCTGTTTTACTCTATTAATATGCATGGGATTTCTCCTCTTTGGAGTGACGCATTTTTGTGCATTAAATATGGGGAGAAACTTCATAGAAGTCAATGAAAATACTTTCTTTCTTAAGTCTGCTTGTATATTTCTCTGTCTTTCACATAAATATAAACCAGCAGATTGGATGCCTTAACAATGCAAATCATATTCATTTCACTTGTACATTGTACTGTGCACCAGAACTGTCAATCATCACTAACATTCTAAGAAAAAAAAAAAAAAAAGGAATTGAAAAGCACAAAAGAACTGTTTTGTTACCTTAAAACAATATAACTTTTTTCTAGTCGAGCAAGAAATCATTTACAATGATGCTGCAACTGTGCATGCTTCCTGTATGAATTTTGCAATGGTTTTCACTAGAATGTCACAGTGTGATCTTTTAGGGGAAGGGAAAAAAACAGGATTTTTTTTTTTCATGGTGAGAAAATAAAAGGAGAAAAAACTGGAAAATGTGAGAGACATCAGTTTATTGCTTCTGTGTATTCCAAGCAATTATTCTAATTCACATAGTAAGCAACAGCACGACAATGTAATCAAATTTAAAGCCATATTTTGTCCAGTGACACCATCAATTACTCTTGTAGAGCTCCACTCAAAGTCATAGCGATTTTAACACCAGTGTTAGCCATCTATGTTTGTAGTCTTCTTCTGCACCAGTGTCCAAAGATCCTTTGACAATGTGCATAATTTTGTTTTGTTGCCGCTATTTATAGTGATCTGATGAATGGGACTTTATAAAAATTCCCCTGCACCACCCTTATCTTTTACAAAGTAAAAGATGCAGCTGTTTACAGAATATGGCTTTAAGTGGAAACGTCCAGATTTCGGTTTTAAAAAGGTGAAGCTTCACAATGACTGGATTGCATAACGTATGCCTATTTCCTCACAGTTGTACTAGGATGCAGCTAAAATGAAGTCATCTCTGAAACTACTAACCTTTCACCTTCTTATCTAAATCTTTTTGAATAGACACACACACTGTACAGTTCTATTGTTAGAGAAACTAACTACTGTAGAGATTGTTATAATTTTTTTGCAGAAATTCAAGCTGTAAAAACTTTTCAACTTTCACAATATTTAATTAAAGTTACTTCCTGTCTGTGAATACAGCTCCTAGTTGTGTGTTTATTTTTCTGCTTCTGCTGGCTAGTAGATGAGAAAAACTAAAATGTAGAAGCCAGAGGCTACAGAGTTGTCTTTCTGAAATTAAGGAGAAGCAGAACTTCTTGGAATTTCATGGTGAAACACTGCAAATACTGGTGCTCTGAAACTCCTCTTACTCTGTAACGAATGGATGTCAAAGGATGCTGGCACATAATGTTGTATGTTCACCCTTATATCATTATCATTATTGATTTTTTTTTTTTTTTTTTTTCTTTTTTTAGTTCTATCAATTGCTTGAAGAGCTCACCTCTATTTCTAGTGGCTTTCAGGGCTATATCTAGTGTTAGGTACCCAACTGCAAAGAGCTGGCTGCCTGAACACAGTGATAATGAAGTACGAGACAAAGGTATATTAGATGCACTGCCAGACACCCAGGGAGATTTAAGTTTTCATCTTAGTATCATTTAAGTTAATGGTAACACTTCCTTAGGGACTCAGGGCCAGATCTTCAGTGACCTGGACCTCATGGCCAGCTCCAAGAAGTGCATCAAAGTATGTTGAGCTGTAACAAGCTCCTTGACCACGAAGGAGGCTCCTATAAACTGTTTCTGTTCTACTGCCCTTCCTAAATGGCACATCCATCATCCACTAGACTGGCTCTAGGTGTTTAATTTTATTTTATACTTCTCTACTAGGAGAGGATGATAAGAATTTTTATTTCTCAGGTGAGGAAGGCTGACACACTGGCACTCAGCTAGGCCTCAAGAGTGGCTGTCGTACTGAAGGCTTTGCAGACAACCGAAAACCTTTAAATGCCATGCAAGGCTCTGAGTGCTTTTTTTTTTTTTTTTTTTTTTTTTTTTTGTAGGAATATTGATGTTGAGATTTCAGCTTAAATTATATTAAAATTTACTTACAAAATTTAAATTTGCTACAAATATAAACAGCTGCAAGTAGCTTCTTGCAATATAAAGTTTTGTCTACCTCTTCAATATTAGCAAATCCAACACAGTAGTTACTAGAGAAAAGAGAGCTGTTGGCCCATTACTTACTCTGTCCATGCAAGAGATCTGTCTTCTGCCTGAGATAATTCTCCGAGTCCTCGTTCAGGCGGTGTGAATGTTGGCAGGCTTCACTGCAGCCAAGGGCTCTCTGAGTACTTGGTGCACTGTTAAAAAAAAAAAAAAAATCACATGTGGCTAAAAAGCAGTCTGAAAAATGTAATATTATAAAATAAATGATGTAATATTAGGCAACCTGTTCTAGGTTACATAATGGTTCTCTGTCTGGAACCAGAGTTCTGCTGCAGCCTTTTGGATCCTATGAGAATTTGCCTGGCAGTGGGATTTGGTTGTATTTTTGTATAGGAATGCCTCTAATTTTTTATCTAGTTTAAAGAAACCTCAGCAAAAGAAGCTCCCTTCACTGTTAGTTTCCTGGCCTTGTCTGTGTCTGTTTATTCCCTTTGGAGCCCTTCTCTGTATCTACAGGCTCATGCCACAGCTGCTTCATGTAATCATTTACATAATTCTGCTTAGCATCACAGTCCGTGTATCTTCTGCCATTTCATGGATTAGCTGAAGACATACTTCATGTTATACACTTGATTTCCCCAGCTCCTTTCTGTTTTCTGCCCCTTGTTCACTGGTCCTCTTGTTCAAACCAGGCTTCTGTTCTCATGATTGCCTGGAGGCCCCAGCTCAGCTCCAGACACCTCCTGTTTCACAGTTTTAGAAGAGTTTTATCAAAGGCAATTTTGCCCAGGCTTTTTCAGGAACACATCCACTGCATCTTATGAGCATTTAGCTCATTTACCCTCCTCACCTTTTAGGGAAGCTGTCACTGAAGCGTGGTCCTCTGGTGCACGGCAAATGTTACACACTTGGTTACGCACCTGAATATCTGCTCATCTGCTCTCCTGTGTTAGACCTCCTGTTTGGATACACAGCAAACAAATGCTGCCACTGGCAATCTTCGCTTTGCTGGGCTAAGCAAGACAAATTCTAGCAGTTGTGTCTTCAGAAGACTTGCCCTCATTTTCTTGGAGAATCCAAATAGCTTTTTTTTCTTTCTTTTTTTTTTTTTTTTCTTTCCACTTCAAGCTAATTTCCTCACTTGGGCCTGGGTGCATATTTCAGACAGGGAAGTGGGAAGTCCAAGAGGAGTGTCCATCTCATCATCTCGGAGCTGTGACCCTTTGCTTGCTCAGCCCCAGCCACTATGACTTTATTTAAGCAACACTTTCTACTTGCTTCTTTCGGCCTTCACAAGCACTTTTCATTATCATGTGGTGACAAATACATGCAAAACCTAACTGTAAGCATTCAGATTTCACCCTGTGCAATATGGGCACATCTCGGTGATGCTGTGAAGTGATCTGACACCGGTGCTTGCTAGTGCTTGAGTGAGACATTGGTCATTTTGTTTGCTGCCCACACACCGGTCACACTCTTTTGAGCCAGTGCCACCTCCCTGCCTGCCTTTGTTGTGTTATTTCCAACCAACACCCCCCTTTTCTCAATGGGCTGTTGCCTGATTTGGGCCTCATTTATCTCCGTTTCCCCTATTTCCCAGAAAGGTCTGGCTCTGGCATCCCTTTCCCCCAGCATCTAATGCTGATATTTCAGTAGGGGAGGTCAGGTCAATACTTTAGATAAATAAGTAATAGTTCCAACGCTGCAACAGTGTTCTCTCTTCCTCTCCTTGGTGCCCTTGAGGATACAGCTAGTCCAGAGCTTATGGCATTGCTCCAACATGATTGGCAGGTCATGTGAAAGAGCACACATCTTTGAAAACTTTAATATAGTCATTCCAGGACTCGAATGCCGATGACTATCCAGGTCGCAGCCTAACAGCAGGGACTGCAACTCTAGGTGGCTTTTCTGTGTAGGCTTAAAACAGGAGCAGCAAACACAGTGCTCTAACACATTTTTCCTTTCTATTTTCATTTAACTTTGACATAAATGTGAATGCATGTTTGAAGATCTCACCTAAAAATATATTTATATAATCACCAACTCCTTTGCTGAAACATAGAACAAACTCTGTCCTATAGGTCCACTCCAGCCAAAGCCTCTTTTCTATAAGAGGGAGTGAAATTGTTTGCTTTGTCACAGAAAGGGTAAAGTATATGAAGCTCTAATTCTCCCACATTTATTCGTGTCACTTTTTGCCTTACACTGTAATCTTTTCCAAGGGATCCAGTGGGGCTGCAGCTGGTATACAAGAGAGGCACCATGTCGTGGTGGTTCACCGCAGCCTGGCAGCTCTTGACCATGCATGTGAGAGCAGGAAGGGCCAGTTGTGTCTGTAGCTACATACGGCTGTTCTCTGAAGGGGCACAGGTTATCTGTTTGAGAATAACCTCAAGAAAAACATGCCAGTGAGGGTGCTTTGTAGAAAGGCAACAGCTCAGGAGGCACAAAACTGCAGGGGTGTGTGTATGTCAGGGGTGGGAAACTGCATGAGCCAGTCACTCCATGCAAGAGCCATGACAACTCTGGAAAGTAAGCCTTGCGGTGAACCCTGGACATAAACGTTCACTTTCCTGCAGTGTTTAGAGGAAAGGGGACCTCAGACATTGTAGCAGGCTCATCTGGAGGCTGTCATGCTGCAGCATTTCTCCATGCTTTCACAGATTCATGCTGCCCCCCCCAAGCTTTGCATGGGGGGGCCTGCCTGCTGCCCCTCTGCCTCCTTGCCTTCTGCCCCTGCCACCAAGGGCTCTGCCTTCGGCCTCATTTCCATGGCATGTTGCTCATCACCAGCCTGCCCCAGGCACTGCCTCGCTCCCCACCGCGCCACCATTAACTTTGCCTTCAACCTCTGATGCATCATTGCCTTCTCCTGAGGGTTCCCTATTTATACAGGGGGGAAAATGCTGTTGCTGGGACTGGAAATATTTTGTTACCTTTTTCTACTTAAGTACGAGGCATTTTTATCTGTGCTCTCTGGAGACTTATGCTACAGTGGGACTGATTTTATCCACTTACTCAATGCACTTTAGTTCAATAATGATTACAGAACTTCTACATAATATATTAGGCATAGCTGATTTCCCAGGGTTTGTAGCCCTCTATCTCCCTAAGCATTTAAAAAGGAATCTCTCTGTGATAGGTATGTTATGAATGATACACTCCTCAACAGTCATGATGTAAAAATAATAGCAGCAGTGGGCTGGGAAGGAAGAAGTGGCAAGCATTCGGCTGGAAAATGCTGAAGCCTGCGGATAATACAACTCAACACCAATGACTTGCTTTGTTCATTTTATCGCTGTTTGTTCACCCATCAGTGGAGCTTGCAGTCTAAGGAATTGGGCAATCCAGGCCATGTTCACAAACCCTACCTCCTCTGCATTACTCAGACTGAAGATTTTGGCAATTCTTGGGCTCCATTCATGATTGTGTTCACCTGGTCTCTCTCTCTCTCTTTTTTTTCTTTTTCTTTAAATGTGCCTTAAGCTAGGCTTAAGCTGAGCTCTTCAGCTTGTTCACCTGTGGATTCAGCAGCCCCAAACAGACACACTCAGCCCCGAGGAACCTGAAGTGTTGCAGAAAACCTGCACAATGTTTGTTTGCTTCAACAGCATAAGGAATAGCGATGTTTGTGGTCACAGCCCCCTTCACACATGAGCTTAGGCTGTGTGCCCCGGCCCCTGAAAGTCATTCCTAAGTTTTCCTTCATTCAGGGGGCTTTCTACCCACATTTCCACAGCCACAAAGACTGCAAAGCTTCCCCATCCTGGGCTGATGGGCACAGAGGCTTCCCCAGACACCACTGCCCCTTCTGCTTGTGTTGTTCTCCGCCTGCCCTGGCTGCTCAGCATCCTCACCCCGACGGCAGAGGGCATCCAGCTCCTGCCCATGAAGGCCAAGACCTGCTTGTTCAAAGCTCATTCATATGCCCTGAGGAGTTTCTCCACACTTTACAGACTGCCTTGAACGAAGCACCTTGCTCATCTTCTCCTCATCAGCCTCCCCAGTCGGTGGTGAAGGTGCTCTTTTTCTTTTTTTTTAAACATAAATCTGCATTTTATTCAATTTTCCAATCATCTCTTAAATTCAGTGTTGGCTTTTGGCAGTGAGTTCCACAGGTTCGTAGCTGATTTACCCCTTGAGCACGAGGCTGTGTGGCTGCTGCAGCTGCTACCGGCAGCCCCCGTGGGTCCTCGAGGGGCCGGGGACAGACGGGGATGCTGCTGCCTCTCCTCGCGCCCGGCACAGCTCTGATCACTGCTGCAGCCCCACGGCCACCTGATTGACGTCAGGAAATAGCACAATGAAAGTTGCTACCAGCTAACAGCTGTTTCAACAGTTTTAATCGCAAGGGGAGCCGTAAGATAAATAAATAAATAAAGCCGATGAAGTGACAAAACAAATGGCCTGGTATCGGAGACAGATTTGAAGCTTCTGGCTGCCTTCGTGGAAGAGCAGCCTGCGAGCTCTCACACCCTCTCCCTCCCCCCCTCAAATAATTAATTTATCACTTAGCAGTGCTGGGGCTCTGCGGAAGGCGCTTGGAGACGGCGTTTGAAGGTGAACGGCAGCCCTGCGGAGCGGCCCTTGGGGCTGGGGAAGGAGGACGTCAACTGCTGGAGTCTACAGGTGAAGCGGCGAGACTGCGAGGGGATTGATGTCAACCATGAGCCAGCAAGCTGTACTTCGTTCCGCCCTCACAAATCACTGTTATGCCCTTTCTGCTTTAAACACTATGGATCAGCTATAACAACACTTGATATTTATTTTATTTCAACTATCACTCTGATTTGTCAGGTGTATTTTTTATGCACAGCAGGTGTACCCTAATGGGGTTAGGGAATAAACAGAAAATTGATGGGCTTACACACCCATTAGCTAATGGATTACTACGCAAAAGGGACTCTGTTTAACCCCACTGCACTTAGCCCACTGTTAGGAGGAATGTTAAAGACTATAAGCTAACACTCAAATGTCTCTTCGTGGACCCAGGGGAAGAGAGCTCAAACTTTAATGCATCTCTTTTGATAGACAGGTGAATGAATGTGGCTATCATTATGCAATCACGCATCCCTGGAACTATTTATCAGCCGCACAGTGTGCCCCAGAAACCCCTGTGTGCTCCTGGCCGGCCACGCTGCAAGCCTGTCACCGTGGCTTCAGATGTGTATAGGAAGGGTCAAACAGGAGGACGTTGCCCCAGCCAGAGGGGCTTTCCATGTCCCATTTGCACAGAGCATGCAGCAAACGCAGCGTGACTTCATGTCCCCATGCCCCTGCACTACACACCTGTTAGCAACAAGCTTTTTTGTGCACAGGCTGTGTGCCAGCATCGGCTTTAATCAGTTATTTTAAGATAGATGTGGCTCGTTAGAATCAGAACAATGCAATTACTTCCCCTCCTCCCCTCTCTCCAAATCCCAGGATTTTATTGGCCTATTAATGGTTTGATTTGTTGTTGGTAGAAACAAGGAAGGATTCCAACTCATTGATCATATTATCCTACAGATATCCAGCAGAATAAATAAATGGGATAATAAAACCCAAACCATATGCACAAAGGTTATGTTTTCTAAATCCTTTAGTGTTCTGCATCATAGTTTATGTTCCCTTTCAACCAGAAATACCCAGTTCAGTGCTGTACGTGGCAGTTTAAAAAGGCCTGTAATATTAAAGGTTATCTTTGCAATCTTTCACCATCTTTCTCGCATGGAAACAAGTCACAGAGAGTCACACTGTCCACCCTCTGACACAGGTGTATAATCAAAAGCCAATTCAAAAGGAACCTTCTGTAAATATCAACTTGATCCAGGCATATGCATGCTTTCCTTAGAGCACCAGCAGAGTCCTGCTGACTTCAGTGGGATGGCTCCTGTTTGAAGACAAATGGATGCATGCGTGCAGGAGACGTGAAGGTCGAAGAATAAAAAATCAAGAGGGAATGTAATTTTGTGTTGCTTTTCTCTAAGCAGGGACACAAGAACTCACAGCCATGGGGAAGCTAAGGTCCTTTTAGTTTCCTTTGTGCCTGCCTGCTCCTGGGATGCTTTCAAGTGCCCCTACATTTAGCTCTGGAGGCCCACCTGGTTACAGGGCTGCCAAGGTCTACACAGACAGTGCAGAGGGATGCTGGATCCTGTGACTGGGAGGGGGACGTGGCACTGGTTATGGGCTCTCTGGGCTTTGCCTTATTGCTAAGCAGATCTCTTCCTGTAGCTGGGGGTAAGGAAAGTGCTCCAGGCACTTGAAAGACTAATGCTGAGCAATTTGGTTGGCTTCAACCCACAGCTCCTGATTTCTCCCTGAAGCCAGAAGTGAGCTCCCCTGCAAACTCTCAATGTTGTTAAAAAACATGGAAAATACAAGCATTTTACAGTCAGGAGGTCTTCACAGAGCTGTTACTAACTCCATGAAGGCAGAAAGCTGCTGAGCTCTTCTTGTTAATCTTTATAAAGGATTTTGAAAAAGGGACAGGACTGAAGAGTGGAATTCTGCTGCTAAGAGAAATTACCAAGGACACCATCAAAGCCTGGGATGTCTTAGAAAATGCCATAGATACAGTGGCAATGACAGAAGTCACTAGGACTTCAATAGTATCAAACTGGCAGCCCAGTACTCTCCTTACTGTAGGGAGCAGTAGTCAAATGGAAGTCTACTGATGCCCACTGTGGACAAACTTCCCAGTTATTAAGTCAAAATGAAGCTCCAAATGTGTGGTGTTGCTCAAGCGATGCAGGGATACAACTTTAGTTCTAGGATCAGTCTCTGGAATGAAGATGATTTAATTTATGCTGGAATCCATCAGCATCAGACTAAAAGGCTGGAGCAGCATAGCAACAAGCTTGTTAATTACTAAGCAATTATTTTACTCAACTTTTAGACCAAGGGGATACCCAAAATATCCACATCTGTTTCATTTTGATTTCTTGTTGTTCCTTCCATGCTGTAGCTGAAGTTATTTTACGGTACCTGTCAGTCATAGCAGTAACAACTTCCACAGTAGCAGCTTCCATTTGGCAAGCTCACTGTACAGAAAGTGCTGCGATGGAGCGGAAGGGGTTTCTTTCTCTTTGTTAATATCATCTTCCCCTAGGATAGACTATCTTGCCCTCTCCAGCAGAACACGCTTGGATCACACTGCAGAGTTTCTGACTGCTGCTTTTAAAAAGATATATCTGTTTGTTTCTATCAACACATTTCAGCTCCTCTGGCATGCTGTCTTTGCAGCTCTAATAGAGACACTTCACATGTAATAGGGTCACACAGTGATCCTCACGTTCAATTCCATTCCTATCACCATGTTAAATTGAAACAATGTGTGTGCATCAGATTTCTGCAGTGCAGGAAAGCTGCAGCATCTACAAGTTTTGTGATGTGATGAACCTAATGATTTGGATTTTATTTTCTTAGTACCACATTCAGCTGGTGAACTCTTGAAAATATGCCTTACCTCATTTTCTCTCTGTCTCTTTACCTCTCAAGAGCTTTCACCAACAGATCTACTTTCATGCTGGAAAAAAAAAAAAAAAAGTAATTCTATCAGTAATTTATGGAAATTAGAAAACTGATTAGCATAAAGCTTCTACTTGTGATAGTGGGGTTACAAAAGTGGGTTGATAGGTAAAAATGATCTCCTTAGTGATAATTAACTTTGATCTCTTAAATAACTGTTAACTTTCATAAAGAAGGAGAGTACAAATGACATTTGCATCATGGCAACTGTAAAAGGCAGAACATAACTTTCGTTGGAGATTACATGATAAGCTCTGTTCTCAAGGAAAATATACTCGTTTCAAAGGAAAATGACACGGATTGTCAAGGACTGTTGGGCTTGTTCTTACATCCAGTGCTAACCAGAGTGCAGTCAGATGAGACGCTGCATATGCTTGTGTGAACAGCTCCGTACATCCATGTGGATGTTACATATTTATCTACAAGATAATGACAATACATGCTCTGCTTAGCACTTCTATGAGACCATTTATCCAAGGACTTCCAAGTACTTTATAAACATTAATTCATTCTTATTATGTGACTGTGAGGTAAGTAAATATTAGTCTTATTGCAATATTATTAGGAAATGGAGGGACACAGCAGCTAAGAGACTTCCTCAAGGACACAAGATGATAGCTTGAATGCCTACCTTCTAGCTCTGTGTGTGTATGTGGCCTCCTAGCAAAGTGCATACCTTTGGACATTGGAGATGTCTTGCATAGTACTCAAACCTTGCTTTGAGTACTGTTTCAAAATTTTTCCCATTAATATGTATTTCTGAACAATTTCACAGTGCCTGTGTGTGGGGTCGATAGTGCTAACACCTGATTTACAAATGGAAAACTGAGGCAAAGGGGAAAAAAATCCAACACACCCACTAGCTGTGACCATCCAGTTTGAGAAACCAATGGCCCCACAGTTTTAGCTAAAGACCCCCTCCACCACCCCCACACCTCCAAGCTGCAATTCCTAGTTTAAGTCAGGAGGTTAGCAGTTGTATTTTGTTTTCTGGGCTCATTAGAATCCAAATATTCAAGTAAAACTGAAGCAGTAAAATCCCACTTGAACGTAATCTGACGGCTAGGAAGGATTTTTGAAGCCCGGAGTAGCAGACATCAGCCACAGCTCTGCTTCTCATAATGGCCTTCAGAAAGACATGCACAGGTTGCCACCAATGAGATAAAGTAAAACAGAAGTTTTGTAGGAAACAAAGTGCACATCAATAAATGCATGCACTCACAAGAAAGGCTAGATAACTTTAAGCAGCAAAATTAAAAGCATATCTTAATAAATAAATCCTGAAGGCTGTACAGCCACCAATTTTTTCAATTCATGGAAAACATCTTAGAACCTTTCTTGCACACTGAAAGCTCCTGGTACACTGACTAGTTGCAAAGAAACTATTGCAACATCTCAATATCTTTCTTCAGTAGCTCCTCCAGATACGGAGTATGCTGGCCACTCTATGAATCATTTTATCCTGTCATCTCTCTTCCTTTGATATGCATGAAGTTAAAGGGAAATGGCAGTCTCCTAATTTCTATTTCCACCCAATGTCATGGGAGAGAGGAAGGGAAAAAAAAAAAAGGGAAAAAAAAAAAAAAAACACCACTTTTTTAATGCAGCTTTTAAAATAGAAAAGCAAAAAAAAAAATTTTTTTTTTTATTATTTTTTTTTTTTACAGCACTTAATAGGCCTCCCTTGCAATTTAAAAACTGATTTTCAGGAGCTCATATATTCAAATCTCCAAAGTCTATTTGAAGGCACATCTGAAGGTGCACCCTGCAACCTGTGTGTAGCAAACTCTTTTGAATCTTGTCCTTGAAACAAAAATTAGTGCCCCATGGGAACTCAGCAGTGTAGACAACCACTAACTGCAGAATGACTGAAAGCAGAGCTGAGAGTCCTTGCAGCTGGGAGGGAGAAGGGGATGAGAGAGCGAGGGAAGATGAGAAAAGCCTTCAGGAGCCATTTGGGAGACAGTCACTGGGAAGAAGAAAGAAAGACAAGCACTAAAAACAACAGAAACACAGGTGGAAATGGCCTACTGGGAAATCAGGCTGTCAACAAACAAAAGCCGAAGGCCAGAAAGCAGTTTCAGTAGCAGCCCCTGCTAACAGGGCTTCAGTGTTCAGTAAATAAATTAGCAGCAGCTTTGACTGTTTGGAAATTAGTAGCGACATGATGAAAGAAGCAAATGACTTGCTTTCATCTGGAGTGGAAGCACTAAACTTCCAAAGAAATCCTTGCCTGTATTAGGAGAAGCAGAGATGCTTATATCAGCTTAGACTTGAACAACAATAATAACAGAAAAGTTTCATTTCATTTACCACAGGCTCAGAACTTCGTTTGTAACTAATGAGACCTCTGTCCCTCTGGGCTGCTTCTGACAGCATCTCTCCCTTGAATAGTTTATCACTTAGGAGGTAAAAATAACACAGGTTGGGCAGATAGACAGACAGACAGATGGATACCTAGGTATCTGAAAAAAAAGAAGCAGAGTTGGGACATTAGATCAACTCTTCAATTATTGCAAACTGGGAGAACTCCTTTGGGAGAAACTCTAGTGATTTACTTCCATTGAGAATCTGATCCTGTTTAATTAAATAGAAACTAAAAGAGAGGCTGAATAGTAAACACTTCAGCATGTGCTTAAACATTCAGCATGTGCCAAAGTCCTATTGATTCCATTGAGATCTAATTTGCTTAAGCAGCCCTCCCCAGTAAAGGTTCCTCCTGAATCAGGGCTTCAGTTATTGGAGCTGGATGTTTATTGTGTTGGATGTATTAAAAAGAGACTCTTTTCCTAGCTTCTGGCAGCTTAGAAAGACAGTCAGATACGGAGCAACATTGCAGCCTCCAAAGTGAGCAAATATTTACATGAGCTCTGCTAAGCGTGCTTGACATGGCAACAGGTCCAGAAGGCAATCTTGTGCTCACAGAAGAAAGCATGGACATCTTGGGCAGTCATTTGATCTGGTGTGTCCACATACAACTTGAAATATGAACTTGGTCCCTAGCATGGGCCACAACGCCTTTGAGAAATGGTAGCAGTCCCTGCTATATCTGTTGCCCCTCAACTTGGGGGCTGGAACTGGTGTGTGATAACACCATGAAATGCCAGATCTAAAGAATCACATTTCCAATCTACTAAATTGCTTGAACCTGCCCTTTCAGGCAACATTAATTTTGTCTCTGCCAAAACACGTCTGTCCTCAGATCCATCTGTTCAGCTAGCAGCCTCATCCTGGCTCTCTTGGCAGACCCTGAGTGCCTTGAGCGAAGCAGTGTCACAGCTCCTCATTCACAAGGAAATGCCAGTGGGGCAGGATCTCCTTCCACTGTGCCTGGCTCGCACTGTTCATTCTTACCACCATGAGAAGTAAATTTGATTGCATGCTTCTAAACAGAATGGTCAGTAAGTAGTGGCATCCCTCAGGGATCAATACTGGGACCAATACTGCTTAATGTCTTCATTAACGAACTGATGATGGGATGGAGTGCACTCTCAGCAAGTTTGCAGACACACCAAATAGTAGGGGGAGCGGTCGATAGGCCAGATGGCAGGGCTACAATTCAGAGGGACTTGGACAGGCTGGCAGAAACTGCATGAAGTTCAGCAAAACCAAAGGCAAAGTCTTGATATCTGTGATGAAATATCAACAACACAGACTGCAGGCTGACTCTTTAGGAAGCAACAAAGAAGTCCAACCACATCCTGAGCTGTATTAGCAAGAGAGCAGCCAGCAGAACCAGGGAAGTGCTCTTGGCACTTGTGAGACCATGTCTGTAGTGCTGCATCCAGTCTGAGGTTTCCAACTATGAGAGAGGCACAGAAACACTGGAGTGAGTCTCAGAGAGGCCACAGGTCTGGTTGAGAGCTTGAGCACAGTGTGAGGAGAGACTGAGAGCCGTTGTTGTCCACCCTGGAGAAGAGAAGATGAAGGGGACACCATACCCTTGTCTGTAACCACATGACACAGAGAAGATGGAGCCAGGTACCTTCTGAAGGTGCACAGCAATAAAACAAGAGGCAAGGACACCCGGTAGAACAACACAAGGAACATCAAATACAAAAATCAGTGTGTGTTGTTTTGTTGGTTTTTTTTAACCATGAAAGTTGTCGAATACTAGGGCAGGTTGCCCAGAGAGGCTATGAAATCCCCACCACTGGAGATGCTCAAAACTTGACCAGACCCAGACCCAGGCAACCTAATCTAATAAGACCCACTCTGAGCAGGGACTGGGACCAGATGACTTCCACATCCCTTCCAACAGAAATTATCCTGATTTTTTGAAGCAGAAATGACAGAAATGTAATAGATGGTACAGGTCTGTGAATGGAAGCTCAGGCCCAATTATACTGAGAATTTAATTAATTAAGGCAGACATAACATAGTGGGATTTTTAGTAAATTGTTAGTTTAGTAGTATACATGAACTCAATAGGAAAACTGGAGTTGCATAGCCTGCATAATAATACAATAAGGTAGATAAAAATCTATCCAACAGCTAGGAACCAATGAGTTATCATCAATGGATTTATGTCAAAAGAGAGAGAAGTATCAATTGGTCTCCCACAGGGATTGATACTGGAGCCAGTATTAATCAATATACTCATTAACAGCCCAGAGAAGAATGTAAATTCAACAACCACTGGATCTGGAGAAGATTCAAAGACAGGGTGGGGAAGTGGCAATGGAAGGAGGTGACATACAAGAAAAAGAACTGTAGTCAGGCAATGTGTAGATATGAATGAGCAACAGTTTATATTTTGTATGTTCAGAGAAAAAATATATAAAAGATAAATGTAAAATAGGGTGGGGATAGTGTCTATAGGCACCCCTTCCAAAAAAGCCTCAGGTTAACCAACTGTTAGTTTATGGCACCATTGCAGAAGAATGAGGCAGTGCATGAGTCCCAATCCATTAAAATACTGCAAGACGATGAATTAAATTGCCACTTAACAATGTGCTTAGTGTCAGCTGTGAAATACCAAAGCCAAATGCTACAAGATATTTTGATCATAAAGAAGATTAGGAGAGATTCACTAAAATTAAACAAAGACTGGATTCAAACTTAGCCTATGTACTTCACACTGACTCTGATTAAAGAAACTAACATATTTAAGCATGGGGCAGATTAAAAGTATACTAATAATGAGAACGGGACAGGATTTTACCTCAGAGTTGATAGGGTTTAGTATGGTAGATCATACATACTATGTATGTGTTTTGTTTTTTTTTTTTTTTTTTCCCATGTTTTCTACATTTTCCATCTTAGTCCTGGAATTTTGATGTGTGCAAACATGTATATTTTTAAATTTGCCCGAAGATCATGTTGCTTGGTAAAGGTGCGGGTAGGTGCGGGTGAGCTAACCAATAAATATTAAGCCCAAATAAATTTCCATATTCATCCAATACATCTTCCATACTACAAAGGTGCATGCAGGATTTCCCTGCATGGGTCTCTTAATTTTTGTTTCTTAGAGAATACAGTAAAAAATTATTCTGGATTATCATCACCTAATCTGCTGGAGAATGGATGTCATCCCTTGCCCAAATGTTGATAGCATGTTTATATATTCTCAATTTGAATAGGCTGTGTTTCACTTTGTAGACTGCTTGCATCAAAAATATTCTTCATTAGACAGCTACATAGTGGTACCATTTAAATCCATAATGCATTATTACTATCATTTTTATAAAATATACTTATAAACTAGCAACTTATATTATTCTTGTTTAAACCCATGAAAACTCCAATGGATGTTAATACAAGCAGGACCTGATATTTATTCATCGAAAGCTAGAACCGTGTGATGAAAAATAAGAAATCTTTTAAGCCACAGTTCTTAAGGGTATGTTGCATGGTGTTTACCGTTCAACACATCAGAGCCTCATAGCCATATTAGTTGTATGAATGGGATAAGATTACTTGGGCAATTTTCCTCTACATTAGAAACAAATCGCAGCTAAACCTTTGCTGGCTCCATACATTTTAAATTCCCATTTTCTCTTACTAGAACAGAAAAATAAATACATAGATAGCTGACCAAACTTAGGAAGTGTTCAAAGCAATCAAGTGCAAATTCTCTCCTGTTAAAATGTGAACAAAACAGAAAACCTTTGACTGAGAGGTAACTTCAGAGATAAGTAGTTAGATAGATGCTATAGACAACAAGACACAAACAAATTAAACCTATTCCACTGAAACAGTGATATAATTTCCCTCCAGAGACTATCTAAGACTGACAAAATAAACAAAGAAATAACATGTTTCTTAACTTGTGAAATGTGACAGTCAATGGCAGATAGCAAAACAAAACTAAACAGTGCTGGAAGTTCTTCGCACAAACACGCTATCTGGGTACTATGTGGCTTTATTTTTCTCTGGCTTCGAACTCCTAATAACCATCCTTTTTCACACCTCCCTCCTCCAAGGTTTTTTGTCCTCTTTCCAACATGATCCTCCTGTTTAAGAAACATGGTGCTTGTTTATTTTTGAGGGACAGATTGATGAGGGAGATTAGCACATCTGGGAAAAAGAGAGCTGTTGGTCTGGGACTGTAATGACACCTCTGAAGGCTCTTTGCCCAACAAAATGTACAGGGATATGCTTTAATTTGGCTTTGATGGTAACTAAGACATCGCTGAAAGCTGCAAAGCTTTGAAGGCACAGGCTGGACTTCTGGGTGCATTTTAAAACTTTGTAGAATGGGGGTAAAGAAGGGAGACTTGGTCCACTACCTGTTCTGCCATCAGGAAATCCTGCCAACTGATCTTTCAGGCTTCTCAAAAATGAACAAAAAAATAATAATTTGTATGGTTCGGGTCAGTTCTGACACCTTCTGTATCAACAATTGTGGTACCTAGCATAAACAAATGACTTCACAAGCACAAAGGAAGTGTCCTCAAAAACAGAGTAAGAGAAGCGGCTGAGGGCCCTGTTTTTTTTCAGCCCAGAGCAGAGCAGGCCAAGGGGAGGCCTCATGGCGGCCTGCAGCTCCCTCACGAGGGGAGTGGAGGGGCAGGTGCAGAGCTCTGCTCTCTGGGGACAGCGACAGGACCTGAGGGAACGGCATGGAGCTCGGACAGGGGAGGGTCAGGCTGGGTGTGAGGAAAAGGTTCTGCACCCAGTGGTCAGGCTCTGGGACAGGCTCCCCAGGGCAATAGTCACAGCCGTGAGCCTGCTGGAGTTCAAGAAGCATCTGGACAATGCTCTCAGACACATGGTCTGATTTTTGGGTGGTCCTGTGTGGAGCCAGGAGATGGACTTGATGATCTTTGTGGGTTCCTTCCAACTCAGGATATTCTGTGATTCTAAGAGACAGGCAAGGCACTACAGAGATGGCCATCTATAAAAGCAAGCTCTAAAGATAGAAGCAAAAGCATGAGCATGCCAAAGTGCAGTACAGCGCTAATTTTCATGTTACTCACAGCAATCATTTTTTTCCATGAACAATCTGTATATGTCACTTACAAATATCTCATTTATTCCTCATCCTTCATATGCACATAATAATCCTTTCACTTTATTTTAGTTGATAGTTTGCCTTTAAAATGTCAGGTCTTTTCCCCTCCAAGTTACAAATTGCTTTTACACCTAAACGTTTATAACCAAAAATATCTTAGCTCAGAGCTGCACAGGGGCTGATGAGGAAAATGGATCTTTTCACCCCAGCAGACAGTCAGAAACCAGTCCAGGTCTCTCACTTCCATCTCTTAATTACTGAAGGTGGGGTTCATCTCCAGATGTCTAACTTCAGACAACCAATTTAAACAGCCTCCTTTCTAGCTGCTGTGGAAGCAGAAGCTCCAAAGAGCAACACATCTTGCTCAAACTTCCTAGTCTTTTGGTTATTTCACCCTAAATGACTTTCCAAGGTCCCACATGAGGCTCTTGTCAAGCAAGACGTACCCCTTACTCGTAGTTCCCTAGCAATGGAGCAGATCTTCTGTCACTAGTCCTTGAAAAATGTAGTGAGGCATCTGGTCCCTGAACAGCCAAAATACAAAGTTGCCTATTACTCTTAAGAAAGTCTTTTGGAAGTAAAAAGAAACACAGAAAATGAAATAAGAAGCCACATAGAAACCCCCATGCTGGTGGAAGGAATGTGAGAGTAAACCAAGCACGTTCACTGTCCATATCTAAACAGTGTTTTGTGGGTGAGCAGCGGTCCAAGAGATGTTAAAAGGGCCAAAGATGGGCTATGGAGCACTATGAAAGATGTTGCATGTTTTCAATCAAAAGTTTTATGACAAAGCTGCATGGTGGTCTCTGGGAAGTTACGAGGTTTAAAAGTGGTGCAGCTTTCTCGAAGTTTTGAGGCCTTGGCAGTGCAGGCCAGCTTTGCTATCAAAGAACATTCGCTTTTCATGGTTCTCAAGGGAGTGACTCCTATCAGCCAGTCTTTGCTTGCAAAAATAATAATGAAAAACACACAACGTGAAGGAGAGCAGCCACTCAATAAATCACATTTTGGACTGACTTTCAAGGGTGCTGAGTCCAAGCAGCTTCCATGGACTTCAGCAGAGCAATTTGGGTTTGCAGCATTCTGGGATCCCCCAGCACAGTGCTGTTTCTTCTGCCACTAAAGAGCATCCACTGTACATTTAACTAGATTTTCTGAGTATGTTCTGCAGTCTGCCCATTTCCATGTTGAATAATAATTCTGAATTACATAACGCCACATTCCTTTCCACCCCTCATCTGATAACAATAACAAGCTCTGTATCGTAGAGACTTGCACATTTATGTTGGCACTATTGGAAATACTAACGCGAACTGAATCTCTTCTGTGTTCTCAAAGACTAACAAACACCATTCATTTCCTGCAGATTAGTTTCAATCTAACAAGCGTTTTGTTGAGCCCCAAAGAATATTTCATTTATTTAGATAATGCTGATTGCTCACTTATGAGCAGCAACTTGTTCAGTAAGGAACACGCTGTTATAGCTCTGTATCTTTAAAAAGTTAAAATAATAATAATAATAAAAAAAAAAAGAAAACAAAACAAACAACAACTCAAAGAGCAACTTGGAGATATTTAATACTCAAAAGACAGCAAGCGTGTCGTTATGATAAGAGGATCTATTGCTGTGAATAATGGAGAGGGTTTAATCACACAATGGTACAGATACACTTAGAATAAATATTTAACAGTGTGTTTTGCAAAGCTGAAGTGTGTTCTAACCCCACATCCAACGATTTGTGCTCGATGCCATCACAGCACAGGATGTGTATTGTATCAGGACGCCAGGAGCAACAAAGCATAAGGGCTACCATAGAATATATGAGACTTGTGTAATAGGATGGACAGAGCTATTCCCTATTGGGAAGAGGCATGGGGCTGTTCACTTGCATGGCCATGATCCCATCACACCATGGAAGAGTGTGGCCACCCACCTCCATCTCTCCAGCTTGCCCACTTGCTCACCTTTTGGGTCAGGTACGCAAAGCTCAAGCCAAAGGTATGGGATAAAAACAGCCTATGAAATGCTAGGGGAAGGCATGTTTCCCTCCTGGGAGAAATGCTCAGCCAAGTTGGAGGGGGGGCATCAAGAGAGAGGTGAAAAAGAGGCATTCGCTGCACTTTCTCTGCTCCAGTGACTCCTGTGCCAGATGCATTGGTCACGGGCCAGTCAGCTGCATTTAGCTGATGGGACTGAGCAGCCAGAGAGAAGCTGCTGGGAGCATGGGGCTGCCAGCACTGCAGAGAGGGAGCAGGAGATGAGGAGTATTATGGGCTCGAAAGGCCTGTTAGCCCCCCCAGTAAATCTGTCTGGTGTTTACCCCTTCCCTCTCCTGCATCTTGAGTTTCCTCTTACTGGAGGCTTGGGTACTCAGCTATAATAACAGCATCATGAGCTTCTAGAGAACATGTACATTATCCACAGAGGTCTTATTACAATGGCACTTAACGAGCCATAAGATTTAGTAAGCAGACAAACTCATTTTGTATGAAAAAATGGAACTGGAAATTGGACTCAAATGGAAACCTCAATGGGAAATTTATGAGTGGGGAAAGCATGGGTGCAAAGGAGAGGAGCTGGGCTAGCATACAACTGGGAACAGAGAGTGATCACAAAGAAAATGAAAAATATTTAAAAACATAATTGGGAAAAACAGAAGTTTAAAAATAAAAATAAAAAGAGAGCCTACCCTATTTTCTGCAAGGTCTAGCTTTTTTAAAGGGTGAGCATTACTGTTGCTAACACAAGGAATAGGTCTCCCCTGAGCTAGAAAAACATTTGGATTTTTTTTCTTTTTATTAATCATCGGTTGTGTAGGGAGGGGGAAAACCCCTGAGAATTCAATGACAGGAAAAAAAAATGGTTTGTGAAGTCAGACTCAGTTTGCGTACCTAAAAAGCAATATGATTGATTTGCAAAAACCTCTAGCTTCACAAAGTTCTTCCATCTCTAATGAGAACTAACAGCATTTTTGTCCAGCTTCCCTGCAAAATATTGTTCTAGTGCTGAATCCATCAACAAAAATGGCTAAGCATTAGCTTTCTTAATGGCCTCTGGTTTCGCTTGCCAGCAACTGCAGATGGAGTGGGCTAAGCAGGGCTGGGTCTGAAGCGTAGAGGCCTGTTGCAGATCTCAGCTGCATTTTGCTAAATTGGAAGTAAGATTGAATATTGTCTTTTTCATATATTTTGAACAGTGCTTGTTTTAAAATCACAGGGTGTTTTGCTCTGGTAAGGCACAAGTGGCTAAACCTTCCGTGATTTAATTAATGTAAGTCATTATATAAGTGAATTCAGTGATGAAGTACGACAAACAAAGGAAGGAAAAAGTAAAGAAGGGGGTATGTGCAGAGGGCTTCTCAGCACTGACAGCAGAAGTTGTGGATTTTTTTTTAATGTATTTTTATCTGTCACTGTCCTTTGAGTAGGTGATTTACCCTCCTTTCTACCTGCCTGAAGGAAAACCCACCCTTCTATCTCTCTCTCCCTGACTGCTAGTGTATCTGCACAGCACACACCAGGTGATCTCAGCACAAAAGGCATGGTTGGTCCCAGTAACAAACCTAAACAGGTCTGTATTTGTTGTGATGCATGGTCTGGGTCATTAAACTCTTCTGCACACTCTTTCACCCTTCCCTTTGAAGCAAAGGGTGATACAACAATACTAGTCTTACAACCAAGCTTGCAGATGAATTTGTTATTTACTAACCTGCAACCTCAGCAAGAGCTAGTAGAAGTAGTCTCATAACAGAACCCTGTTTTCATAATGTTCTTCTACCTACTTGAAAGATCCCTGAGACTAAGATACTTTAGATCAAGCTTGAAGAAGAAGAAAAAGCGTAGGGACTGAAATGAGTTTATAACTTCTGTGACCTTGTGAAATCTGCATGTTCAGTCACAGCCCTGATAATTTTCCTTTTAACTGTGAGCTAAATAAACTTGACTTCCCTTCACCATGCACTGGAACTCCATTTTATTTCAGAACTATATAATGTTCTGCCAGTGACTGCTGGGCAGGTGAGATTGGCAGAATGAATTTAATCTGATAGCAAGGAACAGTAATTCCAACATCTGCTTCCAGTCAGCACAGAGGTTAATAAATATCCCTTTCAAACTAATACCTAGTCATCCTTATTTTACCTTCATCAAAGAGATCATGCACAAAGAAACCATAATAGTACCCTCCCTAGAAATTATTTTCTTATTATGAGAGAAGGGTGTTTATGAAGAAACTTCATTTCACACACTCAGAAACTTCTGGATTATTAAAAAAAAAAAAAAAAAAAAAGGAGAAAATTACCTTTGAAATATCAATTATAGATGGATCATTGTCATAGCATTCAGTTCAGAAGGCACTCATGTTTTGCAGTCAGTTTGTTCAGATCTTTTCACGCACCTTGTAGAACTTTACATTGATGATGTGCTCACAAAAAGCCACCTTTCAACTGTGAAACACCCCAGAAATCAGTTGGCTTGTAAGAAAGTGAAAGTGGAATTATGCTAAAGAGACACAACATAAAATTGGCACCATGTCTGTGTTACACAAATAAAAGACAATGAAGGGTCCAAGATAATAGTTCCCAGTAATTACAGAACTGAATTTCATACCAGCATAGCTCCTATTGCATTCAGGGGAAACATAAATAGAGCAACACATCTTAGGAAGTCTCTTTATGCCAAAGTGGTTTTAAGAATTACTGGGATATGATATAAAGGATTCAGAATCATTCACTTGAGATGAGCTTCAAAGCCCAGCAGTGATGAGTACTGTATCACCTGTAAATGGATGCTGTTAAACTAAACTTCGTACCAGTGAAACTAATAGCACCATTGTGCATTTGACAGGAGCATTTGAAATCATCTAAACCCAAACAATTAAGCAAAGAGAAGAATACATATACATGTACACATTTTGGCTACTAAAATATGCAGATATATTTGTTGTTTGCCATACTAAATCAAAAAGTGAAGTATGCTTTCAGTGCTCAGCAGAACAATGCCTTTAACAAAAAGCGGTGTGAAAGTTTGAAAATGCCTATAAAAGAATTGGCAATTGTCATAAGAAAGTGAAAATCCAAGAAACAATTTACAGGGAATCAAAGATAACATTATTATAATACCACTGACATCTCCTGCACTAAATTTGTTTCTCTAGCACATATGCTATGTCAAATTTAATATGCTAATATTACTTTCATTATTATATGACTGCTGGGGTAGGAAGCCTATTGAAGTCTTGACAACATACTGCAGGACACGCTCTAACAACAAACTATTACATTTTGGTATTATATGTATCATAATAACTGTATAGATCATTTAAATGTCACATCTGCTTGCCTTTGATTTTTTTTTTTAAAGTCAAATCCTTAAAGAATTTGTAAGAGTTTATGACAAATATATTTTTATTCCTGTCATCTGTGTAAATCCACACCGGTAAAAATAGCATCTGCTCTAGAGAAAGACAGCCACATGCTCACCAACCTTTAGAACAGATCTATATAGTAATAGGAGGTAAAACTTGCTCATTCATTGTCTGAAGTGTTCCTTCTCAGCCCCCAATTGCTAAATATCAAAATTCTTAAAGGAGTTCCTGGAACATTGATAAGAAGCTGAGAATCATTCCCTAATTTACAGTGAATTGTGCTAAAATCCACATTGATAGACAGAGAGCTGTAGATCTTCA
This sequence comes from Aythya marila, assembly GCF_965140915.1. Taxonomy (NCBI): domain Eukaryota; kingdom Metazoa; phylum Chordata; class Aves; order Anseriformes; family Anatidae; genus Aythya; species Aythya marila. The sequence continues at coordinate 11,776,752 of NC_139055.1, forward strand.
TAGTTGCTGAAATGTATGCGTAGTGGTTGGTACCTATCAAAAGGAAAATTAGAATAAATGAATATTTAAATATTTAAATTTCCTATGACATGTTTGAAGTGCATTTTCAAAGCATTATCATCAGATTTGAGAAACCAGTACTGAATTGGTTACAAACTCCTTGCTGAAGAGTTTCACAAGCCTCCCTTCTCCCCACCTTCTACTCATTAGCAATCAGAATAGCTTTTACATGCAGTAGTGTAATTGTAACCAAACACAGACTGCACTGGCTGCTTCTCTCTAAGTTTCTAAGAATCCCCTTTGGCTGACCTTTAGTAGCCAGTAAAAGATGGTGAAAAGGAGACAAAGGGAAGCAGTACCGAGTTGTAGAGAAGAAAGGGGATATTGAATATGCTGCATTGCTTTCTCCAGAGGGCTAAATGTCAGAGATATGTGCAAGAGTAAACACTATGTCTAATAAGTATATATGTATATATAGTAGAGGTAACTAAATGCATCTAACACACCAAAATGTGTGTGTCATAAATAGTTATGTGTTTTCATGCAAGTATTTTCCATATACACCTATATGTATGTATTCATAACTCAGTTTAACATGAAAAATACACTGAATTAAAAGTACATGTACAATCCCATGAGTGGTTCTGTTCTGTGAAGCACAATTAAACAAGGTGTCCTCATGAACTGGCAACCTGAACATGGCAGAATCTAAACATCCACCTATGTTTAACAGTTTCTTAATATCATGATAAACTTCCACAACATCCCCTTAGGCTCACAAAAAATAAAAGAAAAGGGGAAAAAAAAAAAAAAAAAAAAAAAAAACAGAAAAAGTAATCATCAGTAAAGAGGAGAAATCAAATTTCACACTGAATACTTTTCACTGCTTATCTTACAAAATTATTATTATTTGCCTTCTTAGTTACTCCTATTCATCAGGGTGATGTGTGCAGATTGTGAGGATGCCAAACATTCTCTGAAAACTGACGAGTAAGCAAAAAAAGAGCTGCTCTTTAAACCCTTCACAGTTTATAGCCACATTTACATAACATTAAATAAGTCAACAAAGGCATCATTAGCTCCCATTAAAATATGAGCGAAGAAATTTAAACGAACAAGACAAGCTAATTGGTAAGTAATGTTGTGTATCAAAAATTATGACTATAAGATTCTAAAGTTAATGAGAAGCCCTACAACTGTGTTTACTAAATATTACAAAATTAAATTAAAGGTGAACATGGAGAGCCAGGGAAGTTTTCTTGCTGTCCTCTGAGCTGAGAATTGTAAAGGTTACTTTGGCTTCTCCATGGAGTTTTAGAGTCTCCAGAGCCACCAGCACATCATTTGATTGCTGTCCATTGGGCAGGTTAGACCTCTTCTTGCTGAACAGCACAATTTCCTACTGAGACAACAGTGTGAGCAGTGATTCCAAATAGGAGAATTAGATATAGGTCTTTTGTGAGTCATTTCCTCCAGGTATATAAAACTGGTTAAAACTACAAGAAGTAGACCAAGTTCTTCCCAGTGAGGCCTTAAAACCTGACGTGATGATGTGTGTCAGTGCAGGAACCAAACCAAGATGCCAGTGTCTGGCCAGCACATCGCCACCACCATGGCAGACATGGGCATGGGTTCCTCTCTGCAGCTTGGAGCCTGGCTTCTCATGAGGTACTGCAAGCAACGCAGCTTCAAGAATAAATCAAAGACTATCATTAGGAAATGTCAACTGTGCTGTCAAATAAGAAGACCAGGGAAACCTCCTCACTGACATGTAGTGTGACAACCACAAACATATTTCTGCTGCCACAGCTGGGGCTGAACCTGGACTGAACCAGCTCGTCCATCGCCACATCCAGCATTTGGCAAACAGGAGCCCTTTGCTGCTGCTTTTACCCATATCCACAGAGTGCCCAGGATATTTCTGTGTTGCACAGAAGACCCTTCTGTGTTGCAGACGACCAGCAGCTCATGCTTACTGACAACAGTTTGCTTTCACCAATCTTTAGTCTGTTGAAAACCAGTCCTGATTTTGCTTTTATCTTTATCCCTATAAAAAACATTTCCAATTGCTGCATTTCATCTGTGCTCTGCTCCCTTCCAAAAGATAGAAGCCACTGAGTGGAGATATGATCCTGCAGTGCCATTAATGACCATAATTATATTGCCACATTACACTGTCCCTCTTGCTAATTGGTCATTCATTTGCCATTGTGCATGAAATCACAGGTGCTAATGCCTTCATGATGCTTATCTGAATTTTCTACATAGAATCAATTCCCTTCTGCTTCATTTCTCAGACCAGCGGGATCAGCGTGTGTTTAAAAGGGAAGCACAGGACTATCTCATGTCCTATCTCATATGCCCAGATGTGTGGGAATGGGTTTCAGTAACACCACACGATTAGATCAGTATCACATTCTCAAGCACACAGAACTGTTACAAATGCACCCATTGATCTTTTCTTACAGGGAAGTTTTGGAGATGTTGGCTGAAAGTCTAGAATTTATTTTTTTTAAATCTACTTTAATTGCAATTGTAATTGTATTGTTTTAAATAGATGTGCTAGCATATTTGGCAGTGAGGGAAGTTTTGAAAGAAATAAGAATCTCATCGTGTTGGAATGCAACTAATTGTTCTACCATAATTCAATGCAACCTTATAAACCATGTTAGACAAAGCTGACATTCACTGGTTCTGGACAGCAGCTTGTTACAAACTAGCTTTAACCAAACAGTACAACGTGTGCAAACATATGATCAAGAGAAACCCCTGAATTCACACGACAGAATTTTTGGTTCACTGAAAGCCAGAGCAGTCTTGCAGGTACTTCATGTTAGCTCGTAGATTTACAATGACAATGTTTTCTCTGCCATCTTGAAATCTCTCTTGATTTATTGCCCTTTCCACTAGTTTATATTCATCCAATCAAGGAACAAAAACAAAACAGGGGGCATCAGTAAAAAATCAGGTATGAAGCATTATGTATGCATCAAGGATGTGTACAAGAAAAATTGTTCACAAGCAGTATGTCATCCTGAATCAGGAAAGTACTTCAGTAGGAGATTAACTCAAAGCATGTGCTCGTTTACCACAGTGGGACTCAAGTACATGCTCAAATTCAGCACTTTTTTATGTGTTCCCCTGAGTAGGGATAATTTCCTGATATAGGAAATACATGCTGATTTTTCTCCCTTAGGATAATTGAAAAACATTTATGTAAATTCCAGTTTGTTTCAGATATGGGGGGAAAAAGAAAACTGAAACTCAGCTAACTGTTTTCTCTAACTGGTTCACCAGAAAATCTGTCCCAGTCCATGACCAGAAAAAGATTTTCCTTCATGCTCTATTATGAGCAACCTAATGCAATTTCAAAGTTGGCTCTGCTTTGAGCAGGGGAGGAGGGGAGCTGGACTAGAGACCTCCAGATGTCCCTTCCAACCTCAGTGATGCATTGATTTCTCCGTGTTGGATCCTCTACACATGATGATGACTTAAGTCACAACTAAACTCATTTCAGAAAAGCATGGTAAGGAGTAAGATGATAAATATATTAACACATAAATAAATACAGCTTTGTTTGGATGAGAACTGGATACAGGACGGCATAACAAAGCACAAGGAAAATAACTTTTACATTACCCAGCTGCTCTTACAATAATATACAGAAACTCTGTGAATCATTTCATGGTTTATTAAATGAAATTTTGTTTGCAACTGGTGAGTTAGGAAAATAAACGTCCATGTTTGTTTTCATTTTACTTTTCCTTGGTTTGTCCAGATCTTCACAGCCTTGTGTGCCAGCATTGTCCTCTGGGGCTCATTAAAAAGCCCAGTGTTTGCTACTCTGATTGTCCAGGGAAATCAGCAACAGATTGCCATTAACCCCATGAGGCCAAGAGCTAGAAATTCTTGATACATTCCCTGTTGTGGCCAATAAGATCCATTGAAGCCATTGGAGCCAAAGGGTTAATTTTATCTCTCCTATAGCTGCTGTCAGACCTCCAGTAAAACAGTGTGTGACCACTACGGGGTACTGACCACTTAATACAGCAGTACCTGCCAAAATTGGCTTAAGACTGAGTGAGATCAAGGGGCAGAAAAATACTGTCTTTTCTAAAGCACATTGTATTACCAGTGTTTACTTACAGTTCTCTCCTGGGTCAAATGCTTATTCTTAGGAAAATGGTCTTGCTTCTTATAGACTCAGCTCCACAGGAGAAAGCAAGTTATAACCTTGTCTGAAGATGATATCCTTTTATTTTTTTTTTTCCACATTACATTATGAATTTTTTGCAGATGTCATTAGCAGCAACTACCAAGGATATTTCTTAACCTGAAGATGTGTTGCCACTTGGTTATTGCTACCATTAATTCAAACTTTTAGAAAAGCTGCAAAAAAATTGTTTTTCTCCCTGAAACACACAGAAACATTGTGTCAGCATGCAACTGCCACAGCCCTGGTTCACACATAATGAGGCTCTGTTGATGTCCCTTCTCTGAGCCGGTAGGGTTATGTGTTTCTCCCTGGAATCCATCATTTGTGTCCTGCACTGACTTCCAAGGTGCTTGTAGCACTACCAGCAAAGCAGTACACAGGCTCTCTTTGATATTTCTAGTTTATCCATGCTGAATAGACAGGGTTGACACCAGAAGGTGTGCCCAAAGTTGGCTTGGTGGCTGACAGACCCAGGCATGCTCATCCCTCGGGAAGGGTGTCCCCATGCTGCTCCACTGGCCACTGTCCTAGGGCTGTGGCCAGGACTGTCCAACGTGCCTGTGTGCTTCACCTGGTAAATCTCAGCTCCCGTGGGACGCCTTTGGTACAAAGGTTCAAAACAGACTGTGGGAAGGGATGCTGTGGACTGACAGGTCCACGCTGAAGATGGCTGGGATGTGAAAAACTGCCATCAGGCTGTAGCTTTGCTCTCCTCTGTATGGTGCTGTGCAAAATCGTTGGTGATAATGACATTGATAGTGCTGAGGACCCAGTGTCTGATTTTAGGTATCAAATTGCCCTAGATTTTATCAAAGCGCCTATTTTGGGCCAAAGACACTGACATAAACTTCCATCTGTCTTCATAGACTTTTGTGTCGGCACTCACACAAGGCCTGGGCAAAGAACCAGCACACCCCAGGGGTCAGAAGTGGGCTGGCTCCATACGTGCCAAGAGAGTGGTCAGCTCTGCTTTTCTGTCCTTCCTCTCCCTGTCCTTTCCCCACATCAGGACCTGGGGTGTATTAACACTTGCTAACCTCTCAGGTTCTGTGAAACCTCAGTCCTTTACGGTCTTCATAGTGCTTTGAAACCTGTACCTGGGAAGTGCTGCAGAAATGCAAAGCATCCCTATGGATGACCTTATCACTGGGAAAGGAATCTTAAATCCGATCCATTTGTATGACTCCCGGAGAGCCACTGTTGCATTATTCATGACAGTCTCCTCTTCTTCAGAAGGCTAATATTACTTCCCTCCCCCCTCCACCCCCATACAGCATTCATAATATGAATTTTATATTCTGAACTAAACCACACAGTCCTTTGTAGTGGTCAGTAATAGGATTCCTACCCGTACTTAGCAGAGTCCACATCAGAGAGAGCACAATCAGCCACCCCAGGAGAAGAGTTCCCAAGATCTCCTCTTACAAGGCATTGTAAAAGTTATAAATAGATTACTCTCTCTCCCTTTGTACCTTCCGGCCCTTTTCCTACACCAAGGGAACATATTTGTCACTAGGACACACAATACGCACTTAGATGTTTGACATCTCTGCCCTCATCAGATGGGCCATACAGAATTTTTCAACAAGATAGAAAATGTGAAATGTTTGGGATGCAGTTACAAGTTTGAGAGCGATTAAAAGAATGTTAAGAAGAATTAGCCATGGCAGCTTACTTGGTAGTTTGTTATGGCTCCCATTTTCTAATACATCATATTCTTTTATTCCCCTAATTACTTTTTTTGTGTGAAAGACAATTCCCAGGGAACGAACACTTCATTTCTTTGAACCACTGCCAACAATATGCACCACAATTGCTGAAAGCAAAAGAGAGGATCTGGCATATCTATTAAAGCTTTGCAAAGACATACTTTTTTTCTTTTTAACCTTGGTTTTCCCTTAATACCAGCATTGAATAAATGAATTGCATTCCCTGTTTCCCCCCCTTTCCTCACAACTTCTATTTCTGTTTTCAGGTTGTTTTTGCTTTTTTTTTTTTTTTAAAGTCAAGTCTTGATGGGTAATTATTACATCTCATGTGTCTTCTGTCTCTGCCTTGTATTAAAAAATAGCAGCTAAGAAAACAAGTCTAAATTAACAATCTACTTTGTAGAAAGTGATTTTAAAGGCATTAGTACAGCAATGCTTCCACCTCACTCTCCATCTGCAGTGTCCTTCTAAATATCCTTTTAGCGCAAGCTGTATTAGCTCACCTTGAGAGGAATGAAACCTTTTTTTCAAAGGCAATTCACACCCAAATTTTCTCTGATTTCAAACACTTATCTTCCACCTTCATACCTACAGCAGTGATCCAAGCCAGCCAACTTTCAAAACACAGAAATTTTGGACCTTTTTCTCTATCTCCTCATTAATAAGAAAGGCACTTACATTGATACTCACATCTGTAATGGGTGCTAACAAAGTACTTTAAAAACACACAGCTTCCAGAAGGGATGTTGCACTTCTTGTTTGCAGGCTTATTCCCAGTGCTGCATACTGGGCACTAAGATATCCCCAGGTGTTCTTGATGGAAAATGTTTACCTGACATCTGCAGACATCAGAAATTCCTCACTTCCGTATGGAAATATTCTGGAATTCTGGGTGTCAGGTGGGGTGAAATGTGAGGTTGATCCAACCTGACAAGTCTTATTTGTTCATCAAGCACAACCAGAAAAGGCAATCCTAATCCTTTCCTAGAATTAGAGTTTTCAGGAGGGTTTGTTTGTTTGGTTTGGTTTGTTGTTGTGTTGTTGTTGTTATTTATTACTGACAATAACATAAGTGAGTGCCTGTTGATCACATATGACTTACTAATCATTCAGCAAATATTCATTTTTCCAGGCAAAATACAGGCTACATTCTTTCAGGAATTTTCCTTGTGGAACTCCCACTGGGAGGTCTTTAGGGAAGGAATCAAGCGAATAACATTCAAATAAAGGACTGCGCTCCATTAGGAGGAAACTTTTTCAGCTGAAATCTTACCCAGGACTTTGAGGGGTTGCTATGTGAGAACTCTCATTACAATCTCAAACCAGCAGCTACTGGTGAAAATGGAAGCTACTGTTTACTCAGAATGAGGGATATCTTTGTGTCCACAGTCATGTGCTGAAAAAAACCTACTTAGCTGTTAGTTGATCTTACAGCATCCTGATGCTTTGGAAAATGGGGGCGGAAGGGAGGGAGCTGACAAACTTTTGTATTTCAATATTGGTTCAATGCAGTCATAAGAAAAGACGTGATCATATCATACATTTCTGGCTGGTTTAGATATCTAATTTATGTGCTTTGAATAAAAAACCTGGGGATGCATTTGTTCCCATATTGACTTCATAAGTAACTTTGTCATCTACTTTGGTCTCCGACTGCCTGAAATAGATTAGTATGAATATGTACCCATAAACTGCATTTTCCATGCAACTAAATACACTAGAAGAGATGTCTGTAATGGTGTTGTTTTACTATGTTCAGAAAAGAAAGTCTCAAGATTTCAGTATTTCTTTCTATTCCTCTGCCTTATAGCATTAAAGAGAGCCAAATCTTGAAAGCCAGACACTCAATTTGCAGTGTGAATTATCTAACATGGTAATGACTTGATTTGTGCACACAAAAACTATTTGTATATTCACATTCTATTGTTTGAGCATGCAAATGATGTGCACACTGATTCAGTAGCTGGATGGAGACTTCCTGGAAAATGAAGTCCTTAAATTCAATTGCTGTTGGCACAAACAGCAAAACAAAGCAACACAAACAACAATCTCTATGACTCTGGTGAGTGTAAAGTGATACAAATCACTGTTCCCAGTTATGTTTTAACAGATATTCAACAGAATGCACTGCTCTCATTTCCTTGATGCTGGAAACCAGCTCCAACATTACCCTCAAAATAGCCCATCATTCTTTGCAGATTTGTGCATTTGCTATTTTTGGATCTTGAGGCTATTTTGGAAAAGACAGAACTACTGGCACCAATTCAGTCACTCATTCAACAAATGTTTTCTTCACCACCACCACATACATGCTATGCACCTCTCTTACAGCAAATGTAAGTACCATGGAGGTGTGTCAAAACAGTGGAGAAATCCCAGATTCTACAGCACAATCCATGCCAGTCCCATCCAGAGTGATACTGAGCAGCCCAGTGGCTGCAATAAATCATGCCAGCTGGACAGAGTCCCTTGCTGGTCTTCTGCCAGCTGAGACATGGCAGAAGCCAGTTGCTCCCCCCAACAGACACTATTAATTTGAGGCTGAGAGGTAATAATCTCTCTGTAAATTGGGGAATGCTGTTCTCAGAACTCCCTGCTCTACGTGGGTCTAGCAGCTCCTTTTCAACCAGAACCCAGCTCCTCTGGGGTCAGGTAAGCAGTGCAAAAAGCTCTGGGATCTCATCAACAGACAGGGTCTTAGCTTTTAATTAGTGGAGTTAGATGTTGTTAGACACCATAATGGGTGTCTAAGCAGATGCCAGCCTGGTGCCATAGAGAACAACACCTTGGAAATACCAGGGCCTGGCAAATATTAAAACCAGGAAACCAACAAGTGTGAGAAGTTTCTCAGCAGAGAGCAAAAAATATCACCTTAGACTCCTTGAGTTAGTATTTTATTTCTGGATTGAGTCGTATGTCTTTAATTCAAGTAGTGAAATATTTTACTCATCTCTTTATATGGATGAATTAAATTATTTTTGGCAGAAGATGTAAAATATGTTGGATAGCCCTGCACTGTTTTAACATATGTTACTGCAATAATTCAGGCATTATGAAAAATGTTGTTAATACTATGGTATTGTCCTACTTACTACCAATTTAGTAAATTGTTCCAGAAATAGACTTTTTTTCAGGAAAATTCTTTAAATATGATGCCAAAAATGTGCATCTTCCATGGGATCCAGTCTTCAAGGAAATATATACCCATCTGAAATTGCCCAGGGCTATTTCATATCCATTGTTTGCCCATGTAATATGTTTCCCTTTTATTACCATGTTTTTTTTTGTTTTTTTTTTTTTTTTTTTTTCTCTGTCCTTCATAAGAGAGAGGGGGGGAAAAAATGATACAGGGCTCATTTCGAAATCCATGAAAGTTGGATACTCCCAAAATTCCAACAAGATTACAGAGAAATCTCATCTGGTAAATATTACGTTCTGTTTTTGTCTTTGCTTAAGCTTTTACACAACTTGACAGCTTGTGGTATTGTGCCACATTTCAAAGTTAAGGTTTACAAACATCTGGCTTGGGTTCAACATTCCTCTCCATATGGACCACAGTGTCTCCAGCATACATTGTTTGCCTGTACAGAGTGAGGTAGAAAAATAAGATTTCCTAGAGAATTGTGGAAACCTCAACAAGGAGTCCCACTTTCATGATTTATTGACAACAGCCTTGATTTTAGTGCATCTTCATGAAAAATAGCTTTTGTTCTGTTAAGAGGACATTAATATTGGGCAAGATTTTTTTTTTTTTTTTCATCCATGAAGATAATCAGAGTTTTAGGAAAAAAAAGATGTATCCTGAATTGAGATGAAAGTCTAACACGACAATTGCTGTGAGTGGGATACAAGTTAAGGCCAAGTGAAACATTATGTCTCAAATTGTTGTAAAATATTTAATTTAATTATTACTTTTTTGGAGTCATTGAGTGACCTTTTGAAACAAACAAACAAAAAAGCCAGAAACAATGATTTATTTTTTGCATTTGGAAAATATTGGAAGAAGGCACTTTGTTAATTTCAAATGTGTAAAAAAATATAGTTAACAGTTTTAAATATAGTAGCTAATATATAGTTAGTAATTAGAAATAGTTAAAGTCACCTTCTTTACAGCAAAAAATAGCAGTTTCTATGAATCCACATTTCCAACAATTCAGTTGTAGCAATTTCATCAACATTTTTTGAATGTAGTTGTAATATGAAAGTACGCTGATGGAAATGTATTTATTCCCCGTAACCATGGTGTATCTTATGCTTTGGATCAATAGATGGATTTTTTCCTACTACATTAATGAAATAGCTAAATTTCAAAAAAATACCTAGGCCATTTGTACAACCCTATGCAGCTCTAGAAGTTGAGTGCCTTACTAAGTACATCACCAAGATTCAGTGAGGTGAAGAAGTTATGGTGCCTCCTGTTTCCTCGAGAGTCACTGAGGAGTATAAATAGTGCTTTCCTTTGGGTTGTGCAGTAAGATTCTGACTGAGCAGAAAGCAGCAGCCAGGTTTCCAAATTTCTGAATCATCACTGGTGGTATAGAAAGGAAGGCTCCCAGGTTGCTCTCATCAATAAGCGCTCACTGATGAAAAAACTACCTCAATATTTGGGTTTTGTATTACACTGAAATGAGGATCCCAAGATTTCAAAATTGTAAACATGAAAGGACGTACTGCATTCCAACCCAAAGGGTTCCTGCAGGGCAACGGGTACCTGGGTACCCCAAGGGACCTGAACACCAGGACAGTCTCCCTGTTGGTTTACTGTAGGGCTGAGGTCCTTGGAAACCTTTCCAGGTGAGCTGAAAAACAATCAGGAGCTTGGGGACACCACACAGTTTCTTCATAACCTCCTGTCTAGGATAGGTCCCTAAATTATTACACAACTATTTTTAATTGGAGTTTTTCAGTAGAGACTTTCTTCTGCAAAGTATGGTGGCAGATTACCAGCTGTGGTAAACACAGATTTGTGTTTTCGATGCCTTGTCTTGGAAAACATCTAAACTGCTGGGAAAGATCACTGTATACACAACCTGTTTCTTCAAGTACACATTGCTTTAAAGGAAGAAGCTTGGATTAACAGAGAACTGAGATTTCCCAGCTTATATTCTTGTGCCTGCTGCAAGTGCACTGTATGATCATTACCAAATTCCTTAACCTCCCAGAGCCTGTATACCATCTCCTAGATGGGGATATTCTGACTTTAAACTTCTGAGGATTAATCTGTGCAAAATAATTTTACAGGCTTTGATAAAATTTGACATTAGAAAAGCAAAAAAAAAAAAAATGTTTCCTTGCAAATTCAGCAGCATGCCTGCACTGTCTGGGCACACAGATAGGGGCTGGGACAAGAGTTATATGTACTGTGGAAATAGTCATTCTTTATTCATTTTAAAAGGTCAACACAGCTTGCCAGCATATCACTGCTGCAGCTGTTGCAGAGCTTGTTATGGCATTAGGCTGACTCGGAATGATTTCCTTCCAAAGCATTCTGGCACGGAGCACAACCCAACTCATACCCGAAGCGAGGAAACCATTACTGATGGTGTTGATGACAAGAAAGCATCCAGGAGAGCCAAGCCAGAGATCTGTGTGGACTGGAAGCTAAAGGATGGGTTGGGGGGAAAGGAGACATGAACCCCTTCTATGTCTGATCTGGCAGCGCTTCTTTTCCACCACAAAACTAACATACAATAGGCTAGAACACCTGCTACTAATTTGGGTGCGTGCAAGTGCTACTCATACAAAATCTTTTGAGTTGTTTCTAGCTAACAATTTTGTTTTCTGATGGGAATGATCACAAAAACTTACATGCTGTGAAGCCTTTGGCACAGTGCAATTGCTGGGCTTGGACTGCTGATGAACAAGGAGCTATTCTTCTTTCTTTCCTTCTCTTTTCTTTTCTTTCTTTCCTTTTTTTTTTTTTTTTTTTTTTTTTTTTTGATCTATGGGTGGAACCCCCATAATTGTCAAAGGGAATTTCATACACCCTCTGATGACAGATTGAGTCCTTGCAAGAATGTATCATTAAAACAAAAACACAAAAAAATAAAAAAAAAATAAAAAAAAAATTGGGCTGCTAGCATTTCAAATGGGACTAAAGAGAAACCTCCCTAGAAGGTCTTTCTAAGGCATTGTTCTAGTGACATTGCTCTGTCTCCCCTTCTCAAGAGTGGGAAAATAATATCTTCTCCAAAGGAGATCCTTTTGGCAGCCAAAACAGCCACTGTGCTGTCCCAGAGAGACCATCCTGAATGGTCTATTGTTTGAGCTCACCCCATATACGGATCTCCTATCTGAAAAAGCATCAGCAGCTTCAGACAGCACCTCTCTGGATCATACTTCTCTCTCAGTTCCAGCTGTTTCAAAGGAACATGCAAGTTGCTTACAATAGTTCAGGCCCTATCTTCAAATCTGAAATTATTAAGGATGGAAGGGACCACGGTGATTACCTGACCTGCTATCCAACCTGACTCGCTGTATTGCACATCCCACACATGCAGTCAGCAACCTGGGCACCTAAACCAGGAAGCTAGTGGTTCAGCAAACATGACCAAGAAAGCCTCTATGGGCAGGACTAACTCAACGTAACTTAAAGTTTAACTATCTAGAAGTCAGCTCTGCACAGATTTCAGCAGATCTCAGGATAGATTGGCTGGACTGACTCTGAAGGTGCTTCTCAGTGCTTGCTTTTGTAGGATAAGGGACACGGAGCTTAGGTGTCAGAAAAAAAGGATTTATGTATCTGGTGTTTAAAATGCCAATTTTAAGGATCTATGCTTTAAGGCTAGACTAGCTGGCTTTATAGTTTCACCTGGATTTCCAGGTTTGCTACACAAGCACACGTCCATTTTTGCTCCTTTATTTTCTTGACACAAGAGCACATGGAAGTATAAGAGCAGACTCTGATAGCCTCCCAGTCGCAATGACTGACATAAACCAGGGATCTCAGCAGACATTAGACAGACCTACAGGCATAGTTAATTGGAAGCAAATCTTTCTACTGCAACCCTAATTACATATAAGAGGCAGATAAACAATACATAGCACACCTATTTAGGTGTACTGCAACTAACCATTACTAGGCTGGCTATGACAGATTATATCTTCACATAGGTTACGTTTAATGACAATTTCTTTTCAGCCATAAAAACCTTTGAGCTCACATAAATGCTCCTAAACAGCTATATAGGATTAACTGTATGTATTTATATATATATGTTTGTATGTGGACACACATCTAATGGTGTGTATGTGTTGGAAAGAGAACCAGTTGTTCATTACCATTGTTTTGATGCCACATGAAGTGCTGCATTTGTGTCTGTTTTCAGAATTCCTTTGTTTGAGGTGCCTTTAAAATATTGGAATCACGGAATCATTTAGGTTGGAAAAGATCCATAAGATGATTAAGTCCAATTAAGTCCAACCATCACATTCAATGCAAATGTTATAATTCAAAAGGATGATAGGAAATCCTTTCACTTTCTCTCAATGGAGAATCTTTTTTTTTTCTCCTTTTTTTCCTTTTTTTTTTTTTTTTTGTGATGGTCCATATAACTGCTGGAGCATACACTATTAGGCAATATGCTTCCTACCAGAAATTTGGCTTCTACCACCACGAAAGCCCACAAACCATTGAGACAACTGGTATAGAATGGTTCAACACCACTGAAAGCTGGGAGGGGATGGCTGACCAATTCCCAGCACCTAAGTTACCTATTTTATTACAAACAGGAGCAACTCCCAGGCCCTTAAAGCATGGGTGGGCTTGCTGGCAGACAAGCAGAGGAAGTTGCATCCAGGCATGAACATGCTGTCCCTGCGATGGAAAGCTTTGCTGTCTGCCCTTGACTGTTTGTAACCAGCTGCTTTCTCCACTCTTCAGGGGCACTGTCATTTACCGAAAGACTTGTCTGTTTGCCATGAGTGTCAGGTGCCTGAGGGATGGCCTGTTTGCACTAAATATCGAGAGGCTGCCCTTCATAAAAATGAACAAATACTTCCTAACCTGCAGAGGGGCAGATTCACAGGAGAGTTCACCAAACAATTTGTTTGCGAGTGAGATGCATTCAAGGTAGACTCTTTTGTAATAAGGAGGAGTTTTCAAAGAAAATGTAAAACAATATGCCTGCAATATGATTGCAGGTAGCTATTTATTCCTGGAGTGTGGGGGCACAAAGTGGTTATAACATCTTAGGATTACCTAGGAATCAAAGGGCTGGTTTTGCCACGATTCCTCCTACACACAGTACCTCACTCTGCTAGCGTAGCCTTGGAAAACAGTCTGCTTCTCAGCCGTGGCTGGGGAGCCAGCCTCCCCAGTGAGCACAGGCTAAAAAAGCTGAGCATCACAATGTGCTAAGTTCCCAAATGACTGATTCTGAAATGTTCTTTGCTTAAAGGATTGTGCAACACCCTGGTTGTGTCTATGCTCGTATTTCAGTTTGGTGGAACAGTGCAGCTCTGGAGTGCATTTTTTGCTCATCCCCATCCATCACACATTGCTTTTTTTTTTTTTTTTTTTTTTTTTTTTTTTTTTTTTTTTTATAAACAAAAAGTGGTTTGTCCACATGTGAGATCCCTTTTACAGGAAACTGTATGAGAATCTTCAGACCAGGTACATGCCAAATGTGCCTCTACTTCTTGTGGAACACAAAATCCACATTGATGGCTGGTCCTTCAAACTTCTTTAAATCACATGTGCAGTGAGGACATCTAACCCAGACTAAATTTAATCCAGGGTAAAATGTTGGCTGTAATGCAGTGGAGATGTAGGGCTGTCAACATCATCTGCTTTGAGCTACTGACCTAACAAACTATCCAGAATTAATTTTTAATGTAGAAAGAACCTACACTTATTCCAACACTGGTATAAGGAAAGGCTTGTCACTCCCTTTCCCCCATGAAGCCCACTTCTGATTTATTTTAATAGACCATCTAGAAATTAATCTTATTTATTTATTTTAAGATTTGTTTTAGGAAACTGATAAAAGCCCTGGATTTGAGTTTTTGCCCTGTGCCAGCTTTGTGTCATCAGATCTGCTAGAGGCCCACATCAAATGCAAGTCAGATCCACTCACCATGGCTAGCTTGACAACTTGGATTCGTGCTTAACCAGTAAAAGACAGGGAAGGTGGAACCAAAATATGGTAACATCCAGTCTCCATGACATGCTTGTCCTCTTAAGCAGGTAAGAGTGAGGGGATACATTTGGAGATGTTCACTTGGAGATACAATAGCTGATTAGGTATGGAAGTGCCTCTTTTTCCTCATGCCCTGTGTGGGAGCTGAGCCGGTGCACATTTTAAAATCTAGCAAACACTCAGAAGTAGAAGGCAAAGGCAGGGCCTGTTCTGCAGGAGTCTGGAGCTGGCATCTCCGAGCACCTAAGTGCCAGCTGCCAGATAGTTTTGTTTTTATTAGGTTGACAGCTACACATGGGTGGGTGCCAACTTTTGTTCATTATATTTCATATTTTATAGCTTTGGTTTAGGTTTGGAAAGCTGTCGGCATTTGGAACGACAGCAGCCCCTGCCCCTGAGGGACAGTCAAGGCTTTTTTTCCCCTTCCCTTTTTAACTTCTCTCTCTTCCATGACAGCTGCACTTTCTACTGGTGCTTGTTGGCTGCTCTCCTCTCAGCCCCCCCAGGGCTCTGCTCCTTCCTTGCAGCTCTGTGTTTAAGTCACGTCACGAGCAATGTTTAGCTTTGCTGCAACAACTCCACAGCAAACAAACTGAGCTCAAACAGATTGGAAACGCAGCATTTTGATAACACCCCACACATGACATTGCAGCCCCAACAAGCTGTCCTTCAAACCGACCTGCCAGCTGACCTGAGCGGTAGATAGGGATCAATCTAGCAAGGTTGTTAGCCTCCACAATGAGGCAGCTTCAAAGGAAATATATGAGTTTCAGCAGCTTGGCCAACTGTGTCATTCAAAGCTGCAATGGGGACGTTTCACAAAAGGGCCAGCTATCTGCCAGACACTGTCAGCACCGATCGGCTGCGACATGTTTGTAAAGGAATAAAGGGGCCTTACGTTACCTGGGAAGTTCGGTTAGCCAGGGAATCCCGTGGTAGGGATTGATTTCATTGTTTGACTGTGAAAATGTGCCCAGCGGAGCTCAGGATCATGCCTGTAACTTTCTAAGTGTCAGACATTAATTTAAAAAGAAGCATTAGCTTGCAGATCCTCGTTGCATTTTTCACTAACAAGCTGCTTGTAAATTAACCTACTTTGTTGTTCACAGGAACTTTCCAAAGGATAAACTTTATTTCTTCATCAACTACCTGTTCAGTAGTACTTTGCTCTAATTTTTGTGTCTGAAGATCAATCTTTTTTAAAAATTGCTAAAGAAAAATCTTTTTTCAGTGGTACTACTTTGATTGTATTTTTCAGGCAAGAGTTTTTAGATTTACTTTACTGCCTTTTGATCATGCATTTTAGAAATTGGATGAACCCTCATACTACAGTCTGTGAGACTTTCTGTATTCTTCAAATATATTTCACCATTACCTCACTAAAACTGAGGGTGAAAAAAACATCGCTGTAGAAGTAGCAAAGTATAAATAATGAAACCTCTTCCAGCCAGCTCAATCTGGATTCCCCACTTACTGCCAAGGAGGAACGCTGTCCTGGAGCATACACTGAGGAAGTCTGCAGCTGTCAGGCTGGATCCTCAAAGTCAGCATCTTCGATGTTCTTTCAAATGAAAGCATTTTTGTGACTGTGAGTGAGGGGACTGCGAATGCGGAGAGAGAAATCAACAGCATCCACTTGCTGCAACCCTTATTTATTGGTCAGATATGCAGAATCACATTACCGTGGTTTGTGAACTAGAAATCTGACAAGAGCAATTTGACTCTTGTATTTACATTTCTAGCAGTTTCATCTTGTCATTTGTGGTTTTCTTCAAATTAGAAAACAATTAAATGAAGACTCTGGCAAAGAAGTGGAGCCAGATGTAACAGTTTCTCTTTACTCTTTGTTAATAGCAGCAGCAGCAATGTAATTTAATTCTGTCAGCTCTTCAGCTGCTCAGCAGCTGAGGAGATATGCAAAGGAAGAACAGGATCACTCTCCTAGGATGTTGGATCAGCATCCAATACTCTATCTGCCAAACAAGAAGAGGACAGCCCTTGAACCACAGAACCACATCTCTGCTGGGACTCTGAGAGCATCGCCCAAACCTCTCCGACCTTCCATACCCACCGCAGCTACTCTGACACCATTTGGAGAAGAGTCACAAGCTCAAATTACATTAATCCAAAGGTGAACAAATAAAACTCCCTTTATTAAATAAAAGACATATTCCAGAAAGTCATATGGCCAAAACCATTTTCTTAAAGAAGTGAAATGTTCATTCACGGGCAAGAATGATGTCACTACCAAGTCAGGTATTTCCAAAGGTGCTTATTTTCACATATCTCACCCATCTGACCTCACCATGCTGGGCACACAAAATGCAATGGATCTGTTTCTACCTGCTGTAGAAGAAAGTTTGCCCCACGCCTGTAGTGGAGTTGTCTGGGGATAAAACTCCGAGATCATAAGATAGCTTTTCTTGGGACAGAGCTCCCAGCACAACAGAGCAGACACCAGGACACTTTCTGCAGGAGCTTCCCAGTCCCCCTTTTCCCACATCACCATGGTCAAATTACTTACACAGAGAGCCAGAAAAAATATTTCAGCACCTGACCCTTGATTTCTGTGAGAGCAGAAACCCTTGATTTTTGTGTCCCTCCCTGGCCTCTCATCTGTAAAACAGGAATAACAGTAGGACCCAGAAGACAGATGACAGCACGTGCATCAAATATTGCCACGCTATATTTGAGATTACACATATTACCACACTATATTTGAGACTACACCCATGATACGGTGAAATATCTTTACCCATAAATACCCAAATTTATCATTCTTGTGGGGGGCGGGAAGGGGACTTATTGAAGCATTTGAGGGAGGCGGGAAGGCAACTGCCTGATATCAGAGATTTAAATCCCGCAAACCCAACTGAGAACTAATCTGAAAGGAAAGACAGTTAAAAACTTGTTGTTACTCCCCCATGTACCAGCCTTCTGTGTCCACAAGGCCACTGGCACACAAGCTGCTGACTCTGCATTTGTCCCAGCTGTGGGTCAGCAGCCCCAGGGGTAGGGATGGGTGTGTGACATAGGGACTAGAGGAGAGAAATAAAGTGTTAGATCAATGTAAAAAACGTAAACCAGGTAAAAACAGAGAGTAAAAATCAATGAACACATTGTCACTGAAGAGCCATATCTGAGATGCCTGTATGCGGTGTTGTATTTCTTTCTTTAATTATAAATGTCCACTAATGACTGACATAACAGGACAACTGTTTAGAGTCTTGCCTATTTGTCTAACTGTCCATAAGAGTGGCACCATTTGGCTGTCTCAAGAGAACAAAAATCAGCTGTGAATTTGCTGGAAGAAGCAGGGTTACTGGGTCTGAAGCTACATTTTAGTACTGCCAAGGTCCCCAGCCCTTGTGAAGCTGCTTTCTGCAAGGTCTGTAGAGTCAACATCCCGCCAGCCACAGGCTGGATCCATCAGCCACAGGGAATGGTTGTCCCTGATCTAAAACTGGGCTCTGAGAATTAATCTTTAATAAAGTTTGGCACTAGAGCTCCAGAAATTAAGATCAAAGGGGAATCTGAATGCTACCCTCAGGTATACAGGCACTGCTCCCATTGAAGTCACCAAAGAATTTGGCCCACAGTATGTTACTCCTCCTTACACTAATTAATTTTTATACACTAATTTGTATGCCACATTATAGGCTTGAACTGAACACTCCAGTTTCATTTGTTTTGTGTTTTCTGTGAATAGAATTTGCTTTAAAGTGTCATATTCTAAATGGTTCTTATTAACAAGAGGAAAAAAAAGACCCAAATCTTGCAGCCTTCATGTTGACCTTAAATGATTGACAATAAACTCTTCTATTACTGGGATTCCTCTTCTTCTCCACGGAAGTGAACTTCTCTTAGTCTCATACACCAGTGCCAGCTGCCTAGAAACATTTTTAATTAGTGTATATTTTGCGCTGGAGGAAAGAACATGGCTTGTGCTGATCACTCTCTTAAAGAAGATTATAATCCTAGCAGCAGAACAAGTTGCTCGTCTAGATAAGGATCAATGAAAATGCTGTACACGGAGGCTGAGACTGGAGCCTCAAAGCTAGCAGCCTGGGCTGCGCAATTTGTGGTAATACTATATGTTAACAGCAACAGAAGCAATAAAGTCACAGCTTAAAGCCTCCGCTCCAGCCTCCTCTTGTTTCTGCTTCGGTCAGACACAGTCAAAGAGGAAAGGCTCTGTTCCCAAAGCTCCGATTCAGTGATGGCCAGTCCTGGTAGATTTTTCTTGGCACACCAAACTTCAGTAATTACGTTTATTTATCCCTGGGACTTGCACCGAGCTGGAAAGAGTAGGCCAGGTAAGCTCACTGGTGTTCAGGTTTCAGTAATACCATTCTTCAGTTATTTGTCCAAATGGAAAGGAAAGCATTTCTCTGAAACTAAACCAGGCATAAAAGCAAACAAGACCTCTTCCCCAGTCTCCTCCCCAACAGCTATAACAGGTTTTATAGGAAACATCTGATTGTTCTCCAAATTAAACTCACAAGAACACAACTGCTGAACTGCTGGTTCCCCTCACCTCCACTGCCCCAGTAACTTTTGTGCAAAACAATTCTGGTAACAGATAGAAGTATTTTTTTTTCCACTATCCCAAACAGATCCAGAAGAGCACAGTCCAGGTAACATGCACTTGAGCTGACCTTATTATCCACATCAGGAAAGCGTCTACATAACTTTTCATGGAACTGCTAGACATTAAGCATCAGAAAAAGGAATCTGATATCACCTACTGGTTTGGATTAGACTCTTCTCACCTATGTCCTATATTGAATTATACAATTCCTCTGTGTTAAAGGTACATGTAATGAAATAGAATTCAGGTGACACTTCTGGTTTACTTTTTGCATGACAAACTACAAGATAATATATGTGAAGGACTTCAGGAAAACTTTGCTTATAAACTACAATAAATTATCAATGTGCTTTTCCGATGTCTTTGCATTCAAAACCCCAGTAGAATTTATCCATTAACGGATAAGAAATTAGAAGAAAACCCTACATTTTAATGTGAAGCATGCACTTGGAAACACTAGGAAACTCAGCACTTACAATTCACAGCAATAATGCACTGAGGAATATTCCTCTTTAAAACCAAGACCCCAGTTAAGTGTTTTCAAGAACAACATCATTGTCTCCATGAAGATAACTGAGTCCTCATTATTTACAGTCCCTGAAATATTCAAGATTGTTATTATGGGGGTGATCAGGAGGAGGTTGTTATTTGCTTGAGATTTTATTTTCAAGATCGTAAAGCAGCTTTTTTTTTTTTTTTGATTTTTTTTTTCAGAGATATAAGGGACACTTTCAGTGTTGCTTTTTATTATTGTTGTTTTGGGTTATGTTGTTGGTTTTTTTAGCATTACATTAAAAAAAAAAAAGATGTCTTTGGAGGCTAACTACAAACTTTTCTTGTTAGATGTGTCACTTTTCTCTTTCCTTGGAAAAATATTTTGCAGCTGTTCATATGGGGAAATTTTTGCTTCGATTACCAGTAAGTTTCCAGGAATCATGGACAAAAATAATATTTTGCTTGTACTAGGAAAGTAATTCCTGTTACTTAGCACTGTAGTAAACACTGTGTTGGATCTCCATTTTGTTGTGTCTTTGGGAAAGTTCAGAAATAAAATAGTTTTGGTGCAGGGTTATTTAGACCAGTGAAAATCAAGGTGGTCCCTTACCTTTCATCCTTTAATGGGAGATGCCTTGGCTAATCCCTCCATGCTGGGAAGTAGAAGATGACCAGGAAAGATGGGACAGAGCTATCTTTGCAAGCAGAGGAAGGGGATGACAGTGCAGGATCCAGAAGATGCTCACCTACTAATGTTGTCTGGAAAGGCCATAGAGAGAAAGAAAACCAGAGAGACCTGAGAGCACTGAATGAACTGGGAGAAGCTGGGCTAAGGGCCAGCAAGAAGAAGATGACCTGGTAGAGAAGGCCACAGCTGCAGCATTAAACTAATTGTGTCAGCAGGGAAAAAAAAAAAAAGAAGAAAAAAAAAAAGATTTATCATAAGAAAAAGAAAACAGATTGCTATAAAACAAAAAGAAACTTATAATATTCTTCTTTTTCTGTCCTAATTTAACTCCAGTAAGAAATATATGCCTATAAGGCATACCTGAAGATCTGAAACATTTTATAGAAATAATAAACCTGTGAGTATTAATCAAGTCTCTTTAGAACCTGACTTCTGAAGGACCTTTGTCTTAAAGCTGAAGACTTTTCCAGCTGACCTGAACTTTGAGAAAAGCAAGTAATATGAAGGGGAAAACAAAAAACAAAACACCACAGAGCCCTTCAGTTTTGACAACCTAACCTAAAGAATGTGAAGCCCTGCAATATGAAAGGTATCAGGAGGTCTCAGCAGCCCGCTGGTTCCCGTTGGTAAATACCTATTATCTTATCAGCTGGAGGACAGCCCCCATGCCATGTCTTTCCCTTTCCATCACTGTTGCATAATACAGCTTCATTTCATTTCTGAAAGAAGTTTGTTTACCAAGAGGAAAGGCAAAAAGAATATGTTTTGTCACCTCTATGCTAAACCTATTGTCTCCTTCCTAAAAGCAATCATCTTTAGATATTAAAATGGCATGATCTGGGTATTGCATAGCATTTCTTCTAATCTGCCTGCATTGCCAATTCAGTTCACAGATTGCATTCATTCTCCTTTGAAAAGCTTACATTGTTGAGTCAGAACTTTCCTAAGAAATAGCATTTGCTCACATCAGCCTTGTGTTAGTGAGGCAAGGACAAAGTCAAGAACAGAGGAGGGACTGTATTTATAAGTAGAGAGGAGAGTCAGAGGCTGGAGCTGGTTATGACATGTTTTGGAACAATTCAGATTAAAAGGCAGAAATACACCAAAGTCATTTTTTTCCTCCAGTCATGAAATAATAACAGCAAGAAAGGCATAGAGCAAAAGTCATACTTAAATGCAATGATGAATAATGCACTCTCCACCACTGGAGATGAAAAAAAAAAAAAAAGAAAGAAAAAAAAAAGTCAGACCTTTTCCCAGCCCATGTTGAGATCTATTTGGTTCTGATCTGAACTTTGCTTTTCAGACCTTTTTCTGTTAGAGGTAAAACTCAAACCTCCAGCTCCAAATACAAGAACTTTAGGGCAATTCAGATTCTCATGCTACCTGAACCTTGTGCACGGAGCCAGCACCAGACATAAGAACAATCCATTGACAAGGAAACCATCCCTTGAAATGGTTCCTCTGTTTGCCATTTCCTTTGAGCAAGAAGAACACAATGAAAGCACAAGATGTGTATATCTCTATATGTATATTTCTATCCAGCCACTGAGCTCCATGTGCAGTACATGAATGCCCGCTTACCAAATGCCATCTTTTTGTTGGGTTCTTTTTTTTTTTTTTTTTTGATTCACAGATTAAAAAAATGCAACTTTATACACAACTTCTTTTACCGAATCTCCCCTGAGGCAGGTGAACTCTGCCACCTGGCTTTATTTTTGTCCACAGTTCAACAAACAAAATTTTCCTTGTGATACAGGCAGACTCCTCAGTTCCAGGTCTGCTTTAAAGCTTTGCTAGAGAAGCACAGAGCAAGGGCAATGGCACTGGAGTGCTCTAAGGAAGCAATTCAGAGACATCATGCTCTATCAATGCGGATTGCTAACACCAACGTAAAAGATGACATGCTGCATGGATCACTCATCTAACCCTAGAGAAGTTGTTAATAAAGACACATTTTTAATTTTGCACACAGTAAGATCATACAGGGCTCACAAAGCAGCAGAAATGTACCTATAACTCTTATGTGTATTTCCAGACAAATGATGCAGCTTTCTTTATGACATCAATTTATTTTTCACTTTGCAATTACGTAAAAACAGCAATAACATGGGAAGAGAGATGATGTGACGGATCCTAATGCTGAATTATTCATTGCCCTTCAGCTGCTGACTTCACATCAGACAGTTCCCAATGTACCTCGCATAAATCACAGTGGATCTTTTTTTTTGCCACAACCACTCTAAGATCCTATCGGGTGCTTTTTCACCTAAACACCATAGGATAATGGTCTTCTTTCAAGGAGGGGATGTGCATACATTGATTGGAAGGGAGGTCTGTCTCCTGCAGTCATTGATGTTTGGTGAGGAGGAATAGCAATGTAATGCACTGGAAAAGATGTGTCGGATGTGTAGGGTTTATATAGAAATTGTCGTTATATATATCTGTTATTACATCGAAGAATGTAGGCATGTACTTTGGTATACATAATGTCCAATATCTGATAAACTGCATTACTTTGCAAAGTTCATTCTCATAAGGATAGCAACATTGTAAAATGTTTGGTGAAATTAATTTCATTGCTTCTGTTTTGCATTTAATTATTTACCTGCAAAATTCATTTTCTAGAGCTTGGGCTTGATCAGATAAACTTTGGTTCCACCTTGGGACAAAGTGTCCAGGGTTTGCCATGTCACAGAACACCCACAATGAACGCTGCAAACTGCAAAGGAACATGGTAACCTTATTGAACATTCAAAAGAAAGTTGCTGCATGCCAAATGCTACGCTGGCTTCCAGACCAGGGAAGGGTTAAGCAGTGTGTTTCATTCCTACTTCCCAGGCCCTTGGGCTGGTTAATCATTGCTGACTGCGAGCTCTTCAGGGATTTGGATTTTTACTATTCTGCCTGCACGGGGTCTATTGTAGTGGGACCCCTTCTCACTTGTTCCATAAGTGCTATGACCTATGCTATGGTGAATGGTAAAAACATCATTCTTAAGATATTTCCATCTTTCAGTAGGCAATCTCTCCACCGATAACTTTTTTAAAGATGGCTTGGCATGCTATTTTATTGTGCTGCAAAGGAACAAATGGGTAAATCTCCTTCTCCCCATTTTCCCTCAAGCTACTTTTGACACCTTCACAGATCACAAGGGGCTCAGAAACGAGCCCAGATTACTGTGGCAGAACAAATTGGCATACCTCAGCTGAGCTATGGCAACAGTCAATATATTATCTCTTAGCCCTTACAGCAGTTGCAGGGTGGTACCACTTCCCCAAGCCTGGCATGAAAGGTGTTGAAGCAGAGTTGGCATAGGCAGGCAGTTACAGTAGATCAGCTGACATGAAATAATATATTAAGTCACATATAATGTCTCCAAGGCTTAGGATCCAGTTTTAATTCATGTACTACCTTATGTAGTAACCTAGAGAACTGCCTACAGCAAAGATTGTCTTTCAACTACATGGGCAATTTTGTTCTGTACATTGTGCAATAGCATTCGTGTCCATCTGCTCCAATGAGTCTTTTTTTTTTTTTTTTTTTTTTTTTTGACATACTATTTGCTTCTCTGAAGCTTTGTAATGGAATTTATTCCTATTATTAGTATTTGTTTGTAATATGGCAGTGCTGTCTTGTTGGCACTGAAAAAGTAGATTTTTTTAAAAAAAGAGTATCCCTGCATGGAAGAGTTTAGCCATGCTCTTGCTTGCGTTAAATTGTCTGCCTCTGCCAGGAGAACAAGGATGCAGAAACAACAGGATACCAAAGAACAAGCAAAGAATCCTCAACAGGAGCTTTTCTGTCACAGGGTAATGATAGTTTTCAAAATAGTTGGGGCCTAGCATAGTTATCGAGGCCTTTTTTACTGTAATATTTGATATATTTTATGATTTTATAGTTCATATATGACCATAGAAAGTGGTATTTCATAAATGTTGATAAATATATTCAACATCACCATTAAATTGACTGGGAATATTAACACTTTTTTTTAAATTATTTTTTTAAGTAAATAGAAATAGAGAATCAGACCAAATAAGGGACTGTGGCAAGAGGGGATTGATAGCAAACCTAGAACTTGGTTCCAGGTCTCCCATGTCCCAGCCCAAGGTGAAGACTAAGCAGGAATACTCATGTGCACAAGCACTTGCAGGATCAGGGCCTGCAACTGTAATCCAACTTGGACGTAATCCAGCTTGGATGAAATTTAATTTTCTCATGAGATCTCAGAAAAAAATGCTGGTTTCATGAAAATATAACATTACTATTGATTTTTTTTAAGCTGTAAATTGGGCAAATACAGACGTAAATGCAAACCACAAAATACTTGAACAGATGCACAAAGGACATCCAGTCACCAGACTAAAATCATTGGAAACTTGCTTCCCCCCACCCCTTCTTTCTGTATTTTTCTGTATTTTGTTAACATTTAGAAAAGAAGAAAATATGTATTTCTGACCTCTTTGTTAAAAATATCACAAGATTCATTAAGAGAAGTATTTGGAAACCTCAAAACTCTTCTCCATTTCCATGAATACCTGAAATCTAATGCCTCTTATTAAGCAGAAAAGGGATGAACTGTTATGTGAAGCTGACAACAATAATTGTGAGCTGAAGAATGGCATGTTCATTGCAAGTAGCTGGTAATGATTTCATGCAAAGGATTAGAGAGCTGGAGGGGGGGAGCCGAGCTGAAGTTTGTTTACAGACAAAGGGAGCCTGTGTGCGGGGCGCTGGGAGCTCCCAGAAATTGCTGAGCTCCCAAAGACAATAGAAGAGAGGGATTTTCTGCTCTTGTAAGGCAACTTCCTATGGCAAATGCTTCAGACCTGGCTGTTTACCATCAAATACCTAAATACGAACGGCTAATTTCCAAAGTGTCAGCTACTCCCACGGACGGCAAGGGGACTTCTGGCTGATCAGAAGCACTGGCTGCAGAAAGATCCCCTCCCTCTCATTATAAAATTGCAGCCAAATGAAATAAAAAATGAGTTTCATTAAAATGGTCCTGTGTAGAATATATCTTTCTTGCTCAAACGGAACTAAGAAAACTCCAAAATGCTGGTTTCAAAAACAGAAAGCTTTTCCATTTCTGCTAACAAAGCCAGATTTTCTCCAAACAGTGTAAGCGTTACTTCTGGGAAATCCTGATTAGCTGAATAGTTATTTCTCCATTAAAAACAGTTGTGATGTAAAATTATTTAACTGTTCCTAAAATGTACATTTCTGTAAATCTAATACATTACAGCTAAGAACCAAAATATTAATTTGGAAGCCTAACCTACCTATTCAGGATTAAAAAAATATATATATATGCTGGCTTTGTTTCTTAAAATAATTAAACTGTCTTAAGCTGAATTTTAAAACATTAAAGTAAAACGTATTTTAGTGTTACAGACAGTAAAACGATACAGATACTATCAGCTTGAATGGATTACACTGAAAGAATGCCATCTGCTAAAACCAAAATGTTTACTTGAATGACTGAACGATGTTGATCAATAAATACTTGGGTGTTATTGATACTGCCCTCTGCACGAGCTGTAGTTCCCTTTTGAACCAGACATGCTTTTGTTCCGTAATCAACTTTTATTTTTCAAACTTCAATCTCCACAAGAAAAAAACAGAAAGAGGCTAATGACAGTGCTTAAAACAAAGCACCAAGTGTGCCGCAGACCACAGAGCCAGGCTAGAGGCTGCTCAGCGCTGTTGAGACATCTGCTCCTCTCTCTAGTGCTACACGAAGCGCGTTATACACGGAACGCGACTGGCTGTATAATTTACAAATCATTACCATTGCTTTAGCCTCTTAATATCACTAAATCTCCTTCTCCCCTCCCTTATCACCCCCTTCTGCTCTTTCTCTGCACTATATTTGTATCTGGGAGGCTGCGTTCAAGCATTTGGAGATGATGTTTCCTGTGGAAACCTTTGAATTATTTCAACAATTTCACAGCATGTTGCTTTTCTCTTCTGTTCCATGCTGCCTTGTTCTGGTGATTGGTACTAACAGTAATAGGAAAAATGGTAAAGAAAACAATGCCAAGACCAGCTCTGCCAGAGGAATCCTAACGCAGCACAAAGATCTGATTTCAATTAGATCTGCTCCAGGGAAAGAAATACTGCAGCGGGGAATTGATCCTCCGCTGAAATCAGCTACATCGTGCTGGGGTTCCTGCGCCGGGAGGCGGGGGCTCGGCCGCGGGACGTGCTGCTCAGCCCTCCTGCTTCCCCAAACCCACTTCCCAGCCCCGTAAACAGCAACAGATTGTGTGCTGGAGTCCACTTCACACTACCCCTGCCAACAAACCGTGCAGTGTCTGAACGCTTCTAATATATTTAATGTGGATTCCAGAAGACAAGCGCACTCACACACAGATTTAGTAAAATATCTGAAGAAATCCAAAACTGCTATGTGTAAAGATAATTAATTTTGACCCCCGATCCTTACCCAAAGAAAAAGTTTTTGTCTTTTTTTTTTTTTCCCCCTGAATGGAGACTACGATTTCCTGGTTTCTTTTAAATTTTTAATATTGCACTTTTAAAAACTTTCAAACTATTGATTCTTTTGCTGTAAACCCAGAGTCTCTTATGAAAGGTAATGAAGTGAGACGCAGAATTAAGAATGCCCAGATGTGTTGTAGCACATAGGAACAGTTTACAAGAAAAATGCAAAACTGCCAGCAGACTAGCAACGGGCTAGCTGTCTATAGAAATATATTGTGCAGGAAACCTATTGCCAAGCGTGGCTTCTGGACTTTGGTCTGGGGCATGTAAGCTCAGCTGCTACTGGCTGTGTGGAGAAATTGAGCATATACCATTTTTATGATGGTTCAGAGCAGCTTACTCCATTCCTCAGCAAGGAAGCTATGGTTGTTTCTGGAAGCAGGAATATATATGAAGGGCTCCTAATTACACTGAGTAGCTGGCCTGGACCTGCTGCCGGGAAGGAAAAAAGCATTTCTGCCCAGCCTGTTGTTAACCCTGCCTCTTCCTCCCACTCTCCGCAGCCCAGCACCTGCCTGGGCCCTTGACCCCCCTCCTCACCCTGCTTTCCTCCCCCCTTCTCTTTGGGGTGAGCGAGCCCCAGATTTCTGCAAAAATCTGCTACTAAATATAATTCTTACTTTCTGAGCTTTCCTGCTAATTTCACAAAGCAACTTTTTGTGCAAGCACAACCCTCCATAGGTTAAGTTTGAAGGATCAGGCACTCAGTCACACATGCTATTAGGTTGCAACAGAAATAGTCTATTGAAAAATATACACATTCCCAGCTTTCCCTTAAATTAAATTTCCTATCCTATTCCTCATGTGGGTATGGTCATTTCTAATTTAAATTTGTTAGAAATAGACATTAATTTTAAGGAGATTTCATAAATCCCATGCCAATGTTATAAAGCAAGCATGTAAATATGTCAGTTTGCAGAAAGCCAGGCTTTAAAAAAAAATACGAAAGAGCATAACACTGCTGACATTCCCATCATGTGCTGAAATTTCTGTCCAAAGCTGCTTTCTATCTCAGTGGCAAGGAACCATTTTTGAATAGCAGAGATAAACAGACGTGCAGAACCTCTGCGCCGCTCCTTGGCAGGGCGTGCACGTCAGCCGCGAGCAGGCTGCTCCTCGCTCCGCAGCTGTCCTGCCGCCAGCGCCAAGCCATGGGTGGAGGTGCAGCCTCGGCACCTCGGAAGGCCAGGCAGGAGATGGGACCAGCATCACCCACAGGAGAACTCGCCCCAAACGCTTCCTCCCTCCTTGCTAAACCTTTCCAACTTCCCATCCCATTCCCAGGAAGAAACAGGAGAGAGCAAGGGGGTGAATGTGGAGATGTAGGGTTCTTCTTGCACTCTCTTCCACTGCTTTGCCCAGCGTGGTGTAGATACGCAGGGTAACAGGGATCTGGCCCTCTCCCAAGGGGGAAACTTTCCACAGACTTACAGATCTCAAAGTGCTCTGCAGCTCCCATCCGTCAGGGCTTGGAGGCAGTAGGAAAAGTGGTGCCGCAACATTTCTCCTTCAAAACTTAGGAAAAGTTGAGCTTATCCAGAAAGGGCCCTTCTGCCGTCCAGCTTTGGTTCCCTTATTTACAGAGCAACATTTATTCCTATTGCCCTCCTGCCTGTTGCTATTTATAATATAGGGAAGCGTTTTTCATACAAAATGCCAGGGAAAAGTTTTCCTGGGCTGCTCAGCACGTCGCACAAGGGCTGCTTTGTGTCCCTTGCTAAGGGCTTGCCATTTGGGGAAGCTGTAGGTCTGTAAGTAACAAAAAAAATTATGGGAGAAAGTGCTTAATGTTTTGTTGCAGTCCTTGAAAGTCTTTACAAGAAGCTGAGTTTTTGGAGCAGATAACCCAGCCATGCAGAGAGTCAGCTGTGATTTCTCTCAACACATTACTCTAATTTTCTCCTTTCCTATTGATCTGCAGGGTACCACCTCTTCAAACTCCAGACAAATTGATCCTCTGAGTAACATCTGTGCACACTATTAATCTTTTTCACACATTTGATGTTCCACATTACTGGACACAGGACACACACTATGACTCAAGTGTTAATCAACTAATACCCGAAAATTAGGCTTGTGTCTACTGTATAAACATTGACAGACTATCCATCACCTGCCTGAGTGAATAAATGAATTTTGCCTCTGTAGCATGCATGGTAGCACTCTGTGGCCAGGAATATTTACCGTGCTTTGAGGACATCATACACTGAGGCCAATGTGCAGGCACCGCCAGGCAGCCAAGGGCGCAGGATGGGGCGCAGGCGAGGGGCAGGTGGTGGACCCCTGCCTACCCCAGCAGACCAAGCTGCTGGTGATTATGGCAACTGACTTGTCTCAGTGTATGCAGAAAGGAAAAAAAAAGGTGGAAAGCCATTGGCCAAATGGCTAAGGCTACTCCACAGATGCCCCAGGCTACTAGCCAGTGCGGGTCCCAGAAGGAAAATGGAATGCACCATACCCAATTTTACTGCATGTTAGCTGAGTGCTGGGTGTTCGCCACTGGTACAAAAGATCCCAAACTTCACTAGTATCAAACCCTGTTTCGACGCTTCCACTCAGGACCAAGCAAGGCTTGGAATGCAAAATCTTGGACATGGCTCCATTTTTTTATGTTGTTTTTGTTTCCCCCGCATCCATCGAAACAGATGGTTATTTCTTCCTAGGAGTTGGTAGAGCAATCTGATTGCAATGTCTGATTGTGATCATTGCTGACTCTGACACCCTCCTGGCAGGCTCCTCTCTTCTGTTACGTCAACTTCCATTTAACAGAAAAGAAAGGGGGAGAGGAGGAGAAGCACAGCCCAGCGGCGGTGAGTAGGGGTCCCTGCTCAGGCTAGGCTGGGCTGCGGAGGGAGCAGGGCAGGTCAGTGGGCCCCACCCCAGCACATGAAAAGGGCCAGAAAGATTCTGACTGAGTTTAATAAAAGGCAGCCAGAGCTTTGCTGCAGCATTGTTTCTGAGTAGGACAAAACTGCTTGAATCAGCTTTGTTCCTTTCTATTTTATTTTTTTTTTGTGTGTGTGTGTCTTTCTTGGAAGAGGAAATTTATCCAAGGAGGGTCGTTTTTGACAATTTCCTGAAAGCATCTAAAAAATCTGGAAAATTAAATATATGAGGTTATTTGGCAACTAAAAAGTGAAACATTGTATCTACAAAAATTAAGCTGTTGGGTTTTTGATGGATGCCTGAAAGCTTTGGGAGAAAAATTCCAATGAAAAACAACCTTTGCTAGTAACAAAAATAATTTCCTCCTCACCAGGAGAGATTAATTCTCTTACATTCCCCTCTCAGGCTGGAATTCCTCATGCTCCATCTTTTTCTAATAGTAATCTATTTTATTTTCTCTCTCTGCAAAGCAGGGCAGAGGCCCCACACTAAATTGGGAGGGAGGAAGGCTGAAAGGGTCTTCACTTGGGGTAGGGACTGGGTGGGAGAGGATGTGAAAGCAGGCTGGGCTGCACAAGTCAGCCCCAGAGTCACTACAGACAGATTACTTGGGGCGAAAGAGAAGCATCTGCAAATCACAGAATCACACAGAATCACAGAAATCATGTCTTTGATGGAGCTAAGTCAGTCTGGAGCTGCCCCTCTGCCTCCTAGCTTTGCAGGAACCAAAGTGTAAGTGTGTCCTTAATACAGGCCCCTTGGCTAAAGCACTACAGGGGGGATGCGTGCTTTTCGGCACTCACTGGCTTATCCCTGCACCACCCTGTGCCAGTGGTCCCCCTGCATCTCTCCATGCCTCCAACCAATATGGAAGTACAAATAACAAATAAGATAAGATAAGATAAGATAAAATAAAATAAAATAAAATAAAATAAAATAAAATAAAATAAAATAAAATAAAATAAAATAATAAATAAAATCTCAACAGCAGGTAAAGAACAAACAGTAGCAACGTTAAAAAAAAAAAAAAAAAAGCAATGAAAACAAGATACTTTCCCACATACATTTACACACACACACACACTCATACACAATTGATTGTTTCTTCTACAACGGCTCCATGGAGAAACCAAGAGTGTTACAAATTTAAGTGCTCAGAAGTCCACAGAATTCTTGCTCTAGATCAGCACAAGGTGGTCACAAGGGACAGAAATGACACCAGCATTTAATCTCAGAGTTTCTCATGCAATTACTCCAAGAGAAAGCGCACACCCCTTACATATTTCACCGAAGCCTAATTTTTCTGTAAATGTCTCAGGCACCGAAAGCACCATGTCTAAACAGCTCTGTGGGTCCCTAATCCTGCCACCTGGCAGATAATCCTATTAGCTGCTGCCTGTCTGCTGTGCATGGGGTCAGACGACTGCACCCAAGTGGCACTGGACAGTCTCCTGGGAGAGTGGACATGTAGACTTGAACCACACCAAAAGAGCACTGAACTATTTTCCCCACTAACCCAGGGTGCACTGTCACCTTTAGGGGGTGGTATGGAAAGGTAATATCTCCATCACCATGTTTTTTTGTTGTTGTTGTTTTGTTTTGTTTTTTAAAGAAAGCATTTTGTCAGTGAAGAATCTCTTCATGAGTATGCAAAGGTGCCATACTGAAGCTCAGAAAGATGCTTGCGTGGTATGAATCAAGGACCATCCCCGTGTGCAGTGTTTTTTATGAGCAAAGAATAGCCAATAAAACTGGTCACAGGTATTTATCCAGATTCCCTCCCTCACACCAAATATCACTAGGAAGCACCTCGCTCTCTCCTGCAATAGGTAGGAGACCAAAGCACATGTCCAGGCTGCTGGACGCCACTGCAGATATTAAGTGTATAAAAACTAGACAACATCAAACTTAATATCTGCAACCTTTAGAGCCCTCACACCCACAGTGTGCTGATCTGCATCAAAGTGATGGGGTGATTAGAAAAAAAAAACAGGAAAACAATCTTTAAAATCTACTTAATTGCCTGTATCTACCCTCTATACAGCCCAGAGAATTGTTCCTGGTATCAGCTGATGTGGGAGGTGAACCATGAAAAAAACAGGTTTCACTCAAAATAATTCCATTAGGGCCTGAAATGGCTGGGTGAAACATGAGTAAGGGAAATCATCACAGAAACACAACAGCTGGGCTCCATGACATCACTCGCAGGAATCAAAGGAAATGAGCTTATGAGTTATGCATAAAAGGGGTTTGTTTGTTTGTTTGTCTACTTACAGGGTTACAGCTTGCTTTCTGAATGACGACAACAACAACAAGCTCTGAAAAATTTGGTCCTGATATTTTGCTCTTTAAGGTAAATCATTTTACATTTATTGTAGCTGACAAGGAAATAAAATGCCTGAAATCCTTTCTGTTTTCTGTGCATGAAGACAAATTATTGTAGAAGCAATAGTACCACATGCTTCCAACAAAAATACAGTAGTATACAATCTAAAAAGTTATGAAAAAAAAAAAAAAAAAGATAACAGTGGTTAACATCTGTATTATTGTTGCTGTCATTTGTTTGCATGTTTTGACCTTATTGGATAGCTTATCAGTAACTAGCTCTTCGCAAACGTCATGTTTATTGTCAAGGGATATCAAATAAATGACAAATAACTGCTTTTAGAGTTCAAAGAGCAAAAAAATAACACAAGCCAGGATATTTACTGCAAAGGCTTCTGCCTCATGTTTAGCTCACTCGCTTGTGCCTTACTCCAAGATGTGCTTGAATCTTTACGACACAGCGTAGAAGACAAATTGGAAATCAAGGAAGCATTGCAGACAGACAGACCAGCTTCTATTTCCTTCGTGCTCAACAGTATAGGCTGAACTCAATAGAAGCCAGTTCTATAGAAGAAGCTGGTTTCAAGGTAATCCACTTAACTGTGTAGCAAAAAATAATTTACTAAATAATGCCATTCCTTACCATGCTCTTGTTACTGCTGGAGGAGTAAACAAGCATTTTTGACAGATTCTTTTTTTCATGGAAACAAGAAGAAGAGCTATGAAGTCAGAGAGCTGGGATGGGATTCTCCCCACCAAAGCCACCACCCATGCTCCTTTCACCATAAAAAAAAAAAATAAAAAAAATAAAATAATAAAAAAAAGAGTAACATCTTTTGAAGCAACTTATGCATGTTCTGCTAGCACCTCAGACACAATCACCTTCATGTGGGGTGAGTTCCCTCTGGATTATGCATAGTCTAGAAAAGTACTTTGACTAAAAGTAGAAGAATTTACCTCTACCTGCAGTGCCTCTGCAGTGCAACTCTCTCGGGCCCACGGTGGTCCTCCCTCATGGCCATACCCCTGACTTTTCTCCTGATGGACTTTCTGTCCTGTGTTCCTTCTGGGCATGCCCAGCCTCACATCCCAGTTTCTGTCTCTCAGGTTTGTCTCCTGCCTCACACCATGCCACCCTTATTCCGGTTTACAGGGCTGTAGCCCTAGAAAAGTTATCATAAAGTGTCCACCATAAAGATTTCCCCATAAAAAAAAAAACAACTCTGTTCACAAATAAATTAAGAATGTGCTTAAATCCCAGTGAAAGCAATGGAGCATAAGCTTGTGCTGAAAGCCTTTCCTGAATGGGGGCCTATTGCCTTGCTCTTCTTAAAACCTATTTCAGTTGAGCTCATATTTCTTGTTGGCAAGAACTTAAAAAGGAAAGAAGGAAAACACTTTTCCTATAAAAGTTGAGCTTAATAGACCACTCTAGCATCCTTAATTGCCATATTTTTGTGTATTGATGTAAATACTTATTAATGGACCTTTCCAAGGAAAAAGTTATTCATATCAAAAGGTATTTCATATCAAAACTACACAGCCAAATGAGTTTGCACTATTGTACACCATAACGTTTTGCAAAGTTAATTAACCTAGATGGCTGGAATGTGGGAGAATGTTTTGTTTCCAAATGGAGAGTGATTACAATATAGTGGAAGCTGCTGTCTTGCCAACTTCCTTTTAATCAACTCTTTTTCTATATGGAATGAAGGCCATGAAACATCTTAAAACTGCAAGCAACCTCTTCTCTCAAAAAAAAAAAAAGAACAAGGCAGATTTTTTTTTTAAGTGGGTGAAGGAATCCACTGATGTAATAAATATATCCATGTATTCCAAGTATAACTTGGAGCCAGTCTAGTTATAAACTCCTTAAGATCAAGGTTCATCATAAAACTGGGCCCTACCTTTATTTTCGTAATAGTAGCGGTTGCCACTAGAATTCCTGAACCCCTTCTTCACGCCATCTGGAATGCATACACGAGCAAGTTTATGATGAAAAATATACTGTGCATTAGAGCTGGATTTTTTAGGGTAAAAGCAACTACAAAGGCAGTAATGTGCAGGGATTGTACATTTATTTTATTACAAGAACCAATGTGTTCTTTTCCTTTTGGTCTAACCATGCTGAAGACAGACCTTAGAAGCAAGCTTTGCAAATGAGTACTGCAGTATAGCTGTCCATTGCATGGCCAGGTTTGTTCTGTGCTATCTGGAAACTAAAAAGACACACTTAAGTCTTTATCTACTGAATCCTGTCACTGTTTGTTTAATTCATTATATAGAATTTCAGCTGTTATTTCCAAGGTCAGTTCATGTCAGGTTTTATGGATAAAACCATGTCACCCCGACACTTCAACTGTTGTGTTGGGACAACAGGTAACAAAATCCACTTTGGTGACTTCCATGGTGTCACTGCAGTTGACAAGTGCTGGCACTGCCAAACCTTAAAAGTTTGCTTACAATTGTCAGAAGCCAACTCTTAATCAAAATGTATGTCCAGACTGCGTTTTCTATTCTGTGTTTTTTATTGTGGTGGTGGTGTTTCTTTGTTTTGTTTTGTTTTTATTTTTTCTTCTGTTTGTTTTGGTTTGTTGGTGGGTTTTTTTGGTTGCTTGCTTGCTTGTTTTTTTTTTTTTTTATTATTTATTTTTATTTATTTTTATTTTTTATTTTTTGGGGGGTAGTTGATTGCTTTTGTTTAGCAAGAATACTGTGAAAGTTACCTTCTCTCTCTATTTTATTTTTTTACAAATTTTCAGCCTAAGTATACTAAATTTTGCTGCAACCAAAAGTGGTAAAATGAAATTATAAATTTGGGGTTAAGGAATCCTCTGGTTCAGGAAAGTCCTTAAGCATGTGCTCAACTAAAAGACCACATGCCATTCTAAGAAAAGTCAGTGTCCAGACGTCATGTATTGTTCTGCACCACAAGTGAATTGAAGTCAAGGTGAAATAAACATGTGTTTTAAATCAGGTATGTGCCTTAAGTGCTTTCTCAAATAGTGATGGAGTTAAGCATGAGCTAAAGTCCTGAATTGGGGCTGCTCTGGGCCACATCTCCCTCCTTCAACTGAGAAAGGAGATCACCTAGCCACAAATGAGTCTGTCCAGAGGAGGCACCTTCTTTTAAATTTCCTAGTCCAGCCCAATAGCATCCTCTTTCTGATTTAGTGAAGTCATGCGGGGTGACTCTTTGTCCGTGGGGCCACATTCCCTGAAGAAAGGCCCTTTGTAACAGTGCAAGAACGCGACATGCTTCAAAAATGGGAGCACTAGACAGATAAGAACAGCAGATATTCAGCTGCATGTGCACCTTCCTTCCCCCCCCCCCACCCAGCCTACTTCTGTCTCTCTTCGGAGGTTCATTCAAGGAGCTCACCAATGCCCTGATTCGGTGACAGGGAGGTGAAGCAAGTGATGCTGTTTGCAAATGTCTGCACACGGGTGGAATGCACTCCTTCCTTTGTTCGTCCCTCCTTATTGGCTAGCACAGATTTCCTTTCGCCTGTCTTGCTCTCTTTCTTGAGCTCTCTGGTATGACTCTGCCATAAACATTTCATAAACGTGAATCATTTGACAAAATAAATTCTAAAAATGCTTTGGACACCATCAGGCCAGGCCCCCCGATGTTCCCCAACGGGGCTGGCACGTTCACAGCTGTAAAGTTCCCTGCAGCTCTCCCATCTCCACCAGTCACTGGCTCCTATTGAAATCAGCCCAGCTCCTGGCTGCCCCGAACAGGAAATCTTTCCCAACAGCAGTCCTATTTTCAACAGTAACTGCCAAAGCCGAGCCAAGGCCATGCACAAAAAGCCTAGTTTACCAGATGAATTCCCACAAAACACAAGTGACGCTATTCAGGATCTCATAAGCGGTAGGTCAGGGAATAAGGTGTTAGGACTCCTAAAGTTTAGCAGGAGGGAGCTGCTTGTCCCCTGGCCGTAGGCTGCCTGCAGTACTGCAGGGCTAATTGCCGCGCATTCCTCAGCCATGATGTCACTAGATCGTGATGCTAACTCTTTCCCTCTTATGGACGGAGGGAACTCGTGGTATATCTCCGAGACACCCAAAAATACATGTGCTGACCCTTTAAAGAAAGAAAGAAAAAAATCTTTTACCATATACCTAGCGGAGCCAAACTAAATGAAGCAGAGGTCTCTGTCCAGCATTTGGAAGCCAGTTAAAATAGGAAATCAGTGTTTCTCTAAATACACAGAGTATATTACCTTAGTCATAAAATTGGGGACTTTCAAATCTAATTTGTTCAGCACTAGCGCTGTTGAAGGCTGGGAAGTGTTCCAGAGGAAATCACCTCCACGCAAACAGAGATTAGCAGCTCCCCATTGCAGACATATGGAAATGATTGCCTATAATCTCCGGTAATTGTGGCTGTATTACATTCAAATCCTGTTTTCAATTTTCTTAAACTTCTAGACTGATTGTGTTATTAAATCATGCTGGCTGATGTGTTTAATAAGGACCTATTAAATGTTTATAAAATTAGGGAAATAAATACGGGCTTTTAGTCAGATTGTGTGATGGATCTGGTAACCTATTGTTAAAAGCACTGCTGGTAAAAACGTGTCTAAAGAAACAGACTTAAGGGCTCCCTTGGAGAAGAAACCCGGCGATCCTCGCAGCGCCTTTGCCGGCCGATGTTCACAGATGCTGCGGAAGAAGAGAGGAGCCCGGCTGTGACAGGCAGAAGCTCATCCTGTGAGGCGACAGCCCCCGAGGACTCACGGCGAGGGTTGGGAAGGGCTGGGCAGAGGCTCAGGGGTCCCTGGACACCTGCCCAGCTCTGGCCGGGGCAGTGCAGAGCCAGCTGGGGCTGCATCTCCCTGGGCACTGCCGGGTGCTCGGCCTCGCTGCCCCTTCCCTGCCTGCCGCTGGGCTCCTCAAATAACGGAGCGGCTCTGGGAGAGCGCGGCAGAAAAAATGGAAGGAGAGGAATTAAAAGGAAAATGCAGGGCAGTGTCCGACACAGAGAAGAGGGGGCTGGAGCATCGCGCCGTGCATCCTGCTCTCCCCTGCAGCTCTGCTGTCGGTGCTGCCCTCCCATGCGGTGCTGCCCACGGTCAGGGAGGATGCCTTTGTCTCGCAATTAGCGACCCTAAGAGCTCCTCGCTTTTGGGGAGAACCTTTTAGTCTTTAAGAGTTAGCTCCGCACTTTCTTCATTCCCAACTGCAAGAGCTCTCACCTGGCTTTGAGTGTGCGAGCATCCAACTTCGCACATGCTAAAGTCATTTTGTCCTCTGTCTTAAGGGCAAACGTGAACCTGTTTTCTCCAGCAAATTAATCTTTTATTTTATTCTATTTTGTGGAGGGGGGGGGGGGGGGGGGGGGCAAGAGTAAAGGGGGATTATAAATTAATTAATTGCTGAGTTTCTCAGCATAAAATGCACCGCTCCATTATCTTTGCATAAACACACCATCTTTTAAAAAATATAACTAGCCCATAACATCGTAGTTACAGAATATTATCAAGTAATGAGGAACTTGTATGGTTCACATTAGAGACTTTGAAAGGTTTGAAGAGAATTGGATATAAGGTTAATATTTGGCAGAGCCTTGTAAATAGCCTGATTGTTATTTTATATTGGCTGAAGTATAAAAATCTGTGTTGCGTGCCAGCAAAAGCCGAGTGGTGTGGCCAGGTAGTTACATGGCTCTGTTGTTAGCCTGTTTCATGTAGGAATGTTCTTGCTCTCAGTAGGTTATTTTTTGTGTGTCTGCTTATACTCAGCTAAAATAGAGCAAGGACCCAGCACGGCAATTATTTTTACTAAATTTTGTTGGTCTGCCCTCAGGGGACCTTCTCCCAGTTTAATTGTTGGAGGGATTGTTGCCTTCTGGGATTTTATTTCAAAATGTTCTTGTTAGAACTTGCTTTCTGAACAGAGTAAGAGCTTTTATTTTATTTTCTAAATTTAATCCCCTTTTTAATGCACAGGAAAAATGCATAAAATCGTGTATCTTGAAATTAATAGAGGTGTTTCTTGATGCACAGATTTTAAAATTATTTGTCTAAAGATACGTTTAGAATTGATTATATTAAAGGGGCATAAATCTCCTGTCCCCCTCCCCCAGACTGAAGGTTTGGAAGTGAATTCAAGCAACCCAACTGCATTTTACGTTAAGACAAACATGGGAGAGATCATTTGTCTCTAGTTGTACATGAAATAGCTTATAATAGTTGCAGCTGAGTACATGAAGTATATGTTAGAACCGTTTTGATATAAATCCCAGCATCGGCCTACAAAGATATTGTATTTATGCATCTGACAGGATTCACCCATAAATAATAATAGGAGAAAAATCCAAATTTATAAGCTGCTATTTCTGGATTTATTTTTAATGTGACTGAATATTTGCCCCACTTCTACAGCAGGCACTACATTAAGCAGAGCACTGGCAATCTGGTTGAAATCAACAGAAAGAAAATAAATACTGAAATGTCCCCTTGTTCAGCCACAACCAGTCACTGACAGGGGACAAGCTCCATGTGAGGACAAATACGATCCTGCCACAGAATTTGAAAGCAATTGAGGAGGTACATATCTTATTTTGCTATTTTTAGATGAGTCTCTATTTGTTTGGGGAAAGCTCTCCCCTTTCCCAAACCTATCTTCTTTGCCTTAAATTGTATTTACAGGCTATGAAACCTTTTGCAGGCTAAATCTCAGCTCGTGTAAGCAGGCATCCTCCGATGAAATCAGCAGAGGGGTGCTGGGGTCTCGCTCACAGCCTCTGTACCAGTCTACCTGCTCATTTCTTTTCAAGAAGACGGGATGAGGTCAGACTTTATTCCCTCGCTTCCTCCTTCTCCACTATTTTTGCAGCTAACCCAGCATCTGTAATTAATCTGATAGTCACTGCCTCCTTCGTCTTCTCCCCCTCTCTTTCCTGCACCCTTAGGGAGGTTGGGAAGGAAAGCAAGCTAAATGCAAGCATGCAGGTAGCTAAGTTCACCCTCTATGTCAAAGCACTTTTTTTCCACCCAAAATAAAAACAGCGTGTAGGCTGAAACTCTGAAAGGTAAATAAGACCCTTGAGCCTTTAAAAAATAAACTCATCAATTAGGCATTTGAAAAGCGTAGATGTCCATTGTCAGATCTAATGTTAACAGTTTAGCTCACATACTGGGCTTGTTTGTTAATTAATCATGAAGCCAAACTGGAACCCTCACCTGGATCTCTAAAACCCTCCACCTCCTAAACGTCTGCCTCGATGCTTTGCCAGCCCTTGCAGCTTTCCTGAGCCATCAGCTTGCAGCAAGTTTGGGAGGCCTCAGCTGAGCTCCCTGCAGACAAGAGCCCACATCAGAGAGCCACCACACGTAATGCAACATAATTTTTCCCAATTAGTTGTCTCTCTTCAGGAAAGGCCTGAGGCGGATGCAGCAGACAGATCCCTAGAGAGCGTGGTCCGTCTAGGTAGGCTTGAGATCACTGGCGGATCAGAGTCAGACTCGAGGTGTGTGTGCATGTATAAAAAGCAGGGATGGGGAGAGCTCACAATGCAGCCAGTCTTCGATATTCCCAGCTCTTACACAAGGAACAAACATCAGAAATCCACATTATTATACAGGACAAACAAAACTCAAATAGCAGCAGTTTAAAAATCTCGTCTTATTTGACACTGAAAGTAGGAGAAAACCAAACAGAAGATAAAGTTAAAAAAAAAATAAAAAGCAGAAAAAGACTCAATTTGGCACTTTCACAAGCTCTACATTGTTGTTACTGTCAGAGCATACTCTACAGGTTTGTGTTTTGTTTTTCTTTTTAAGCGTGTAAATTGCAACTGTGCTTACCAAGGATGGCAAGAAGGTGGTGGCAGCCTGTGGAGGAGCAGCACCCTCAGCACAGGCACCCCCAGCATGGGCACCCTCGCCTGCACCCGAGGCAAACCACTCCCCATCTTGTCCCAGGTCACACATCCAAAGAAGAAGGGAGGGAACCAGCTGACACAGGCCACCCCGCGGGGTGGTTAGCACTGAGCAGGCAATATCCACATGGTTCCTTGAGCATAAAAACGCCACTCAAGCATCATTCATTCAAAACCACTTTCTGTTCCTCATGGACCACTTCTGTTATTTCCCTGATTTCTCAGTTGCTGAGACTGCAGTGGAGACTCTCATTGCACAAAGACCAACAAAATCAGTGGCAATGTTTGTACCACATTTGGCCAACTGTGACATTATGCTGGGACTGGAAAAGTCTTCTCTTGACTCAGTGCTTTGGTGCTACAGCCGAGTGCCCAGCACCTCCCTGGATGCCCAACTCCTATCCAACAAACTACAGGGGTGGGGAGAGGGGAAGAACATGCAGCCTTTACTCAGTGAAAGATAATTTATGGAGATCTCAGCCATCTGCTGAGTTCCTCTGCTATGGTGACTCCTCTGACTTCAGAGAAGTTACCTTTGCGTTGAGGAATAAGGCCAAGGGATGGAGAGAACAGCACAAAGCGTAGTGATGGACCCAGATGGCACTTGGTGAAGCTGCTGTTTACCCAGCTCCTGGGGGACCACAAAGCGTCCTCAAACAGGGCGTCCCCAGGAATAAAAAGCCTGGCAGCTCAGACAGACAGAACAAAACGCTCCCCTGGAAAGGCAAGCTGTGAAAGCAGGGCTGGTTTCAGACCAACAGTGCCTGCATGGAGAAAAAAATCTGGGTATCAAGTACACATACTGGGGAAAATCAAAGCTGGGGACGAGATGGGGCGTATGTGTGCGAGACTGTGGGAAGCAGTGGTATTTGGCATGGAGGGCTTAAAATCTGCTCAGGGTGTTTGGGGACGGTGTGCAGCGCTTTTATTGCCTTGGCTCAGCTGTTCTATTGCACAAGTGACAGCTAAAGGCTCTGAAAAAGAGGGGAAGAATGGAAAAGTGAAAGGTGGGGAAGCTTCAAGTTTTATGTCAGAGCAATGTCAGGCTGCAGGAGGGAGAGAGATGATGTAATAGGTGGGTGAGAGGGGGAGAAAGGAGGTTAATGGGGAACTGTAAAATTTCAAATGCAGTATTTTATTACAGTATTGAAACTGATGCTTACAGTTTAACAATAGGATTGGCATGGAATAGCTTAGTGGCGTGAGCCAGCGGTGCCAGGAGGATTTATGATTTTATTATTTTTTTTTGCTTTTTTAATATTGCAGAGGGAAAGCCTCAGTCTTGTTTGGGTTGACAAGCCTCAAGCCTGGTGAACTAGAGTATGTACGGAAATGTTAGCCACTGGAAATCTGCCTGGGCTTACTGCTCCAGGGGAAGGAGCCAGCGCTGTCGGGTATTTTATGGCGTCTGTCGTTTCCTTCAGATGCAGAAGAAGAAAAGTGCCAGAGAAGCAGGAGCAGAGCTACCTGTGGGCAGCTGTGCACTCCTCAGGAAGGAACTCCTGCTGGAGGTGCCTCTTTGAGATCTGGGAGTCTCCTCCAGGCTGCCCCAAGCCCATCTTCAAATGACAGAGATGCTGCCAAAAAAGCCTTATGAGCCCAGACAGGGTGGAGCTGGGCTCTTTATGAATCTGGTTTGTGGCCCAGAGCATTGTACAATAATAAGCAGCTTGTGTGGTCGTGGGACGCTTTTCCCAGCCTCAAACATGGGGATTAAAATTGTTTCCTGTACTGATGGTCAGTGCTGGATCTACAACCACGTCAATCCCACCTGTACCCAGGGACTTCAGCGATGCTTGACACCACGGGGACTCCACACATAGGGCTACACAGCAGGAAGAAATGCTCCACAGGGAAAGCTGACAGGGCATGGCAAAACATTTTTGAAAAGGTCCCAAAGGTGAGTATTGGGGATCAGTGTATGGGGAGCACACGCTTGAAAACAGGCTCACAGTGTTTCTGCTTGTATAGACTATTGCACAAGGTAAAATTGATCACGAGGGCAGTCTTGCACTGAATGTTTTCATTGCTTTTGATTTATATGAAAGCCACCATCCCACTGGCATGAAGCAGCAAGGATTCACAGCTCAGCCTCTCCTGCAGCCCCAGCCAGCAGCAGTCAGTGCCCCATACTGAATGGGAAAGCACCGCCAGCCCCATTCTGCTGCATGCAAGGCAATGGAGAGAACCATAAACAACTGATCTTAAATATAAATAAGCAAAATTATGAATTCAATAAAGCACTTGAGACAAGGAGTTAAAATACCCAGGAAAGTTAAGAACTATGCTCCATCAAACTGGAAAAACATTCACCAAAAAAGGAGCCAGGCAGGCAGAGAGCAATGCACACCCCGTATGTCCTATTGTGTATCAGAAGGTGCACCAGCATATGCTTTCCTTTTCCAGTGGGCAGAGGGCTTGCCAACACTTTTATGCCCTGGGAGACCACAAAGAGGGGGCAAAGCAGAAGCTTTGCCTCTTCTTTCCCTGCTTTCACAGAGAAGACACAACCCAGAGGTTTAACTCCAGCCAGCTGCCCTGTCCCCTACCCGACAGCTTGCTCAGCAGAGGACCACGCTGTGCGGACACACCAGACACCTCCAACAGAGACAAGCCAAAGGTTCCCCTGTCCCTCAAAGCTCCTGAATGTGACATGAAAAGGGAAACCCTTTAGCTGCTTCTGCTGCACCCTGCTTTAATCTGCTTATAATTGACAAATAAATAAATATAGGAAAACAGAAACAAAGTCACAGAAACATAAACAACACTGCTTCTGAGAGGAGCAGGCAAGCTTTGGGCACAGTGAGGTAGCTGATGAACGCCCTGAACAAATGGACATAGTGAAAAGAAGGTAAAGCACGATCAGAAGGGAGCTGTGGGACCTGGGCAGAGGCTGGGAGGCTCCTGCGCCTCCTCCATGCTCTATGTCAGGAGAGGCCCCTGCGCATCTCACACCTGAGGCCAGGTCCCGGGGCCCCAGGGAGGTGTCTGTTCTGCAGCAGCTCCCGAAGCCCCGGGCCCCCTCCCGTGCCATGGGCGATGCTGTCCCCTCCCTGCCACCGGCAGCAGCGAGAGGTGACGTTCTGCAGAGCAGCTTGCCGTTCTCCAGTTTCCCTTAGTGACCAAGCTACATATGTTCGGCAAACTGAATTTATGTCGGTGGCTTGTTGTTCCCAGCCAGAAGATTCAGTCTGATTTGTATATAGCTCTGCATAAATTCCTCGTTAACCTTTACAACCATCTGGAGCGAGAGTCACTCCTCGCATCCCAGCCGACCGCAGCAATGGCAACAAGCGTAACCGAAACCGCCGGGCTTTACGAGGCCGTGCCGGGGACCTCACCCAGCCCCACGGCACAGCCCCAGCACCATCCTGCTGCCTCCAGCCCATCCAGCCCTGTCTGGGGGGACACATCCCTGAGCAAAACCCGCAGCGGTGCCTTCCCCTGGGAAGGGGTGGTTATTGCTCGTCTCCCTCTGCAGCACAAAACCTCTACCTTCTGTCGCTCTGTTGAAGAACAGGCAGACGCTTAATGCGAGGCTGCCGAGGCTCCGACGGCAGCCGCGTGCTTAATGCTTCAATTTCCACATTTTATTTTATATGTAATTTAAAGCCCATGGTGCCTTAATTGTAAAATAGGCCTTATTAAAATAATAGCTCGAGAAGCAGTGGGGTACCCTGCGCAGCGGAATGAAGCTTTCTATCTTAACTGCTGTTTACAAGGATTTAAAAGGGAGGTACGACCAAAATAGAGCTGTGGAGATGTTTCCAACATGAGCGATGGACCAAAGACCACTGGATAATTAAGCCTTTTCCCTTTTCCTTCCCCTCACCCCAACATGCTCTCTCGCTCTCCTTAGCTATCCAGAGCGCACCCTTCGCTGCTTTTATGATTGATGATGCAGTACGGATCCTTCGGTACCGGTAAGCAACGTGGGGTTTTGATTAATGATGCCGGTGGCACTCCCAGAAGACCAACAGCAAATAATACTGTTATCAGAAAACAACTAACACGACTAGAAAAATAGCAGGGCTCTACAAGTTCAGAGAAGTCTTTCTTGTCTAAAGTCACCCATCTGCTGTCCAAACCATACTTTTTGGAGACTCCTCACGACCCCTAGGAGACGAAGAGCACAATCACCAAACTCTGATCTGACATTACAGAGAATCACAGAGTGGTTGAGGTTGGAAGGGACCTCTGGAGATCACCTAGTCCAACCTCCCTATTTCTGGGTACAAGCTAGTCCAACCTCTCATCCTATTTCTGGGCACCACAGAGTTCTAGGTGGTTCTTTCTATATATTTGGACTCAATTTTTTGTATTTATCAACTTCTGCAAGCTTGGTACCATTGCATGGGTAATTAGTTG
This sequence comes from Aythya marila, assembly GCF_965140915.1. NCBI lineage: Eukaryota > Metazoa > Chordata > Aves > Anseriformes > Anatidae > Aythya > Aythya marila. The sequence continues at coordinate 11,821,571 of NC_139055.1, forward strand.
TTGGGTTGAGGGACATTTTAAACCTTTTTTTTTTTTTTTCTTTTTTTTTTAAGGAAAACTAAATTTTCTTTTGTTTAGATTCCCTACATCTAGGGCTGTGCAAGGGATAGCCATGATCCCTGTGCAAGTCCCTCCGGGCTGCTTTGATTTATATTGTGCCTTGGGTGTCCCAGGTAATAAATGAAACCACAAACAACCACTTTGTCACACCTGATTGTCCTGGAGAGTGGGGTGAGGGCTCACCCACACACAAACTGCCCATTGAGTTTCATTTTGGCCTCAGCTTGGTGTACTGAGGCTTTGGAAGGCTTTTTTTTTTTTTTTTTTTTTTTTTTTTTAAATGTTTTTCCCTCTGCTGTGTGTTGTACCCGCTTTCCATTGAGTCTGCAAGGTTTGGCAAGGTCTCTTTGCCCACTCAAAGGGCATGTGCATTCTTCCTTCAGACTTCAGTCAGATGTTTCTATACCGAAGGATGAAACAGGAGGCACAGTGCCCGGGGGTTTGCATGCTGTGGCTTCTGAAGCCTGTCCTGCTGCCAGCATGAGCAGCCAGCGCTCATGCTGCAGAGCTGGGTGACTGCACTTCTCCTGCTCTCACGGCAGCCCCACTGACAGCTCTCCTGGTGATGAAAAGCCCTTAAAACCAAACCAAACCAAAAAGCATTTCTGGATGCACTTCAGCAACATCAGCAGATCAGTCCTACAGAGGAACTCTCACGACCTGGGCCTGAAGGCCCTTTTAGCTCCTATTTTTTTGTGCACCTTCACTGTTACAGACCTCCCTGTGCTGCCAATGAGGGCCAGGCCCACCTCCTAATGGGATCGGGCTGCCCATGGGCCATGAGTACACCCCCAGTTTGCATCCGGCAGAGCCACAGAGAGCCCACTGTCCCCTGCCCCTAGCACTAGCCCAGCAATGCTGCCCGCTTGGCCCACGGGAGCACAGACATTTCCCATGATGGAGCTGCCACTGGGCAGCATCCCAGAAGATGTAAGGTGAGCTGGTGTCCTTGCACCATCCAGGTCCTTGTGCTTTGGAAACCCTGGAGAAGATGACAGAGGCTCCTCACACAGCTCACGGGAACCCTCCTGGCTGCACCCCTAGAAAAGGCAAGTGCTGGGAGCATGCAGGGCTCCACATGTCCCCCCCGCCACCTGCTCCACCTGTGTGCTGCACGCAAGTCCCTTCCCCCAGGGCCGATTCCAACTTTCCAAGCTCATCAGCAGATTCACACAGCTGCAATTCAGAAATAAAATAAGAATAATAAAGAAAACCCGCAGGAGAAATATTTCCTTTTTTCGTCCTCTAAAAGTACCATTTCCTCTCCCAGCAATCACACTGGCCGGGGGCCCACTGTTGGATTATTTAGTCTGACTCTCGAAGCAGGAATAGATTTACGGTTCAAAATCTCATGAAATGGCAGGGCTAGAAACTTTATCAAACTTTATATTATTGGAAAGAAGAGATCCCCAAGAAGGATCCAAGCTAGCTACCTTTACAGCTGTGACATCTCTACCGTATAAAGAAGCTATCTCATGCTGTTTTTCAGGTGTTTAACAAGCATTTTTCTCCATCCCTTGCACCCTGACAGAACAATCCACAACTTTTAAGGAGGTATATTAAATACCAGTCTGATTACTTTTTAAAAAATATATTTACAAAAAATAAAAATACTTCCGATGAAAATAATTCTGAAGGATGTGATTTAACACAGTGCAACACATACATGAAGTGTATGCTCAAGAAGAGGAAGAAAACCTCATCCTTTGTTGGGCTGCTGCGGATCAGGCATCCTGAGGTCTGTAATGAAGGCTGCTAACGAGGTAGTCCAGACCCCAGCCATTTCCAACCAGAAGCCACGCTACAGCAAGGAGTCACCGAGGGCCCCTGAAGGCATAGGTCTGTGGCAGGATGGATGTTCATCACTGCTAAGTCACTTTATCCCCTCCAATACACTCTGGGAGCTGGAATAAAATTCTTAGCACAAGCCCTTTGAAAGAGCCCGGCAGCCAGCTTCAGTGACTGAGTGACAAGAGTTGACTGACTAGGTTTGCTAGGTTAACATTTCGACTTAACAATCTTAGAGGTCTTTTCTAGCCTAAATGATTCTATGGCTGACAAGTTTAACATCAGAAGCCAACAACTGTGTACTTTTATGATACTTGCTTGCTTATTTTTGAACTCATACATTGATATATAACACATCTGCAGGCAAGGGTCTTGGAAAATTTTTGAGAAAATTAGTTTTTTCTTAGAATATAACAAGTCATTTATAGTAGGTGAAACATTTTCCAAATATATTTGACCTTATTAAAAAAAATCCTAATTTAATGAATTCTTCAGATATTTTTATTAATGCTTTTTATCACAATTACGTCCCAATTCACTAATGAACCCTGAGTTTGACTAGGCTATTCTTAAAGGGGAAGATATAAGAAAAATATAACTGAAACATCAAATGGGTCCATTCTGAACTCTGCAAATTAATAGCAGATTCTCATTTTTAACATCTTCCATAAAACGGCTGTTTTGGGGGAAAAGAGGAGAAGAATGATTTTTCTCTGACCTGTTCTGGCCAAGTTTTCCTATAAAACAATATAGCATCACTGTAATGTACCTGGGATCCAAAATAAATGCATCTGTCTCACAATATCTCTACAAGAATTATCAGTAATACTATATGTTCCAGTTTCAGATGGTTTTAATCAATCTTTTAGTATCTTACATGTCTGCCTATTAAGCCAGAGACGATCACTTGGACTCTGAACCCTCTCTTTCTTTGTAAAATCATCTTGAGTATTATTAAATCATGTTGTTGGATCCCTGGAATTTCTGGGTTTCATCAGTATTTGCCCTCATTTTTCACATGGCAAAGTTAAGGAAATATCTGGTAACATTTTAATTCCACGTTATTCAATGTGGCTTATATAGGTGTGGTGCAATTGAGTCCTACACAGGAAAGGTTGATTTTAAGTCCTGGCAGAGTGATTAGCTGATTCCCAAAAGATATGGATATAAATTTCTCCTAGGCACATCTGCCCTGTCTGCTTTTAATTTTGAAACACCAGCTTTAATTTAGAAACTGTACTGTGAGCTCTCCCTTTTGTGAGCAAGAATGACATAATTTGCTGAGCAAAGACCCAGAGCCAAGCTTTTTGTCTTAAGTAATCAATGAGTAGTAACCAACAGATAAATGTTCCCTCACTAATTCTCCTCTGCCTTCGCAGGTTATTGCCCCACGTGGATCACGTCTTAATGGAGAGGCAGAACTGCACAGCCCTCCTCTCGTCTTCATCGCTGCCGACATCACCTCCTCTCACATTCTTGATCAGCTTCCCTGTGGCAACAGCAGCCGTGGATCACATGGAAAACTAATATTAGGAAAGTATTTAATGTATTTATAGCTGTCTTTTAATGACATTTACCAGCTGGAAAGGAGGAGGCCTGCCAGCACCGTGTGATCAATCAGCTTTGAGGAACTCCAGCAAGTGCTCTCAAGACCACCAGCAAGCCCTCCTCCAGCCCTGGCTCCAGCGTCTCCTGTTAGGCTGCAGAACCTTGGGGCGAATCGGGCTGACAGTGTGTTTGCCTGGCCCTTATCACAGGGGGACCTTGAATTTAGCCCAGGGCTGCAGTGTACAAATAAATAGTGCTAATTCTTAGATCACAGTTTAGAAATTTCTGTTCTACATCAGCCAGGCAATCTGTGAGCATGGGACTTATTATGAACACCCTATATAGTAAATTTAGTGTGCCAATCAGTTTTTCCAGAGGACAAGAAGAGAGACTACTTAAGCCTGTGCTTGGCCATCGGTTGCAGCAGACCTTCAGATCTCTCCTTACAACAAAATGCTATCAGACAGAAGTTCTGGCGGTTGCAGGAAGAGTTACCTGCGCTTGGAAAATTGCAAAGATCAACTCATATGGAAAAGATCATGATTGAAAGGTCCAAGTAAAGCAATTTTCTGCTTCCCAAAAGATGTGGATATAAATAGAACAGTGCCTGAAAATGAGCAGGCAGAAATGAAATACAAACGCAAACAGAGAGCAAGTCTTCTAAAGCAAATAAAGGTTTTACTATATTTGTCCCCAAACACAGTGTACCAGACCCATCAGGCAATGCAAATTTTTTCTCTACCCTGCTTCCCCAGCTCCTGTGACACATAAGGGAGGCTGAACATGATCACTGTGCAGTAAGTCTGAGCCATTATATTATTCTGCCTAAGTTCAGGTTGACCTAGGGAGTAGCAATTTGGAAGCAGCACACATTCCTGGGGCCACATTATCCCAGGGAAGCCATGCTCCACCGCTGCAATCCTGAACACCCATGTACATCCTGAGTAGATGCTCCAAAGCTGCTTTGTGAGCATCATGCCAACCTCTTGTTTTAACATCAAGGGGTCTTCAGCCATCTTATCTGTAACTCTAATTGCTCTGACAAGCTGTGGAAATACATGTCATTTAATGTGTAAACCTATAAAATAATCATTTGCTTTCTGTGCGCTTGATGTTCAGACTCCAGTGAAATTTCACAAAAGAAAAAGCTTCACTGTTGTTTGTTTGTTTTTCCCCCTTTTTCTCTGAAAGAAACTTTTACAGCTACTGTAGGAGTTCACATCTCTTGGACTTCAGGCATCTATCACTATTTTCTATCTTTTTCCTACCCGAACAGATTGTATATAAAATATTTGGGGTCTTGCTTCTACTTGCTATGTTTAATTTCTTTCTTACTAGCTGAATTGAAATTCATATTCGGACATGGAATAAAAGGTTGTAAATGCTCACCATTTACAAGACAGCAGTTTTGACAGTTGGAAGGCAAGGGAATGGAGATTGCTTCAACTAATATTTAAGTGATATAACTTAAAAATCCTGTCCTCTTATAATTGCATAACTTTGAATGGGGACAACAGGAGGCCAACAGAAGCATGTAATGCCAAAAGCCGCAGGATGAAACACCTGAGAAATAAGTCCCCTGTGAAAGTAATCCCAGCAAAACACCTGTAGAATTGGTTGAAAGCTTCTAAAAAGTTTTAGTGGTTTAGGAACAAAAAAAAACTCAAATGTGAGGATTTTTTTCCTTCATTTAAAAATAATTAAAAAAATTGATTTCAGCTAATTGAAAAGATAAAAACTCAAGAAGGGGAAGTCCTTTGGGATTTGTTTAGCAGGTTTTATTTCAGCTTCTGTGGTTTGGTCTGGCATTAAATTTAAATATTTTGATAAACTGTAAAAATAAATAAATAAAATCCTCTCAGCCCAGTAGCAAAAAAAAAAAATCAGAACATTAATCTGATCAACGTTCACTTCAGGAGAATTTATATTCCTAGCCTTCTCCATGGTGGCTCTTAAAGGAGCACAAGCATACTGTGTGTTGAGGGCAACCCCTATTCTGGAAGTAGATGCACACACCCCTGGGAAAGAGGCTGTGCTGTGATTTTCTTTCAGGAAACTGGCAGTGCAGCATTGCTGCTGCCTTCTCAGAAAGCTTTCCCCACAATCTCCTAATGAATTTTCAGAGTTCTCAAAAAGATCATTTTACGAGCTGCTTGGTAATGCCTGTAGCTAAAATGAAGCTACAGCGTCTTTTACCAGGAGGTAGCATTAATATGTCAACTGATAGTTTTACAATAGGGTAATAGGTTTTGCGCAAAAGGGGTCACCAAACCAAACTCAACAACAAGACTGCACACAAAGCTCACTCTGTAAGAGGACTGAGGACAACAATCCCTCTGCATCCAGAAAGAAGACTTGAGGGGTAGAAACTTTGAACAGGAATTATTTATCAACAAGTGAAAATTGTCACTTCAGCTGTAGACTGAGTCCACTTACACTGAAGGGGCCTCTGAAGTGAGTAAATGTCATCACAGGTTTTGGGTTTTGGTGTTTTCCTTCTTTAAATTTTCAGAAACACAGATGCACTTCCACCACAACTGCACTGCTCCTCCCATCCAAACTTTTAAAAGAGATGTCTGCAAACGGGAGGGATTAACTAACAAAATACCAAGGGAATTAAGGAGTCTTAGAGATACAGCAAGATGAATTTCTCTGAATTGCTGAAGCAACTCCAGAAGAAGCTTAAATGATGAATAAGTAGAGATGATAACATGAATAATGAGAGCATCTACAAAGATATTACGCAGGAACTGTCATTTTCCCTGTGTTTGTACAGTGCCTACAATCAGGGGACCTGACCATCTGACTTCCTCTAGGAGCTACTGCAATCCAAATAACAAATAAAAATAATGGGATTAAATCTGAATATGTAATAAAAGCCATTAAGCCGCAGGGCATATCCAACCCACCAGCTGCCTGAGGGGAAGGTAGGGAGGAAGAAATTTTCCCCATAGGCAGGTCATCCCATGGCTGCTGTCCCTGAGGTTTCTTGGATCCTTCTCTGAAATGTCTTGTCTTGTACTCTTCAAGATGAGAGACAGGATACTGAACTAGATGGACAAGCAATCTGATCCACCATGGCAATTCCTATGATCCCATAGAGATGCCATGAATAATTCAGATTTGCTGCGAAATATCTCTCACACTTAATGCAGGTTAACTGATGTCTCCAAGAGAAAAGATCATATAACCTCTTTGCAACTGTCATCACCACCATTTAGGTGTGGATTGCCAGTTTATGGGTGCATCCCTGCACAGGCTGTTAAAATGAGATGCAATTAAAATTACAGTTTGATGTCACAGAGGGCTCAGTCACAGAAAACCTTAACCAGTCTCTTTGGTGGTTCAGCAATAAAAGAGAAGCCTGGCTTTTAGCGAACTTATATGAAATAATTATTTCAGTCTTGTTCCTACATGGAAGACGTCCTTGTCCTTGCTAAACACACGCTAAGGATTGCAGCAGGCTGCAGCACCAGCAGGAGGGGAAAGAGGTGAAGGACTGGCAGAGGTGGGGAGGGATCTTCCATGGGGGCCTTTCTCTCTGGGACCCCAGTTTGGTCTGAGAGAAGCCTTCTGGGAACATCTCTCGCTCCCAAGCCCTATCTCAGAAACAGCTGGCTCTCAGGTGACTGGTAGCTTGTCTACACTGGGCAACAGAGTCCCTTGTGTCACTGGAGTCCCACAGGAGCTAAGTATCCCAGACAGTGACAAAAAGGAGTAGCAGCTTGGCATTGGAGTCTCAAGATGTAGGCTCTGCTTCTAGCCTTACTACAAAAGTGTCATACAATTAAAAAAAAAAAAATATTCTGAAGCTTAGACATCTACTAAAAGGGAAGAATGCCACTAGAGCACTTCTGAGAATATGTCTTGAGGTCACACTTCTGAGACAGTTTTGGAGAACTGTGAATAGAAGAAGATCCAATAACAAATAAAACTCCAGAGTAAAATGTAGTGAATGAAGAGAAGGTTTAATAACTTCAGGACTTTGGCAAAGACCAGACTAGCTCAGTAACTCTTGGGAAAACAAAACAAAACAAGTAAATGTAAGTTTAAGAATTAGCTGTATGAAAAGGCATAAGAAAATATAAAAGGTAAAAAAACATTGCTAAATTCTTTGTGACCTTTAGGAATGGATATCTGCAAAGAAGGAATCTGGTCCATATTCAAGACTACCTTGTTAAGACAAATATTTGTCTTCAATATACACATTTATATGCAGACAGGATTATGTGCACATACAGTCTCTATTTCTTTACCTGCATGGAGCTTAAATTTGATATAAAGTCAGAATGTCGATGAAGAGAATAAGAAAACCTTGTAAAGGCAGTTAATGGAAAATGTCTATGTTGGCATAATGTAATTGGTCCCTGCAGAGTATTACAGGTTAGGGCAAAATGTTAGGTAGTGACAAAGGAAAAGAAGGGATGAATGCATGGGAATTTTCCCCCCTTTTCTTAAGAACAGCAAGTCCCAGCCCAGGCAGGATCAGGGAAGGCTGGCGCAAGGGGTTCTTGCTTCTTCCTGCAAGCAAAGACCAAGATAAGAGTCAGAAAATTTAAAAGAGTGCTTACTTTCCTGCTGCCCAAGAAACTTTCAAGGGAGACTATGTGGGGATCTCAGTGCTGGCCAATGGGAATTGCACAGTGGCTCAGGGGAGGCAGGGGATCACAAAGTTCAGACTATGTCTTTGAGGATATACTATAAAATACCAGTTTTATTATCATCACTCCCTGTGCCAGCCCCCTTGGGGAATTTCTATCAGTAAATTACATTGCCAATCTCTATCTCAATAAGATTGTTGGATATTTATTTCTGTTTTCCTTCTTCAAACGTGAAGGATCTGGCTTCCTTCCACTGAAGCCGAGATACTATTGGTGACTTCAGGTGAATCAGAATCAAGTTACCTACCCAAACGCCCCAGATGATTGTGCACACTCACAAAATAGAAGAAGAAAAAAATACCTTATGGTGTTGTAAAGTGGAGGTCCTCAGAAGAAAAGGAGGGTAGTTTACAGACAAAGATGACCTCGGTGAGCCTGTGTCTGCCTGGGTATGCAACATGTCTGTAGCATATATTCAAGACAGATGAAGAGCTTAGGAAGTATAGAAACATGGATTCAGATGTGTCAGTTAGTATGCATAAAAACAGCTGCTTAAAAATAATGTTTAGGGTTTGCCTTTATGCAATGACAGGAAAGGAATTCAGTGTCAAAGTTGCCTCAGCATTTAGCCACATGTTATTTTACTCCAAAGCACACTGTGCTCTGATCCTTAATTCTTCCGATGCCTCCTTGAACTACAAAACTATCCATACAGATCTCTCCACACTACCTATCAATAACAACCGGATTTACTGAGCTAATAGCCCTGTCATTTGAGCTGGCCTGCATATAACACGTAAAAAAAAAAATAGAAAAAAGAAATCAGGACAAATGTAACAGGCAAATTGAAACCCTACCAAGAAAAATGTTTGTGTTATTTTTAATATTATCCAGTCCTTCCAGCCACACAATACTGATGACTTGATCTGAAGCGGTATGAGTCAGTCAAACACTACCCTCAATAACAAGTCACAATCTGTGCAATCCAGGGAGCACGACTGAGACAGCCTCTGCTGCCCGGACTATGAGCTCTTTGGGGATGCATCTTCTGCTGGGGCCTGTGAGAGACTGAACATACTGTCAGCAGTTAAATAATATATCCGTATCATCACCATATAAAAATACAGCCAAAAATCTGTTCACACGGAGATTGTTGCTTTAATTGTCACTTGGATACTCCTAACCACTTTCTATCCAACTGAGAATAAAGCTGAACCTTCCCCATAGCTCAGTGGCTCCGCTTCCCTCCCTTGCTTTGAGCGCTTATTGACTCGGACCGTTATGCTCAGCAGAGGAGATCCTGGCTCTGATGGTCGGTGCCTTCAGGAGCAGGACTTTTTCTCTGGTTGTATTAGAAAGTAACGTGTACCAACAGAAAGAAGATTGCGGGGCACCTCAACAGGAGTAAGCGCATTCAAAATTGACCCACAGGGATGGAAACTGGTCTCATCTGGATTGTTGAATTGCTAGCTAAGAGAAAATCATATACATTTATTGTAGTTCATCTCATGATTGTAAGCCACAGGTATTCTGATCTTTCCATTTTCAGAAGTTGGTTCAATATTTAGCATATGCTGGTAGCAATTTTTATTTTATTTTTTCCATAAGTCAATGGACTAAAAATCAACTCTTTTCTGTGCAACATCACAGGCTAGAATGGAGGAGCTTGCTGCCGTATTCTAGCCTAGACAGCTACTTTTGTCTCTTTCTGTTTCTTGCCTAAGAAAACAGTAAAAAGAAAAAGACTGGAAAAAAGAACTACATGAAAGAAAAAAAAAAAAAAAGATAAATGGAAAAGGAAATCTTAATAAGGTTCTTTTTTCTTTTCCTTTTTTTTTTTTTTTTTTTTTTTTTTTTGAGACTGCTGTATTAAATTAAAGTCATACATAGGTTTCAAAGAAAATCATATGTCGGTGGAATGGTGAGCCCACCTGACAACGCATGCTAACAGAATTGTAAATGTAAAGGGTAATGCTTGTCACTTCCTGACAGCTCTAAATGGCCTTTTAGTTCAGTACGCAGAGCTGTCATAAAAAAACATAAAAATGCATATGCAGACAGCTGAAACTGCAATGCACATCATTATCTGCAAATGGTATAAGTATCCTGAACAAAGGGCCTTCCAGTTTAAGGACAAGCATAAGACATTTTTCTGCCTCTAGCCTTAAAACAAAGTGCTGTCAAGAAAACAAGATTCTCAGTGCCAGAACTGAGGATTTTCTGTCAATCAGCAAGGTGCTACATTTGTACATATTTTTCTGACCCCAAATATGAGAAGAGCATCCTTAACAGATGTGTATTTAACTTCTGGCAGATACATCTGTTTCTTCTGTGTTGTTTTTTTTTTATTATTTATTTTTTATATCTTTTTTTTTTTTCCCCTCCTCAAACACACTGCAGAGCAGAACAGTTTTGTTGTGTACTTATTAGTTCCTTCCATCCTGTCTTTTCTTCCTTACTAGTTTAAAGTATCCACATGGTGGCTTCACCATTACTGAGCTGAGATTTTTGGGGAACTACAGGGACCATTGCTAACCTGATATGGGAACAATGCAAAAAAGGTGAACTTCAATCTGCTGATGTTGATGACTGCTGTGCTAGCCTGTTTGACTTCAGTTTAGAAATGCACATTTCCAAGGTTGCCAGTTCATTTCCAGTGCATTTTTTAAAACACACATTAAAAGTAACAAGAGCTTAGCAAAGACATTAACATTCCCAAGCAGTATTGGGAATAAACCTGTCCCCTTCATATGTCTGCAGTGTTAGCAAAAGCAATGAGAGCTGTGGTGTGTAGTGTGTGCATAGGGGCCCCTCTGACTGCTCGACTCTAATTTAGGCCGTCCCTTGCACTCATGTATTACCATATACAATGACAGATGTCAGTCCAGGTAAAGGCTAGGAGACCATAGCTTGCCTGATATGATTTAAAGATCAAGACGAAAAGGAAGATAGGTTTTATGAACCCTGGAATCCATGGTGAATGTCCTCTTCTCTGCTGACAAATGGGCATGAATAAAAACTTCTACCCCAAGTGTTACAGTTCACCTCATGAATGTACAACAGATCAGTAAGACAGTGGTTGGTTGGTTTTTGTGTGCATTTGTCTTCCCCTAAAACTCTAATCCAAACCAAATCCACACCGACCCCACTCACAAGCTTCCACTGCACCACACAGATACATGACGTAGACCCTTAATGATAGCTAAACTTAGCCTCCCAGCAAATAAACCCCACAAAATCTCTTCACCAACCCGATCAATAGACCAAGGGTGGAAGATGGCTAAATTGCAAGCACCTGGCTAACAAACTCCATTTTTCCTAGTTTCCACACACCCAGAGGTGTTTCTCCAAACTCTGACCTTGCTCCTAGTTTTGGTTGCACTCTCATACAGTTACTTCCATGCTCATTACTTTATATAAGGCTTCTTTTACTGGGGATTGGTATCCTCTCTAGATTTTCAGCATTTGACATTATTGCTTTTCATACTCATCTCTCTGTCCTGGGTTCAGGCTGCAAAAAGCACTCTAGCGTTTGGGATCTGTGTATGTAGCAGACAATGATTATTCCAGCCCTAAATGCAACTTACAGTACAGGACCTAGCATGCACAACAACTTTGATGTATTTTCTCAGTGTCTTGAATTATCCACCAAACGTCTCATTCCAAGGCTCGCTGCTTGCAGCATAAAATATGGGAATATGAATCACAGGTATTTGGGATTTCAGAACTTCTGAGATCATGGAGGCAAAATATTTCAGTCCACAAGAAAAGTAAGGGAATATATGTCACGTATGAAAATTTTCTATTCATCTCATGGCTTATATTTACAAAGTGCTGTGTTTGAATCTGTAAATTTTCCAGTGTGAAATTACCCTGAACAGTTGCTTAATGGCACCTTAATTTTCCTTTAATTAATCACCTTTAGAATTTCTAGCTGTTTCTCCATTAAAATACACATTTATCACATGTATAATTTTCGTTCCTTTCTTCCAAAATTGCCCAGAGAAATCATCAAAGGATAAGGCTGAAATCCTAAAAAATCATTTCTTTTGCTTCTGCAAAAAAAATGAGAAGATATAGGAATACAACATCATCTTGGAAAAATATAGGTTTTATCTGAGATTTCAAAAGATGTCTGGTAGTTCTGCCTGCCTCTCACTTCTTGGTGCTGCTTGAGACATCTGAGGACTTCTAAAACTGAAGTTTGGTTCCTGTCTCAGTAACTGATTCTAATCCAAGCTCAAGAAAAATAACATCTTAATGCTCACTCAACGGTCTTCCTTCCGAAGCTGCCTAAATAACTGAAAACAACTCTGCAGTATGTCCTCCCCAGAGTCAAAGCTTGCACATGTGCTTTAAAAAAAAAAAAAATGGAAAAAAGAAAGAAAAAGAAAAAAAAAAAAAAAGAAAAAAAGCTTTGCAGACTATGTGTAAAAGCCCCATCTGGTGATGCCTGACATAACAGTATGTTTCCACCTAATTACAGTACACTTAAAAAATAAGCTGTGCATTATTGACACAAAAACAAGTGAATATATGTCTGTCTGCTAATAAATTACACTGGACAGAAGAAAAATGTTTCCAACCCCAATGGAGTGAGCTGATAGACCAGACTTCTGACAGAAAAAGGAGAGGAAAGAGAAATGAACAGTCGGACTAGTTTCACGATGGAGATTGATACGTTTTTGTGAATAGGATTACATGATGTGGTAATACAGAAAAGGAATGTATTTGATAGTCCATGTGATTCATGTTCCTGCAGTGTAAGTATTTTATACATTTATTATTATAGTTAACAAAATTGGATGTGTTTCATGATATTTAAAACATCTGCTTTAAAAAAAAAAGTCATTGAAGGGAGAGCAAAAGACATCATTCTCACTTATATATTAAAAAAAATATATCTTATATATGTCCTCAGTTTTGATTAGCTAACTCAAAACAAATCCTTGAAAATGTAAAACACTACAAAGCTTTAGTCAGCCAAGTAGTTGCACTATAGTTAGTGCAACCACCTGCACTAAAAGGGAACAGTCCCAAGGCAGAATGTACAGAACTACTTCTGTAAAACTGGCACTAAGTTTGATGGTTTCAGATGAGAGCACAGGCAGAGGTAACAACATAACCCAGTACACGAGGAGGGCAATTTTTGATCAAGTAGTGACATCTATGCAAGACTGGCAGAAGCCTGCATTATTCTAATATTAAGATTAATGCAAGTCTCCCGCGTGGAGGAAATACACAACATGACCAGGTTGGAGACCAAAGTGACCTCCACCACTACAGAACAAGTAGAGACTTGGTAAAGGCCTCATCAGTTTCCTTGCACATCTGGCTTTACTGACATGTATCCTTTCCTGATCCAACAGATTCTTCATTCAGCAGTTCTCTTTTGAGCTTGGCTTTCATATCACCATGTTTAAGAAGTAATGCTGTCAAATGTAGGCAGCAAGAGTCTTGAATCTGGACTGACACCTACAGCTGAGCTCCACCAGCCAAAAAAATAACAATATTTTAACCGCAGTGATATAAAGCTGGATTTGAACACACATCTTCCAGACAAAAGCTTCTATATCGCATTACCATGACCTGTGCCAGCCAGGCCTCCCTCTCAATCTGTTCCCTTTAAATTTACAAGGAAATAACAAGAAAGAAGGACATTCTTTTATTACATTTTTTTTTTTTTCAAATAAAATGTCTGTGCTTTCTCTGGATGGTTCCAGCCCGATTTATACAAGGTGAATTTGACCTTCAAGAGGCAGAACATCTGGGAATGACAATTAAAGCCATCTGCACCCAAGGCAAGCAGGTTGCTCGCTATCCACTCCGTTCTGTCGCCTTCAGAACATAGAGGAGGGGGGGTAATCTCAAGACAGCCATCCTGTTTTTATTGACTGTCTCCTGTGCTTTTAGAGATGTGAAAATACACATAGCCTGACTGCACTCCTTCCCAAGGAGGCTTACAGAGAATGGCATGAAAACTTCTGCAGTGCTCTTGAAGATTTGTGATGTAGGTTCTTTAGGGATGGTATTGCCTGAACCCAGATATTCTTTCATATTTAGTCTAACCCGCATACACTTCACCACGCATTACTTGGCTTGTCCAAATTTAGCTGCTCTTATGTCCTTTATGTGGCTGACTGGTTTATGCATTTTCTGGCCATCCATGTTCAATGGGAGTCAGAGAAAAGATTATCAAACACTCTGATCCTGGCGGTACTGCTTTAAGCTCCAGCTCCATTTAGGAAGGCTAAAGATGTAGAAGAGAATTTGATACACTGATAAAAATCCAAACCAGTGTTCTTGTTCTCTGCAGGACTTCAGGGCAACAGGACATTCCCTAGAGCTTGCAAATCTTGTTTTTGATGAAATAGTTTAAATCACCCTCCCCCCCCCCCCCCCCCGCCCCCCAACTAGTTCTGAGGTTTGGGTTGTTGCTTAACCCAAATATTTTTAATGCCTATTATGCTGCTCACAACTGTCCCATATTTTTCTTTGTACTCTTCCTCCTGCCTGTACCATTTGACTTATATCTTGTTGGTGAACTCTTTAGGACAAAAGGATTGTGCAGTGTGTGCTTCTACAGTTTGAGTATCTGTCTTGAGATGCTAAAGCAACGTACATGACAAGTAAGTATCTAAGGCACTAGCTGTGTTGTGGCTATTTGCACAGAAGACTTACATTCACTTTTCGACAAGCAGAACAGTGTTGATGACCTGTCGGGATAACCAGACCTCACTTAAGTTCTAAAACAAAAGGAAAAATAAAAATGCAGAGGATGGGGAAGGAAAAAAATGGGGAAAAAAAAAAAAAAAGAAAAAAAAAAGAAAAAAAAAAGAAAAACTCACCCAGAACTGGAATCTTTTTTTGTGGTATTTGGCGTCTTATTATTTTCATTTTCTCTTTGTTTCCTTTTTTTTTTTTTAGCCTACTAATAGCTCTCTGTGTGCCACCTATCGGTCCAATCCATGCTCAGTTCCTCTTCATAGGAAAACAGTGGTGGAAGAGTCACACGGGGCCAGAAAACAGGAGGTGGGAGGCCAAAGATCGCATACGACCAAACTATCCAGAAAACAGGGAAAGGAAGTGTATTTTTCTCGGCAGGTTGAGCCAAGTGCAGCCCAAAAGGCAGTCACACCCCCGTTTCAAACTAGGGGTGTGGCTCAGATAACCCAGCAACATAAAATTACACAAGCAGAAATATATTTTAGAAAATATTCCACACCGTGGATGACATATTCAAGTATTATGTCTTTGGAGATTTAACCCTGCCTTCTTTCAGTGAGAAACCAGACACTTAGAGAATTAACTGAGATTATATTGACAGGTCTAGGTTCCACAACAATTCCCCTTGTATATGCCCCATAAACACCTTTCTTTCCAGTGTCAGTCATACATTCATTTTCTACCACAATAATTCTTTGCTAAGATCCCATTCCCATAATAGAAAGAAAAAAAAATGAGTGACACCTCAAACAATATTTGATAGTCTAACAACAATTTCTAACTTCAAAGACTATCTACATAAAAGTTGAAGACTTTTGCTACAAAACCAAACCATTGGGAAATCATTTTCTATCTGACATCAATTCCCTAGCTACTAGAATGAAGGCTTTAAATAAAAGTATAACTTTTACCAGAGGTTCTTAAACATTTTAATCTATGCTGTAAGAAAGTATGTACAGTCAGGTTGCATTGCATGAGAATTCAAGAATGCGGTGTAACAGAGGTAACCCCATAAACAGAGAGGGATGACCTTCATGGCCAGCTGACAAGCACTCGGATACATGACTGAGTTACAGTGGTGTATGAGATTCGGATATAGGACAATTTGACTGATTAACCTCAAATCTTTATGATTACAAAACCACAAAAGCTACAACCAAGAACACCCTGGTCCCCCAAATTACTGAAGGAAGAGAATTGTTTTTTTCAGAGCTAAGTCATTAGAGCAAATCGCTCCTAACATACTGAGCCAGTGGAGCAGTCAGTAGATGCAGGTCTACAAATCATGTATTCAAGACTCGGTGCTGGCAAGCAGGGACCTGAAAGGTTTGACAATGGACCATTTTCCCCTTCCAGAAAGGCTGGCTAAGCCCCACAATGTCTTCCATAACGGTCCTTTTTATTAACCCTGCTTTCATTTCTAGCTGAAGTGGGGATCGTATGTCTAAGACATCGAGTTGTGACCTTGCGGTGAGTTAAATGGGTGAGCATGTTAAGAGGCTTGTAAATGTATCTGGACCTTTTTTTTTTCTCACCATCTGTTTCATACTTGATATCTTGATAGATAGTTCAGCTTATTACCCACCACTAACGTCATCTCTGTGCTGAAGCCCTGTTATTTGAAATATGGGGTCTCTCCTTTGTATAGCAGTGACTAAGTACATCGGAACCCACTTAAATTTGTTTTAAATGCATTAAATTGGGAACATGCAGCGTTGCTCCATACCAGTTTCCAAGTTACATAGTAGAAGTTTAAATGATTAAACTCATTTAATGTATGAACCAGGCACTCTGTATGGCTGAGAACAGTCAGGTTTTCCAGTGAAACATTTGCCTGGTAGTTAACATTGTGCAGAGGTATGCAGATGCTTTTGCCAGGAGAAAGTGAAATAATTGATGCAGCTGAAAATGACCTTGATCTAAAAGTCATTACCTCATTCCTTGAAATATCTGAAAATACAATGACAGAAGCAAGGGCCTGAGTGACTACCGTGACTTTTACTTTGTCCTGAGTACCAGTCTGACATGGGTACATGCCAACAATAAATCATTTCCCTGGAACACAGAACAGTAAAAGTTGGGGTCATGTTTTCAAGCTGGCTTTTCTTTCTTTTTTTTTTTTTTTTTTTTTTTTTTTTTGTCTGTTGGTTCTGTGTCTCTACAGACTTTACATGACGTCCTCCTGTCTGCCTACGTCTATTTTATAGATTAATGGTACCTGTAACTACTCAGCTGAAAGGTAAAATAATGGCCAGGGTGATGAAACTGCATGCTCCCTGACATAGGAGGGTGACTCATGGGGTCAGGAATGAATTCCTGCCTTTCACCACTTGCAGAACCTTGGATTGCTGCGAAAGTCCAATGCATGCTGAGAAGGTGACAACACACCTGGAGATGCACAGAAGACCAGAAGGTCCACCAGGTTTACTCCCTTCCTGGACAGATGGGTAGGTTTAACTGAGCTGGTTATACTGCACTGCAGCACCTCTCTGGGTTGCCTCACGCCAGCTGATCCAGCGCCCAGCAGAGGCAAATAAAAACATTTTGATCACCAGATTTTCATCTGGGTTGCCAAAGTCACTTGTAGCTGTTGGAGGTGCACTGAAAGGAGGGGCTGGCAGGGTCAGACTTCTTCCTACAGCTCCCCGCCAGTTCAGGGCTAATTGCTGTAGCCTCTGGGCTTTTCTTAGCTTACCACGAAAGGCAGCTTGTGCCTTACCAGTGTTGGAAAGCACAGATTTCCTCCCCAGCATGTCAGATGGTAGCTATACAAACAAACTGGGTTAGGTAAAGGATGATGGACATTCTACCTTTTCTCTTTGCACGCAAACACAGGCACAGCAGCTGGGAATATGCTGGCCCAAAGAAGAAAAGGAAGGTATTTTAAATGTAGTGCAAAGTCATGCAACAAACATAGCTGTGACCAAACACCGTCTGCCAACCGTTACAAGACTTGATTCATGCAGCAAAATGTCACACCAAGCAGTTTTGCTGCAGCCAGCTGTCACAGGCAAAGCACTCTGCATCTAAAGCCGCACTGGGATGACAGGTTACGGGAGGAGCTTATGGTCCAGGAGCAACCTGAGAATCAAACTGACAACTTTACATTTGAGAGGAGCTTCCCCAGAAAAAGTGCAACAACTGGAACTGAAGTCAGGCTACCTGTGCAATAAAAACCCATGCCATGGTGTTAAGAGATGGAAGAAGCCATAAAGCTCCATTGGTTTGGGTAGAATTTCGCCACTTGCAAGACAACCCGTGGCTGTGGGTGGCAACGTGCTGTCGGCACATCATAGTTTTGTCCTTTCATCTCTGACCTTTTGTCTGCCCGCCCTGGGGTCTGTAGGGGCTAACTCTGAGAAGGAGCCTGCAACTGCCGAGATGTAAAGTTTTCAGAGCTGTCGTTCCCCACCAATACAGAAATGTATTTTCCCAAATTTAAGTTAAATACACATCAAGGTGTTACAAACACTTACTTGTGTTACAAAAGATGGTTAAGTGTTGGCAGTATACCTATAGACTGTACCCACCATCCAGTCAAACTTGATTTCTCATAAATTCTGCCTGGATTAATTTTCATTTAATTTTATGTAAACAACTTCCCTAACAGTGGCAGCAGGACCTCACTGAAGAACCAGAGGTTCTGTTTCCCAAACCAAACACAGTCCAGATCTCTCAGCTCAACTGAGGTTTGAGCAAAGATCTGGATTTACTCACAGAGTTCAAATTGGAATCCAATTTTATAATCAATTCTTCATTGCTTAAATCAATGCTGCTGATATAATGCATCAGAGAACCTATCCCCTTGATGGAGGACTTTAAAAAGCTGTATTTTATGGTTATGTCATCACCAGGCATTTGTGGCTTTAAAACATTTGTGAAATAGGCCTTTCTGGTAAAATCTTGTGTGGTCCATTAAATATACAATACACAGCAGAGGAAATACTTGATTATCCTTACACACTTTTCTCTGTTTCTGGTAATATTCCAAATGAGTACAGCTTTGCCACATGGTTATCAGTTCCTAAGATGGCTTCTGAACTTTGTCATTTTACTGTTCTGCCTTGCAGCTGACGAGTTACCTGGAACTACATTAGCTTAGAGCCTTCCTCTGCAGATATTTTGCATCTTCCCATGATATTACCATTAAAGCAAATTTCCCAGGAATTCCATTCAAAGGCAGCTATGGAATCAGGCCTTTAACCTACTGCATGTATATATATGCTTTTGCAGCACTCCCATATGTATATTTTGTTTGCTTGTGTGCTGTATACAAAGCACATGTGGAATCTATAAGCATAACAAGCAGGATCATTAACTGAAAAATTAATCATGCTCATGCAAATTGCGTGAATTTGCACTATTAGTTCTACTAGAACTCAGTGAAGTGTCTACATAATTTAATACTTTTCTTCAAATCTCACTACAGGAATCCAACAGTTCTTAGCTGGCAGCACTGAAAGTGTCATTTTTCTTAGGCTACATATAAATAAAACGAGGATGTCCAAAACACATGTATAAATAAAGTGATAATATACATTCCTGTACTCCATTCTGCATTACAAAGCACAGCTCCTTAACATATGCCATTGTACAAAAAAAAAAAAAAAATTAAAAAAATCTACAGGGCATCAACTGCAATATATATAACTTAAAATAAATAAATAAATAAAAATTTAAGAGATATGCTATAAAAAAGTAACACTCTATGAATAGGAACTCCTCCATTTTAGTCAAGTGAGTCTCTGAATTTTGCTTCCCAAACTGACCTAGAAATTGCTTTATGCATTTGCCACATCCTTTACTAACAAAGCAACCTGTCTTAAGAAGAGATACTTTGCATGAATTTCAGTGAAAATTCTGAATTTTTACTTGATGTGTTGCACAGCACAGAGGGACAGTGTCTTGAACACTGGGGATGGAAACAAAAAACATTTTTTCATCTAAAACATTTCCTCAGGACAGCAAGGAAGCCCACCTTTGAAGTAAATCCAAAAAGCCAATCTATAGTTGTTTTACCACAAAATTCAGATCTCCAGTATCAAAAAGGCCAGAAGCTGTAAGTTTAGCACACTATAAGATGGGAGCAGGAGACAGCCCAAGTTCTACCACTGTAAAGAAAATAGGCTACACAGAACACTAGCTAGCTTTGCCATTTTTACAAGCTTGAAGGGATTCAGCATTATCTAGCCTTAAATGAATGTCAAACTCTTTCTTCAGATAATATAATCCATTCAAAAGACTTAAATAGAACATTAAAAAACAAAAATCAAAAACACAAACCACCTTTTTTAACATCCATCACAGGGAAACCTACTGGAGATCTTCAAGTACACAGAGGGGATCATGCAGCAATTTAGAAAAAGAAACAAAAAATAATGTAGTGTATGGAAATTATGGGAATGAAAGACAGGAAACAAGATTCCAATTTCCAAAGTAAAATTCATTCCAACAGAGCCACTGGTGAAAATCACTTGGATAAATGGGAAAGTGTTAACATAACTATTCTCAAAATTCAAAATTAAAATTTGACATTAAAATAATGATTTAGGTTACTTTTTGTTACAGTTTTCCCCATAAATGACAAATGCAATGAAACTCACTTTCCCACCCACACCAAAATAATGTTTGGCTGAGCTCTATTTTTGGTGCAAATATTTCTCTGTTGAGACAGCTTGCTCATGTCCTCATCAGAGTCTTGGAACCATTTTCTGGCTCTACTGCACATTCAGTGTGTCACCGTCAGTAAATCATATCATCTGTACACCACAAATTAACATCTGTAAAATTGGGAAAGCCATCGCTTTTTAAAAAGTTGTTGTGAAACTCAGTTAAACTGCTAATTGTTTTGTTTAAAGTTACTGGAATTAAAGATGTTTACAGCTACATATGATTTTTGTAATCAGTAGTAGGTCTGAATTACTTGCATAAGTAACAATCTCAACTATTTTTGGCCAATCTGAGCAAAGCAAAGTGAATGTAGCAAGGAGAAAGTTTTAGTAGATTCCCATTGGGGGAGGGGGGAGAGGGAAGGATTTTGCATTCAAAAGAGAGGAAATCCAAATCCTCATTTGCCCTTACTCCATAACAAACCCCACCCAGGTTCAACATCCTCCAAAGAATGCCTTGCTTGTATCTTGTATCATATGGTCATCTAGTAAAGGATCATACCATAACTGACAATGCAAAGAAAAATAAAAGTTTAAAATTATCAGAATTACCTCGATTTACTGACATTGAACTGTTTAAAACCCCAGGGGCTAGCTAGGTTGTATTGCTAACAGTGAAGATGAGGAAGATAAAACAGGAAATCATACAGTACTTCATAAAAACCTGAACTAGAAAATTCAGCATTCTTGAACTTGCAGTCACTGGTCTTCCCAAAGCATTGGTACCACTGATGCAGGATGCTCTCAAGTAGGAAGCCCGGGTGTCCCCTGCGAACACACACACAGAGCCTCATCAACGATGGAGAATCCACCCAGAATGTTACCTCTGAGCAAGTCACATTTTTTTAAGTGAACAGAAAGTCATTCCACTAGTTGTAACAAGTATCCTAGCAGGTATCATAACCTGGGATCATTTCATTAAAAACAAAACGTTAAAAAACTTCCACAGCAATGAATGGCCCTTGGGTACGCCTGGAACAGGGTGGGTTGAGGGGCAGCCTTGTGATGACCGCAGGGTCCCTACCAAGCCCAGCTGAGTCATAATCTTCAAGGAGGGAAAAAAGGGCTTTGTCCTTTTTGTGTCCAGACATGTGCAGGTCCTGGCATCTCTGCAGGCTCACAATAGAAGACCTATCTTATTCATGCTGTAAAAGATCTGGAACCTGACACTTCTCTTGGGCACTCAGTCCTAACTGTCAGGATTTGTCTCTGACGCTCTCCTTTCAAGACAAGTGTCAGCAGGTGATGAACTTTGTATTCTTTCACTCCTACAGCTTCAGAGCCTGGATCTCTGTTTCTGCAGAATTTATGAATGGTAAATGTCAAGCCCTTTGTTTTTTTCACACCTGTAGTTCTGGTGTCAGAAAATAAAGGAAAGAGGAACAATATTCTTTCTTCTCTCCTTTATTTTGCAAGTTCTTAAACTGAAGAAATAGAGCTGTACTGCTTGGTGCACAAATAATCCTGTGCAGCAGGGAAGACTCCAACAGACCGGTGTGGCATCCTCCTGGCCCTGCACACTGAGCCATGTGTATTGGTGCACCTGAGAATTACATGTGTGGTATTACAACTGCATACTTTGCAGGGCTTGATTGTACTAAATAACTATTGTTAACTTTTATGGTGATTTTAGTGTTTGTGTTAATTAGTTCCACCTCATAAGGCAAAGGTCCTGTAATTGCATGTTGTGGGATCTTCATTTGCTGCGCAGATTGCTTTCTCAGTTCAAGGCATCTTCAGCAAGTGCTCTGTGGTCAGTGTGTAAGGATTACGGCAACTGAAGGAATGACAAAAACTGTGCTGTAAATCTGTCTGTTCAGTGAACTAAGAGCTTGTGCTGGTCTAACACGACTGGACAAAGCTAAGATTTAGAACAGTCTTGGCTAAAGCAAAGCAAATTATTTAGCATCAATGGTTTAGCCCTTACACCTGTTTCTGAATCATTCACATCTTGTTCTGTGGATTGACTCTGGTAACAAATTTATGCAAATATATTTCAACTAGAGTGGCCTGTGAAAGGCCATTTACCCTTCCTCTGCCTTTGATTACAGTCCCAGTTCAAGAGCACTGAACTCTAAACACACACTTACTGCTCAGGTATTTCAGTCTACAGCAAAGCCCCAAACTCATCATCACAGGCTTTCAATAGGGCATAAGCACATCCTTAAGGGCTTGACTGATCCTGGATCACCTCATTACTAAAGCCCTACAGTACAGGTTTCTCCTCTCCTGGTGAGTCACTCACTGCGGTGAATGACTGCGTGCCAGAGCAGTGCCTCACCTCCCTTTGGGGACCCCAGGCTCTGCCCCCCTGCAGACCAGCCAGGACAAAGGCCAGCCCCAAACACCAACCCTCTTCGCTCCCCACGCAACAACACATGCTCCTGTTCCCCCAGCAGCTGTGAAACAAATGCAAAAACACCTCATTTGCACGGAAGCTTGCTGGAAGAAGAACAAGAAGGGAACAGAAATATGATCAGATTGCTTATTCATTTGAACCAACACTTCTACTGGCACATCTACTGCTGCTCTGAGCAGCTGCCATAAAGTCATCTTGTAAGCAATCCCTTTTTAAACTAGGATCCTGAAGACATAACCAACACAGTTTGTATGTTTGCCTGGAGATGATCAGACACCCCTTTCTCAAGACTTGCGCATCATGATGGTAGAAAGAGCTTTCCTTTTCCAAGCTCTCTCTAATACTCCCTCCTCATTAAGAGTGATTCCTCAGGAAGTACTGTACCTATTACCCACATGTTAATACCAGCTTAGGTTTCATTATGACTAATGCCATTATAGTGGATTCCAAATGAATTATTCATGATTGGCTCCTTCTTTTAATGCCTTTGGCATGTGGCATGTTTTCCACATTGCCTGCAAAATGTCTGTGGTAGGAAAATGCTCATAGGTGCCCTTGGCAGCTGGAGGCTGAAAATGTAACTGTTTTGCTTCGTAGCCAACGGGGGAAGCTTAACATCTATTTTCAGGAGAGGAGGTCTTTTGCTTCCCACAATTGGTCTCCTTAAAGTCAATTTAAAATAGGCTTGATGGGGGCTGATACACCTAACCTGCTTCTTCAAGGGAGATGCATGGTTTTGCTTTAAAATAAAAGTGAATACCATCTTCATTACTCTACATCACAATTACTGCCAAAGAAAATGTCTCATGTTCCCTAAAAAAAAATAAGAAAAATCCCCCAAATCCAATGTTCTTTAGAATCACTTCAATTGTCTGAGCTTGAGACTGAAACTTCTAAAGTAAGGGTAAGGATTGCATTATTTCCTCATCTTTTTCTTCAGCCCATGATTAGCTTTTCTAGGCAAGGAAACCCTTGGGAGACAGATGTGCTACTGAAGTAAATGGGACCTGACTTTAGTTGGGACCTGAAGGACTCTGTGCCATAGCATGGCCATCAGAGCAGAGGTAATAAGTAATTTAGCCAGGCTGTCACCTCCCCTTGTTCTTAGCACAGCAACAGCTTACCACAATTTTTCCATTTGTGGTTCTCACACCGTACTCTTGGAGGTTTTTCCCAAGAACACAGCCATTTTCCAACCTGATACATAACATCCTCTAATTTTCTTTCCCCAAACAGCTGAGCTTAAACGAATTGGCAGAGCCCAAGGTACTTCACTGCATGACAGCTGGAAACCTGAAGACATCTGATGTGCCTAAAAGGAGAGGGTTTTTTACACTATTCAAATCTGAAAAAAATATCTGTGTCTAACCTGAACGAGAACCTCTGCTCCTTTCCCTGTGCCTGAGGATGAACCTTCTTGTGCTCCCCAGGGCACAGGGTGTGTTTTTGTCACTGTACAAAGCATGGACCAGGTCATGCCAAAGGCCCACTCAGCACATTATCCTGTCTTTGCCCGTGGACAGTAATGGGCATTTAGGAGAAATTGTATCAGAAGTGAGGCAAGTATGAAATTCTCCGTATCTTCTCCATTTCAAGTAATTTGTGGTTTAAGGACTTCCTGAGCTGTAGCCTACATCTGCGTCATCTCATTTAATAGCCCTTTAGAGACCTTTGCTTCCATTCACTTAGTCGCTTTTTGAACTTTTTACTTTAGATATCTGAAACATCCTGTGGCAATGAGTTCCACAATTTAATTACACATTGCATGAAAAAGTGGGTTTTGTTTGTTTGCAGCCTGTTGCGCAATCATTTCATTTGGTACTGTTTAGAATTATGAGAAATAACTAATAACCATTCCCAACAATCGCTTTTCCATATCAATGCTGATTTTAGACTGGCAATGGATAGACAATATTGGAAAGTACAGAAATTGCAAATTGCAAACAAATGTGCAAAGGTCTGCAAGAGAGACCAGACTT
This sequence comes from Aythya marila, assembly GCF_965140915.1. NCBI lineage: Eukaryota > Metazoa > Chordata > Aves > Anseriformes > Anatidae > Aythya > Aythya marila. The sequence continues at coordinate 11,846,301 of NC_139055.1, forward strand.
AGAGAAGTTACTTTGCATATATATGTATATAAATATTCAAATGAATTGTTAATATTTTCATAGGCTTAAAGCTGTATAAATGTGAGAAAATACTATTCACTAAATATATTTTTGTCTCTGACCATACCTTATGAACAAAGAAAAAAGTTGTTCTTATCTTCAGTGCTATTTTCACTGAAACAAATGTCCCTGTAATACATGACACCCATTCTTGTAGAAGCAGCCAATTTGAAATCATGTTAATTAAAGTCAAGTTTCCTTCATAACAGTTAAAGCATTCTCAGCTGCTTTTCTGACTAAACACCACACTGAAGTATTCATTCTATTCCCTTGCTGTAAGTATCACGGCAATGTTATCTAAATAAAAATGCAAGAGTGAAAAAGTTTTTAAGAGAGACCCACTATATGATTACTAGCTGTTGGTACTTGATGTAAAATATCTAACTTACAAAAGCACTTTGGCATGTTTTTGGACAAGCCTTATCAATAGCTGTAATGAGAAATGACTAACAAAGGACTTTCTGTACAAACAGCAAATGAGATGCTTGCAGACAGAAGGGAATTTATTCTGAAGGAAAAAGAATGAAGCCTAGTGTTCTCATTCACTGGCCCTTCACCTAAAGCTGTTTTATTGTTGTTCGTGTGTGTCTTAAGTACCGTGAAGAACAGCATATGCTATTAACTAGAATGTCTTATTTCGTCTGACTTTTGTTCCCCATAACCAAGCACCATTGTCATTATCAGATGGCAAAAGTAAACTAGTGATAAAATCCCAACATTCATTTTCTTAAATAGTCTCTAGAAAAGCCTGCTTGCCACATACGTCAAAGCTGGAGACACAATATTGTCAGGGCATGTTTAGTTTCCAAAACAGTAACTGTAGTAAATGAACATGCAGGTATGCATAAATTCATCACTTAATTGCAATTTATAAATGCAGAAACCTGTTTCTCATTTTTTAAAAAGTCTGTTTTAGAAAAGGTTAGGAAAACATTAAGTCTGCCATCAGAACTGGAACAGCAGTCACTGGGAAGCAACATCTTGTTCATCTGGAGGTAACGAGGCTGAGCTCTCCACTTTGCTGAAGCACTGTTTGTAACAGGCATGACTGCCCTGAATCCAGGCAGCTTTGTCACAGCCCTTCCCCACGTTATAGCCAAAGCTTTTGACAGTTTACCTCACACACCGTGAAAGCATAGAAGAAACACTGAGTTGATCATTTTGATTCAAAGTAATTTAACATCCATTGAAAGATTTCCATAAGCTTCAACTGGCATCAGATCAGGTCCATTGACATCTCGCCCTCTAGCAGTTAGAATGAACTGCTATAAGGGAGGATACATGAAGTCACCAACGATTTATTAAAAAAATAAATATGTAAAAATTGCAAGGGTTCAAATTTATAATCATGTCTCCAAACAGGGGCTACAATCATTTGACAAAGGGGACACTGTTTACGTGTGCTGGTAGCTGTTACAGCAATTTGAAAAGAACAGCAGTGGAAAGTAGGCAGAACTTTGATTATTTGTCTTCTAATTGCAATATGAGTAGTTCAATAAACATTGGTAACATTAAACATGATGCATATAACTGCGATACAACTTTATTTCAATTAGTCAGATCACCTGCAAATATGCAATAATAGCCCTGTTTTCTTTATTTGTTTTTAATTAGATCCCCAAAATATTAAGGACTTAATAACTTAAGTTATGCCTGCCCATTGTCCTGCAGAGCCTGTGTACTCCACACCCAGCCTGCTCCTCTATGGATCTGCTTTATTACAGTGGCACAGCTGTAGTTCCTGTGCTGCCCTTCAAATCTATCTGTGCATTTAGTATCCCATCCTGGGCCTGGTCTCGCTTCCACTTTTACTGGAAGAGACCCTCTTTGCTACGTGGAACAGGTAGCCTAGAGGACCTCATGTGAGCTGCCCTCTCCCAGCTCTCAGTGACAAAAAGACCTCAGTGGTCTGCACAGGGGCAGAATCTGTTCACCTGTAGGAAGTAATGAATGGTACTATCACATTATCAAGCTGCTTCTTGCTTTCATTTCCGAAAAGAAAAAGAAACAAGCAAGAACCAGCAAAGACTCTGCTAAATCCATACTCAAAGAGATGTGAAACCAATTAGTTGTCTGGCCCAGGACCCGTAAAGTTGCTGTTTACACCGTGAAATGTTATAAAACAAAATAAAAAAGAAAAAGAAAAATCAAATCAATAAAGAACAGTCCACGCCAAGCAATAAGCCTGCAGGTGCTTGCAAGGTGCAAATTCAATATGAATAGTGGCACTTTCAGAAAACCAGCTATGACTGAGATGAAACCAAGCAGAACAGAAATTCAGAAGCAAGTGAGGATGCATTTTCAAAATATGTCAGGATTTATTCTATTCCTAAAAGAACCAGACAGTTAATCCACCCTGTCGGCAGGTGCACGATAGTAGGTGATTCCTTGCAACAACCTCTGTAACTATTCTCATTATATTGTTCTCCAGATGGGGATAGTGGTAAAGTGAGCGGGGGCTGAGGATAGAGATGGAGAGCCCATTTGCCTAACTTGCAATGTAACTGATCATGCAAAAACAAGGGGCCACTCAAACAGAATTTCTAGAGTGGGGATGACACATGGCATTGGTTCAAGTGCCTCTGTAGGCACCAGCTTCTGCAATGCATCTTTGGGAATTATGGGTATATCGTTTGGGGGAATGTGAAAAATGATGGTAGGCTCTGTTGGATTTGAGCAATGACTTTGTCTCAAGAAGGAAATGAGCTGATCAGGTTCAAGGATGGAAAGTGCATTTCTCAAAAAAAATTATAATTTTGAGTTCAAAGTGTTGTTTTCTTCTAATGCCAATACCCTCCACTTCCCTCAAAATTCACTTCTCTGCAGAAGAAGTTTCTATGGAAAAAAGTACAAGCAGCTTTCCTGGATTAAGTGAAATACTTCATTTCTATTTCAATTAATTTCCATTTAGAACACTTGAAATAAAATACTGAGAACTTAATGTTTTTTCAGATTAAGAAACATTTTTTTTATGTGCGTCTCAATGTCACTTTTAAAATCATTGGAATTCCTCCACTGTTTTCTTCCCAAAACAAACTTGACTTGCTTCCAGAAGGTACAGCAGCATCGAGACACTCAGAACCTGACAGTCAATACAATATGGTTTCTTCAACATTTCTCTAGCCAGCTGTAGTCATCCACAGCAGGATGAGCTGGTCACATCTGCTGACCTCCTCAAGCAGTGTGGCTGCTGTGAGTAATTCTGTTTTTTCCCACACAGTGAATAATCCCTACAAAGCATCACCATCCCCAAGTCTATCATTACCACCTACCAATCTTGGAGGGAGGAGAAGTGTAAAATAAGGCTGATTTGTATTTTCATATAATGGAAAAAAATAGCTATGCTAAACAGAAGAAGAAGAAGAAGAAGAAGAAGAAAAAAAACACTTCTACAGTGACCCTGTACTGTAGAGCAGTCTGTGTTGCACGTTCTCAAGTGCTGGATCCCTGGAGACAGGAAACTTCATCCATATTTATTTATTTATTTAGATTAGAAATCCTAATAGTGACCTCAGAGGTGTATGTTTATTATCAGCTCCAATGCACTTGTCACAGCTTTGGCTGGAAGGGAAGCCAGGGGAGGATTTAAAAATAATAACAAGAATCCAAGAAATTTCTCCATTTCAACTGTCAATGTTTTTTCTTCCTAATTAGAATACTTTGCCTTTCAGATTCCAAAGCTTTTGAATTAGTGGTTTTTAGCATGATGTCATTTTCCTGTCTATATGACCACAGCACAGCCTTACTTTGAGTGTTTGGTAACAACAGAAACATAACTGTGGAAACCTATATGCAATTCTGCAGCAGCTGAATTAGTGCCACACCATTACCAGTCCCACCTCAGGAACTGTCAGGCAGGACCTCTACAAGGGTCGTGTCTGTTCACTCTGATCCTCTGCAGAAAGTGAAGCACTGCCAAAATAACCCAGCAAGTCCTTCTCAGAGACTTACACAGTTACCTGCTTCAGCTACCCATGCTTTATGTGCATATGTGAAATGAAGACAGTTTGTCTTTTAAAACAAAACAGGCAGAAAAAGAATTAGTAGGCCAGATTTATTCCACTTATAACTACATTATGTTATTCCAGAGCCAAATTTCATCCATATGTGAATGTGGCCTTTCAGTGACTTGAAGTACAAGCAATTTCTGGTTTGCTGTTTCCCTCTCTCCCCCAAATGCACTCCCCTTCCAGTTGCTGAGCAAACCAACCTCTGGTGGTTGATATTTGTATTAGAATTAGCAGTGCTAAGTTTTAACAATCTGATTCAAAATTTTCAGGGCAGTAATTACTCAAATTATTTAAGGATAGTTCTCATCCCTTTGAGTCTTATTCAGACCTTCGAGTCTCAACACAAGAGGAGAAGATGAACACCAAACTGGGATGAGGGGACAAAGGATAATGTAACAGTAAAAAGGTAAATTTGCTTCAATGGCAAGCCATCCAGCAGCTGTTCAACCCTTTTGTAAGCTGTATGTGGATAATGTGGGTTTGGGTTTTCCAAGGATTTGAGTGCTTTTGCATATCTAGTTATTGATGGGTTTGCTTTTTATCTTTGTGTCAGCAACTGGCTTGGCAGCAGCAGGTTTGTTGATGCTTGGTTTCTTATGGAGAGATTTCAATGAACTTGTCAGGCTGCCTTCTGCTTTTGGATCATCCTCTGCCATATGTGCTCAATGAAAATCCAGCCTCAATTGTCTCTGCTGATCCTAAGCATAAGTCTCTGGAGTACACAGTTCTTCCCTCGCATGTTCAAAGCTACACTGAAAAAGCCACCCAGGGATGTGCCCTAGTATGCCGCAGCCTGCCTAGGCACACCCTGATGGGCAGAAATTGTGCAGCCCGCTGTGGTAGTCATGCGTCATCTCCACTGAACACAGCAGCTAATGTACATCAGGTGCGAAAGGAGGCAGGCGAGGCCACCAGAAATGTGAAACCACATGAACCCTGTCTGCCCCTTCCCAGAAGTCAAGGCACACATGCATACTCTATGTATAACACTTCAGTTATTATTTGATGAACATCCCCAAAAGCCATCTTACTGACTCTCCCTCGAGTCTCTATGCCAAACCCATTCATACTGGAGTGATAATAGTTGACAGGAATCGGTTTAGTTTGGCTGAAAAGGAGGCATCTCAAGGAAGAAAAAAAAAAAAAAAGGTTTCAGAGGCCCACCCAAAAATGCAAAGGCTGGACTCTGTCTGAGAGCAGAACTTGGCCTCCTGTCTCCACTCCCACAGAAAATGCTTGTAAATGTTATGCTCTTTGGGCTGTATTTTTTTTTCCCCTGCATTAAAAACTGAGTGAATTTAGTGCTTATAAAACCAAGGGGCTGATAGCAACTGGCTAGAACCAGATGTTAGGAAGACTGGAGCATATCGTACAAACAGATCGTGCACATATAACGATTCAGAAGTATGTAGCTGCATTACTTATTCCCAGTCAGGTTACCAAACAGATTGATTTCTGAAGCAATATAAAAACATTATGCCCAAACCTCAAGGCTTAGAAGGAAAGGGGAGAAGGGTAAATTACAGATGTCTGTAAGTATCCAAAACTGTAAGTTGGGAGGAAAGAAATATATTCCCTCTCTTCCATCCTTTGCAGCTCCATCCTTCTCTACCATCCAAATCAGAGTGCACGGAGAGCCCAGCAGGGGCAGATTAATGCAGGTGCTCAGGCCTGGGGTAGAACAGGGAGTTTCTTGGAACGGGGGACAAAATGGCCTCCTGGGACACCCAGCCCTGCGTTCTCCTGACAAGGAGCTACATGGACTACTTTAGCCACTACCATTCAGATTGCATGCAGACCCGAACACTTTTAGGAAGACTTGTATCAGGAATAGGTGTCAGAAAAGCCAAGAAGTTCAACAAGGCAGGGAAGGCAACTGGCACCATTTGCCAGTAAGGCCTATGGAAAAAAAAGCCTGCATAGAAGGCTTCCTTATGGAATTTGAGATGTTTGTTTTAATGGGTTAAAGGTGTGTGTGTGTGTTTTTTTTTTTTTTTCCAAACAAAAAACAGATCGTTTTTATTGACTTAGAGTGAAATGTTTCAGTTTATAGCTGTTTTTCCTTGAGATTTCTGTTAAAAGATTTAAGCAACCTAAAATCTCCTCCTGCTCAGAACCCACATCCCAAGCTCCATTTAGCACAGCCCAACTTGGTCTCACTTAAACACCAGGGCCTCCCAAAGCTCAGTGTTGGACTTTCAGGCTCCACCAAAACTACAACCTTCCTTACTGCATAAATTACCAGAGCATTTAACGGCCAGCAGGGCCTCATACTTCAATGGTGCTAATGAAGCCCTTCCCAAGCCTTTTCCCGCCTCACAGCTTACCTCACAATCAGTCTCTACTGACCAGCAAGTGACAACATAAAGCCCAACACAGCCACAACTCAGCTTCTTGTTTGAGTCAATATCTCCTTCGACCTCCAGTTGACAGATTTAAATTAGGAGCCCTCGCATACCTCAGTTGAGCCCTTTATGCCTCACGGGGCCTGCACCGCCTCACAGCACCTGCCACCAGCAGCGTGGCATCTGCCGTCGGTGCGTTGCGATTGTAACAGGAGACCGAGTGCCAGCAACACCCAGTCAGGGACAGGGATTCAGTGGGTGAGATGTGCCCAGGAAATCCTACCTGAGTACTACATCTGCAATGGCAACAACCCTGGTAACTTCATCCAGGAGAATTCTTTCCTGACTAGATTCAACAGTCACCCAGGCTGCAGTTCAGAGGTGCTCCACAAAACCCAGGATTTTGTGCTTCTGCTATACAGCGGTTGTGGGACATCAGCAGACACCCTTCCTACAATCCTTCCCTCTCCCAGTCCCACACTCGGGACACCATCAGTCTTCACCTTTCTTTTCAGGCCATGACCACATGCCACAAGGGCTTATGCTGCTTCATGAGACTTCATGTAAATTCACTTTTATGCACATGCAACTCTCACCTTATTTATCTGCTTTGTCCATATCTTGGAAAGACAAATCTATGAGCATCTTTAGTTGCCTGTGCAGCATGTAGCTGGGATCTTGATCTCAGGTTATTATGTAGAGCCTGGGATGAGAGAAGATGGGAAGTTAACAGTAATGTTGATGACTGTGGTGGTGGGTGCAATTTTAATCCAGTGACTCAAACTCAGAAAACAGAAAAGTTGCAATGTATTAAACTGTGAAGAGTTTACAAGATCTGAACATCTAAAATACAGCTCTGAGAAATTACTCCTTAAAGCAGGCAAGCAAGAGCATCTCAGACAGAACTGGGAGAATATTGTTTTCACAGGAAACACTCTGTGGGTGTGTTATAAGCTCTGTTCTTTGGCCTGTCACCACATTATTTCTGCAGTTCTTGTATTTCTCTTTTCTCGTACTGAAGCACTGTCCTGTGATACAGCAGAAGTGCATTTACAGCTAAAATTACAAAAGTGGTCCATTATGTTTTTTAAGGTAGTAAAAAGGCTGCAGTTTGTCACAGCTGTCTAGAGCCCAGAACGCCTACAATTGGCAGAACCGTGATCCTTTTTCCTCTCCCCCCTCCCAGGCTGAATTTGTGTATGTGTGTACACAGATTAAAGCTATGTACAAACAGCTCTTTTAATGTGTTCAATGAAGAAAATGTATAAATTAAAAAAAAAAAAAAAAAATGGTGCTTCAGTGAGGCAAGAGGTCGGAGCATTCCTAAGCACTTATTTCAGAATAGCTCCGCTTCAGCTCCCACTTCCTGGCTTCCCACAGCAGCCACACCAGCTTTCCTATCTCACGGGGCAGGGGGGCACAATGACTCATCCCAAGGGGGCTCTTTCCAGAGGTGAAAAGTCCCAGCATACCCAGCAGAAAAGTTGCAAAGAGATGGGAGA